>NC_138306.1:49405000-50005000 GCF_965601325.2 Salmo salar | reverse complement strand
CTGGGGAGGTGCACTGGTGGCCTGGTGCGTGGAGCCGGCACAGATGGTACCGGGCAGAGAAGGCGCTCTTCAGCGCGCCTCCGCTGCAGCATACTCCTCGCCAAAACCTCTCTCCGGTATCCCTCGTTGAACTCCTCCAGAGATTGCCATTCGGGCTCTGGCACTCCCTGCTGCTCCGCCGACCGCTCTATGTGCCCCCCCCAACACCCAACAAATGGGGTTTCTGTGGCCGCGGTCCCCGGCGTTGTTGCTGTCTCCCTACGCTCCTTGGCGACTCCCGCCAAGGAAGGATCTCGTGTCCTCCCATGATTTCCTCCCAAGTCCAACTCACTTTCTCCTCCACCACACGCTGCTTGGTCCTTTCTTGGTGGGATATTCTGTCACGATCGTGAGGATAGACGGACCAAGGCACAGCGTGAATTGAGTTCCACATCTTTTAAATACAAAGTGAAACTAGAAGCCCAGGTAGGAACAATGGGGAATGAAACTATCCCACAACCCAGGTAGGAACATTGGGGAACTTAAGTATGATCCCCAATTAGAGACAACGATAATCAGCTGCCTCTAATTGGGAACCATACCATGCTCACCAACATAGAAATAGGAAAAACTAGAACACCCCCTAGTCACGCCAGACCTACTACACCATAGAGAACCAAGGGCTCTCTATGGTCAGGGCGTGACAGTACCCCCCCCCCCCCCCCCCAAAGGTGCGGACTCTGGCCGCAAAACCTGAAACCAAATGGGGAGGGTAGGGGGGGTGACTAGATCCGGCCATGGCGCCGGACTGGGCATCGGCGCAAAGGAGGGCTCCGGCCATGGAGCTGGGCTGGACGCCGTGCCTGGACTGGGCACCGGTGCAAAGGAGGGCTCCGGCCATGGAGCTGGGTTGGAGGCCGTGCCTGGACTGGACACCGGCGCAGTCGTGTGACACACAGCTGTCTACATAGGGAACAAGGTTATATTTAGGACAGTATGCATTCCACATGGGACACAGCTGTCTACATAGGGAACAAGGTTATATTTAGGACAGTATGCATTCCACATGGGACACAGCTGTCTACATAGGGAACAAGGTTATATTTAGGACAGTATGCATTCCACATGGGACACAGCTGTCTACATAGGGAACAAGGTTCTATTTAGGACAGTATGCATTCTACATGGGACACAGCTGTCTACATAGGGAACAAGGTTCTATTTAGGACAGTATGCATTCCACATGGGACACAGCTGTCAACATAGGGAACAAGGTTCCGTTTAGGACAGTAGGCATTCCACATGGGACACAGCTGTCTACTTAGGGAACAAGGTTCTGTTGGGGACAGTATGCATTCTACATGGGACACAGCTGTCTACTTAGGGAACAAGGTTCTATTTAGTACAGTATGCATTCCACATGGGACAATGCGTGCCAGCGGACATTCTGTGCAGCTTATGACTGGTCAGTACTAGTGTGTTTGTATTCCTCAAACCTTCATTCCATATCAATTCAATTTAACGGGCTTTATTGGCATGGAAAACATATCATCGCCAGAGCAAGTGAGGTAGATGATAAACAAAAGTGAAATAAACTTTTTTTTTTTATATAGTAAACATTCACTCACAAGTTCCAAAACTAAAGACATTTCAAATGTAATATTATGTCTATATACAGTGTTGTAACGATGTGCAAATTGTTCAAGTACAAAATGGAAAATAAATAAACAGAAATATGGGTTGTATTTACAATGGTGTTTGTTCTTCACTGGTTGCCCTTTTCTTGTGGCAACAGGTCACACATCTTGCTGCTGTGATGGCACACTGTGATATTTCACCCAATTCTTTGTGGGTCTGTGTAATCTGAGGGAAATATGTGTCTCTAATATGGTCATACATTTGGCAGGAGGTTAGGAAGTGCAGCTCAGTTTCCACCTCATTTTGAAGGCAGTGTGCATTTAGCCTGTCTTCTCCTGAGAGCCATGTCTGCTTACAGAGGCCTTACTCAATAGCAGGCTATGCTGACTGAGTCTGTACATAGTCAAAGCTTTCCTTAAGTTTGGGTCAGTCACAGTGGTCAGGTATTCTGCCACTGCGTACTCTCTGTTTAGAGCCAAATAGCATTCTAGTTTGATCTGTTTTTTTGTTAATTCTTTCCCATGTGTCAAGTAATTATCTTTTTGTTTTCTCATGATTTGGTTGGGTCTAATTGTGGTGCTGTCCTGGGGCTCTGTGGGGTCTGTTTGTGTTTGTGAACAGAGCCCCAGGACCAGCTTGCCTAGGGGACTCTTCTACAGGTTCATTTCTCTGTAGGTGATGGCTTCCTTTTAGGTGGTTGTAGAATTTAACAGCTCTTTTCTGGATTTGATTATTACCGGGTAACGGCCCAATTCTGCTCTGCATGCATTATTTGGTGTTTTATGTTGTACACAGAGGATATTTTTGCAGAATTCTACATGCAGAGTCTCAATTTGGTGTTTGTCCCATTTTGTGAATTCTTGGTTGGTGAGCGGACCCCAGACCTCACAACCATAAAGGGCAATGGGTTCTATAACTCATTCAAGTATTTTTAGCCAGATCCTAATTGGTATGTCAAATTTGATCTTCCGTTTGATGGCATAGAAGGCCCTTCTTGCCTTGTCTCTCAGATCGTTCACAGCTTTGTGGAAGTTACCTGTGGCGCTGATGTTTAGACCAAGGTGTCTAGATGGAATTTGTATTTGTGTTCCCGGCGACTGGACCTTTTTTGGAACACCATTATTTTTGTCTTACTGAGATTTACTGTCAGGGCCCAGGTCTGGCAGAATCTGTAGAAGATATAGGTGCTGCTGTAGGCCCTCCTTGGTTGGTGACAGACGCACCAGATCCTCAGCACACCGTAAACATTTGACTTTTGACAGATTCTAGTAGGATGAGGCCGGGTGCTGCAGACTGTTCCAGTTCTAGCTTCATTTTGTACTCTTTTCTTGCCTTATTATTTTTGACTTACAGAGGGTACTGTATTTTAATTACCTCTGAACAGCGGCAGGCAGCTTCAAAGCCCTCTGCATTTGGTTGGGGTAGCCTGTTTGATTCTCCTGCCATTGTTGGGCTAAAGGGCTTTGACACCTCTCACTTGACACGTCAGTGCTAATTGAAGATGTATCTCTTTGTCCTAGCAAGCTTGGTAGCCTAACTTAGCATTCAGTCCTTATAAAGTAAAATCTATCGTTGTAATATATTTTTCTTCTTGGCTTTTGAAAGTAAAAAAATAGCTTCAGACTAAACATTAGTCACTCAGTTCCAGGTTGGATGGTGTTTTCAGTTTGTTTGCCAGAGCATTTGCTGTATAGCTTGGGCCTTCCAGGAAATTCTATAATTCTGTCCAAAATCAGGTTATAGGTTTGGAGTTTTGATTTGAAGTGAAGGTTATGTTGTGGAGGGTAGCATCCTGTATGTGTCCCTGCCAAAAAATATAAGTTTATCTAACTCTAAATCTATATTTTTTTAAGAACATGCTGAAAAATGCAGGAGCTCATCTGCTCATCTGCTCATGACCTCTCTGTCTCTCTCTGTCCCTCGCTATCTCTCTCTCGCTCTCTCCATCCCTCTCTCATTTCTCTCTCCCCCTTTCTCTCACTCATACTCGTCTCAGTCTCTCCCTCCTTCCCCCCTCTCTGTCTCTCTATGTCTCTCTCTCTCTGACTCTCTCTGTCTCTGTCTCCCTCTCATGTCTCTGTCTCTCTCTCTCTCTCTGTCACTCTCTCTTTCCCGCTTTCATCCTCTCTCTCTCTTCCCCCTTTCTTCCCCCATTCTCCCTCTCTCCCTCTCCTCTCTCTCCCTCTCCCCCTTTCTCCCTCTCGCTCTCTCTTTTTCTCTCTCCTGCTCTCTCCCGCTCTCTCTCCCGCTTTCACTCCCTCTCCTCTCTCTCTCTCCCTCTCCCCCCTTTCTCCCTCTCTTGCTCTCTCTCTCTTTTTCTCTCTCACTCTCTTTTTCTCTCTCACTCTTTTTCTCTCTCCTGCTCTCTCTCTCTGTCTCTCTGAGGACTCAGGGACCTCATTTACTTAGTATAGAGCAGTAGAGAGCTGTGGTCTGCCTCCCTGCCAAATAGACCTTTCAGCAACAGGGAGTAGGGGGAAATCATGTCCCAATGCCCACAGAAACTCACTGAAACAATTTAGGAGCTGTATGCATTACAAGTGAAAAGATGATTTTTCTGGCAACCACAAACGCTACTGGCTGCTCGGGTTTCATAACAAAGCGTCACTCCTTTTCGTCTATTGCAGATCTTCGCCCATTCTTTCCCTCATTCTCCCTCTCCTCCTCTCCTCTCCTACTCCCAGCTACTATAATGTAAGTCCAAGACAAGCCTTTTTTATCGGGTCAGGTCCATGCTTAAGAGGCATCAGGCTGCGTTCCTGCCACTCCAGTCACAGCAGTCCTCCTTTAAGGCCCTGCCAGAAAGAACTAGTAAAAAATTAATCTGTCAAATGCTGAGAGGGCAATATAGCACAGCCCATTGGGTCCATCACTGAGGAGAGGATGGTACCCCCCCACTGGGTCAGGCCTGTAGGATGCTTGGCAGCTGAAAAGGAAGTAGGGATGTACGTACGGGGGTATAGTACTACAGATGTGTAGTGGTTAGGGACATGGTCTTCCTAAACGTTATGCTTCAAAGGAGATTCAATAGATAGGTGATGTGCTAAGTCAAAATGGATTTAACCTTGGAGATTAACAGCCCAACACCTGTGTGTCTCCAGAAGGCTGAGTGGTACCTGCGGCGCCATGAGCAGGAGCTGGAGCTACTGATGATTGGCAGTGAGAACATGCACGTGGAGCTGTCAGAGGGGGTGAGTAGTACGATGAGGACCAATGGCAACCTAGTCTCTTATTGGAACTCTTTGGCCTGTCTGTAAAACTTGTGAATGGCTTTCCTGACTAATGAAAGAGCTTGGGCCGTATGAAGCGTCTCATAGTAGGAGCGCTGATTTAGGATCAGTTTTTGCTTTTTATATTACAAAATGAATAAGATAGCATGGATGGAGGAGGACCTGATCCTAGATCAGCACTCCTACTCTGAGACACTTGATTCATAGTGTGTAGCACAGTAACAGGTGCCTGGTAGTTACACCATTACTCCCTCAGCACACAGCACCACCTGGTGGCCATGATGGATAACCGTTGGTGCTGTGTGCTGCATCATTTCCATGTTGTGGACATTTTCTGATCTGTCAATGTTTTCCTTGTAGCATTACTGGACCAGCACAGGAGGCAGAGAGGATTCTAACAGGTGAGCAAGCCCTGAAATATCCCCTTGGAAATGTTCAATAGTTATAATATTTAAAAATAAATTGTATAGCTTACGAAGATATGATGCGTTTTACATAGACCGCTAGTAAAACCAGGCTGTATCACATCAGGCCGTGATTGGGAGTCCCATAGGGTGGCCCAGCGTCGTCCGGGTTTGGCCGGGGGAGGCCGTCATTGTAAATAAGAATTTGTTCTTAACTGACTTGCCTAGTTAAATAAAGGTTAAATAAAGGATCTATCTATCTGAATACTTTAATATGTGGTACTTTGAACTGGAGTACTTTGTCTTGTATAAAATTGCACTGACGTCTACTGCATACTTCCAGTATGGCAGCCTATATGATGTCACTAGTGTCGTAGTTACTCCTTGACGAGAGACAAAGAAAGGTGTATTTCAGCTGTATTGATGGTCTCCGCCTTATTTAAATGAACTTGATGTACTGACCATACTCTGTTCTTCCATTCCCCCTGCAGGATCCCTTCTGGTACTGATGGATGGATGGAGTACGTGCCCATCTCAGAGAAGAAGAACTTCACCCTGGCCCCGCCACAGGAGCTCAGAGAAGGTCCGTCCACATCCTCTGTTCTCTTCACAACTGCTCAAATGTAATGGAATTATTCAATTAGAGTTGACAAAGACATGAGCAAAAAAGGTAATGCCTCAAAATGTTACCATTTGGTAAACTCAGGCCCCCTTTCCTCCTGTTGGTGTAGAGAACAATTAGCAGGTTAAAAGATTATCTCCTGCAACTCTACACATTTTGTCATGGGGTTCAGAGAACATTTAGCCGTTTTAAGCTCATTTTCTCAGTGTATTCATGTGATATTTGAGTGGACTCAAACATTACAACAAAATCTATGGACTTAAAAACCTAGCTAAAAAACTTTGCTGACATGGGCTAGTTGATCTGGACATGTCTGACAAGTTATAAATAGCTCTCTAAGGTATGCAATGACTGACATGACAAGAGGAAAACTGATTATTCACTACCCAGTTTCAAAATGGCAACCTTTGTATTGTACTATTGCAAGAGGAAGTTGAAAGCCGGACTGGGTTCTTTTCTGGGGGGGGGCAACAGTTTGGGAACCACTGCCATTGAGGGGTTAACACGTTTCCTGATCCTCTGTGCTGGTCTGTGTGTGTTCTGTAGGAGGGCCCCTGGTGTATGACAGTGTGCAGCTGATCCAGAACTCACAGGCCCTGAACGGAACTCAGAGGGTTCTCCTGGATGATGTCATGTCTGTGGAGGAGTGCGCCGAGCTCAAAAACCTGGCCCATGTAAGAGAATTGATATTAAACATATATTAACTACAGTCGATTTTATGTATTTTATAATATTTACACTGGGAACAGTATCGACGTATACACTGTGTGTACACGGTGACTGGGTTCATCAGGAAGTGTATAGAGGATGTTGTTCCTACTGTGTCGATTACAACTTATCCAAACCAAAAACAGTTGAATCATGGCAGTATTCACACAAAACTGAAAGCGCGATACACCGCATTTAACCAAAAATCTATTATTGGTCACATACACATGGTTAGCAGATGTTATTTAGAGTGTAGCGAAATGCTTATAGTGTAGCGAAATGCTTAACCACGGCAAGATGACTGGGAATACGTGTACAAACAGACCAGCTATGCCCTCCGTAAGGCAATCAAATAGGCAAAATGACAGTACCGGGACAAAGTGGAGTCGCAATTCAACGGCTTAGACACGAAACACGTGGCAGGGACTCCATACAACTACTGACTATAAGGGGAAAGCCTGCCATATCGCGGACACCATCGCCTCGCTCCCGGACAAGTTGAACACCTTCACTCTCTTCGAGGAAAACAACACAGTGCCGCACGCGAGGACTGTGTGCTCCCGCCGCACGCGAGGACTGTGTGCTCCCGCCGCACGCGAGGACTGTGTGCTCCCGCCGCACGCGAGGACTGTGTGCTCCCGCCGCACGCGAGGACTGTGGGCTCCCGCCGCACGCGAGGACTGTGGGCTCCCGCCGCACGCGAGGACTGTGGGCTCCCGCCGCACGCGAGGACTGTGGGCTCCCGCCGCACGCGAGGACTGTGGGCTCCCGCCGCACGCGAGGACTGTGGGCTCCCGCCGCACGCGAGGACTGTGGGCTCCCGCCGCTCGCGAGGACTGTGGGCTCCCGCCGCACGCGAGGACTGTGGGCTCCCGCCGCACGCGAGGACTGTGGGCTCCCGCCGCACGCGAGGACTGTGGGCTCCCGATCTTTGTAGCATGTTAACCCTCGCTAGGCTGCCGGCCCAGACGGCATCCCAAGCCCCGCCCTCAGAGCATGTGCAGACCAGCTGACTGGAGTGTTTACGGACATATTCAATCTCCCTATCTCAGTCTGTGGTCCCCGCTTGCTTCAAGATGTCCACCATTGTTCCTGTAACCAAGAAAGCAAAGGTAACTGAACTAAATGACTATAGCCCCGTAGCACTCACTTCTGTAATCATGAAGTGCTTTGAGAGGCTGGTTAACTTCTTTTGGCTCAAATCCCGTTAACGGGATCGATTTGACAGCAGCTAGTGAAATTGCAGAGCGCCAAATTCAAACAACAGAAATCTAAATATTCACTTACCTTTGATGATCTTCATCGGAATGCACTCCCAGGAATCCCAGTTCCACAATAAATGTTAATTTTGTTCGATAAAGCCCATCATTTATGTCCAAATCCCTCCTTTTTGTTCGCGCGTCTAGTTCACTAATCCAAATGCACAAACCGTGGGCACTAAGTCCTGACGAAAACTCAAAAAAATTCAATTACAGTTCGTAGAAACATGTCAAACGATGTATATAATCAATCTTTAGAATGTTTTTATCATAAATCTTCAATAATATTCCAACCGGACAATTCCGTTGTCATTAGAAAGGAAAGGGAACGGAGCTCGCGCTTCACGGCCGCGCGCGATAAACAACTCATAGCTTTCAGCTGAGGCACTTACTGTGACTGGTCTTATTCACTCCCCTTTCACAATAGAAGCCTGAAACAACTTTCTAAAGACTGTTGACATCTAGTGGAAGCCTTGGGAAGTGAACTGACCCCATTTACACTGGATATTGGATACACAATCACTTGAAAAACTACAAACCTCACATTTCCCACTTCCTGGCTGGATTTTTCTCTGGTTTTTGCCTGCCATATGAGTTCTGTTATACTCACAGACATTATTTTAACAGTTTGGAAACTTTAGAGTGTTTTCTATCCAAATCCACGAATGATATGCATATTATTATATGCATATTCTAGCTTCTGGGCCTGAGTAACAGTCAGTTTACTTTGGGCACGCTTTTCATCCGGACGTGAAAATACTGCCCCCTTGCATAACAGGTTAAGGGTCATATCACCTCTACCTTACCTGACACCCTAGACCCACCACAATTTACATACCTCCCCAACAGATCCACGGACGACGCAATCGCCATCGCACTGCACACTGCCCTATCCCACCTGGACAAGAGAAATACCCATGTAAGAATGATGTTCTTTGACTACAGCAACACCATAGTGCCTTCCAAGCTCATCACTAAGCTCAGGGCTTTGGGTCTAACCCCTCCCTGTTCAACTATACTTCCTGACGGGCCGACCCCACGTGGTGAAGGTAGGCAACAACATCTCCACCACACTGATCCTCAAGACAGGGGTTCTACAGGGATGCGTGCTCAGCTCCTCCTGTAATCCCTGTTCACCCACGACTGCGTTTTCACGCACAGATCCAACTCAATCATCAAGTTTGCTGATGAAAACAGTGGTAGGTCTGATTACCAACAACAACGAGACAGCCTCCAGGGAGGAGGAGCGGACTAAAGGAGGAGGTGAGGGCCCTGGTGTAGTGGTGCCAGGAAAATAACCTCAATGTTTAAAAAACAAAGGAGTTGATCGTGGACTACAGGAGGCAGCATAGAGAGCACGCCCCATCCACATCGACGGGGCCACAGTCGAGAGGGTTAAAAGCTTCAAGTTCCTCGGCGTACACATCACTGACGACCTGAAATGGTCCCTTCATAATGACAGCATGGTGGAGAAGGCGCAACAGCGCATCTTCAACCTCAGGAGACTGAAGAAATTTGACTTGGCCCCTATGACCCTCATGAACTTGTTCAGATGCACCATTGAGATCCTTCTGTCGGGTTGTATCACCGCCTGGTACGGCAACTGCACCGCCCGCAACCACAGGGCTACAGTTGGTGGTGTGGTCAGCCCAACGCATCACCGGGGGCACACTCCCTGCCCTCCAGGACATCTACAGCACCCGTTGTCACAGGAAGGCCAAGAAGATCATCAAGCCGGCTTCCGCCCAGTACCCTGTCCTGAACCTTAGTCACTGTTACTAGCCGGCTATCACCCGGTACTCTACCCTGCACCTTAGAGACTGCTGCCCTGTTTACAAAGTCAAGGAACACTGGTCACTTTAATAATGTCTACATACTGTTTTACCCACTTCATACTGTATTCTAGTCAAGGCTCATCCTATATATACACCTTTTCTGTACACATATTGTCCATACTGTCTATACACACCATTCACATACACTACACATACATACACTACACACTATACATACACTACACACTACACAGTTCACATACCTGCTCGTCGAACATCTCATTCCAAAATCATGGGCATTAATATGGAGCTGGTCCACCCTTTGCTGCTATAACAGCGTCCACTCTTCTGGGAAGGCTTTCCACTAGATGTTGGAACATTGCTGCGGGGACTTCAGCCAAGAGCATTAGTGAGGTCGGGCAACTGATGTTGGGCGATTAGGCCTGTCTCCCAGTTGGCGTTCTAATTCATCCCAAAGGTGTTCGATGGGGTTGAGGTCAGGGCTTTCTGTGCAGGCCAGTCAAGTTCTTCCATGCTCGACAAACCATTTCTGTATAGACCTCGCTTTGTGCACGGGGCATTGTCATGCTGAAACAGGAAAGGGCCTTCCCCAAGCTGTTGCCACAAAGTTGGAAGCACAGAATCATCTAAAATGTCATTGTATGCTGTAATGTTAAGATTTCCCTTCACTGGAACTAAGGGTTCTAGCCCGAACAATGAAAAACAACCCTAGACCATTATTCCTCCTCCACCAAACTTAACAGTTGGCACTACGCATTCGGGCAAGTAGCGTTTTCCTGGCATCCGCCAAACCCATATTCGTCCGTCGGACTGCCAGATGGTGAAGCATGATTGATCTCTCCAGAGGATGCGTTTCCACTGCTCCAGATCCAGTGGCAGCGAGCTTTACACCACTCCAGCCGACGCTTGATCTTAGGCTTGTTTGAGACTGCTCGGCCATGGAAACCCATCACATCTCATCAAACTCCTGACTAATGAGTGGGATAAAACATTTTTTGATTAAGGCTGTAACGTAACAAAATGTGGAAAAAGTCAAGGGGTCTGAATTCTTTCCGAAGGCACTGTAGACAGCTTTTGGATTACTGTTACAGTGCTATTTATTTTAATTGGATTTCGTGCCTATATTTCAATATTTCTTTCTTTAAATGTTGTATTATTTGTGTACTTGTTTGATGTTGTATTGCATTGTTAGGAGCTAGTAACATAAGCATGTCGCTGCACCTGCTATAACACCTGCTTAACTGGGTACACCACCGATGCACTTTGATTTGTGTTTTAACATGTTTACATTGTCATTGACACATTATCATTGTTATGAGTGCAGGGGTTTATGCGTCTCTGTGTTTGGTCCACAGACTGTCACTATGGCAGGAGATGGATACAGAGGGAAGATGTCTCCTCACACACCCAACGAGAGGTTTGAGGGAGCCACTGTGCTAAAAGCACTGCAGGTAAGCAAGCGTCTATACAGACACACACATTGCAGGACATAAAAGGAGCCTCTGTTTGAAACCAGATAGTAATGATTACAGTATGAACACTTACTTAACACGTCATTTGTATTGCCCTTTTAATATAATAATCTCTCAGTATCATTCTTTTCTTGAAGTTATCAAAAGTCACTATTTCAGTACTTTAGTAGGCAACGAGAATATTTTCAGGTCCTTATCAGAAGTGAATGTTTATACCATGTTTCTACTGTGGTTCTACCATGTTTCTACTGTGGTTCTACCATGTTTCTACTGTGTTCTACCATGTTTCTACTGTGGTTCTACCATGTTTCTACTGTGGTTCTACCATATTTAACTGTGTTTGACCATGTTTCTACTGTGGTTTACCATGTTTCTACTGTGGTTCTACCATGTTTCTACTGTGGTTCTACCATGTTTCTACTGTGGTTCTACCGTGTTTCTACTGTGGTTCTACCATGTTTCTACTGTGGTTCTACCATGTTTCTACTGTGGTTCTACCATGTTTCTACTGTGGTGCTACCATGTTTTTACTGTGTTCTACCATGTTTCTACTGTGGTGCTACCATGTTTCTACTGTGGTTCTACCATGTTTCTACTGTGGTGCTACCATGTTTTTACTGTGTTCTACCATGTTTTTACAGTGGTTCTACCATGTTTTTACAGTGGTTCTACCATGTTTTTACTGTGGTTCTACCATGTTTCTACTGTGGTTCTACCATATTTAACTGTGTTCTACCATGTTTCTACTGTGGTTCTACCATGTTTCTACTGTGGTTCTACCATGTTTATACCATGTTTCTACTGTGTTTTACCATATTTAACTGTGTTTTACCATGTTTCTACCGTGTTTCTACTGTGGTTCTACCATGTTTCTACTGTGGTTCTACCATGTTTCTACTGTGGTTCTACCATGTTTCTACTGTGGTTCTACCATGTTTCTACCGTGGTTCTATAGTGGTTCTACCATGTTTCTATTGTGGTTCTACCATGTTTCTATTGTGGTTCTACCATGTTTCTACTGTGGTTCTACCATGTTTCTACTGTGGTTCTACCATGTTTTTATTGTTGTTCTACTATGTTTCTACTGTGGTTCTACCATGTTTCTACTGTGGTTCTACCATGTTTCTACTGTGGTTCTACCATGTTTCTACTGTGGTTCTACCATGTTTCTACTGTGGTTCTACCATGTTTCTACTGTGGTTCTACCATGTTTCTACTGTGGTTCTACCATGTTTCTACTGTGGTTCTACCATGTTTCTACTGTGGTTCTACCATGTTTCTACTGTGGTTCTACTATGTTTCTACTGTGGTTCTACCATGTTTCTACTATGTTTCGACTGTGTTTTACCATCTTTCTACTCTGTTTCTACTGTGTTTTGTTTCTACAATGTTGTTTCTGTGTTTTACCTTCAGTACGGCTATGAGGGCCGTGTCCCTCTGAAGAGCGCTCGTCTGTTCTATGACGTCAGCGAGAGGGCCAGGCGCATCATCGAGTCTTACTTCCTGCTCAACTCAACACTCCACTTCTCCTACACACACCTGGTGTGCCGTACCGCGATCACAGGTGAGCCAATGTCCCAGTGACCATGTCTTGTTCTAGAGGGCTTGTTCGACATTGCAGGCATATGTTAAATGACTGACCTACAAATCACCTTGCATCATACATAAGTTATTTTATTATTTGTAGATCAGTCACAATTTACCCACAATGCATCACAGAATTGATGCTCTCAAACATGCCCATTGATTATTGTATCAATATATCTGTTGTTGAGTTCCTGCCCGACTAGATTTGTAGGCATTGCATTGCATCAACCAATGGTTGCGTTCCATGTCATCGACGGTGCTGTCGAGCATCAGATGGCTGTATCATTTGATATAGCTAATATGTTAATACCAATCCATGCAATGTAGGATCTGGCATGCGTCTGCAATGTAGTCGGGCAGGAACTTGACCCTTATCAACCTTTCCTTATAGTGTCATATAACTTTGTGTCATGTGATTTTGTGAGTTTGAGGATGTTGGTTCAGTCAAATTTTGTTTGTTTGCCTCTGTGTAGGTTAAGTAAACTTAGTCTGTTTTGTGCTGTTCTGGGGTTAATAAAGTTGATCTCTGTTTGGTTCAGGGCAACAGGACCATAGAAATGACCTGAGCCATCCCATCCACGCTGACAACTGTCTGTTAGACCCAGAGGCCAACGAGTGCTGGAAAGAACCACCAGCCTACACCTACAGAGACTACAGGTTAGAGCTTATACCTTAAGCAATAAGGCCCGAGGGGGTGTGGTATATGGCCAATATACCACGTCTAAGGGCTGTTCTTAGGCACACCGCATTGCATCATGCCTAGATACAGCCCTTAGCCGTGGTATATTTGCCATATATCACAAAACCCTGAGGTGCCTTATTGCTATTATAATCTGGTTACCAACATAATTAGAGCAGTAAAAATAAATGTTTTGTCATACCCATGGTATACCGTCTGATATACCACGGCTTTCAGCCAATCAGTATTCAGGGCTCGAACCACCCAGTTTATAATGTATCTTAGGGTTGAAGCTTAGTTCTGGTCCAAGGCTAAGCTGCTTCCTAACTACACTGAACAAAAATTGAAACGCAACATGCAACAATTTCAGATTTTACTGAGTTACAGTTCATATAAGGAAATCAGTTAATTGAAATAAATTCTTTAGGCCCTAATCTATGGATTTCACATGACTGGGAATACAGATATGCATCTGTTGGTCACAAATACCTTTTTTTTCAAAGGTAGGTGCGTGAATCAGAAAAGTAGTCAGTATCTGAAGAGACCACTATTTGCTTTATGCAGTGCAACACATCTCCTTCGTCTATGGTTTGATCAGGCTGTTGACTGTGGCCTGTGGAATGTTGTCCCACTCCTCTTCAATGGCTGTGTGAAGTTTCTGGATATTGGCGGGAACTGGAACATGCTGTTGTATACGTTGATCCAGAGCATCCCAAACATGCTCTACGGGTGACATGTCTGGTGAGTATACAGGCCATGGAAGAACTGGGACATTTTCAGCTTCCAGGAATTGTGTACAGATCCTTGCGACATGGGGCTGTGCATTATCATGCTGAAATATAAGGTGATGGTGGCAGATGAATGGCACGACAATGGGCCTCAGGAACTCATCACGGTATCTCTGTGCATTCAAATTGCCATAGATAAAATGCAATTGTGTTAGTTTTCCATAGCTTATGCCTGTCCATACCATAACCCCACCGCTACCATGGGGCACTCTGTTTACAACGTTGACATCAGCAAACTGCTCGCCCACATGACGCCATACATTTTTCAGAAATAAGCTTCTTTTTTTGTGGCATTGTGTTGTGGGACAAAACTGCACATTTTAGATTGTCTTTTTATTGTCCCCAGCATAAGGTGCACCTGTGTAATGATCATGCTGTTTAATCAGCTTCTTGATATGCCACACCTGTCAGGTGGATGGATTATCTTGGCGAAGGAGAAATGCTCATTAACAGGGATGTAAACAAATATTTGTGCACAACATTTGAGAGAAATAAACTTTTAGTGCATATGGAACATTTCTGGGATCTTTTATTTCAGCTCATGAAACATGGGACCAACACTTTACATGTTGCGTTTATATTTTTGGTTCAGTATACATTGAAATGTACTCATGCTACCAATGGCACCATACTATTCCATTACCTAGTGTTCCATAAGCATGGCCAGTATACATTTCCAATGGTTTTCATTGTGTTCTCAGTGCTCTGTTGTACCTGAATGGAGACTTTGAGGGCGGGGAGTTCATCTTCACAGAAATGGATGCCAAAACAGTCACAGTGAGTCCTCTCCTGAGAAGGGACATTTTTTGTTGGCTGTATTTCCTGACATTTTTATTAGTTTTACTGTCTTACCCTTTCTTCTGTACTTTTTCATGGCAAGTTTCTGTCATTTGGAACATAGTGCATATAAAGCTGGAGCTTTCCACATCCACTGTGATCCCATTTCATAACGACAGTCAGGTGTGACCATGGTCTCCCCCTCCTCCCCCAGGCTCAGGTGAAGCCAAAGTGTGGTCGTATGGTGGGCTTCTCGTCTGGAGGGGAGAACCCCCATGGGGTGAGGGCCGTCACCAGGGGGCAGAGGTGTGCCGTGGCCCTGTGGTTCACCTTGGACCCCCTCTTCAGAGAACTGGTAAACTGTCATGATGACCCCATCTATCATAATATCTTCCATAGTGACACATATAGAGGATAGTATATCATGCTATGTATATTATTGCTTTTTGTTTAGGAGGATGTTTATTGGTATTTATTTAGGAAGATGTTTATTGGTATTTGTTTATGAAGATGTTTATTGGTATTTATTTAGGAAGATGTTTATTGGTATTTATTTAGGAAGATGTTTATTGGTATTTATTTAGGAAGATGTTTATTGGTATTTATTTAGGAAGATGTTTATTGGTATTTATTTAGGAAGATGTTTATTGGTATTTATTTAGGAAGATGTTTATTGGTATTTATTTAGGAAGATGTTTATTGGTATTTATTTAGGAAGATGTTTATTGGTATTTATTTAGGAAGATGTTTATTGGTATTTATTTAGGAAGATGTTTATTGGTATTTATTTAGGAAGATGTTTATTGGTATTTGTTTATGAAGATGTTTATTGGTATTTGTTTATGAAGATGTTTATTGGTATTTATTTAGGAAGATGTTTATTGGTATTTATTTAGGAAGATGTTTATTGGAATTTATTTAGGAAGATGTTTATTGGTATTTATTTAGGAAGATGTTTATTGGTATTTATTTATGAAGATGTTTATTGGTATTTATTTAGGAAGATGTTTATTGGTATTTATTTAGGAAGATGTTTATTGGAATTTATTTAGGGAGATGTTTGTATCATAATACATTGTTCCTGTTTTTTTCCCCTCCCCTCTCCCCCCTCTCTCCTCCAGGAGCGTCTACAGGCTGATGAGGTGGTGCAGGCATTGGACAACCAGAGCAGCCAATCAAAGTGGGACACGAGCCTCAACATCAACCCCAAAGATGAACTGTAGTAGCCAACCAACACCTAGCTCTGCATCCCCCAAATCTTTATCTGTCTATTTATTTAATGAAGTTTGGATCAGAACAATTTTATTTTTGTACTGTTTGATGTGCAGGTTATATCGTTGTTGTTCTTAGTTTTGTTGTCATCGTGGCTTTAGTGTTGTTGTGATTTTTATTTCTGTAAATACCAGTACTTGAGTTCCCATTTGGGTCTTAGTTTTTCTCTCTAGTGACTATCTCTGTTGGGTTGAAACCCAGTCATTGTGCCTCACACTTTAAAGTTCCAGGTCACTTTGTGATGAACTTTAAAGTTCCAGGTCACTTTGTGATGAACATTAAAGTTCCAGGTCACTTTGTGATGAACGTTAAAGTTCCAGGTCACTTTGTGATGAACTTTAAAGTTCCAGGTCACTTTGTGATTCATATACGAGGTTGTTACAATCCCACCCTGTCCTACATACGTCCAGTTCGTACTGCACTGTGAACAAGCCAAAGAGAAGAACGCCAGTTGACATTGTTTCTCTCTGTTATAAAAAATAAATGTCTGTTTATGCTTTGGTTTATAATGTTTAAAACATGCACTCATAAAACAATATTTCTTTCAGGCGGTGTAAACACAGTAAATGTTTATCTATTTATTCATTGAAATATTGTCTTGAATATGCATTTATCGAGAGAAAGATGTCGGGCATTATTTTTACAAACAGGGAGCTATAATCCTTTTCAGTGACGGACAGTAATGTCTGATCTTATCTGTCCCGACTTTATGTGCACTTCCTGTTTGTAGTGTGATAAAGACGTCATCACTCCCTAGCTCTGGTCCATGACGTTTGTGCGTCTTACTTGTGTTAGCAAGCCTTAGTAACGCCTCGGACCAGAGCTAATCCCTCCAACACAGAGTAAGATTACTGTTTACAAGTTAGCTGACACAATGGTGTGTGTTTTAAAGATAGACAGCTGCTATTGCAATTGTCGGCATTTGATATTAGAACCTTTTTAATAAAAGATGTCATTTATTCCTGTTTAAAGGAATTATTATTTTAAGGTGGCGTAACAAGTGTCCTTTCCTTTCAAAACGTCCTCATTTCATGGGTAACAATAGACAGGCACTGTTCTAGTCCAATGGAAAGAATGTGCCTTGTGTGTACTGTGATATTTCAATGATACAACTGCTAACTAAATGTAACTTATCATTAAGTTAATAGAGTAGGGTTTTAGCTTATCTTTTGATAGGGAGGATGGCCACTTTTGTCTAACTAATATTTAAATATGAATTGCTGTAACACAAACAAATTGTTGTATCCATCTCTTTTGTTGTATTGTGTACTTATAAATTAAAAAGACAATATTGCATAAAATAGTTTCAACTGTATCCTTTATTTGGGAATGTGTACATTGTTTACAGTTTGTCAACACATTTTAAATCGGTTCAGTTAACAAACATTTAGAGAAGTGTTTTTTGCAAAAATGTATTTGAAAATCTAGACATGAATATGACAGCAGTAAATCATTAAATCCTTTTTCTATACTGAACAAAAATATAAACGCAACATGTAAAGTGTTGGTCCCATGTTTCATGAGCTGAAATAAAAGATGCACGAAATGTTCCATACGCACTAAAAAACATATTTCTCTCAAATTTGTTTACATCCCTGTTAATGAGCATTTCTCCTTTCCCAAGATAATCTATCCACCTGACAGGTGTGGCATATAAAGAAGCTGATTAAACAGCATGATCATTACACAGGTGCACCTTGTGCTGGGGACAATAAAAGGACACTCTAAAATGTGCAGTTTTGTCATGCAACACAATGCTACAGATGCCTCATGTTTTGGGGAGCGTGCAATTGGCATGCTGACTGCAGGAATGTCCACCAGAGTTGTTGTCAGAGAATTTTATGTTAATTTCTCTACCATATGCAGCCTCCATCGTTTTAGAGAATTTGGCAGTACCTCCAACCTGCTTCACAACCGCAGACCACATGTAACCATACCAGCCCAGGACCCCCACATCCGGCTTCTTCACCTGCGGGATGGTCTGAGACCAGCCAACCGGAAAGCTGATGAAACTGGGTTTGCACAACCAAAGAATTTCTGCACAAACTGCCAGAAACCGTCTCAGGGAAGCTCATCTGTGTCCTCACCAGGGTCTTGACCTGACTGCAGCATCTGTACACAGTTCCTGGAAGCTAAAAATGTCACAGTTCTTCCAAGGCCTGAATACTCACCAGACATGTCACCCATTGAGCACATTTAGGATGCTCTGGATAAACGTGTACGACAGCGTGTTACAGTTACTGACAACGAATTCTCACAGCCATTGAAGAGGAGTGGGACAACATTCCACAGGCCACAATAAACAGCCTGATCAACTCTATGCAAAGGAGATGTGTCGCGCTGCATGAGGCAAATGTTGGTCACACCAGATACAGTCCTAGTCTGGGTTTTTCTGATCCAAGTCGCTACTTTTTTTTAGGTATCTGTGACCAACAGATGCATATTTATATTCTGAATTGTGAAATCCATAGATTAGGGCCTAATAAGTTTATTTCAATTGACTGATTTCCTTATACTGTATGAACTGTAACTCAGTAAAATCTTTGAAATTGTTGCATGTTGACTTTATTTTTGTTCAGGGTAATTACAAATTATATATACATGATCGAGCCATCTTTCTTTTTAAATCTCTAACATCTATAGTCATCTATGTCACTAATATAAATGAATAAACGTAAGAATAAACTTAAAAACACTCTTGACAAGAAATGTAGAGTTTGATTCAATCCGTATCGCCGAAGTTGAATCGAGCCCTTAAAGTTATTATGGTAACAGCAGCAATATGGCTACCCACACTGGGACTGTCTACCCACACTGGGACTGTCTACCCACACTGGGACTTCATACTAGTCCTGAGACTGCCTACTAGCCCTGAGACAACAGCCTACTAGCCCTGAGACGACTGCCTACTAGTCCTGAGACAACTGCCTACTAGCCCTGAGACAACAGCCTACTAGCCCTGAGACGACTGCCTACTAGCCCTGAGACGACTGCCTACTAGCCCTGAGACGACTGCCTACTAGCCCTGAGACGACTGCCTACTAGCCCTGAGACGACTGCCTACTAGCCCTGAGACGACTGCCTACTAGCCCTGAGACAACAACCTACTAGTCCTGAGACAACAGCCTACTAGCCCTGAGACGACTGCCTACTAGCCCTGAGACGACTGCCTACTAGCCCTGAGACGACTGCCTACTAGCCCTGAGACAACAGCCTACTAGTCCTGAGACAACAGCCTACTAGCCCTGACACGACTGCCTACTAGTCCTGAGACAACAGCCTACTAGCCCTGAGACGACTGCCTACTAGCCCTGAGACAACAGCCTACTAGTCCTGAGACGACTGCCTACTAGTCCTGAGACGACTGCCTACTAGCCCTGAGACAACAGCCTACTAGTCCTGAGACGACTGCCTACTAGTCCTGAGACAACAGCCTACTAGCCCTGAGACGACTGCCTACTAGCCCTGAGACGACTGCCTACTAGTCCTGAGACAACAGCCTACTAGCCCTGAAACAACAGCCTACTAGCCCTGAGACGACTGCCTACTAGCCCTGAGACGACTGCCTACTAGTCCCGAGACGACTGCCTACTAGTCCTGAGACAACAGCCTACTAGCCCTGAGACGACTGCCTACTAGTCCTGAGACAACAGGCTACTAGCCCTGAGACGACTGCCTACTAGTCCTGAGACTGCCTACTAGCCCTGAAACAACAGCCTACTAGCCCTGAGACGACTGCCTACTAGTCCCGAGACTGCCTACTAGCCCTGAGACAACAGCCTACTAGTCCTGAGACGACTGCCTACTAGCCCTGAGACGTTTGCCTACTAGCCCTGAGACGACTGCCTACTAGCCCTGAGACATTTTACATTTACATTTTAGTCATTTAGCAGACGCTCTTATCCAGAGCGACTTACAGTAGTGAATGCATACATTTCATACAATTTCATACATTTTTTTTTCTGTGCTGGCCCCCCGTGGGAATCAAACCCACAACCCTGGCGTTGCAAACACCATGCTCTACCAACTGAGCTACAGGGAATGCCCTGAGACGACTGCCTACTAGCCCTGAGACGACTGCCTACTAGAGACGACTGCCTACTAGCCCTGAGACGACTGCCTACTAGCCCTGAGACAACTGCCTACTAGCCCTGAGACGACTGCCTACTAGCCCTGAGACGACTGCCTACTAGCCCTGAGACGACTGCCTACTAGTCCTGAGACGACTGCCTACTAGCCCTGAGACGACTGCCTACTAGTCCTGAGACTGCCTACTAGCCCTGAAACAACAGCCTACTAGCCCTGAGACGACTGCCTACTAGTCCTGAGACAACAGCCTACTAGCCCTGAGACGACTGTCTACTAGTCCTGAGACTGCCTACTAGCCCTGAAACAACAGCCTACTAGCCCTGAGACGACTGCTTACTAGCCCTGAGACGACTGCCTACTAGTCCTGAGACGACTGCCTACTAGCCCTGAGACGACTGCCTACTAGCCCTGAGACGACTGCCGACTAGCCCTGAGACGACTGCCTACTAGCCCTGAGACAATAGCCTACTAGTCCTGAGACAACAGCCTACTAGCCCTGAGACGACTGCCTACTAGCCCTGAGACAACAGCCTACTAGTCCTGAAACAACAGCCTACTAGCCCTGAGACGACTGCCTACTAGCCCTGAGACGACTGCCTAGTAGCCCTGAGAGGGGGCAACATCAGGCTGTGGCTCTCCATGTCCTTCGGGCTGACCGTCTTTCTTCCCTCCCCACCTCCACCTCCAGGCTTGCTCCCCTGCCCTCCTCCTTCAGCTTCATGTGGGGAGATTGTCAGCTTAGAGTGCTTCCCCGACACCTCACTCTCTACCTCCATGTCCTTGCCGTTGATCGGGCTGTGGCACTCCTGTTCTACCACCTCTGTCCTGTGGATGGCGCCACTGTCGCTCTCGCTATACTTCAGCGGGGGCATCACCAGATCCACCAGCGTTTCTTGGAAGTGAAGGCGTCGGCGCAGAGTCATGTCCGGTGCTTCCTGATCCCCCAGCAGCCGATTGGCCAGCTGGAACTTCTCCATTATGTACTTCTCTTCGTCAGGTTGGTCCTTCAGCACCGGAGGGGGCAGAGCTACAGGGGATCCGCCCTTATATGGACTGTCTCGGTTGGAGTCGAACTCCAGAGTTTCCATAAGCGAGGGCCACCTCTCCTCCTTGCACACTCTCTTCTCCTCTTTTGGGCTTTTCTTGTCCTTCCTTCCTCGCTTATTGTTCTCCTCTTCCTCCTCCTCCTTGTCTATTTCGACGTTGATGTCCTCATAGTCAGGGTGCTGTTGAGGAGGAACAACGGTTCATTATCATTAGTGCACACTGTAGCAAAACGTTTTTATTGGCCAAATGTCCAGTTTTGTAACGTTTGCTATCGTTCGGTTCCGAGTGAATACATCCCAGGAGAGATCTGAGTGATAGTTATATCCACCGAGTCTCTCGACAGACAGTGTGTTAGCAAGCAATATGTTAATTAGGTACTTTGATACTTTATGACAGACATGACGACTTTGTGTGTGTCTGCGTGTGGTTATCAATAATTTATCCAGTGCAGAGCCATATTCCCTGACACAGTGAAAGTTAAGTGTCTGAATGTGACTCAGTAGCTAGGTTTCCGTCCAATTGGAAAATATTCTACATTCTGCATGACTCCCACCAGAGATGTTTCCTTGAAATGTACTTGTTGGGGATAAAAAAAAAAAAACTGTGCGGAATGACGTAGTGCACATAAACATACTCTTTCCACTTAATTTCCCATGTATCAAATAAAAAATACTTTGTGAGAGACATGACGACTGTGTGTGTGTGTGTGTGTGTGTGTGTGTGTGTGTGTGTGTGTGTGTGTGTGTGTGTGTGTGGTGTGTGGTGTGTGCTGCTATCAATAATATATCCAGTGCAGAGCCGTATTCAAGACCCTCGATATTTATTGGAAAGGAGCATCAAGCTCATCACCTTGCACTTTCACCACCCTGTGAAGTTCATCATAACTTATTTAATCTGTAGCCTAATAAACTGCATGTTTTCATGACCAGTCATCGCATGACTTCATATTTACTTCGATTTTTATCAATATTTGCGCATTGAAAGTGTTTCCACCGACATTTCTCTGATAATTAATTTTACCGACACAAAAAGGTCCCACCTTTCCATCAGGCCTCTCGTGACATTTTTAATCCAGCATGTATTTAACTCACATAATAATGTTGGAAACCTGGTTAGTGACATGGATTCACACTCAGACACTGAGACGTGGCACACAGGGAGTACAACACCCCACACTCTGACAGACAGAGGAAGAGAAGGGTGACCCACCAGCCCACTGACCTACTCCCAGTCACTCCTCCCCTCCTCACTGATCAACCAATCCCCACTGACCTACTCCCAGTCACTCCTCCCCTCCTCACTGATCAACCAATCCCCACTGACCTACTCCCAGTCACTCCTCCCCTCCTCACTGATCAACCAATCCCCACTGACCTACTGCCAGTCACTCCTCCCCTCCTCACTGATCAACCAATCCCCACTGACCTACTGCCAGTCACTCCTCCCCTCCTCACTGATCAGCCAATCCCCACTGACCTACTGCCAGTCACTCCTCCCCTACTCACTGATCAGCCAATCCCCACTGATCTACTGCCAGTCACTCCTCCCCTCCTCACTGATCAGCCAATCCCCACTGATCTACTGCCAGTCACTCCTCCCCTCCTCACTGATCAGCCAATCCCCACTGACCTACTGCCAGTCACTCCTCTCCTTCTTACTGATCAGCCAATCCCCACTGACCTACCAGGCCTTTGCTCCTCCCCTCCTCACTGATCAGCCAATCCCCACTGACCTACCTGGCTGTCGCTCCTCCCCTTTTCGCTGATCAACCAATCCCCACTGACCTACTGCCAGTCACTCCTCCCCTCCTCACTGATCAGCCAATCCCCACTGACCTACTGCCAGTCACTCCTCCCCTCCTCACTGATCAACCAATCCCCACTGACCTACTGCCAGTCACTCCTCCCCTCCTCACTGATCAACCAATCCCCACTGACCTACTGCCAGTCACTCCTCCCCTCCTCACTGATCAGCCAATCCCCACTGACCTACTGCCAGTCACTCCTCCCCTCCTCACTGATCAGCCAATCCCCACTGACCTACTGCCAGTCCCTCCCCTCCTCATTGAACAGCCAATCCCCACTGACCTACTGCCAGTCACTCCTCCCCTACTCACTGATCAGCCAATCCCCACTGATCTACTGCCAGTCACTCCTCCCCTCCTCACTGATTAACCAATCCCCACTGACCTACTGCCAGTCACTCCTCCCCTCCTCACTGATCAACCAATCCCCACTGACCTACTGCCAGTCACTCC
Organism: Salmo salar; assembly: GCF_965601325.2. Classification (NCBI taxonomy): domain Eukaryota; kingdom Metazoa; phylum Chordata; class Actinopteri; order Salmoniformes; family Salmonidae; genus Salmo; species Salmo salar. Next base: position 49,981,396 of record NC_138306.1, on the reverse strand, counting down.
TCCACTCCTCACTGATCAACCAATCCCCACTGACCTACTGCCAGTCACTCCTCCCCTCCTCACTGATCAGCCAATCCCCACTGACCTACTGCCAGTCACTCCTCCCCTCCTCACTGATCAGCCAATCCCCACTGACCTACTGCCAGTCGCTCCTCCCCTCCTCACTGATCAGCCAATCCCCACTGACCTACTGCCAGTCACTCCTCTCCTTCTTACTGATCAGCCAATCCCCACTGACCTACCAGGCCTTTGCTCCTCCCCTCCTCACTGATCAGCCAATCCCCACTGACCTACCTGGCTGTCGCTCCTCCCCTTTTCGCTGATCAACCAATCCCCACTGACCTACTGCCAGTCACTCCTCCCCTCCTCACTGATCAGCCAATCCCCACTGACCTACTGCCAGTCACTCCTCCCCTCCTCACTGATCAGCCAATCCCCACTGACCTACTGCCAGTCACTCCTCCCCTCCTCACTGATCAGCCAATCCCCACTGACCTACTGCCAGTCACTCCTCCCCTCCTCACTGATCAGCCAATCCCCACTGACCTACTGCCAGTCACTCCTCCCCTCCTCACTGATCAGCCAATCCCCACTGACCTACTGCCAGTCACTCCTCCCCTCCTCACTGATCAGTCAATCCCCACTGACCTACTGCCAGTCACTCCGCCCCTCCTCACTGATCAACCAATCCCCACTGACCTACTGCCAGTCACTCCTCCCCTCCTCACTGATCAGCCAATCCCCACTGACCTACTGCCAGTCACTCCTCCCCTCCTCACTGATCAACCAATCCCCACTGACCTACTGCCAGTCACTCCTCCCCTCCTCACTGATCAGCCAATCCCCACTGACCTACTGCCAGTCACTCCTCCCCTCCTCACTGATCAGCCAATCCCCACTGACCTACTGCCAGTCACTCCTCTCCTTCTTACTGATCAGCCAATCCCCACTGACCTACCAGGCCTTTGCTCCTCCCCTCCTCACTGATCAGCCAATCCCCACTGACCTACCTGGCTGTCGCTCCTCCCCTTTTCGCTGATCAACCAATCCCCACTGACCTACCTGGCCGTCGCTCCTCCCCTCTTCCCTGATCAACCAATCCCCACTGACTTACCTGGCAGTCACCCCTCCCCTCCGATCAGCCAATCCAGGTCGTTCAAAAATGTCGTCCTCATTCTCCTATTGGGTCCTGGTGCTGGTCACCACCTGACTTATCTTTTTCAAATGAAGCAGAACAACCAGACAGGATCAACCAGACAGGATCAACCAGACAGGATCAACCAGAGCAGGCCCACTGGTGAAGTCCACAGGAGGTTGGTGGTACCTCAATTGGGGAGGACGGGCTTGTGGTAATCCTGGAGCGGAATACGCTGGAATGGTATCAAACAAATTGATTATATCTGTTAGATGCCATTCCATTAGCGCCGTTCCAGACATTATTATGAGCCTTCCTCAACTCAGCAGCCTCCACTGGTGAAGATTGCCCCAATGTTGAACTTTCAAAGAGTATCCATATTTGCCTTTGGGCCAAAGTCAATTATCTTTCAATTCACACCAGATGGGGGCAGTTTGTGCACTGACAATCCCTCGTAACACAAAAAGAGAATACAACTCCCAACTCTGTAAGCACGCATCACAAGCGTTCAACTCACAGATCATCAGTCATATAGTATAGTAGACCTGTATTCATTCTATGACTCATGATGGTCCTCTCCTGGCCGAATGATGCATAGCGCAGGAGAAACACTTCAACCTGCTACAGCTGCAGTTTGCATTACATTATGGGACGATATTGTGAGATACACTGTCTTAACTGGGATCGGAGTTACTGTTAGATGTATTGCAGCTTGTAAAATCCTGCTGATACAACAGGATAGCATGATGTGACAAACAGTCAGACTTTGTCTGGTTTCTATGGTCCACGAGTAAACAGCCTAGAATGGGATAAAGCTCTCCGTAGTCTAAATATTATTATAACAGGGTGGTTCAAGCCCTGAATGCTGATTGGCTGAAAGCCGTATACCGATACAACATTTATTTGTATTGTTCTAGTTACGTTGGTAACCAGTTTATAATAGCAATAAGGCACCTCTGGGGTTTGTGGGATATGGCTAATGGCTGTATCCAGGCACCCCGCGTTGCGTCGTGACTAAGAACCGCCACTAGCTGTACCACACCCCCTCGGGCCTTATTGCTTAATAATAGGCTACTATTTCTACATAGTCAACACGCTTTATTGTATGACAAAAGTCTAAAATAACAACAAACGAAGAGCTATGTAAGCGATAGAGAAGTTGCAAATATAATCCCATCAAAATAAACACACCGCGAATAAAAATAAAAAACGTTTGTATTATATCCTCTTCTATGGACTCTGTCTGTCTTTGGTCTTTGTTTTACCGGCCTACATGTTCGTGATTCAGCCAGAACACCGGTCCAGATCATCTCCTCTGCTTCTTCCTCTCCCGGGCGTAACTAATTAGGGTTTAATATTGCTGTTGTCATAGATAATTAGAACAACATGCACATGCTTAAACCAGAAAACAGACACACACACACACACACACACAAATACGTTTTGTTATTCTATTCTTATAGTGATCTAAAATTAATTTCCATTCGAAATCCTATTTTCCCAAACCCCTAACCTGTAACCCTAACTCCTAACCCACCTCTTATCCTAATTCCAACCCTAATTGTAACCCTAACCTAAATCTAACCCCTAAACTTAAAATAACATTTGTCCTCATGAAGACGTGTCCCCACAAGGGAGAATTGTCCATGTTTTACTATCATTGTGAGGATTTTAGGTCCACCACAAGGATAGAAGAACCAACCCACACACACTTCCGTTCGTGTGCGTAATGGGGCGGCTTTTATATTGTACACCCTTTTAAAAAGGTTGGAGCACAAAGCAATCCTTTTTCTGATCATTTTAATCTACGATTTGTGTGAGAAAAAAAGGCATATGGCATAATTTTCTTCGTGCGTTACAGGAACAAGAAAATAAATCCATCAGTCATTATGCGCCAATTCCTCTTATCTTGACAGAGCGCGACGGGTCCCTTGTCACGTTCTGGTTAATAAAGACACGCCTACAGAACAGCACTGGCTTGTGGGTCTTGCTGTTTGCTGCAGTTCACTATCAGTTAAACAAGCCTGCAAAGTCTCCTCGGAAACACCATTTCCCATGCTTCATCGCTCGGTTCAAAGCAAGTACACACCCCCCGGACCTTTAGAGAAGTGTCTGCCTGCACGGCTGTCAACTTGTGATAGTATTTCTCCGTTTTTGCTAGATGTCTACCAACTTGTACATTTTACACGGAGACGACAGCTAGATCATTTACTACTCATGGCTACCATCGTTCTTTATTCCATAAACAGAACGGCGCAAACCACCGTGAGACAATGTTTGATTCCTTATTCAAAGGGAGCTTCCAGAGTGGACTCGCACCTTTCTGTCTTCCTTAAAACTTCAGTCCGCAGGTTAACTTCGCTTCCGAGAGTGATATGGGTTCCCAAAGCTACTGGGCGAACCAGGAGAGGCGCAGTGCTGGTAGCTGGAGCAGCGGCGGCAGTGGCGGGGTTTGTGGCCAGCGCTACTCACTTTCAGCGAGCTGAAATGGCGTCAGTGATCCCCAAAACCGAGGAGGACACGGAGATAGCGGAGAAATGCAAGACATTCATGTCTCCGCCGTGTACCGACGTCAAAGTTCTGCAGCAGAGGAAAGAAGAGATGTGCACGAGGATGGAGATGCTGATCATGGAGACGCAGGCGGAGTTCTGCAGAGCGCTCGAGGAGGTGGACGGCGGCAAGTTCAAAGTGGACCGATGGGAACGGAAAGAAGGCAAGTATCTCCCGGTTGGCACGTGCCAATGTGCGCCCATGGATAGACTAGTCAGTCAACCTCTACCTAAATCCGGTGTATAATCTTACATAGGCCGATCTGGCAACTACCGATCTGGCAACTATCAACCCTGGCACATTCACAATGACACAAGCAAAACATAGACGTGTTCAATGAATGTACAAAAACTAATCCGAAGGTTGTCCACCCTGTCCTTAGTCCAGATGGGTCTAGTAACCAGCCACACTGTCTTATTCTGAACCCATGCCAGTATTGGTATGGCAATATAGCAAAGTGATTTTGGTTTTGGGCCTTTCTTTAGTGTAACATAGTCTGCCTGTCTGTTTCAGTCTCTGTTTGTCCATGCCTGTCTGTTTCCGTCTGTCTGTTCGTCCATGCCTGTCTGTTTCCGTCTGTCTGTTCGTCCATGCCTGTCTGTTTCCGTCTGTCTGTTCGTCCATGCCTGTCTGTTTCAGTCTCTGTTTGTCCATGCCTGTCTGTTTCCGTCTGTCTGTTCGTCCATGCCTGTCTGTTTCCGTCTGTCTGTTCGTCCATGCCTGTCTGTTTCCGTCTGTCTGTTCGTCCATGCCTGTCTGTTTCCGTCTGTCTGTTCGTCCATGCCTGTCTGTTTCAGTCTCTGTTTGTCCATGCCTGTCTGTTTCAGTCTCTGTTTGTCCATGCCTGTCTGTTTCCGTCTGTCTGTTCGTCCATGCCTGTCTGTTTCCGTCTGTCTGTTCGTCCATGCCTGTCTGTTTCCGTCTGTCTGTTCGTCCATGCCTGTCTGTTTCCGTCTGTCTGTTCGTCCATGCCTGTCTGTTTCAGTCTCTGTTCGTCCATGCCTGTCTGTTTCCGTCTGTCTGTTCGTCCATGCCTGTCTGTTTCCGTCTGTCTGTTCGTCCATGCCTGTCTGTTTCCGTCTGTCTGTTCGTCCATGCCTGTCTGTTTCAGTCTCTGTTCGTCCATGCCTGTCTGTTTCCGTCTGTCTGTTCGTCCATGCCTGTCTGTTTCCGTCTGTCTGTTCGTCCATGCCTGTCTGTTTCAGTCTCTGTTCGTCCATGCCTGTCTGTTTCCGTCTGTCTGTTCGTCCATGCCTGTCTGTTTCCGTCTGTCTGTTCGTCCATGCCTGTCTGTTTCCGTCTGTCTGTTCGTCCATGCCTGTCTGTTTCCGTCTGTCTGTTCGTCCATGCCTGTCTGTTTCAGTCTGGCTGTTCGTCCATGCCTGTCTGTTTCCGTCTGTCTGTTCGTCCATGCCTGTCTGTTTCCGTCTGTCTGTTCGTCCATGCCTGTCTGTTTCCGTCTGTCTGTTCGTCCATGCCTGTCTGTTTCAGTCTCTGTTCGTCCATGCCTGTCTGTTTCCGTCTGTCTGTTCGTCCATGCCTGTCTGTTTCCGTCTGTCTGTTCGTCCATGCCTGTCTGTTTCCGTCTGTCTGTTCGTCCATGCCTGTCTGTTTCCGTCTGTCTGTTCGTCCATGCCTGTCTGTTTCCGTCTGTCTGTTCGTCCATGCCTGTCTGTTTCCGTCTGTCTGTTCGTCCATGCCTGTCTGTTTCCGTCTCTGTTCGTCCATTGGTCAATCCGTCTGTCTGTCTTTCAGGTGGCGGGGGAATCAGCTGTGTGTTGCAGGATGGGAAGGTGTTTGAGAAGGCAGGGGTCAACGTGTCCGTGGTGTTTGGGAACCTGACCGAGGAGGCCGCCAAGCAGATGCGCAGCAGAGGGAAGGTCCTCAAAGGAAAAGATGGTAAAGCCCTCAGAGTTCATATCAACCTCATAAACTACAGCAGAACTTTCTGTTGTCTTGCAGTACAGTGTGTCACCTCATGGTATGTGGTTCACCCAAGACCAGAGATGGCCGTTCTGATAACAGAATGTGTTAAAGGAATCAGGATTGGAACCTTGAGTCGGACTATGGTTGAGATGAATTGTATTTAATTGTATTGTTTTGTCCTCTCCCAGGCAAGCTGCCGTTCTGTGCCATGGGCGTGAGCTCCGTCATCCACCCCACGAACCCCCACATTCCCACAGTGCACTTCAACTACAGATACTTTGAGATAGAAGAAGGAGACGGTGAGGCTGTGACCTATGATCTCATACCATTCAATAGTCAGAGCTGACATAATGAATGATCACTCTTGTCTCTTTCTTTCTTTTCTCCCCCCCCCCCCCCAGGTACTAAACAGTGGTGGTTTGGTGGGGGTACAGACCTGACTCCTACCTATGTCAATAAGGAGGATGGTGCTCACTTTCACAACAGTCTGAAGGAGGCCTGTGACAAACATCACCCTCAGTACTACCCCGACTTCAAGAAGTGGTACGACACGTATCTGTGACAATGTGAAAAAAGTGTGTGTGTGTGTGTGTGGTGTGTGTGTGTGTGTGTGTGTGTGTGTGTGTGTGTGTGTGTGTGACTACACTGGGTGGGTCTCTACTGTTCAGCAGTGATAAGAAGACCGTTTGTTCAGTGGTATCTAGATAGAAAATGACATTGTGAGTGAGTGTGGGTACTGTTCATCTTTGTGTGTCAGTGTTGTGTGGCTTCCTATAGGCTCTTTGCGTTTTAAACATTCATTCATTCAGTTTTCCCCAGGTTTACATTATCTTGAACTTCTCTCAAGTCAAACATACAGTAGTTGTATTTTTAAATAACTTTTGGTTGCATTTTCATTTAGTGTAATAACATTATTTTAACCTAATAACTACCTCTGTGTCTAGAGTCATTGAATCTAGTAGCTCTACATTTCTACCATGTTTTCAGCCCGAGGTCGATGCCCGCAAGGAAATCTCATTAGCATAATACAAAAATCCGTCCGTTTAAACTAGAGATATCTGGGGTTTTTTTGCATTGGATGCATTTCAATCCACCGCCTCCGCCGATGTAACACTATGACAGATGACAGCGCTAGAGTGGTGTTTGTCAGACCATGAGACATCCCGAAAATCAGTCTTCTCACAAAATCGTCTAACATCCGAACGGTTTGGCCTACAAAACTATTACGACGTCTCTATGGAAAGACGAGACTTTCACGACCTTTGCTCTACGACCTCCACAAGTGTCAGGAGACTCGTCTAAATTCGGTACAGCCGGTCTGTCGACTTCTGTCTGAACCGTTTTTGGCTACACACTAATATGAACCGTTTGGGCTACACCCCTCTTTACAAAGGTTAGAGTCTCAAGGACATATACACTACCGTTGAAAAGTTTGGGGTCACTTAGGAATGTCCTTGTTTTTGAAAGAAAAGCACTTTTTTTTTTGTCCATTAAAATAACATCAAATTGATCAGAAATACAGTGTAGACATTGTTAATGTTGTAAATGACTATTGTAGCTGGAATATGGAATATCTACATAGGCGTACAGAGGCCCATTATCAGCAACCATCACTCCTGTTCCAATAGCACGTTGTGTTAGCTAATCCAAGTTTATCATTTTAAAAGGCTGATTGATCATTAGACAACCCTTTTGCAATTATGCTAGCACAGCTGGAAACTGTTGTTCTGATTAAAGAAGTAATAAAACCGGCCTCCTTTAGACTAGTTGAGTATCTGGAGCATCAGCATTTGTGGGTTCGATTACAGGCTCAAAATGGCCAGAAACAGACTTTCTTCTGAAACTCGTCAGTCTATTCCTGTTTTGAGAAATGAAGGTTATTCCATGCGAGAAATTGCCAAGAATCTGAAGATCTCATACAACGCTGTGTACTACTCCCTTCACAGAACAGCGCAAACTGGCAGAATAGAAAGAGGAGTGGGAGGCCCCGGTGCACAACTGAGCAAGAGGACAAGTACATTAGCGTGTCTAGTTTGCGAAACAGACGCCTCACAAGTCCTCAACTGGCAGCTCATTAAATAGTACCCACAAAACACTAGTCTCAATGTCAACAGTGAAGAGGTGACTCCTGGATGCTGGCCTTCTAGGCAGAGTTACAAAGAAAAAGCCATATCTCAGACTGACCAATAAAAATAAAAGATTAAGATGGGCAAAAGAACACAGACACTGGACAGATGAACTCTGCCTAGAAGGCCAGCATCCCGGAGTCACCTCTTCACTGTTGACGTTGAGACTGGTGTTTTGTGGGTACTATTTAATGAAGCTAACAGTACATGTCGGTTGTTTTCCTCTCGGACACCCACAGGCCTCACAAGACTCATCTGAAGGTCCCCCGGTACCAGTTGAAAACATGTATGGAAGTATATATGGAGACAGTTTAATGCCAAAAATATGGGGTTAAATGCATGTAAAAAAAGTTTTTTCCTCTGAAATATATGAGAGACACATCAGAACATACTTCCTTTTTTACATGTTCTGGGGACTCTCCATGTAGTGAATATGTTATTCAATGTTGTATGGGCTAATAGCAGTATGACCAAAAATAAATGTTCTTCAAATGTTTGTTTTTTTAATATATATTTTGGATCCTTCAAGGGGTCTTAAAATTCTAAATCAAATAGCTAAATGATCCTTGGTATGACCTCCTTAAAACTGTTCCATATAGTTTAGTAGAACCCCCCACCACCACCACTCGCCGGCTTAGACGGGGCTTAGACTCTGATGGGTTAAATATCTGTAGAAGTACTGCACTGTACCAGTTGTTATGCAATTTTGCAGGGACTGTAAATCTTAACATGGGAAACACTTTATTTAAAGCCTGCTGAATCTAAGTTCTAAAGCAGTATACCTGCAGGCAGGTATAAGTAGTGCTACCAAAACAAGCTTAGTTCATTCAAAACACTCCTCCTGCTGTGCTGCCCTGTAGGTGTGACCGGTACTTCTACATCCCCCATCGTGGCGAGACGCGGGGCATCGGTGGCATCTTCTTTGACGACCTGGACTCTCCCAGCCAGGAAGAGGCGTTCAGCTTCGTTAGGAGCTGTGCCCAGACCGTGGTGCCCTGTTACCTGCCCATCGTCCAGAAACACCTCAATGATCCCTTCAGCCCAGAGGAGAAGGACTGGCAGCAGGTGCGGAGAGGAAGGTGGGTACAGATGTGCCATTTAATAAATACATATAGTGTGTGAATTCTCACAATCATGCCTGTCTTCTGTCTGTAACTTGTGCGTGTGTGTTTTCAGGTATGTGGAGTTTAACCTGGTGTATGACAGAGGGGTGAAGTTTGGACTGGCCACGCCAGGCTCCAGGATCGAGAGCATCCTCATGTCCCTGCCCCTCACAGCCAAGTGAGTTCTGTGGCATCACACGGTCGTGCTGCTGCTAGCGCTGAGTGTATATCACTGGTGATTGGGTACTGGGCTGGTGAGGACTGTGGGTGTGCTACTGTCTACAGGAATGTATGTGTGTTGTTGAACAGACATGAGAATAGGGATCACATCAGCTTCGTGATCATCCTTCCCTGGTTAATAGTCATAGGTTCAGAGAGGGAAATGCTAGTGTCAGTCAATCTACCAATCAATCTTCCAATCATATAATCCATTTCTTTATTGTTCCAATTGGGAAACGTAGTGTACCGCAGCCAGGGTAAGAAACGACGTTAAAACAATAACCATAAAACAGATGAATTTGAAAGGAAATGAGAGCTGGCTTCCCGTTGAGTCAAGGAGACGGTACTCAGTATGTCCGTGTGGTATGTCCGTGTGGTACTCAGTATGTCCGTGTGGTATGTCCGTGTGGTACTCAGTATGTCCGTGTGGTATGTCCGTGTGGTACTCAGTATGTCCGTGTGGTACTCAGTATGTCCGTGTGGTACTCAGTATGTCCGTGTGGTACGTCCGTGTGGTATGTCCGTGTGGTACTCAGTATGTCCGTGTGGTATGTCCGTGTGGTATGTCCGTGTGGTATGTCCGTGTGGTACTCAGTATGTCCGTGTGGTATGTCCGTGTGGTACTCAGTATGTTCGTGTGGTATGTCCGTGCGGTACTCAGTATGTCCGTGCGGTACTCAGTATGTCCGTGTGGTATGTCCGTGCGGTACTCAGTATGTCCGTGTTGTACTCAGTATGTCCGTGTGGTGCGTCCTATTGTACCAGAGACAGGCCTGTGGAGTCAACTCATTCAGCTTGGCGCATGGCATTTCTATCTGCAGTAGCCCCAGGTCTCATTCATGCTGACGGTATTCTCTCTCCCCAGGTGGGAGTACATGCATGGCATTTCTATCTGCAGTAGCCCCAGGTCTCTCATTCATGCTGACGGTATTCTCTCTCCCCAGGTGGGAGTACATGCATGAGCCTCCTAAAGGCACCCTGGAGGCCGATATGCTGGACGTGTTACGAAACCCCAAGGAGTGGGTCTGACACGGACGTTACCATGGCGATAACATCCTGACTCAACCTGGTGATGACTGGAACAGGTGTCCGTCCCCTTTCAACTGCAGATCGTTGCTTTTTCTCATTGGTCAACTCAACTGCAAACTCATCACTGACACTATTAGCTAGTGTTACTGGAAAAGGCACACTCGCTCTTATTGCTTTTACACTTTGTTTTAATAATGTCTGTGTCTGATAAGCCTTGTTACCACTGCCTGAATTGCTACATCATGGATGTCTTTTCCTTTTTGGATCGATTGCTTCATCTGTCTCTCAGTGCCCTCTGGTTGTGTTCACCAGGCAGTCTAGGCACCAAACAGATGTGGGGGGGAAAGGAAAAACCCTTATTCTCATTTTCAGTTTCAAACTGTTTTCTTCCGTCTGTTCGTGCTGAATGTGTACAAGAAGAGAAAGTGGATCTGAACCCCTCGGTGTGTGTGGGCTACGCCGTTGATGTAAAACATCATTAAAGATGTTTTTATATCCTATCTGTCATCCACCAACAGAATTTAATAATACAAGTTCTATGAGAAAGTGCATCGTCAAGATTGGAGCTTGTGATCTTCTGTTCTCTAACCCAGGATCGAGTCTGGTGAGCCAGAAAGGGGAGGGCACCAGGATTGTTTGGTTACATACTTAAAGAAGCTAGTTGGGCAGCCCGTTTAAAAAAAAAACTACACAAATTGGTCTTTTGACCAATCAGAATTTTTTTTTTAAATTGTCACGTGCCGAATACAACCTTACAGTGAAATGCTGAATACAACAGGTGTAGACCTTACAGTGAAATGCTGAATACAAGCCCAGCTCTGAAAAAGAGCTGATGTGACGTGATTGGTCCAAAGACCCATTAGTGGAAAAAAATATAATAATTGGGCTGCCTGTGTAAACACAGCCATGTTAGACCCAGGGGTGTATTCACACGGAAGCAAACAGGTGGTGCAATGGTCAGGTCTATTTAGGCATGGTTAATGAATCACTACATATATAGTTACGATTGTTTAAACAGCTTTTTTAAATAGCAGAGATGAATGTCCACAGGATGATCAAGATGGAACTCGCTTCATGCTTTTGTTTAAAACTAGGAAAGGGTTGGAGACATTTGGAGGCACTTACAGAACATGGCTCCACATGTTTGAAAGTATTTTATTACAAATTAATTCAAGCTCAGTACATATCCAAAGGTTTACCATATATTTGCTTAAGGCATTGTAAAAACAGGATTTCAAAAGGTAACAGTACAATAATAGGTCATGTCCAGAAACTCATGTCTTCTACCACATACATATAGACACTTAAAAGATCTGAAATGATTGGACAGATATAAGCAAAATAGGCTTGGTGGAATAGTTGTTATCAGAGGGAAAGGTGGAACTATCACCATATTGCTTTAGCACAGGGCTGGGCAACTGACCCTTTTGAAGGCCATCAGATCAGTAATATAATGATAGGAACTGTCAGGGTTTCAACTTACTACTGTTGAGAGTTACAATAGAAAACACAAAGTGCAATTTCCAAATGTGGTTGTGCATCAGCCGTTTCTCTTACGTCTAGTCACTGATAGTCGTTCAATTAGCTCATGTCAGCTAAACATTTTTACATAGCTGGCCACTAAAACAAGCAATCTAAACTTTTTATTATGGTAAAATTATAAGCCGGGGGCCCCTATTGATTTTGTTAATCTCAATCAGATATTAACTGCAAAAAAATTCTCTCCACCCTATGGCAAAATGTGCAGAATTGCAGGAAATTTACTGTTAAACAGCAATTTTTCCTCTCTGCCCCATGGCAAAATGAGTAGAATTGTATGAAATTAAGTAAACTTATCTGCTGTCAAGGTGGGGGGGATGTGGGTATGCAGTCCCTCATGAGTTTTTTTTTGTAGCCCCCACCACCATCAAAGTTGCCCATCCCTGCTTTAACCATCAAATCCTCTCAGATCTCAGTGTTTAGGGAAGGGTTCTCCAACCCTGTTCCTGGAGAGCTACCCTCCTGTAGGTTCTCACTCCAACCCTGTTCCTGAAGAGCTACCTTCCTGTAGGTTCTCACTCCAACCCTGTTCCTGAAGAGCTACCTTCCTGTAGGTTTTCACTCCAACCCTGTTCCTGAAGAGCTACCTTCCTGTAGGGTTTCTCTCCAACACTGTTCCTGGAGAGCTACCTTCCTGTAGGTTTTCTTTCCAACACTGTTCCTGGAGAGCTACCATCCTGTAGGTTTTCTCCAACCATGTTCCTGAAGAGCTACCTTCCTGTAGGGTTTCTCTCCAACACTGTTCCTGGAGAGCTACCTTCCTGTAGGGTTTCTCCAACCATGTTCCTGGAGAGCTACCTTCCTGTAGGGTTTCTCTCCAACACTGTTCCTGAAGAGCTACCTTCCTGTAGGGTTTCTCTCCAACACTGTTCCTGAAGAGCTACCTTCCTGTAGGGTTTCTCTCCAACCCTGTTCCTGAAGAGCTACCTTCCTGTAGGTTCTCACTCCAACCATGTTCCTGGAGAGCTACCTTCCTGTAGGGTTTCTCTCCAACACTGTTCCTGAAGAGCTACCTTCCTGTAGGGTTTCTCTCCAACACTGTTCCTGAAGAGCTACCTTCCTGTAGGGTTTCTCTCCAACCCTGTTCCTGAAGAGCTACCGTCCTGTAGGTTTTCAGTCCAACACACCTGATTCTAATAATTAGCTGGTTGATGAGCTGAATCAGGTTAGTTACAACTGGGGTTGGAGTGAACCTACAGGAGGGTAGCTCTCCAGGAACAGGGTTGGAGAGAGAACATACAGGAGGGTAGCTCTCCAGGAACAGGATTGGAGAGAGAACATACAGGAGGGTAGCTCTCCAGGAACAGGATTGGAGTGAAAACATACAGGAGGGTAGCTCTCCAGGAACAGGATTGGAGAGAGAACATACAGGAGGGTAGCTCTCCAGGAACAGGATTGGAGAGAGAACATACAGGAGGGTAGCTCTCCAGGAACAGGATTGGAGAGAGAACATACAGGAGGGTAGCTCTCCAGGAACAGGATTGGAGATCCCTGGTTTAAGGGGTAAGGGCCATTTCTGGATAGGGCCATAAACCCAAGCAAAATGGCTACCTCAACCAGCACATCCCAATCACAGGTCATATAGCATAGGGACAAGTGCTGCATTTCCACAGGTCAGTCCTCTCATACATCTCCGGTGTACAGATTACACAGGCCCCGTGCACACTCAAGTCCTACAACTGATGTATAACACATTTGGCACAATGGTTGTGATGCAACGCAAAAACATCTACAAAAATAATCACACAAGCGTTGTTGAGAAACTGCACAATTACTGTGTAAATATTATTGTGCAGACAAAGGCCGTACTTCAATCCGTAGAACGCTGTCGACAATACGCCTTCTAAAGGCAATGTTCCCTGCGTTCGCTGAGATCCCATTAACAGGAAACGTTGCAATGTCGGCACAATCGGGAATTACTGTTAAAATGTCAACGCACTTTGACGCGGATAAGATTGAACCCCGGTCAAACTCTACATTGTCTCAAGAAATAAGTGTTTACAGGGCCATTTGTCATATTACATGTATCAATATCACTTATAATAATGAATATTACGCAGATATTTAGTGTTAAGGATGTCTGCATTTAGTCCCCCAGCTGCATAATTAGCATATAAAATATACAGTTGACCAATAGCTGATCATATTATTGGTGAGTAGTGCTGAGTAGAACCAAACCAACTGTGTCCTAGTATTCATTATCAAACGGCTCAGTTTGATCCTCAACACCAGTGCCTTCTGTCACACACCTCATGTTATTCACACTGTTATTATCAATATAGTCAGTGTTATCCACAGTAAAAGAAAAATGCGCTCTCACACACACACTGTGCGTAGTGACATTTAATACTGTTTGTAGCCCAAAGAGAGAGAATGGGTAATTGTCTGTAGCTTCCTGTCCCATGTTCCCTCGCAGGTCACGCCTGCGCTGCATGCCAGCACAGCTCCCATAATGTCACACGGAGACTCTATGCCCTATTTAGTGCACTATTACCCATGTGGACTAGTCAAAATTAGTGCACTACATAGGGAATAGGGTACCATTTGGGATGCAGCCGTAGGGAATGTGGTCTGAGAATATTGACTGTCCCTGACTAATTCATATGACGCTGGGATAGACCCATCCAAGTCTACGTGTACAAAGCCATTACTGGCTAACCAAAATGTATGGCAAAAATGACTACTTTTTTTATTTTACTTTTTATTCACTCCCCGAACATTCAAAACAACTACCGGTGTGTGTGTATATATATTATGTATGTATGTATATTATATATATATATATATATAATATATATATATATATAGTGAATTGTAACATTTTTTTTTGCCATATATAAAAAAGGAAATATATATATATATATATATATATATATATATATATATATATATATATATATATATTTCCTTTTTTAGAAGTATGGAAATCAGAACCGTTTTCTTTTTTTACTTTACACCCTACAATGCACCATTCATCAAGCCTCAAACCTCCAGGATAGTCATAACATCACTGATGTATGGTTAAATAACTGTACATTTGGGTATATCAAAATCAAACATTTGGTATCATCATCACCATCACTCCACCCCTATCCAATGGTCAGTGCAAGCATCAGCGTTATTGCATCCAACACCTCTGAGTTAGTGTAGTAACATAACAGTTAGAGGGAGGTGAGACGGAGGGTGAGACAGGGCAGGAGGATCTAAGCTCATGTGTCAAACTTATTCCACTGAGGTTTTCCCTCCCTTGGACCTGATTGATAAATGAAGGTCATTGATTAGTTAGTACCTCCCCTCAGCTGGTTTAGGTCTGAATTGAGAGGGGAAAAAACACCGCAGCAGACAGACGACCCTCCATGGAATGAGTTTGACACCCCTGATCTAGCTGGATGGGGGCCAGAGAGGGAGAAGGGTCAGTTGAGACGGGGCATGGAGGGGGGGGGGTCACTTCACTTCCCATGGCCAATGATGTCCTCATACGGCGGAGGCTCTGTCTCTATGTGCACATCTGTGTGGCCGACCACCTCCTCGTAGGATGGGGGTGGATCTCCTCTGCCTCCCCTCGCCGACGTGACCTCCGAGCCCGGGTCGGCAGGGCTGCTGTTGACGCTGAGCTGGTCCATGGAGACCAACGATAAGGTGGGGTCCCGGTGGGAGTGGCCCAGGGCGGGGTTGCGTTCCGAGCGCTTGCGGGAGTGGCAGCGCCACACAGTGATGGCCACGCCGGAGATCAGGAGCACCAGGAGCAAGGGGAGGATCAGGTAAAGGGAGTGGACTCTGCCCTCCAACTGCTGCCCGCCACTGCTCTCCCGCACATACTCCTCCCAGAACTGTTGCTGCAGCCAATCAGAGAGATACACCTTCAGAATTATCCGCTTAGAATAAACTCAAGGGGCATTGAGTTATATGTTAAAGAATATAACAAAGAAATGAGCGTGAATGTAACAAATAATCAAGATTTCACTGTAATATGGAATGTTCTAGAAATGCCATTTCCATCTGCAACGTTCTGAATGTCACGCTCCAGAAAACACACACACACACACACACACACACACAGCTGTCCGTATGTGTGTGATGCACTACATCCCTTTGCGTGACTGACTGTGCCTTCCCACCCTGACAATAGATCTTGTAATGATCCTCTCCCTACTGAGCAGCTCTCTCTCTTTCTCAAGGAGTCAGCTGCTCTTCTTGCTGACTATCACCCCTTCCTGAAAAACAGGAACATTCCACTGGCCAGCACACTGGAGTAGGACTACAAGTGTTTTTGTTAGAGTGAGAATGTGTGTCTCTCAATGAGGGAGCAAGAGCAAAACAAAGAGAATTGTGTGTGTTGCATACAGGGTTGGGGTCAATTCCATTTCAATTTAGAAAGTCAACAAGGAAGTCAAACATTCAAATTGTCCTTAATGCTTAGCATTTACTTCCTGAATTGAAATGGAATTCACCCCAACCCTGGTTGCGTGCGTCTCACTCACAGTTTTCTCATCGTTCTCAAAGGCCTCCCTGGCTTCCTCGTATGTGCAGATCTCCTCTCTGCACTCTCTCTGGATGTTGCCCTGACGGATCTCCTCTAGCAGGTAGCCGTTGTCCCTGCGCAGACGCCTCAGCACTGTGTTGGCGAGGTCCGACGGCAAGAACACTGTCAGAGAGAGAGAGAAAACATGAAGGGAGGGAAAGAGAAGGGAGAAAAAGAAAGGAAGATCAGAGAGGCAGAGAGAGAGAGAGAGAGAGACAGACAGATGGAGACAGACGGAGAGGGGGATAGAGAGAGAGAGGGATGGAGGTGGAGAGGGAGACGGAGAGAAGCAGGAATAGAGAGGGAGCGAGAGAGATGGGTAGAGAGAGAGGGAGGGATAGAGGGACAGAGAGGGGAGGGATAGAGAGAAATATATAGGAGAGAGGGATAGAGAGAGAAAAAGAGAGGGAGGGATAGAGAGAGATATAGGAGAGGGGGATAGAGAGAGAGGGAGGGATAGGGAGGGATAGAGAGAGAGGGAGGGATAGAGAGAGGGAGGGATAGAGAGTGAGAGGGACAGAGAGAGGGAGGGATAGAGAGAGAAAGAGGGAGGGACAGAGGAGGGAGAGAGGATAGAGAGAGCGAGAGAGAGAGAGATAGCGAGAGGCATGGATTTAATTTAACTAGCCAAGTCAGTTAAGAACAAATTCTTATTTACAATGACGGCCTCCACCGGCCAAACCCGGACGATGCTAGGCCAATTGTGCGCCGCCTTATGGGACTCCCAATCACGGCCCTTTGTGATACAGTCTGGATTCGAACCAGGGTGTCTGTAGTGATGCCTCTAGTATTGAGATACAGTGTCTTAGAACACTGTGCCACTCGGGATAGAGAGAGGCAAAGAGAAAAAGAGGCAGAGGTTGATACAAAGAAAGTAGAAAAAGAGGGAAATGCCTACTAACTACATTTCTGTATAAAACAAAAGCTTCTTTGATTAGAAGGGCCAACCATGGCCAGCATAAGAGAAACTAGCTCTTGGAATCAAGACAGGCGGACAGAGCAGCCCTCTGTTTAGCTGATCTGGGATCAGACCAGAGGCTGTGGACAGGAACCATATTGTGTTTAAACGCCCCAGGAATGCCAGATTAGACTCACTGTATTTTCCTGGGTCAACCATGTTATGGAGTTTAAACAAGGCCCTTCCCTGCAGGTAGATTAGTAGGCCGAGGGGATAGCCTACAACTTACCACTCCCCATGATTGCTTCTGGTCTGTTTGGGATGGGTGACAGTGTCTGTTGATAGAAAAACATTCACCAAAAACAGTTACCAACTTTAATGAGCAGAAACGGGTCAACAGCTGAGTCATACAACAAGTGGTTCAGATATTTACAGAATTATACATATCCAAACTAGAAAGTAGGCCATCATTTCCACTGGGTGTTCAGGACACTTTTCCCACAGAGCGTCAATGTTCACTATTATTCCCACTGAAGTGCTGCCCTGACAACCGCCCAATGGAAATGACCGTCACAAGCAGTGTGCTGTGAATTTCAGACATCCGTGGCTAAAAACCGACTGACCCAAAGCTAACCAGGGTGACAGGAATGTTACTGCCATGACCGAAATAGCCTAAAAGACCAACACAAATGTAATAAACACAGCGCCGTACGCGCCAGCTCTGTCTCCTGGAAAGCCGCACAGGATGTGAATTGTTCAAGCGTTTTATTTTTGAAGAATTAAAACATAAGTTATAGTGACTGCTATATCAAATACATGATGTAATCTTTGGCGATATTATTATTATTATAGCTGCCTATATGTGTCATGGATAACATCTGAGATTGACGCTTGTCTTGCTAACGGTTAACGGTTAACGGTTCGCTTGCTGACAAGCGGATGATTTGTATCCAACCAATCTCCGGGTCTGCTTTACTACATTGTAACAAGCGACTCCTATCATTCCAATGAGGAGATATTTCCGCGGGCCGCTTCAAGAACACACGAAATATTCAAGGTATTTATTTGTCAAATGAAAATGTTAAAGAATTGAACTTTATTTACCTATTTTCCTTTAGGAATGCGCTCTGGACTCCAGTATCGCCTCGACCCCATTATATTGCTACGCACGCGCAAAAGCCCGTTCAAAAGCTATTTTCTTGTTCCAGTTTAAAGGGACAGTCAACAGGAATTTTAGTCACAGAGAACTCGCATCATACCAAGTGACTGACATCAAATCCCTTCTATGTGCTATTTCTACACAATCATTATTAGTTTTACATTATGAATTACTATCCAACTGGGAGTGAGTGTGCAGCAAGAATGAAATAGTCCGGAAACTACTCTCGGTTCATGGAGCTTTGTAGACCACCCTGTGCTATGCACCAGGAAATGTTGCATGTCAAACTTGATTTATGGGGTTCCCATGGTCTTGCGGCATTGACTCCTGAGTGAACAGCAGTCAGTGCATGGACTTTGGTCTTTAGGTTCTGCACTGCTCTACCATAGTCTAGGCACTAAGCATTTTAGAAACAAAATGTGTGCTGCACTGTGCACTGAAATGACATATCAACTAAATGATCTCTTGAATAACATAAAAAGATAGCACTATACAGTATACTTTAATTGTTGGTCTCAGTAGCATCAGACTATCAATCAATCTATAAACCTAAAGTGATGACAATATTCTAGTATCCTATATCACAAACACCATTGGCCAACACATTTACTGTAGATTGACTGTACATCTCTGGTGCAATAGTTTAGATGTCAGACTGACAGAACCAAGGTTGTGGGTTTCCATCCCATTCAGGGCAGGCTATCCCCTGAACTCGCAGCACTGGTGTCAGAAGTAGGACGCCACTTCCCTGAGACCATTGGCGGTGTACCCAGGAGGCACGTGAGGAGCTAGAAACAGTGATGAATGCCGAGCCAGGCACATTTCCCAGAGGACGGAGGTAGTGTAGCTGTAGCGGCCTTCGTAACCCTAAAACACCAACCAAGTTAGTAGGACTATAACCCCAGCTCATCAAGAGGTTAGGATCTTTAGGTATACATGGCCTAGATGGTGCACTGATTCACAGAAGATTGTGGATTTGGCCTTACTGAGCTCTTATAGTAGGCATTCTGCTGATATCCTTCCTTACGATAAGTAGTCTGTACTTGAGAAATGTGAAGTTTGTGTGATTGTTAATGGGACAATTGATGGCTAAAACCATCAAACTAGTATCAGTAGGTTAAAGGATCATGAAAATAAAAAAATAACTGTTGTGCACATTAATGTTATAATCTTAGCATTCTATTTATCTTTATCGCATCAATTCAGGCAATTTATCGCGATATGGATTTTTTTATATCGCCTAGCTCTAGCCTAACCCCAAACAATGTGTCTGTGTGTGGGTGTGTGTGGGTGTGGATGTGTGTGTGTGTGTGTGTGTGTGTGTGTGTGTGTGTGTGTGTGTGTGTGTGTGTGTGTGTGTGTGTGTTGTGTGTGTGTGTGTGTGTGTGGGGGTGGGTGTGTGTGGGTGTGCGTGTGTGTGGGGGTGGGTGGGTGTGTGTGGATGTGTGTGTGTGTGGGTGTGGGTGTGTGGGTGGGTGGGTGGGTGGGTGTGGGTGGGTGTGCGTGCCATAGGCTAAATGCGTGTGAGTGTGTGTGCATTTATTTGTGTGCGTTCATGCACGCCTGTATGTGTGTGTGTGTGCATCTGTATGCTAGGACTTTAGGACGAGTGTGTCTCGTGGCAAGGCCTTTTTACATCATCTCTGATGATTACACATCAGGGGCGGCAGGTAGCCTAGTGGTTAGAGCATTGGGCCAGGAACCGAAAGGTTGCCAGATCAAATCCCCGAGCTGCCAAGGTAAAAATCTGAACAAGGTAGTTAACCCACTGGCCGTCATTGTAAATAAGAATTTGTTCTTAACTGACTTGCCTAGTTAAATAAAACATAGTAATCAGGATCCTCACAGGGGAATAGCAAGGTACTGAGTGGCTCATCACACACAAACCCCTTAATCCTAAAAAAAAACTGTCCCTTGTGGGGACTTCTGTTCGCAACAAGGATAGTAAAACCAAACACACACACATTAATTCAAGAAAGAACAAACACATGATTGTTTGTTGTTGAAATGACATTTTTTCCCCAGTGGGATGCATGATCCATACCATATCTAACCACGTGGATCATCTCCCGTCTGTACCTCTGGTGCAATTCTAATGCCTTGGGGAATTGTTTTTAGGTGAACAAAAGGTTCCAACCAAGACAACAGAGGTGGAAGGTCGACCCTACGACAAAGAGGATTTTATGTCCCTATATTTTGGTCATTGCCAGATAATAGGTTTTCAACCACACTATCAAAGATGAAGCAGAAGTGTGTAAATTGAACTGACGTCTGTGCCCCAGACCCAGCGCCAGGACAAAGTGACTAAGGGGGCAGTTGAAATTGGCGAGGAGGAAACATTTTTTTTTTGGGGGGGGGGGGGTTCTTGCATCTGAATGTTATTGAGTTTTCCTTATACCAGGCTATACCACAATAAACATAAAGTTTTAATGCAAAGACTCCGAGATCATTGAGTGCTTTTGAAATCTCTTCTGCGCTGTAGCAGCACAATGGACAGCACCCTACAGCTTGGCTGTTTTGGTCATATAGGCTACAAGATAGATAGGGCAATTCACCTATTACAAACAGCCAAGCTGTCTTACCAAAATAATGCAAAATAATACAAACTAAATGCTGAAAGTAGTAGCCTAGTTATTCATGCACGCAAACAAAAATACTGAATAGCAGTTTGGCTTAGAATACCGGCATAACTGCGAATGAATGAGAACAGAACAAACCAGCGGTACCAAGTAGTAGGCGAGTAAACAAAATATCCGATCGATAAAGGCATGACACAATCTATATTTAGGCCAGTTACAGTAACAGTAAACCAACCCAGTAAACAAAAGGCAAATGGAGATCAAAATAAACTCAACATAGCCTACAGTCCACAGCCTACAGCCTACAGCCTACAGTCTACCACAGTGAGATGTATCCTACAGTCTACCACAGTGAGATGTATCCTACAGTCTACAGCCTACAGCCTATAGTCCACAGCCTACAGCCTACAGTCTACCACAGTGAGATGTATCCTACAGTCTACCACAGTGAGATGTATCCTACAGTCTACAGCCTACAGCCTACAGTCCACAGCCTACAGCCTACAGTCTACCACAGTGAGATGTATCCTACAGTCTACCACAGTGAGATGTATCCTACAGTCTACAGCCTACAGCCTATAGTCCACAGCCTACAGCCTACAGCCTACAGTCTACCACAGTGAGATGTATCCTACAGTCTACCACAGTGAGATGTATCCTACAGTCTACAGCCTACAGTCCACAGCCTACAGCCTACAGCCCACAGCCTACAGCCCACAGCCTACAGCCTACAGCCTACAGTCCACAGCCTACAGCCCACAGCCTACAGCCCACAGCCTACAGCGTACAGCCTACAGTCTACAGCCTACAGCCTACAGCCTACAGCCTACGCCACCACGTGAGATGTAGCCTACAGCCTACAGCCTACCACAGTGAGATTTAGCCTACAGCCTACAGCCTACCACAGTGAGATGTAGCCAACAGCCTACAGCCAACAGCCTACAGCCTACCACAGTGAGATGTAGCCTACAGCCTACAGCCTACCACAGTGAGATGTAGCCTACAGTCTACCACAGTGAGATGTAGCCTACAGTCTACCACAGTGAGATGTATCCTACGGCCTACCACAGTGAGATGTAGCCTACAGCCTACCACAGTGAGATGTAGCCTACAGCCTACAGCCTACTACAATGATATGTAGCCTACAGCCTACCACAGTGAGATGTAGCCTACAGCCTACAGCCTACCACAGTGAGATGTAGCCTACAGTCTACCACAGTGAGATGTAGCCTACAGTCTACCACAGTGAGATGTATCCTACAGCCTACCACAGTGAGATGTAGCCTACAGCCTACCACAGTGAGATGTAGCCTACAGCCTACAGCCTACTACAATGATATGTAGCCTACAGCCTACCACAGTGAGATGTAGCCTACAGCCTACAGCCTACCACAGTGAGATGTAGCCTACAGTCTACCACAGTGAGATGTAGCCTACAGCCTACAGCCTACCACAGTGAGATGTATGCCTACAGCCTACCACAGTGAGATGTAGCCTACAGTCTACTACAATGAGATGTAGCCTACAGCCTACGCACAGTGAGATGTAGCCTACAGCTCTCCACCACAGTGAGATGTAGCCTACAGTCTACCACAGTGAGATGTAGCCTACAGTCTACTACAGTGAGATGTAGCCTACAGCCTACAGCCAACCACAGTGAGATGTAGCCTACAGCCTACAGCCCACCACAGTGAGATGTAGCCTACAGCCTACAGCCAACCACAGTGAGATGTAGCCTACAGCCTCGTCACCACAGTGAGATGTAGCCTACAGCCTACAGCCTACCACAGTGAGATGTAGCCTACAGCCTACAGCCTACCACAGTGAGATGTAGCCTACAGCCTACAGCCTACCACAGTGAGATGTAGCCTACAGCCTACAGCCTACCACAGTGAGATGTAGCCTACAGCCTACAGTCTACTACAATGAGATGTAGCCTACAGCCTACAGCCTACCACAGTGAGATGTAGCCTACAGCCTACAGTCTACTACAGTGAGATGTAGCCTACAGCCTACAGTCTACTACAATGAGATGTAGCCTACAGCCTACCACAGTGAGATGTAGCCTACAGCCTACAGTCTACCACAGTGAGATGTAGCCTACAGCCTACAGCCTACCACAGTGAGATGTAGCCTACAGCCTACCACAGTGAGATGTAGCCTACAGCCTACAGTCTACAGCCTACAGTCTACCACAGTGAGACTGTAGCCTACAGTCTACCACAGTGAGATGTAGCCTACAGCCTACCACAGTGAGATGTAGCCTACAGTCTACCGCAGTGAGATGTATCCTAAAGCCTACAGTCTACCACAGGAGATGTAGCCTACAGTCTACCACAGTGAGATGTAGCCTACAGTCTACCACAGTGAGATGTAGCCTACAGTCTACCACAGTGAGATGCAGCCTACAACCTACTACAGTGAGATGTAGCCTACAGCCTACCACAGTGAGATGTAGTCTACAGCCTACCACAGTGAGATGTAGCCTACAGTCTACCACAGTGAGATGTAGCCTACAGCCTACCACAGTGAGATGTAGCCTACAGCCTACCACAGTGAGATGTAGCCTACAGCCTACCACAGTGAGATGCAGCCTACAGCCTACCACAGTGAGATGTAGCCTACAGTCTACCACAGTGAGATGTAGCCTACAGCCTACCACAGTGAGATGTAGCCTACAGCCTACAGCCTACCACAGTGAGATGTAGCCTACAGCCTACAGCCTACCACAGTGAGATGTAGCCTACAGCCTACAGCCTACTACAATGAGATGTAGCCTACAGCCTACAGCCTACCACAGTGAGATGTAGCCTACAGCCTACAGTCTACTACAATGAGATGTAGCCTACAGCCTACAGTCTACTACAATGAGATGTAGCCTACAGCCTACCACAGTGAGATGTAGCCTACAGCCTACAGTCTACCACAGTGAGATGTAGCCTACAGCCTACAGCCTACCACAGTGAGATGTAGCCTACAGCCTACCACAGTGAGATGTAGCCTACAGCCTACCACAGTGAGATGTAGCCTACAGCCTACAGTCTACAGCCTACAGTCTACCACAGTGAGATGTAGCCTACAGTCTACCACAGTGAGATGTAGCCTACAGTCTACCACAGTGAGATGTAGCCTACAGTCTACTGCAGTGAGATGTATCCTAAAGCCTACAGTCTACCACAGTGAGATGTAGCCTACAGTCTACCACAGTGAGATGTAGCCTACAGTCTACCACAGTGAGATGCAGCCTACAACCTACTACAGTGAGATGTAGCCTACAGCCTACCACAGTGAGATGTAGTCTACAGTCTACCACAGTGAGATGTAGCCTACAGCCTACCACAGTGAGATGTAGCCTACAGTCTACCACAGTGAGATGTAGCCTACAGCCTACCACAGTGAGATGTAGCCTACAGCCTACCACAGTGAGATGTAGCCTACAGTCTACCACAGTGAGATGTAGCCTACAGCCTACCACAGTGAGATGTAGCCTACAGCCTACGCACACGTGAGATGTAGCCTACAGCCTACGCACACGTGAGATGTAGCCTACAGCCTACCACAGTGAGATGTAGCCTACAGTCTACTGCAGTGAGATGTATCCTAAAGCCTACAGTCTACTACAGTGAGATGCAGCCTACAGCTTACAGTCTACTACTGTGAGATGGCCACGCCTACAGCCTACTACAGTGAGATGTAGCCTACAGCCTACAGCCTACCACAGTGAGATGTAGCCTACAGCCTACAGCCTACCACAGTGAGATGTAGCCTACAGCCTACAGCCTACCACAGTGAGATGTAGCCTACAGCCTACAGCCTACCACAGTGAGATGTAGCCTACAGCCTACAGCCTACCACAGTGAGATGTAGCCTACAGCCTACAGTCTACTACAATGAGATGTAGCCTACAGCCTACAGCCTACCACAGTGAGATGTAGCCTACAGCCTACAGTCTACTACAATGAGATGTAGCCTACAGCCTACAGTCTACTACAATGAGATGTAGCCTACAGCCTACCACAGTGAGATGTAGCCTACAGCCTACAGTCTACCACAGTGAGATGTAGCCTACAGCCTACAGCCTACCACAGTGAGATGTAGCCTACAGCCTACCACAGTGAGATGTAGTCTACAGCCTACCACAGTGAGATGTAGCCTACAGCCTACAGTCTACAGCCTACAGTCTACCACAGTGAGATGTAGCCTACAGTCTACCACAGTGAGATGTAGCCTACAGTCTACCACAGTGAGATGCAGCCTACAACCTACTACAGTGAGATGTAGCCTACAGCCTACCACAGTGAGATGTAGCCTACAGCCTACCACAGTGAGATGTAGCCTACAGTCTACCACAGTGAGATGTAGCCTACAGCCTACAGTCTACTACAATGAGATGTAGCCTACAGCCTACCACAGTGAGATGTAGCCTACAGTCTACCACAGTGAGATGTAGCCTACAGCCTACAACAGTGAGATGTAGCCTACAGCCTACCACAGTGAGATGTAGCCTACAGCCTACCACAGTGAGATGTAGCCTACAGTCTACTGCAGTGAGATGTATCCTAAAGCCTACAGTCTACTACAGTGAGATGCAGCCTACAGCTTACAGTCTACTACTGTGAGATGCAGCCTACAGCCTACTACAGTGAGATACAGCCTACAGTCTACTACAGTGAGATGTAGCCTACAGTCTACTACAGTGAGATGCAGTCTACAGCCTACTACAGTGAGATACAGCCTACAGTCTACTACAGTGAGATGCAGCCTACAGCCTACTACAGTGAGATGCAACCTACAGTCTACTACAGTGAGATGCAGCCTACAGCCTACAGTCTACTACAGTGAGATGCAACCTACAGTCTACTACAGTTAGTTGCAGCCTACAGCCCGTCACACGTGGGCGCTACGCCTACACGTGAGATGCACCCGCCTACAGGGGCGCCTACGCCTACACGTGAGATGGCCACAGCCTACAGTGGGCGCCTACGCCTACGCAGTGAGATGCAGCCACGCCTACACGGGCGCCTACGCCTACACGTGAGATGTAGTCTACAGCCTACTACAGTGAGATGTAGCCTACAGCCTACTACAGTGAGATGCAGCCTACAGCCTACTACAGTGAGATACAGTCTACAGACTACTACAGTGAGATGCAGCCTACAGCCTACTACAGTGAGATGCAACCTACAGTCTACTACAGTGAGATGCAGCCTACAGCCTACAGCCTACTACAGTGAGATGTAGCCTACAGTCTACTACAGTGAGATGCAGCCTACAGCCTACTGCAGTGAGATGCAGCCTACAGCCTACTACAGTGAGATACAGCCTACAGCCTACTACAGTGAGATGTAGCCTACAGCCTACTACAGTGAGATGCAGCCTACAGCCTACAGCCCACTACAATGAGATGTAGCCTACAGCCTACTACAGTGAGATGCAGCCTACAGCCTACAGCCTACCACAGTGAGATGCAGCCTACAGCCTACAGTCTACTACAGTGAGATGCAGCCTACAGCCTACTACAGTGAGATGCAGCCTACAGCCTACAGCCTACTACAGTGAGATGCAGCCTACAGCCTACAGCCTACTACAGTGAGATGCAGCCTACAGCCTACAGCCCACTACAATGAGATGTAGCCTACAGCCTACTACAGTGAGATGCAGCCTACAGCCTACAGCCTACCACAGTGAGATGCAGCCTACAGCCTACAGTCTACTACAGTGAGATGTATCCTAAAGCCTACAGTCTACTACAGTGAGATGTAGACTACAGTCTACAGTCTACCACAGTGAGATATAGCCAACAGCCTACTACAATGAGATGTAGCCTACAGCCTACTGGAGTGAGATGTATCCTAAATCCTACAGTCTACGACAGTGAGATGCAGCCTACAGCCTACTACAGTTAGATGCAGGCTACAGTTTACAGACTACTACAGTGAGATGCAGCCTACAGCTTACAGCCTACTACAGTGAGATGCAGCCTACAGCCTACTACAGTGAGATGCAGCCTACAGCCTACTACAGTGAGAAGCAGTCTACAGCCTACTACAGTGAGATGCAGCCTACAGCCTACTACAGTGAGATGCAGCCATGCATAGCCATCTTTCTAAATAAATAGGCCTATACAGGGCATCTTCAAACATGGGAAATCATGTCGCTCGCTCATGAGTTCAGCTACGCTTTGTGATGCAATACACGTCTGTGAATCCAATTCGACCCACGTAATCAATTAAGCAATGCCAGCCTAGCATAAACACTTTTCCAATATTTAGAGACTCAAAAAACAATAGGTTACCGAGACGACCATAATAGACTGTAGCCTATCTATCTCTATGATGAAACTTACCAATATGTAGCTATACCCAGGGGTGTCATTTGGGCTCTTGCATTGGAATTATATTGAATTATGTTTATATCACACTATACCACAATAACCAAAGGTTTTGAACAAGAATTGACAGGTTCAATGGCACGAAATCTCGCTGCGCTCTATCAGCACCATACGCGCCCTAAAGCAAGATTATGACAGAAACCAACCAGGTAGATTGTTTCAATCTTACCTTTTCAAAAGAGTTGCAGCTTCCTTGATGCTCTATGGAACTTCCTGA
This sequence comes from Salmo salar, assembly GCF_965601325.2. Taxonomy (NCBI): domain Eukaryota; kingdom Metazoa; phylum Chordata; class Actinopteri; order Salmoniformes; family Salmonidae; genus Salmo; species Salmo salar. The sequence goes on along the minus strand of NC_138306.1, from coordinate 49,954,003 downwards.
ATAATCGACCATTCCTCTCCCCCCGAAAAATTCTTGTAAGATCCCCCTCAAATGCCAGATGAGCTTTTCTCGGGTGTAGCATGCTTCTTCTGTGTTGACTGAACACGCATGTAGCTGCGGACACCCTAAGTCAGTCCCTGTTTCAGTGCAGTAAGCACGGTCGGCATAGCATAGAGAGGCCCAGAGAATCGTTGTAGGATATCAAGTGGGGTCCATTTGTCCTCACTGGAGACAGAGTGGATGATTTCAGTCTGCAAAAACTCAGCTTCCACCGAATCTGTTTTGCTTAGATTCAGCAGTGGTTTCACTTTTTTCACATCTAGAAAGTCATGGCTCTCTAGGTCAAGGGCACAAAGGGCCTCCACCAGTTAGCCGTTGCATTCGATGAATTGTTCTGACATTTCACCAATGACAGCATCCAACATGCTGAATCAATCAATCAAAAACAGAAGGTCCGGTGAACAGGTCAGGGTTCCATAGCGGCAGGCAGAACAGTTGAAACTGGAGCAGCAGCACGACCAGGTGGACTGGGGACAACCAGGAGTCATCAGGCCAGGTAGTCCTGAGACATGTTCCTAGGGCTGTGCACCATGGTGGCCGTAAACTTAAAGCCGGGGTCCGTCACTGCCTTCAGCAGCCATGTAGTCTCCAGTCTTACTTCTGTGTTGCAGGAACATACTTTTTTCTCTCGCTTTTTATGGAAACCCAAAGGAGTCACACCTAACCACCCAGTGGCTTTACATAGCCCCCCTAAACACACATCGGCATGTCATGTCCATTGTGCTGACACAGCACAGTGGAGATACAGATTTGTTTTGCGCCAACCTGTCACGCTATTTTTATATAGAGGAATAACACTAAGACGGAGGGGGTTAACGGTTTAATTGAGGGGGCTAAGCCGCTTGTGCCCAGTGTGTTGAGTAATTCAGTTTACAAGCTTAGGAAAAGCCTATTCATTTTTAGTTTATTTACTTGTCACAAAATATAAAATTCACAGTGTCTAATCAAACTCCAGTCAGGGATCACATTTGCCAGTAATTTGAAATTGACACTCAACACATCATGTATGGGTCTAGACATGATGGGAGTGAAATGAACCATGAATCAAATGAAATAATTGCACTTGTCAGAAAACCCCTATGTTGATAAAATAATTGCACTTGAAATCAAATGTGCAACTTTGGAATAAATTGCCTTTCATAGTAATAATCAAATGTGTGTGGGAGTGGGACAGTCTTTTCCCCCCTAAAAATCATTAATAGCTAATTGCTGGATACTTCCTTGTGGAAATAAGAATCGAATAGGTTCAATTATAAAAATGCGATTTCATATCCCCTGTTTCCCCATGAGGGAGGGGGAGGGGGAGGGGGGGGTATGGGCCAACCTCTGGAAGAGACTGACGAAAATCCAGTGGGAGAACTTAGGCACTAGGACCCTGCAGGTGCCTCTCTGTGATATTTCAGCAATGTTCAGTGCGGTCGGACGACTTGCATCAGCAGTAGTGATACGGTACCTGCAGCAGCGTCCCTGACGCGCAGAGGCTGCCCACCCTCCACTCACAGCAGGGGAGAATTACGAAATTATTGGTTTGAGACCCAACCGCCAGCCCACGGTCCTCGGAGAAAGATACTTTTGTTTACCATCCCATGGCTTCATCCGTCAGTGGAACGGAGGAGGTGCGCGTGTCGGCGTTGACACCGCTGAAGTTGGTGGGCTTGGTGTGTGTCTTCCTTGCGCTATGCCTGGATGTCGGAGCCGTGTTGAGCCCCGCGTGGGTAACGGCGTATAACCAGTACTACCTGTCTCTGTGGGAGTCCTGCTGGAAGCCTGTCAACTCGGACACATGGCAGTGCAACACAACGCTCGAGACTGGTGAGAGAGACCTTCCTCGTGTTCACTAATGTCAATAGACCTATTACTGTTCGAAATGCCCATATGCATCTATACTGTGTTTATGTTGAGGTACAAATTGATAGGGTTCTATTTTGGGGACATTTGAGGGATTCTTGTTTTGTTTGTTTCAATGACCATGATGATATGCTATGCATCCATTGAGGAACATATGCATTCAGAGATGAAAGGGGCGCCTGCTGCTGATTCTACTGGTGCATCAGTACAATCACGGTTTTATTTTTTCTCTGCTCAGTAATGATTTATGTTGCAGCTAAAAGGTAGGGATAGCAAGAGCATCATTTTTCCCATCCAGTCTCTGTTATCAAATGTATGATGCACGCTCTAAAGTTGGCTTTTCAAAGTTTTAAATAGTTTATTTCAAACTAAAAGGACTTGCTATAATTAATTATGGGCATTTAAAATATCCTTTACTTTCCCTCTTCTATTCGCCCAACCCACCACTAAATGATGTGGGAATTTTGTCCAGCTGGGGTTTATTGGGCTTTTGTTGCCGACAAAATGAGCCTTTGTTGGGGTTCCTCTGCCGACCAAGGAGCGAGGGTAACTTTGAGAAGCAAACTCCCCAGAGATCCAAATGCTGAGAGATTAGTAACCAGGGAAACAAGTGGCACATTCTAGAAATGCTGTTTTCCCCACTGAAAAGGGGACTTATTTTTCATCCAGCATGGACGTTTTTGTGGAAACAAGCTGTATTTTGATTACTCCACCAGGTGTTCAATGTGTCTTTATCTAGTTGGTTGGCTGCAGATAGTGTGTTGTGCAGTCAGTGAATACGTGTTTTTGTTTGTCTGAATACACTGTTTTGGTTATGTGATGAGTATCCTAACTGAGGGGTCATTTTGGCACTGCTCCTCTCGCCTGTCACTCTGAGACAAAGTGCAGCTTGATTCCTTATAAAGACATGGAGTCTCTGTGTCGCCAGCAGCCAGCATACCACAGTAACTGCACACAGCAAACTGCCCATTTCCTCAGTTTGGCCTTGCACTAGACTTAGGGATCAATTTGACTCACAGTAATCAGTCAGTCTCTCTCCCCAATATCTAAGTTTCCTCAGTGTCATGCCCAGGGCATTAAACAAATTGTGTTTGTATTGTATTTACCCGGTTGGTGCACTTAAGAACATGTTCTGCTGAGGTGTTGTGTATAGATGTGTGTTCATGTCCTACAAGCAGGTTGGTGCACTTAAGGAGTTCTGCAGGGTTGACGTGCATGCATAGATGTGCATACCATTAAAGATGCAGTCCAGGAACTTAAGCACTTACAAATTCCTAACATATTGTTTGAATTGGAATTTGCAACATATCATATTAAATGGATGACGTAGTACACAATTGTGCCCAATTGTCGGGGGAGACATTTTGGCTCGTGAGCACTACTTTCAAAACTGTCTGAGATTATACAAAACCTCTGGAGCATCCCTTTTTAATGCAGAAGACATGTAAATGGGTAACATTTGGATATTACACTCAATCACACACACACACACACAGGGGTAAACAGTCTCAGGAGTGTGGTGCGTCTGTGTGAGACATTTTGCGCTGATGCCAAACCAGTGAGAGAGGAGAAACGAATGTGGAGTGAGTGTGTGAGTGCACTTAGCAGGCACTACTCATCACTATTAGTGCTGATCTCAGTTCAGTTAGAGGTGAAGAAACTCTCCAGGTTCTGATCTGACAGTTAATCCCCCTTATTGTCTCAGGCCGAGAGTGGCCCTGAAGGCCAATCCAGATTTTTTTAATAGAGATGATTGCTCCTGAAATACACATAGGGAAATGTAATTAATGATCAGATTGGATCTCGCTAATCTCCATTTCCATCTGTCATCATACAGAACCTAAACTACATCCCAAATAGCACCCTATCCCATATATATTGCACTGTTTTCGACCAGAGCTCAAAAGTAACCCACTACATAAGGAATAGGGTGTAATTTGGGACGCATCCTATATTAAAAGTTAGCGCTTCCTGTCCTTCTAGCACTGAGACTCCTGGCTGTATTTTTCTCACGCAGTATGTGTGTCAGTTCTAAGTCTCTGAGCTTCCACAATGAGCTTCTGTATCCTGCTGTTACACAACTGATTGAGACTGATAACCACTGCAGTGATTCCTGCAATTTCAGCCTTAGTCAAAAACTTCTATGGGATTCCAATAGAAAAATCCTATCAGATTTTGGAACCAGCTATAGGATACATTTTGGAACCAATCCTATAGGGTTTTATCCTATAGGACTGGTTCCATAATCTGATAGGATTTTATCCTATAGGACTGGTTCCATAATCTGATAGGGTTTTATCCTATAGGACTGGTTCCATAATCTGATAGGGTTTTATCCTATAGGACTGGATCCATAATCTGATAGGGTTTTATCCTATAGGACTGGTTCCATAATCTGATAGGGTTTTATCCTATAGGACTGGTTCCATAATCTGATAGGGTTTTATCCTATAGGACTGGTTCTATAATCTGATAGGGTTTTTCTATTGGATTCTCGTATTGGAATCCTATCAGATCCTATAAAATAGAATCCCAGAGGAGTCCAATAGGATTGGTTCCCAAATTTGATATGATTGAATCACTCCCATATTGTGGTGGTGTGGAAGATGTTGAGAACCGCAGGGAATTATCACTGGCAAAGAGATGGAGATTGTTCCTCAGTTTACTGGTCTTTAATCCTGATTGTAGTTAACATAAATGTTCGGTTTTCTGTGCTATATTTAGCTCTGAGATTGTCCAATTAAAGCTACTGTGATGGTCCAAAGAGGTTCCGATCTATGCGTAGCGAGGGGTGGTGTAAACAGAGGAAGAGTCGGCTTTTTAAATTACAAAAATCTTAATTATATATTTAATGTTTACAGAATGGCACTCGGCCGGTTCAAACGGGAAACAAAATCCAAGCCCTGTTCAGAGTACTTCACTTTCAAACCAAACAATCCCTTCCATAGTCATTCAATTATATTTTGTGGCTAAACCTTAGTTTTGTCTCGCGGGTACAGGGTTCACTCAAGGAAGTTCTTCCTCTTTTAAGCCGTCCTTTGAATCTCAATGTCCTCTTCTGTACTTTTATCCTTTCTTCGTTCTAGATTTCTCCTTTCTTTGTCCCTCCCTCCATTGTTCTCTTCGTGCGTAATTGCCTCCGTCCCTTCACCTGCGCCGGTAAGGAGGGGTGTGTTCGGGGATTCCTGGAGTGGGAATCTCTTCTAACCAGTGATATAGAAATGATCAGATTCAGTGTGGCCTTTGAATAGTCTTAGTTTAAACAATGTAAACACAACAACAATTTGCCCTCACTCTATTGATTTCGATATGATGAGTGATTAACAAAATTGTGTTGCATTTAGCTTTCGGCGTTGGCGACCCACTTGAAACAAAATGCAACAATCCACAATGTCTTCTACAAGTTGTCCTGTAACCAGTGATATACAGTAAACATTCCCAGATTCCGTATGTTTTTTTTTTTTTTAGTAAGGTTAGTTTGAACAGGACGTGTAACCGTTCTGTTAATTTCAATGTGTTATCAAAATGAGTGTTTGTCAAATAAGTGTTGCGTTGTCTTTCCGTTTTGGCCACAGCCCCAAATCAAAGTGCATCACTCCAAAGTGTACCTGGTTGTCTCCAGCAGATGTTTTCAGTTTCCATGTGTTTTTCAGTTGTTAGTTTTAACAGCGCATGCAATTCCATTTCCCCTCTAATCAATATGAGTGATTTAATTGGCACATGTCAAAACAACATGGTGCATATGCAGTTTATAAGGTGCTTCAAAAAAATACTAATACAAGTAATATGATTACTATTGTGGCACATGTATGTGTAGGTAGTAGCCTACATTTTATGTTAAGGTTTTCAAAACGGTTTATTGATGATTTGATTTGGACACGTCAAAACGGTGTTTTGACATTGGGCTATTTATCAAAGGTTATTGTAACGGGAAGCAGCAACGGCGTCATTTTCAACTTATGTTTTAGGAATTTAAATGGCACTTTCAACGTTCATTACCGATAGTATTTAATTAGGTAACAACTGCTGAATGAGTCCAACGTGATTTGATTTATTTAGATCTACCAGAAATCATGAAAACGGGGTTGACTTGCCTATTATAAAGGCACATATATTTAGCAATAACAAACAAGAAACATTTCTCATTTACTATAAAAACACAGTGACTCGAAAATAACATAGAAATGTCTTCAACTTAGCTAGAGTTGAGCTGACAGGCGTTTTGCACTGCTTCGCTATGGCTTTAGTCATCAAAAGGGCAACATTTTACTAATATTGTGTTTATTAATAGTGTTTCCCCCCCTAGAAAGCTATGACCTTTGGCTTTTACCTGGACTTGTTTATTTGTATCTGAGAAAAATAACACTTTTCAACCCATATGTTCTAGTACACAATCCAAGTGTAATAAAACGTATACAAATATGATTAAAAAATATATATATATTCAATAATGAAGCCTTTTCATACTTTATAATATGTCCATCTACCCAAAATATTTACTTATGACAACCAAATATAATTTATTGGGTTAAATAAAGAAGAAAAAAACATTCTAATAGGATTTTGATTGGGGTGACAAAATCCTACAAGATTTAGCAAAAACCTATAGGATCCAATCTGATTACTTTTGATTTACAATAAGAAAGAAAGTAGTCAAATTGGATTCCAAATAGGATTCTGATACAACTGCGGTACCTGGTTCGAATCCAGGTAGCGTCACATCCGGCCGTGATTGGGAGTCCCATAGGAAGGCGCACAATTGGCCCAGCGTTGTCTGGGTTTGGCCGGGGTTGGCCGTCCTTGTAAATAAGAATTTGTTCTTAACTGACTTGCCAAGTTATGGAATGACAATATTTCCAATTATACTGAACACAACATGTGAAGTGTTGATCCCATGTTTCATGAGCTGAAATAAAAGATCCCATCCATTTTTCATATGTACAAAAAGCTTATTTCTCTCAAATTTGTTTACATCCCTGTTAATGAGCATTTCTCCTTTGCCAAGATAATCCATCTACCTGACAGGTGTGGCACATCGAGAAGCTGATTAAACAGCATTATCATTACTCAGGTGCCCCTTGTGATGGGGACAATAAAAGGCCACTCTAAAATGTGCAGTCTTGTCACACAACCCAATGCCACAGATGTGTCAAGTTTTGAGGGAGTGTGCAATTGGCATGCCAACTGCAGGAATGTCCACCAGAGCTGTTGCCAGATAATTTAATGTTAATTTCTCTACCATAAGCCGCTTCCAATGTCATTTTAGAGAATTTGGCAGTACGTCCAACCAGCCTCACAACCGCAGACCATGTGTAACCATGCCAGCCCATGACCTCCACATCCGGCTTCTTCACCTGCGGGATCGTCTGAGACCAGCCAACCGGACAGCTGATGAAACTTCTGCACAGACTGTCAGAAACCATCTCAGGGAAGCTAATCTGTGTGCTCGTCGTCCTCACCAGTGTCTTGACCTGGCTGCAGTTTGACGTTGTAACTGACTTCAGTGGGCAATTTCTCACCTTCGATGGCCACTCACACGCTGAAGAAGTGTGCTCTTCGCGGATGAATTCCACTTTCAACTGTACTGGGCAGATGGCTTGTATGGCGTTGCTTGGGCGAACGGTTTGCTGATGTCAACGTTGTGAACAGAGTGCCCCATGGTGGGGTTATGGTATGGGCAGGCATAAGCTACAGACAATGAACACAATTGAATTTTATTGATGGCAATTTGAATGCACAGAGATACCGTGATGAGTTCCTGAGGCCCATTGTCGTGCCATTCATCTGCCGCCATCACTTCATGTTTCAGCATGATAATGCACAGCCCATGTCGCAAGGATCTGTACACAATTCCTGGAAGCTGAAAATGTCCCAGTTCTTCCATGGCCTGTATACTCACCAGACATGACACCCCTTGAGCATTTTTGGGATGCTCTGGATCGACATGTACAACAGCGTTTTCCAGTTCCTGGCAATATCCAGCAACTTCACACAGCCATTGAAGAGGAGTGGGACAACATTCCACTGGCCACAATCAACACCCTGATCAACTTTATGCGAAGGAGATGTGTTGCACTGCTTAAAGCAAATGGTGGTCACACCAGATACTGACTTTTTTTTTTAAGGTATCTGTGACCAACAGATGCATATCTGTATTCCCAGTCATGTGAAATCCATAGATTAGGTCCTAATGGATTTTATTTCAATTGGCTAATTTCCTCATATGAACTGTAACTAAGTAAAATCTATGAAATTGTTCCATGTTGCATTTTCATATTGTTGTTCAGTGTAGCGACAAACAGGAGTTAGTGATGCTCCCACGGTCAGAGAGGCAGCCAATGAGGTCGCTGGAAATGAGAGGCTTCCTGTGATGACAGGACCATTTTTTTGTAGAAGCAATATTTGGTCCATGAAGGGAATGTTTGTTTATGTTCGAGCAGCTCGGCCTGTGGAATGATGTTTCCCCCCGACGAGTGGGAACTGTAGTATAAGCAGCTTACACACTGTCACTTTCCCTCATTGTCGAATGGTTTGATCATTCCGTCTGCCTTGCCATAGAGGGAAAGGGTTTGCCATTAAGTTTTAAGCCACTTAGCTGTGATTGTAATGAATATTACACATCTTAAATTGGCCTTGTTTATTGATATGTCCAACTATTCAAGCTGTTTCTAACACACATGCATCCACGCACGCACACACGCACCTTTTCTAATGGAAAAACAATCTATTTTCTCTGATGGTATTTACTTTGCCATTATTCCTTTTGTAAGTTAATCAACCTCACAACATCCCTTGTCTGTTTACATATACCATACCCCCACCCAGCCCACAGATTGTTGATGAACAAGTCTAGACTGTTGCTCCTAGCAATAAAACATCTATATCACTCAGCGGTTCTTGCAGCCCACTCAGTGGACGTGAATGGAAGCCAGTACACCTCCCAGTTAATTAAGTGTCTAGCAGGGAGCTATAATAGACCACATTTACATGTAGTCAATTAGCAGACGCTCTTAATCAGAGAGACTTACAGCAGCAATTAGAGTGAAGTGCCTTGCTCAAGGGCACATGAACAGATTTTCTTTTACCTAGACAGCTGAACCTGCAACGTTTCAGTTACTGACCCAATGCTCTTATCCACTAGGCGGCCTGCTGCCTCTAAGACTAAGCTTGTAAACATTCTATGGTTGAGGGTGAAGTTGCCCCACTAATGGTTAAGGTTAGGATTGGGTGAGGGGACGCTGATCTGAGTCTGGGTAGCCAGAGTGTCTGGGTAGCCAGAGTGTCTGGGTAGCCAGAGTGTCTGGGTAGCCAGAGTGTCTGGGTAGCCAGAGTGTCTGGGTAGCCAGAGTGTCTGCGGTAGCCATTTGATTAGATGTTCAGGAGTCATATGGCTTGGTGGTAGAAGCTGTTTAGAAGCCTTTAGGATCTAGACTTTGCTCCGGTACCGCTTGCCGTGAGGTAGCAGAGAGAACAGTCTATGACTAGGGTGGCTGGAGTCTTTGACAATGTTTAGGGCCTTCCTCTGACACTGCCTGGTATAGAGGTCCTGGATGGCAGGAAGCTTGGCCCCAGTGATGTACTGAGCCATACGCACTACCCTCTGTAGTGCCTTGTGGTCGGAGGCCGAGCAGTTGCCATATGAGATGGTGATGCAACCAGTCAGGATGCTCTCTGGTGCAGCTGTAGAACCTTTTGAGGATCTGAGGACCCATGCCAAATCTTTTCGGTCTCCTGAGGGGGAATAGGTTTTGTCGTGCCCTCTTCACGTCTTGGTGTGCTTGGACTATGTTAGTTTGTTGGTCATGTGGACATTAAGGAACTTGTAGCTCATTCCATACACTGTGGTTGGATGTAGTAATCAGTAGTTTCTAGCCCCCCTCTCCTATCCCTGTTAGCATTCCAGCGAGGACAGAGTGCTATTCTAGTCTCTACATTAGATGAGTGATTTGGAGTACTTCTTGAAACTGCTGCTGACTTTGCATCGAGCAGGCAGGAGGGACACCTATTATCCAGTCACCCAGAGAATAACTGTCTACTTCTGCACTAAGAGGCCTAGCAGTGAGTGAGAGTGAGTGAGATTGTGTGTTAGTTTTCATACATTTTTGCTGTGTTGGGTACAAATGTGATTTTAGTGCAGGTTTAACATTCTTGGACCATACGCCACGCTGTTGACATGGATCACTAGGCTAATAACCCCCCATGAAAAGATTTTCCTGGCAAACCTCTGTCAGATCCTCAGAATACTCTTCCCATGAGGAATAAGAGGCCTTCTGTTACCAGATGGTGTGGGTGGAATGTCAGACTTTCATGTCGATGGCTGTCATTTTTCACTGTGGCTGTGTACTTGGGCATGTCTGTGAGACTTCACATTGCGATGGTACAGACCATCTCTCTCGCTCGCTCTCTCTCTCTAGTCAATAAAATAGGGAGGTGCTTGAGTGCGTTCAGACTTATTTTTGACAAATTTTTCTCTTTCAAATAGAGGTGCTACAGTGTGTTCAGTACAGATCCATAATACATAACTGAGCAGGGTTTTCTACGCTCTCTCTCTGTGCCCCCCCTTTCTGTCTCTCTCCCTCAGACTGGCAGATTGCCACGTTGGCCCTGTTGCTGGGTGGTGCTGCCCTCATCCTGTTCTCCTTCCTGGTGGCTCTGGTGTCAGTGTGTGTCGGCTCCAGGAGCCGCTGCTACAGACCTGTCGCTGTCCTGCTGTCCGCTGCAGGTACAGTATGGCATGAATACATGCACACACATCTTCAAACAGAGACATGCACATACTGTACACAGCACACACAGTTTATAACTAGAGAATCTTCATTTTTCTCTGATCTTGTAATTTCATGTGCTCCGTTTTCTTCTCTGCTTCACTCCCTTACTCTAACAGTGGTGCTTCAGGTCTGCAGTCTGGTCCTCTACACCATTAAGTTCATTGAGACGGTCAGCTTGAGGATAAACCACGAGTTTAACTGGGGCTATGGCCTGGCCTGGGGGGCCACCATCTTCTCTTTCGGAGGGGCCATTCTCTATTGCCTCAACCCCAAGAACTATGAAGACTACTACTAAACCCTGCAAGAGGAGAAGAGAGCCCTCTACACAACTTCATGTCCCCCCCCCCCCCCCCCCCCCCCCAACCTCACTGTGATAGCAGGCTATGCTCTGAACTTAGTCTGGTTTATATAACTGTTAGAGAAAATGAATAAACAACAGTAGTGTCTATAGGCTCCATTCAGACCATCATACGATTGTACTGTACCAGATGGTTGGCTCACAGGCTTAAAGGGACACTCTTACTCACATTATGATGTTGTGTTCTCCAAGGGAATCTCAGCCTGTGTTGTGACTGATGTCTGCTATAGGCTAAGTGGTAAGGCTGAAGAGCCAATCAGACAGTTCAATGGAATCCTAATGTCCAATCAGATACATCAGTGAAACCATGTCAGGTCCCCTTTATGATAGGAACTTCAGCAGGAGTTGGCAGGCACAATGCTGTCAGTAATGACCAATCAAAGAAGGGACCGGTGAGAGTGATGGACATAGACCAATCAGAGAGCAGAAGGATAGTCCAGGTGGACAGATTGATCTTGAAGAGGAAAGCTGTAGAATACGAGACTCACCTAAGGAAAGGAATCAAGGATGCATACCTTCACCCCACTAACATAATGAACAAAAATACAAACGCAACAATTTCAAGGATTTTACTGAGTTACAGTTCATATAAGGAAATCTGTAAACTTTAATTAATGAATTAGGCTCTAATCTATGGATTTCATTTGACGCCAGGGGAGCAGCCATGCGTGGGCTGGGAGGGCATAGGCCCATCCACTTGGGAGGCAGGCCCACCCACTGTGGTGCCAGGCCCAGCCAATCTGAATTAGTTGGCCTTTTAAAGTCCCCCAGCACAAGGTGCACCTGTGTAATGATCATGCCGTTTATTCAGCTTCTTGATATGCCACACCTGTCAGGTGTATCTTGGCAAAGGAGAAATGCTCACAAACAGGGATGTAAACATTTGTGCACAAAATTGGAGAGAGATAAGCTTTTTGTGTGTAGGAAACATTTCTGGGATCTTTTATTTCAGCTCATGAAACATGGGACAAGCACTTTACATGTTACGTTTATATTTTTGTTCAGTATATTTGTGATTACCTTTGTCTTTCATCTGTGGTAATCTAAAAGAGGACTGGATAGGTTCAGGCAGGCAACATAGAGGAGTTTAACTAGTGGTTTTCTTTCACATATCGGCTTCCCTGTGGCTCAATTGGTAGAGCATGGTGGTTGCAACGCCAGCATGGTGTGTGCAATGCCAGGGTTGTGGGTTCGATTCCCACGGGGGGCCAGTACAAAAAATATATATAATAATAATAAATGCATGCATTCACTACTGTAAGTCCCTCTGGATAAGAGCGTCTGCTAAATGACTAAAATGTAAATGTAAATATCCTGCTCCTCTAGATCAATTCATATGAAGGGGAGATGACAAGGAGAGGAAGCCACTATAGACTATTGGTACGCGCCCCAATGCCACAAACAAGAGATGGTATAATTGGTTAGGCCAGAGGTCACGACACATTCTAGGCAAAGTATTACTGGTTAAACATTAGCTCAGGCTACACACACCCATTAAGTAGCAGTTAGGCATAATCCAAGACTGTGCGGCCTAACCCCAGCTGTGCCGGCTTCAGATAACAGCAGTTGATATAACTATGTACAGTAGTTTGAGTTGGTTTTGTGAGTTTAATACAGTGTAGTAGATAAGGTGTGTGGAGGCTGCTGAGGGGAGGACGGCTCATAATGGCTGGAACGGCGCAAATGGAATGGCGTCAAACCATGTGTTTGATACCATTCTGCTCCTGCCGTTACCCCGAGCCCGTCCTCCCCAATTAAGGTGCCACCAACCACCTGTGCACTCACATACTTCCCATGTGATGCCTCTTGGTCCACACTAGCTGTCTCCCAAATGGCACCCTATTCCCTATATAGTTCACTACTGACAAGGGGCCCTGGTCAAAAGTAGTGCACTATGTGGGGAATAGGGTGCCATTTGGGACAAAGTAGAGCTTATGTACAAAGGCCTCTTAATACTGCACTATTATAGAAAATGTTTTGAATGTACTCTCATCCATAACTTAAAATTAAAGTTAGTCTTTACATTAAAAACAATACATGCAAATGAAGATAGAGTATGAACTCTTTAGGTAGAAATGTGGGAATGTAAAGGAGTAGCGAGGTATGTATGCTGAGAGTGACTCTACATCTGCATTGCCTGCTGTTTGGGGTTTAGGCTGGGTTTCTGTGACATCAGCTGATGGAAGAAGGGCTTGATAAATAAAGTTGATTGCTGATGTGTGTCTGATGCCTACCGCTTTGTTTGCTAATACAATAAAACTGGTCATGAAAAAGACTTGTGTGTTTAACTTGCATTAGGGGACAACCCAGTCAAAGCAAGCAGTAGCTCATTAAAGGCCCAGTGCAGTCAATCTAGATTTTGTGTTTTACATTTCCACACAAGGTTGGAATAATACTGTGAAATTGTGAAAATGATAACGCCCCGTTAGTTTTTTTTCAAACCGCTCTTACAGAGAATTACAAACCCCTCTGCCAATAAAAACAAGTTGTTTTCCCCTCTTCACTCAGACCAATCCTAGATAGCCCTTGCAAAATTGCTGTTTCTTTTGACCATTTAAATGTAAAAACAAATCACAGTAAGGTACTTAAATTGTTACCAAGCTAAAAACGGCTATATTGGACCTTTAAACTAAAATGCCACAAACTACAGGAAGTACAAAAAAACACGAGAAACTACAGGAAATATTCCAGGTGTAAGCAACAGTCACATAGAATCAGCTCCTTTATTAAGTACAGCAACTTGAGGCATTTGCACAGGAAAATTGACATTTTTAACACGGAATACAGTGTGGGCATAATATGCATACAAGTACCAGGAATATATTTATATGCAAGTCTCTTTAGTGTTTTTCATTTGATGAAAGGAGGAGCTCTTGGTACAGAGCTGATACAGTGTATAATCTACATTAGGATGAGTTCACCAGACCCTTTCTTTTAGCCATTGCATTGTCCCACTGTCAGAGAGAGTGCAGTGCAGCCCTGGCCATTTGTAGAGGAATGTCCCACTGTAAGAAGCGCCTGCGTTCGTCCACGGGGTTTGGGAATGGGCTCAGTCGTGTAAACAGGGCAGTCATTCATTCTGCAACGGAATGTTCACTCTGTAAACCACGCCTCTTCTTCCTGCGTACTTTAAAAACAACGCTCCAGTAGTTGTAGCCACACCCACTGTCCGCTCAACAGCTAGTCCCTCCTTTTTAGGTTTCCATGGGAACAGTCTTCCGCTTTCCTCTCCTGTAAAAATGCTTTCCTCCAATGGAAACAAGGGTCAAAGTGCAAGGGGGGGCGTTATCACACAAAGCCATGGGCGGGGACCAATTGGAGGAGTTTACAGGGATGGAGGAAGTAAGGGTGGGGGGGTGACTACTATCCGGGATAGGGCTGGACAAGGTTCAGGTGTAGCGCGGCATCTCGCACTGTTCACAGCGGTTGAGTGCAGGGTGGTTGAGGAAGGTGCATTCTTCACAGCTCCACTGGGCTCCCTCAAAGTCCTCGTCCCTCTGAGGGGGCCCCGCAGCTACAGGCTTGGCGTTCCGCTCCACCTCTGGGAGAAAGACAGAGTCTTAGCATCACACAGACAAACACAGCATATAAAGTCTTAGCATCACACAGACAAACACAGCATATAAACAGTCTTAGCATCACACAGACAAACATAGCATATATAGTCTTAGTAAAAAAAATTGTACAAACAATAAGAAGTGGACACTCCACCACTGTTTTGGTAAAACGCTGAAGGATATGGCTGGAGAAAATGTAACCACTCAAATTCATAGACAGGGCTATGGATGCAAGGACTGACCATCCATGATACCAAAATTAGTTTGAACCATGTTCTGAGGTTATGCAGTGTTTGTCTACAACTATGTTGTTTACAAACAATGGAGTAAAACAAGCTTACATGTTGGGTTCTGACAGGGTACGACAGTTGAACTAAGCTCATGAAGCATTTATATTGGTTCTATTCTTCAATAATTAATTTGAGATAGATAGATATAGATATATATATATCTATATCTATCTATCATTCATTGAAAAGTATAAAAAGAAAAAAGGATGTATCAATTGCAGATTGCCCCTTTAAGTAAATTGTTACCAATGTTTACAATGGTACGATAGAGGACATCATGGTTCTCACCTTTCCTTCCTGGCTTGGGCGGTACCACAGGACCGGTCTGTATGTTCTTATAAAAGTTGTTCTCAGCTTTCGGATCAAACTTCCCTGTGGAAATGATACAATAAGTACAGCATTGGTAATTTGACTCCTGAATGGGTGTTCCTGTACACTGCATCTTCAAAAGCCTGTGTGTGTGTGTGTGTGTGTGTGTGTGTACACACCTCTAGACTGCAGCAGATCAGTCTCTTTCAGGGTGCAGTCGATATCAATCTGAAGCTGTCTGTTCAGACTGCGTAATCGGGTCATCTCTTCAGGCTGGAACAGGCACAAACACCAGTGGATTGGATGAGATAACAGAAGGTTTCCTACCAAATCTAATACTCTACAAAGACTTACAAATACCTATCTATGTGATAAGAATTAGATCAAAGCTGTTTGTGCATGCACATATACAGGTAACCGCTAAAATAAATGAAACACCAACATTAAGTGTCTTAATAGGGCGTTGGGCCAGAACGAGCCAGAACAGTTGCAATGCACCTTGGCACAAATTCTACAACTGTCTGGAACTCTATTGGAGGGATGACACCATTCTTCCATCATTTGGTGTTTTGTTGATGGTGGTGGAAAACGCTGTCCAGAATCTCCATTAAGTGTTCAATTGGGTTGAGATCTGGTGACTAAGACGGCCATGGCATAGGGTTTACATTGTTTTCATGCATTGTCATCCTATGAGGGCATAGTCATGGTAGCCAAAATAAATGGCCATCCCGGCATTTTTATACATGACCCTAAGCACGATAGGACATTCATTACTTAATTAACACTGGAACATCACCTGTGTGGAAGCACCTGCTTTAAATATACTTCGCATCCCTCATTTACTCAAGTGTTTCCATTATCTTGGCTGTTACCTGTACAGTATATGGTTATTTACGCTGAACAAAAATATAAAACACAACATGCAACAATTTGAAAGATTTTACTGAGTTCAGTTTATTTAAGGAAATCAGTCAATTGAAATAAATAAATTAGGCCCTAATCTATGTATATCTCATGACTGGGAATACAGATATGCATCTGTTGGTCACAGATACCTTTAACATAAGCTGTGGATCAGAACACCAGTCAGTATCTGGTGTGAACATTATTTGTCTCATGCAGCGCGACACATCTCCGTCGCATAGAGTTGATCAGGCTGTTGATTGTGGCCTGTGGAATGTTGTCCCCACTCCTCTTCAAACTTTCTGGATATTGGCAGGAACTGGAAAATGCTGTCGTACACATTGATCCAGAGCATCCCAAACATGATCAATGGGTGACATGTCAGGTGAGTATGCAGGCCATGGAAGAACTGGGTCATTTTCAGCTTCCAGGAATTGTGTACAGATCCTTGCGACATGGGGCTGTGCATTATCATGCAGAAACATGAGGTGATGGTGGCGGATGAATGGCACGACAATGGGCCTCAGGATCTCGTCACGATATCTCTGTGAATTTAAATTGCCATCTATAAAATGCAATTGTGTTCTCTGTCTGTAGCTTATGCCTGCCCAGTTGTGGAAAAAGTACCCAATTGTCATACTTGAGTAAGAGTAAAGATAATTTAATAGAAAATGACAAGTAAAAGTGAAGCTCACCCAGTAAAATACTACTTGAGTAAAAGTATAAAATTATTTGGTTTTAAATATACTTAAGTATCAAAAGCAAATGTTATTGCTAAAATATACTTAAGTATCAAAAGTAAAAGTATAAATAATTTCAAATTCCTTATATTAAGCAAATCAAATGGCATCATTTTCATGTTTAAAAGAATGTATGGATAGCCAGGGGCACACAACAGACATATTTTACAAGCAAAGCATGTGATTAGTGAGTCTGCCAGATCAGAGGTAGTAGGGATGACCAGGGATTTTCTCTTGATAAGTATGTGAATTGGAGCGTACTTTTGGATGTCAGGGAAAATGTATGGAGTAAAAAGTACATTATTTTCTTTAGGAATGTAGTTAAGTAAAAGGTTGTCCATAATATAAATAGTCGAGTAAAAGTAAAGATACCCCCAAAACTACTTAAGTAGTACTTTAAAGTATTTTTACACTTCTGTTCCTGCCCATACCATAACCCCACCACGGGGCACTCTGTTGACAACATTGACATCAGAAAACCGCTTGTCCACGACACCAGACATGTGGTCTGCGGTTATGAGGCCAGTTAGACATACTTCCAAATTCTCTAAAACGATGTGGGAGGTGGCTTATGGTAGAGAAATGAACATTCAGTTATCTGGCAACTGCTCTGGTGGACATTTCTGCAGTCAGCATGCCAACTGCACGCTCCCTCATTTTAGAGTGGACATTTTATTGTCCCCTGTATAATGATCATGCTGTTTAATTAGCTTCTTTATATGCCACACATGTCAAGTGGATGGGTTATCTTGGAAAAGGAGAAATGCTCACTAACAGGAATGTAAAACATTTGTGCATAACATTTCAGAGAAATAATATTTTTGTGCGTATGGAACATTTCTGGGATCTTTTATTTCAGCTCTTGAAACATGGGACCAACACTTTACATGTTGCATGAAATGTTTTGTTCAGTGTAGATACACAACATGCCCAAAAGTATTTGGACACCTGCTCGTCGAACATGTCATTCCAAAATCATGGGCATTAATATGGAGTTGGTCCCCCCCTTTGCTGCTATAACAGCCTCCACTCTTCTGGGAAGGCTTTCCACTAGATGTTGGAACATTGCTATGGGGACTTGCTTCCATTCAGCCACAAGAGCATTAGTGAGGTCAGGCACTGATGTGTTTCTTGGCCCAAGCAAGTCTCTTATTATTATTGGTGTCCTTTAGTAGTGGTTTCTTTGCAGCAATTCGACCATGAAGGCCTGATTTAACCAGTCTACTCTGAACAGTTGATGTTGAGATGTGTCTGTTAATGAACTGAAGAATTTATTTGGGCTGCAATTTCTGAGGCTGGTAACTAATTAACTTATCCTCCGCAGCAGCGGTAACTCTGGGTCTTCCTTTCCTGTGGCAGTTCTCATGAGATCCAGTTTCATTTTTAGACCTTCACGTATTAACCTCTCTTGGGGAGGTGGGACGCTTGCGTCCCACACACGGTTCACACTATTCAACAGTAGATTTGGATAGAAAACACTGAAGTTTCTAAAACTGTTTGAATGATGTCTGTGAGTATAACAGAACTCATATGGCAGGCAAAAACCTGAGAAAAATCTGACCAGGAAGTGGGAAATCTGAGTTGTAGTTCTTTCAAGTGATTGCCTTTACAGTATACAGTGACTTAGGGTTCATTTTGCACTTCCTAAAGCTTCCACTAGATGTCAACAGTCTTTAGAACTTTGTTTGAAGATTCTATGGTGAATTTGATGGGAACAACAGCCCAAGGAAGTAGGTGTCCCATTATAAGGCATGGGCTCAGTCACGCGCAAGGACTTGGGAGCGAGCTGAGTTCATATTCACTCCTAAAGAGAACGGATAGGTCCGGTTGGAATTTTATTGAAGATATATGTTAAAAACAACCTAAAGATTGATTCTATACATCGTTTGACATTTCTACAAACTGTAGTATAACTTTTTTGACTTTGTCTGGACTGAGTAAGCATGCGCGTTGTGGATTTGGATAGTGAACCTAACGCGCGAACAAAATGGATGTATTTGGACATAAAGATAATCTTTATCGAACATTTATTGCCGAGCTGGGTTCCTGGGAGTGCCTTCTGATGAAGATAATCAAAGGTAAGTGAATATTTATGTAATTTCTTAGTTTTATTGATTCCAAAATGGCAGGTTTCTGTTTGCTTGTTGTTGGTGTCTTCTGGGCTGTACTCAGATTATTGCAAATTGTGCTTTCGCCGTGAACCTTTTTTGAAATCTGACAAAGCGGTTACATTTAGGAGAAGTGTATCTATAATTCTGTGCATAACACTTCTATATTGATCAAAGTTTATGATGAGTATTTCTGTAATATGTGTGCTCATTCACTGGGAGGTTTGGAGGGAAAACATTTCTGAACATTACGTGCCAATGTAAAATGGGGTTTTTGGATATAAATATGAACTTTATCGAGCAAAACATACATGTATTGTGTAACATGAAGTCCTATGAGTGCCATCTGATGAAGATCAAAGGTTAGTGAATATTTTAGCTGTATTTCTGGTATTTGTGATGCATCTAGCTGCTTGGAAAATGGCTGTGTGGCTTTTCTTGTTTATGTGGTGTCCTAACATAATCTAATGTTTTGCTTTCGCCGTAAAGCCTTTTTGAAATCGGACAATCTGGTTAGATTAAGGAGAATCTTATCTTTAAAATGGTGTATAATACTTGTATGTGTGAGAAATTTTAATTATGAGATTTTTGCTGTTTTGAATTTGGCGCTCTGATTTTTCACTGGCTGTTGTCAAATCAATCCCGCTAACGTGATTCGCGTGTTAAGGGGTCACTAACAGGTTAATAGAAATGCATTCCAGGTGACTACCTCATGAAGCTGGTTGAGAGAATGCCAAGAGTGTGCAAAGCTGTCATCAAGGCAAAGGGTGGCTACTTTGAAGAATCTCAAATATTAAATACATTTTGATTCGGATAACACTTTTTTGGTTACTACATAATTCCATGTGTTATTTAATAGTTTTGATGTCTTCACTATTATTCTACATGTAGAAAATAGTAAAAATAAAGAAAAACCCTTAAACGAGGTG
This sequence comes from Salmo salar, assembly GCF_965601325.2. Taxonomy (NCBI): domain Eukaryota; kingdom Metazoa; phylum Chordata; class Actinopteri; order Salmoniformes; family Salmonidae; genus Salmo; species Salmo salar. The sequence goes on along the minus strand of NC_138306.1, from coordinate 49,934,133 downwards.
TTTTGACTGGTACTTTAGCTGTGCAGCGACACTCAACATCCAATCTGACAGAGCTTGAGAGGATCTGAAGAGAAGAATAGGAAAAACTCCCCTAATACAGGTGTGCCAAGCTTGTAGCATCATACCAAAGAAGACTCGAGGCTGTAATCACTGCCGAAGATGCTGTAACCTAACAAAATGTGGAAAAAGTAAAGGGGTCGGAATACTTTCCGAAGGCACTATATGTATGTAGCTAGTGAGTGTGTGTGTGCTATTGCATTTAAAGGTATGTGTGAGCGCACACATGCCACGTTATGTACTATGCCTTCAAAAGGTGTGTGTGTTCGTGTATGCATGTGTGATCACCGTGTGTGCCTTTACACTTCACAGGTGTGTGTTTGTGTGTGTGCACGCCATGTTATGTCCCTTCACATCTGTGTGTACCCCCCCTCTCTTACCCGGGGGATGAGGCTGCTGCTGTTGACTCGTCTGAAGCGTCTCTGGAGGGCGTCGTACTCCATGTCGTTGACATCTGCCTTCAGCTGCTCCACTTTCTGCCTCTCCATGAGCAGCTCCTTCAGCAGACGCTCCATCCGGGCCCTCTGGTGCAGCAGGAGAGCTGGGGGAAACAGTGAAGGGAACACAGCGCTTCAGATGGGATGAAGGAATACACAGGTGGATGTGCAGGAATGGTTCTGTGCACAGATGAACAAACGCAAACGAGCAAGCACACCAAATGCATACACACAGGAACACACCCTCACGTACATACTATAGAGTCCTGCATCGGGTCGGATACCCACAGTTCCCCGCAATATATATATATATATATTTTAATTATTTTTTTTTAAATCAGCTGGCGGATCTGAATACTTCCCGAATGCACTGAATGTATGTAAATTCTTTAATTTTGACACACCTTTGCTATTCATAAACTGTCCATACGCACCCATATATACACTACCGGTCAAAAGTTTGTACACACCTACTCATGTAAGTGTTTTTCTTTATTTTTACTATTTTCTACATTGTAGAACAGTGAAGACATCAAAACTATGAAATAACACATATGGAATCATTTAGTAACCCACCAAAAAAGTGTCAAATAAAATCAAAATATATTTTATATTTGAGATTCTTCAAATAGCCACCCTTTGCCTTGATGACTGCTTTGACATATTTTCATTAAAAATGTTATTTTGATGAATTTATTCATACCATTTCATCCTTGCACAACATATAGTCCAAACACAAATCTAGGGTTGCTACCTAACCGGCTGGTAGTTCGTTCTATCGGTTCAATTGCCAGAGACGCAACCAGTCGTTCAGTCTTTTTGTTCTGTATCTATGGACGTGACCCAGTTGGTTCTAAATGTTCCATTGCCATACCGGCTGGCAGCGTTCTTATCCCTTGCTTGCTAGCCAGTCATGTCAAACCGTGCAGACAGAATAACAGTAGCTGCATTTGTTTAAGCTGTTTTCTAGTGACATTTTTTGGATACATTCATAACAACGAACTAATGATGCAATTTCATCTGGCGTAGAAAATGTACTCTCTTATCAGGACTCTGTTGTTCGAGAGCTAGCCAACAACACAGCTAACCCAATCACTTCAAACTGAAGCTGGAAAGACTGCAAACTAGCTGCACTTCGTTTCGTTTGTCCTGTTATCTATTGAAATATACAAAGAACTATCCATAAAAATTATGCAGATTCATGATTTCAACCTGCTGAGAAAAGCTGCCTACCTGTCCGTCTCATCCCGACTCCCAACACGTTCATTATTATGGGACAGCTGAAGACCCAATTTGAATAATGAAACAATGTTAGTCTAAAAGAAATGGGAGATGATCCCTTCCATAAAAAGCATCTAGACATTAAGTTTATAAACTGCCTGGCTGATGAGACAGAGGAATTGCGCAGTCAGATGGAACAGAGTAAATAGGCATTTTAACGTCATAGATTTAGCCGGTGGTAACTTGTGGAATAGACATAGGCTGGAATGTGGTTTTAACCGATAAACATTTAGGATTAGACCCACCCATTTTATAAAGAGCAAATAAGCGCACTGGTAAACACAGAAATGCGTGCGCACACACACACTTATCCATCCATAAGCCGTGCCTACCCTGGGTGTAAGCGTAGTCATCGGAGCCCGAGCTGGACCGGCGGGGCATGCGGTTGGCGATGTGGCTGGCGATGTTACCGGGCAGAGCCGAGATGGGCAGGATAGGCGCCGGGGCCAGCGCATGGTGCTCCCCCTGGTCCACCATGTTGAGCAGAGACTCAGGAGGGGAGCTTGAGGGGGGCCTCTGCTGGGCCTGGCCAGGGGACACTTTGATCTTAAAGGTGTAGCCCGCCTGGCTGCCCGGCTGGGGCGAGGAGGCAGGTCTGGGCCGCGCGGGGCCCTGGTGCAGGTAGACCCCGGGGTGGAATGCGGCGGGGCCCCCGCCACTAAGGCCTCGCTGGGGTGAGCTGGGTGAGGGGCTTGTGGCCATGTAGAGCGTCTGGCCCGGGGGACAGTGGACGGGGGAGTTGCTGCGGGGCCGTGTACCCTCCAAGGTGATCTCGATCTGGTTCTTCAGGGAACTCTTGGGCAGGTAGGGCCGGTAGATGGGCTGCTGCTGTTGGTGGTGCTGGTGGTATGGCATGCTGGCCAGGGTGGGAGGGCTGATTGGCAGGAAGACATGGGTCTGCTGGTGCTGGGGGTGGTGCTGGTGTTGGACTTGATGCTGGGGCTGTACCTGCTGTTGGGGTTGCACTTGGTGGGGTTGGTGCTGGGGTGAGCTATAGGGGGACTGGTAGGTGGGAGTGGCGTAGGGCGAGGGCTGATACACAGGCTGCCCGGGCGAAGGCCAAGGAGAGGGCTGGGGGCTCTGGGAGGGGGAGGGACGGAGGTAGAGGGCATTGCCGCCACTGTTACCATAGTGACCGACGGGGATATGCAGGGCCTGGGGGGCATTGGGAAGGTTCTGGGAGAGGGTGACTGTGATGGGATTCATGGTGTAGCGGGGAACGGGGGAGTAGGTAGGGGACATGCCCTGCATAGGAGGAGGGGTGGGGGTGCTGGCTGAGCGTCCCCCGTGCTCCTTCATGAAGAAGGGGTTGTACCCCGGCGAGGGTGCCATGGTGGCGGGGGCCGAGAGGGGTTCCTGGAAGCCGGCCCGCGGAAGCTCGATGTGACCGTCGCTGGAGCTATGCACCAGGGAGCGCCCACCCCCGTTGGGCTTGCCCACCTCCGGGGGGGGGTAGCCCAACTGGATGTGCAGCATGTGGTTCCGGCTCAGGCGAACCTCCTCCGGACTGTGGAACTCCCCATAGAGGTATCTGTTACTCTCCTGAGCCAGTAGGCGGCAGCATATATCCAGGTTATTGTTGTTCTGGAGGAGAGGAGACAGCAGAACAGCAAGCTCAGTGATGGAGGCCAGACTGGAGTTCTATAGCGGTCACTGCTCTCTGTCTATTAACTGTAGAAAACAGAGGGTCACTAACCCCGACTAAATCGTCGACTAAACCCCACAAACAGCTGTCAATGTTCAACTTCATGTGTAACAGCATACAGGAACTTCAACAAGAAAATGAGTACGTTTGTAGCCTGTTGTGTATCTATGCTTCCAAAATGGCACCTTAACATTTTGTGTAGACCGAGCACGCGTGTGCCATTGCGCGAATGTTAATTTTGCACATCCACACCAGACGCAATCTAGACACGCAGGTTGAAATGTCAAAACGAACACTGAACCAACTAAACACAGCAAAAAAGAAACGTCCCTTTTTCAGGATCCTGTCTTTCAAAGAAAATTCGTAAAAATCAAAATAACTTCACAGATCTTCATTGTAAAGGGTTTAAACACTGTTTCCCATGCTTGTTCAATGAACCATAAACAATTAATGAACATGCACCTGTGGAACGGTCGTTAAGACACTAACAGGCTGACTGCACTGCTCGCGTCGCATGCGTGAGCTTTGCAAAATAAATTTAGAAATCTATATTATTCAATTATTGTGCGCACCAACGAGTGTCCGCTCAAGGTGGAGGGTCTGTCATGGTCTGGGGCGGTGTGTCACAGCATCATCGGACTGAGCTTGTTGTCATGGCAGGCAATCTCAACATGTGCATTACAGGGAAGACATCCACCTCCCTCATGTGGTACCCTTCCTGCAGGCTCATCCTGACATGACCCTCCAGCATGACAATGCCACCAGCCATACTGCTCATTCTGTGCGTGATTTCCTGCAAGACAGGAATGTCAGTGTTCTGCCATGGCCAGTGAAGAGCCCGGATCTCAATCCCATTGAGCACGTCTGGGACCTGTTGGATCGGAGGGTGAGGGCTAGGGCCATTCCCCCCAGAAATGTCCGGGACCTTGCCTTGGTGGAAGAGTGGGGTAACACCTCACAGCAAGAACTGGCAAATCTGGTGCAGTCCATGAGGACCAGATGCACTGCAGTACTTAATGCAGCTGGTGGCCACACCAGAAACTGAATGTTACATTTGATTTTGACCCCCCCTTTGTTCAGGGATACATTATTCCATTTCTGTTAGTCACATGTCTGTGGAACTTGTTCAGTTTATGTCTCAGTTGTTGAATCTTGTTATGTTCATACAAATATTTACACATGTTAAGTTTGCTGAAAAGAAACACATTTGAGAGGATGCTTCTTTTTTTGCTGAGTTTATATTAATTTGGGGACAGGTCGAAACACATGAATGATTCACGGACATGCTGTTGCTAGCTAATTTGTTCTGAGATATAAACATTGGGTTGTTAAATGCACACTGTCCTTTTTTCCCTGGATCTTCGTAGAATTTTGACCCATTTCGAGTCACAAAATAGTGTGTTCTCTAGTCTGACATTTAACCCCCAGATAAAAGATAGAAGGGGAAATAATAGTTTCTAGTAGGGGCGGCAGGTAGCTTAGTGGTTAGAGCGCCAGTAACCGAAAGGTCGCGAGATCGAATCCCCGAGCTGACAAGATAAAAATCTGTTGTTTTGCCCCTGAACAAGGCAGTTAACCAACTGTTCCTAGGCCATCATTGTAAATAAAAATGTGTACTTTACTGACTTGCCTAGTTAAATAAGGGTTAAATATAATTTTTTTAATATCAAATAGTAATCTCTCCTCCATCAGTAGTCTTCTTCTTCTGACTGTCGGTTGGCAACCAACTTTAAGGTGCATTACCACCACCAACTGGACTGGAGTGTGGACCTCAGTTCATCTTTCAATCACCCACGTGGGTAAATGCTCTTAAAAACCAATGAGATGGGAGAGGTGGGACTTTAGCACCTGACTACGCAGTCGCGTGCGAGCAGTTTAGATGAAATTATTGAATAAAATGTAAGTGTATTTTTATTTTGCAGAGTGGTCTGCATGTAATTCCCTATGCAGTACACTACTTTTAACCAGGGCTAATATGGCTCTGGTCAAAAGTAACACAATTGGGTGCCCTTTGGGACGTAGGGTGTGCTCATAGCTGTCTGTCTGCTGTATCCTACCTGCAGAAGGCACTGGGACACTACTCCCTCTGGGATCTCGGGGAAGCGCTGCTTGAGGTCCTGCAGGATGTGATAGTCTAGCGGAGGGCCTCCCTGCGCCATCCTGAGCCCAGAGAGTCACTGACCCCACAGCCGTAAACGCTGCTGCTGCACCTGTGCTCCTCTCATCCCCTACACACACACACACACACACACACACACACACACACACACACACACAGTCAGTGTCAACATGGAAAGTTTGCATCAATCTTCAATCATTATCGTGTCACATCAGCCCATCCATACACCAGACAGTATTAAAAGTCTGTCTCCAAATCAGTACTTTAAATAGAAGCACAAGTCAGTCGTTGAGCTTACATTCGAAAGGTAGGAGGCTTTTTGGCAGCTTTGTTCAGCGGCTCCTCTGCAACAATAACAATTAGGCAACACATGTTATACACAGGTATCGGCCCTAAAGACCAGACAGACAAGCCGACATTACGATAAAGCAGCAAAGATAGTTTAACTGGGCTAAAACTGGTCGAGAACCCCATCGGACAATTCACATAACAGGCAGATTTGGCTGTTACAGAAGCATGGCATGGATCTGTCTCTGTTGTTTGTTTAGTCATCTCACTGCACCAAGCAACGACCCGAAATCCAAGACAGATAACATGACAATGTTGGCAAGTGTTACCCAACGTTAGCTAGCTCATATTGAACACTAACGTGGTAGCTAGCAAAACTAGCAAAGCGTTAGAATCATCGACAACAGTGGCATTTAAGCCATCTAGCTACCTGACTAACGTTAAAGCGTTAGCTACCTACCGTTATCCCTCTGCAGTGGACACTGATCTGACTCATAATTTGTGGTGAACCATGCTACAACGTCAACTGGTAACTAGCTAGCTAGTTTCTTTAGACATAGAGCTTAACTTAGACTGAACCAAGCTAACTACCTAGCTTTCACCAACATAAACAAAATAGCGCACCGTCCAAGTACTAGTAAGTTAAGTAACCAACCAACTAGTTACATTAGCTAGCTAATGTTACCTGGCTGGCTAACTAACTGTAAGCTAGCCAACTTAGTGGTTTTTGATAAGCTCGTTATATATACACTCAATCATGATGCGAATTGATAATGGCTACGAGTAACTAACTAGCAACCATAAAGTTTCGAGCTAAAGAGTAACGTTAGCTAGCTAACGTAAGATAGCTCGCTAGAGGCCAACTTCTTAAGGTGGTATGCTGACCAGAAAGGCACACAACAACAAGCACGCTGACATAGAAGCTAGCTAATAACGTTAGCCAGATAGCTGGCCACGGTTCCTTTCTTTATATATTAAATAACTAGCTACTGTACAGATAGACTTAAGCTAACTACAGAAGTGATATGGCTACCATTAGCTTTCTTGCTGACTTTTACATCGAAACCAAGCCAAGGCGGACACCATAGCTTGCTAGCTACTTCGACTTACCATGAGCTTACTCACTCTTGTCATGAACCATTATAACGTTTAAGAGAAAGCACGTTAATGTGATATTTTCCGAAAGTGACAGACGAATATGTATTTCACTCTTGACGGATAAAGCGATTATGTTACATTCCAAGACAAGGCCGTCGTCAATACAACGTACGAAATTGCCTCTATCGCGAAAGATGTCACTCACAGTTTATCAAACCAGGAAGTTGTATTTTGCGCCCTTGTTCTTCGATGAGGTTTAACGCTGGTTGGCATCCAGTAAATGTTGCATTACCGCCATCAACTAGACTGGGGGTATAAATCCCTTTTACTTTGCATGGGGAAAATTAAAACAAATAAATATATCCTACCATCTAACCCTACACTCATTAATAACCCACCTCCCTATTTCACTATTTAAACGTATCTAGTCCTACCTCAGGTCAACGAACAAGAAGGACTGGACACCACCACTCAACACACCCTGTACATCTTCTGACATAAAATGTCATACACCCAAATATTTCTCTGCCGCTGCCACCACATCCTCTACTTTCTAACCATTGCTATGGACACTAAAAAGCCAATCTTACTGAAGCATATATCACTTGTTGGCCTATCACTCTCTACTACTCACACAAATCCTCACATGATCCATTCTGTGGGTGGGGGGTGGGGGGGGGGGGGGGGCAGTTGTACTGTTAGAGGGGCCAGTTACATTAGACGTTATTGTTGTCATATCGTTTTCTTCACTGCATTGCAGGCATTAGCAGGCAAAAGACCATGTTCATAATCATCATCGTTTCCAGTGTCTAATAACGGATGTAAAAAAAGAACAATAGCAAAAATTTGTTATGTAAAAATTATTTCATACTCCACATTTAGGGGGGCCACAAGGGGGTCCAAAATTGTTGTCACAGGGGCACTGGCCCCAAACTGAGCAATCGGGGGTGAAGGGCCTTGGTCTGGTAGGTGACCAAGAACCTGATGGTCACTCTGACAGAGCTCCAGAGTTCATCTGTGGAAATGAGAGAACCTTCCAGAAGGACAACCATCTCTGCAGCACTCCACCAACCAGGCATTTATCGTAGAGTGGCCAGACGGAAGCCACTCCTCAGGAAAAGGCACATGACTGCTCGCTTGGAGTTTGCCTAAAGGCACCTAAAGACTCTCAGACGTTGAGAAACAAGATTCTCTGGTCTGATGAAATCTAGATTGAACTATTTGGCCTGAATGCTAAGCATCCCGTCTGGAGGAAACCTGGCACCATCCCTATGGTGAAGCATGGGGGTGGCAACATCATGCTGTGGGGATGTTTTTCAGTGGCAGGGACTGGGAGACTGGTCAGGATCAAGGGAAAGATGAAAGTAGCAAAGTACAGAGAGATCCTTGATGAAAACCTGCTCCAAAGCACTCAGGACCTCAGTCTGGGGTGAAGGTTCACCTTCCAACAGGAGAACGACCCTAAGCACACAACCAAGACAACGCTTGAGTGGCTTCAGGACAAGTCTCTGAATGTCCTTGAGTGGCCCAGCCAGAGCCCGGACTTGAACCTGATCGAACATCTCTGGAGAGACCTGAAAATAGTTGTGCAGCGATGCTCCCCATCCAACTTGACAGCGCTTGAGAGGATCTGCAGAGAAGAATGGGACAAACTCCCCAAATACAAGTGTGCCAAGCTTGTAGCTTCATACCCAAGAAGACTCGAGGCTGTAATTGCTGTTAAAGGTGCTTCAACAAAGTACTGAGTAAAGGGTCGGAATACTTATGTAAATGTAATATTTCAAAAAAAATGTATATATATTTTCCGAATGGGCTTTACATCTCGTTCTTGCCTTCTCAAGTTATGCCATTTTCGTTCCTTTAATCATTTCTGTCCGCAGCATCAAGTCCTAAGGCTGCTCCCCCACTAGATAGCACAGCCACCTCATACTCTGCTTCAAAACTCAATAGGACAGACAGTGTCTTCTCAGTTTCACCATGCTTGGGACCGGGTCACAGGTCTTGTCCCGAGGCGTGTGACGCGAAGCGCCCGCTCCCTCTGGGCAGAAGAAAACCTGAAAATCATTACAAGTCCACCTCAAGCTACTTTCACAGATTTAAAAGTACACAATTAATTTTTTCTACCCAGCCTGAGACTACATATGGTTCAACCAAAAATCAGGGGTCCACGTTCTCCAAAAATGTCACTCCCACTGGACCAGCATCATCCTTTGCATGACCATCATGGCGAGGATTCGACTCTGAGGTCTTTACCACACCTGCCAATGCAGGTAATTCATCCTCACTTTCGTCAGGTTCAATTTCTACTTGGCGCCATTCTTCCTCAACACACATCTTCCTTCTGCCCTCGGCTTTTCTGCTTCTTCCTCGCTGTCCATAACCATGTCTATCCGTTCACCAAGCTCATGCCGTGTCTCCATCCGCTGTATTGTTTGCAGAACATGCACTGATGGCCTTTCTCCAATACCCAACTTCTGTTCCTTAGCCCAATGTACTAGTCTGGCAATCTCTGGCCTCTCCATGCTCCCAAAACGTGCCACAGTCGCCAGCCAGGTCTCCTCCTCATTATCCAAAGAACACTCACTGGGAGTCAGCATGTTGCTTACCTCCTCTCTCTCTCTCTCTCTCTCTCTCTCTCTCTCTCTCTCTCTCTCCCACTCTCTCTCTCTCTCTCTCTCTCTCTCTCTCTCTCTCTCTCTCTCACACACACACACACTATTGCTCCCAGTCTCTCCCTCCAACCTTTTCTAGCATGAGAGCTACTTTAAAAAAAATGAAACGCTGTTAGCTACTAATAGGTTTTTTTCTATCTTTCAAATAGGCACATGCTTCTCTTCTCCTCTACCCTGCAACTCTTCGCCGCGTTCTTGGTGTACAAGACGTGTTTTCTGTCAATATATCTGGTAATATAATGGTTAATAAGCAGTATTTGGCAGGTCCCATAAAGTTCTCTTTTTTATTTTTATGAATTCTTTTTTCTTCGTTGTATTTTTCCTGTTTTGGGATTTTTCCCTTTTTTTTACTCTCAATGTAACAATTATTCCTAGAGAAACAACGAAAATGTATGTTCTGAGTCCATGTCAATGCTTAAATCACATCAGAAGTGTCACGTCCTGACCAGTGAAAAGGGTCATTTGCCATAGTAGAATGGTCAGGGCGTGGCAGGGGGGTTGTTTTGTGTGTTTTGGGGTTGGTTTGTTTCTAGGGGAATTTGTTCTAGTTTTCTGTTTCTATGTTTCATTTTCCATGTGTGGCCGAGTATATTTTCCAATCAGAGGCAGGATGTCTTTCGTTGTCTCTGATTGGAAGCCATACTTAGGCAGCCTGTTTTCCTTTGGGTTTTGTGGGTGGTTATTTTCCGTTTAGTTGTTTTACCTGACGGAACTGTTGGTTGTTGTTATTTTGCTGTTTAAGTGTTCTCTTAAAATAAATTAAGTATGAGCACTCAACACGCTGCGCCTTGGTCTGTTCACTACGACGCCTGTGACAAGAAGACCATTTCTGAAGTCTAGAAAAAAAAACGAACACATTTACATTTTTTGGTGTAATTCCCCTTTAATTGTGTGTCGATCAAGAGAAGAATAGAGCTTACCAGCTTTGTATTTTTTTATTCTTTTTATTTCACCTTTATTTAACCAGGTAGGCCAGTTGAGAACAAGTTCTCATTTACAACTGCGACCTGGCAAAGGTAAAGCAAAGCAGTGCGACACAAACAACATAGAGTTACACATGGGATAAACAAAAGTACAGTCAATAACACAATAGAAATGTCAATATACAGTGTGTGCAAATGTAGCAAGATTAGGGAGGTAAGGCAATAAATAGGCCATAGTGGCGAAATAATTCCAATTTAGCAATTAAACACTGGAGGGATTGATGTGCAGAAGATGAATGTGCAAGTAGAGATACTGGGGTGCAAAAGAGCAAAAAATAAATAACAATATGGGGATGAGCTAGTTGGATGGGCTATTTACAGATGGCCTGTGTACAGGTGCAATGATCAGTAAGCTGCTCTGACAGCTGATGCTTAAAGTTAGTGAGGGAGATATAAGACTCCAGCTTCAGTGATTTTTGCAATTCATTCCAGTCATTGGCAGCAGAGAACTGGAAGGAAAGGCGGCCAAAGGAGGAGTTGGCTTTGGGGATAACCAGTGAAATATACATGCTGGAGCACGTGCTATGGGTGGGTGCTGCTATGGTGACCAGTGAGCTTAGATAAGGTGGGGCTATACCTAGCAAAGATATGAAGCAAGGTCCAGCCAATGAGAGCATACAGGTTGCAGTGGTGGGTAGTATATGGGGCTTTGGTGACAAAACAGATGGCACTGTGGTAGACTACATCCAATTTGCTGAGTAGAGTGTTGGAGGCTATATTGTAAATGACATCGCCAAAGTCAAGGATCGGTAGGATAGTCAGTTTTACGAGGGTATGTTTGGCAGCATGAGTGAAGGATGCTTTGTTGCGAAATAGGAAGCCGATTTTAGATTTACATTTTGATTGGAGATGCTTAATGTGAGTCTGGAAGGAGAGCTTACAGTCTAACCAGACACCTAGGTATTTGTAGTTGTCCACATATTTTAAGTCAGAACCGTCCAGAGTATTGATGGTAGATGGGCAGCGGGTGCGGGCAGCAATCGGTTGAAGAATATGCATTTAGTTTTACTTGCATTGAAGAGCAGTTGGAGTCCACGGAAGGATTGTTGTATGGCATTGAAGCTCGTCTGGAGGTTTGTTAACACAGTGTCCAAAGAAGGGCCAGAAGTATCCAGAATGGTGTCGTCTGCGTAGAGGTGGATCAGAGAATCACCAGCAGCAAGAGCGACTACATTGATGTATACAGAGAAAAGAATCGGCCTGAGAATTGAACCCTGTGGCACCCCCATAGAGACTGCCAGAGGTCCGGACAACAGGGCCTCCGATTTGACACACTGAACTCTATCTGAGAAGTAGTTGGTGAACCAGGCGAGGCAGTCATTTGAGAAACCAAGGCTGTTGAGTCTGCCGATAAGAATGCGGTGATTGACAGAGTTGAAAGCCTTGGCCAGGTCGATGAAGACGGTTGCACTGTATTGTCTTTTATCGATGGCGGTTATGATATCGTTTAGGACCTTGAGCGTGGTTGAGGTGCACCCATGACCAGCTCGGAAACCAGATTGCATAGCGGAGAAGGTATGGTGGGATTCGAAATGGTCGGTGATCTGTTTCTTAACTTGGCTTTCGAAGACTTTAGAAAGGCAGTGTAGGATAGATACAGGTCTGTAACAGTTTGGGTCTAGAGTGTCTCCCCCTTCGAAGAGGGGGATGACCGCGGCAGTTTTCCAATCTTCAGGGATCTCAGACGATACGAAAGAGAGATTGAACAGGCTAGCTTGTAGTCCTAAAAAACAGAAATGAGTCACCTCTAGTTCGTTTAGCCATTCCTATGGGGACGCCAAAAATTAGGTTTGAGGTTAACCCTGGCTTAGGAGATCTTATACATTTTGTTCTATGAGATAATATCAGTCAGTTAACATGATCTTTATGAATGTTGATGGATTTATGTGCTTTATCTGCTTTTGTTATTACATAAATGCTTCAAAATTAACAAAAAGTGACATTAGCTGATTAAGATTATCCCATAGAACAAAACGTATAGCATCTCCTAAACCTGTGTTTACCACAGACCTTATTTTCGGCGTTTATCACACACCAAAAAAAATACTAAAACGGCATTAATTTCCCCATAGGCTTTGTCCAACAAACCATGGCGGAGTTATACCCTCTTAAACTCACCAAAGGCAAGCATGAGAACACTGGCGGACTTACAATTAGGCAGAAAACATTTGGAGCTATCTTATATCTGTAAATGATCCTTGGTATGACCATCTTACAATAATTCAATATATTAGTTAAGTAGAAACCCAGCCTTAGAGTCTATGGGGATAAAATACGAATTTCTTTAGTAAAAGGATAGGTGCTGCTAATATTACTGCCATCGTTATCAAGGCAGAGAACATGTACACTACATGACCAAAAGTATGTGGACACCTGCTCATCAAACATCCTTTTCCAAAATCATGGACATTAATATAGAGTTGGTCCCCCCTTTGCTGCTATAACAGCCTCAACTCTTCTGGGAAGGCTTTCCACTGCTCCAGAGTGCAATGGCAATGAGCTTTACATCACTGCAGCCAACGTTTGGGATTGCGTATGGTGATCTTCGGCTTGTGTGCGGATGCTTGGCCATGGAAACCCATTTCATGAAGCTCCTGACAAACAGTTATTGTGCTGATGTTGCTTCCAGAGGCAGTTTGGAATTCGGTAGTGAGAGTTGTCACCGAGGACAGACGATTTTTACACGCTACGCACTTCAGCACTCGTTGGACACGTTCTATGAGCTTGTGTGGCCTACCACTTCGCGGCTGAGCCGTTGTTGCGCCCGGACTTCCCACTTCACAATAACAGTAATTACAGTTGACAGGGGCAGCTCTAGCAGGGCAGAAATGTGACAAACAGACCTGTTGACTGGAATGACTGGAACGAATTGCAAAAATCGCTGAAGCTGGAGACTTATAGTTCCCTCACTAACTTTAAACATCAGCTATCTGAGCAGCTAACCGATCGCTGTACATAGCCCATCTGTAAATAGCCCACCCAATCTACCTACCTCATCCCCATATTGTTTTTATTTACTTTTCTGCTCTTTTGCACACCAGTATTTCTACTTGCACATCACCATCTGCTCATCTATCACTCCAGTGTTCATTTGCTAAGTTGTAATTACTTCGCTACTATGGCCTATTTATTGCCTTACCTCCTCATGCCATTTGCACACACTGTATATAGACTTTATTTTTTCTATTGTGTTATTGACTGTACGCTTGTTTATTCCATGTATAACTCTGTCTTGTTGTTTGTGTCGCACTGCTTTGCTTTATCTTGGCCAGGTCGCAGTTGTAAATGAGAACTTGTTCTCAACTAGCTTACCTGGTCAAATAAAGGTGAAATAAAAATAAAAAAAAAGTTGGAAGGTGGCATCCTATGACTTTGCCATGTTGAAAGTCACTGAGCTCTTCAGTATGACCATTCTTTTGCCAAGGTTTGTCTATGGAGATTGCATGGCTTGTATACACCTGTCAGCAACGGGTCTGGCTGAAAAAGCCGAATCCACAAATTTTAAGGGGTGTCCACATACTTTTGTATATATAGTGTAAGTAAAGTCCATCTAACTGATGCTCTGGCCTAAAAGATTATGGCCTTACAGCATCAGATACATGGGCTACATATAGTAAGAGAGAGGGGCACTGTTTAGCTCGCTTGGATGCTTTCTCCAGTGAGATTGTTTCAGCCACTTGCGAATTGAAGGAAATTGCACTGCTTAGATGCTGGAATTATTTGGATGAACGTGCAAAGGTAACCTACTTAAGTGATTCATTTGACAATCAGATGAAAACATCATGACTGGTTGTGTTCATGGCACATTGAAAGGGAATACATTTTTACTGTTAAATGTCTTTACTATAATCCCATGAAAAGAAATTGAGGAGGGGGGGCTCAGACTGGCCTTTGCCTGGGACCTCCAAATCACTAAGTCCGACCCTGTGTGTGATTTATTGTAGAATGCATTTTTCATTATAATGACCCAACCGAAGCCAGGCAGGCGGGTTGTCCACTTTGACGCTGCTCTGCCTGTCCCGTCCTTCACACCTGCCTCGCTCTGCTTGCTCCATCCACCCACTTCTGGTAGGAGAGCCCTGCCACAGAGAGTGATAGAGGCCTCTAGTGGCCCAAAAGGCCGCATTTGCAGTGGTGGAAGCCATTAAGTGGAAGCCATTGAGGGCTTCCACCACTTTACGGTAGTCAACTGGTTGGGACTAAGGCTGTTGGTTGAGACTAGGGCTGTTACAGTGACCATATTACTGCGGAGTCATGACTTCAGTCAAATTCCATGCGACTGCTGAGTTGCCGTGACTAGGCTTCTCCAAAACTGTGCTCTGACACATCTGATGGTCATTAGTAGCCTAACAAACTTGCTAAAGGCCAGTCGCTAATGGTCTGGTACTCAGCGCTCTATTATCCCTCCATCAGGTCCTAATGGCCTGGTACTCAGGGCTCTATTGTCCCTCCATCAGGTCCTAATGGTCTGGTACTCAGCGCTCTATTGTCCCTCCATCAGGTCCTAATGGTCTGGTACTCAGCGCTCTATTGTCCCTCCATCAGGTCCTAATGGTCTGGTACTCAGCGCTCTATTATCCCTCCATCAGGTCCTAATGGTCTGGTACTCAGCGCTCTATTGTCCCTCCATCAGGTCCTAATGGTCTGGTACTCAGCGCTCTATTATCCCTCCATCAGGTCCTAATGGTCTGGTACTCAGGGCTCTATTGTCCCTCCATCAGGTCCTAATGGCCTGGTACTCAGCGCTCTATTGTCCCTCCATCAGGTCCTAATGGTCTGGTACTCAGCGCTCTATTGTCCCTCCATCAGGTCCTAATCGTCTGGTACTCAGCGCTCTATTGTCCCTCCATCAGGTCCTAATGGTCTGGTACTCAGCGCTCTATTGTCCCTCCATCAGGTCCTAATGGTCTGGTACTCAGCGCTCTATTATCCCTCCATCAGGTCCTAATGGTCTGGTACTCAGCGCTCTATTATCCCTCCATCAGGTCCTAATGGCCTGGTACTCAGGGCTCTATTGTCCCTCCATCAGGTCCTAATGGTCTGGTACTCAGCGCTCTATTGTCCCTCCATCAGGTCCTAATGGTCTGGTACTCAGCGCTCTATTATCCCTCCATCAGGTCCTAATGGCCTGGTACTCAGGGCTCTATTGTCCCTCCATCAGGTCCTAATGGTCTGGTACTCAGCTCTCTATTGTCCCTCCATCAGGTCCTAATGGTCTGGTACTCAGCGCTCTATTGTCCCTCCATCAGGTCCTAATGGTCTGGTACTCAGGACTCTGTTGTCCCTCCATCAGGTCCTAATGGCCTGGTACTCAGGGCTCTATTGTCCCTCCATCAGGTCCTAATGGTCTGGTACTCAGCGCTCTATTGTCCCTTCATCAGGTCCTAATGGCCTGGTACTCAGGACTCTATTGTCCCTCCATCAGGTCCTAATGGTCTGGTACTCAGGGCTCTACTGTCCCTCCATCTGGTCCTAATGGCCTGGTACTCAAGGCTCTATTGTTCCTCTAATCACTCTGACATCAATGCAAATGCAATCTAAAATCAAATCAAACACTTCATGGGAGCCCTGGCATTAGAGTTTGAGTGGAATAGGAGTGCCTCATAGCTGGTTGATGCATAGAATGAAATACGTGTTCCTGTTGCTCTACATTTCTATAAGTTAAGCTATGCAATTGCTTGAGAAAACAGAGTTTTGATAGCCTCTATTAAAAAGAGGAGGATCGCATCAGCTTTCTATAAGCTAGGTCTACTATATTTATTTCTCAACATACCATATTTAAAAAAAAAAGAAAATTATTTCACCTTTATTTAACCAGGTAAGCTAGTTGAGAACAAGTTCTCATTTACAACTGCGACCTGGCCAAGATAAAGCAAAGCAGTGTGACACAGACAACAACACAGAGTTACACATGGAGTAAACAATAAACAAGCCAATAACACATATTAAGCACATTGCTTCTTGTTATAACCG
Organism: Salmo salar; assembly: GCF_965601325.2. Classification (NCBI taxonomy): domain Eukaryota; kingdom Metazoa; phylum Chordata; class Actinopteri; order Salmoniformes; family Salmonidae; genus Salmo; species Salmo salar. The sequence continues at coordinate 49,917,580 of NC_138306.1, read as the reverse complement.
GAGCAGCCTACCTGGCTGGCATGAAAATATACCGTGGGAAAAGCGTCCTCCATTTGCTATTCAACTGCATGGTTGGGTAGGTTACTTTCGAAATGTAATCTGTTACAGTTACTAGTTACCTGTTGAAAATTGTAGTCAGTAACGTAACTTTTGGATTCAGTTACTTTTAGATTGCTTTCCCCTTAAGAGGCATTAAAAGAAAACAATGTATGTTACCAATTGAACGAGTTCCATTGGAGGATAAATCATTGTTAAAGTTTACATAGCTGGCCATATATGGATGTTACATTTTACTTTATGGGTTGGTTATATAGGCTTCTTCTAACCCATTGCTTTATTCTACATATAATAATACAATTAAATTATATCTTTACATTAAAAACCAAAGTCTATCAGAATTCCAGTCATTCCAATAAATGTTATACCCCTTGATCTTCAAGAATAGGACTTGGAAATATGTAAGTATATATTAGCCCAATTGTTTTACCTGAGCATAACCCCAAAACGAAGGACTTATTAGCCAGCCCTACTCTGTTTATGATTTTGTTGTCATGAAGGACTGATTGGGCTCATTGACTCGAGTTGAAAAATAAATGCTTCACTCATGGAATGGCATGCTTTGAGCACTACTGAAAGTGCTGTTTACACGTGAAAAATGAATGCCATATGCTGCATTTGCTATAGGCCTAATGTTTACCTTTTTATTCGTGACACTATGATATCTTCATAATATACAGCTGTTTAAAGGGCAAATCCACAGATGAAACAATACCAAAATGATCACCTCACCTCTGTTTTGGTAAAAGCTGAGGGATGGCCTGGAGAAATGTAACCTCTCCCAGATGAATAGACAGGGCTATGGATACAAGGACTGACCATCCATGATATAAAAAATATTGTTTTAACCATGTTATAAGGCTATACAATGTTTGTTTATATTTACAATGTTTACAAACATTGGAGAAAAACAAGCTTATATTTTGGGTTCTCAGGGATTGTGACAGTTGAACTAAACTCATGAGGCATTTATAAGTTATATTCTTCAAGAATTAATGGATATATATAATTTATAAGTCCAAAAAAGGATGTAGCAACTACAGATGGACCCTTTAAGTCTATCAAAAGTGTGCGTGTTTGAGCACGTGTCCATTAGGCCTATGGATTGTTTTTTATCAGCGTGAATTAGATGGAGCATGAAACCCCCACTTGTATTCCATAGGCTGGGATCCGCACTATGCAGCTGCTGCAAGAGCGCATTTTTCACTGGCTGTCCACTGGTTTCAAAAACAGCTTAAACTTCTTGAATTCAACCATTATCGGGTTCAAATACACATTTAGATTTGTGAACAGGCACAAATAGCTCAATGAGAGAGCAGCAGTGTTTCACATCACTGATGTCATCCATCCTTAAACATCCTTTCTGAATTTAAAAGTAATCATATAGTTTTTCAAAAGTATCTGTAATCTGATTACAATATTTTTGCTGGTAACGTAACAGATTACAGTTACCGTTTTTTTGTAATCTCTTACACGTTTACATGTATTTTGTCCCCTGCCCATGTTCTGACAGTTGCATGATAATGGCCCATTCTAAATCAAAACTAATTTTACACATATTATTTAGTATATGTAAAGATAAGATTAAATTGGGAATAGTCTGAGTGGTGAGAATATTATCACTTGTGGATGATGCCCAGAGTGTGCAGTCCGGCTTTTTCAAATCATAGTGGCATACATCATGCAGCCTAGCCCATAGTTCTATATGTTTTGATAAGGTTTGTAACACAACTAAAGTGGCCAAATAACTCCAAACGCAGCCTATAGGCCTAGGACTCCTGGAACATGGTTGGAGAGCCCATAGCCTACAGAGTCTAGTGAAACATGTGTTCTTAAAATTCCTGTCATTGCGCAATCACGTGTGAAAACAGAGTTTTGACTAGCTACTATTTAAAAGCGGATCCCAGCTTTCTGGTGCTTACAAATTAAGCACATTAATTTACATTACAGTGTAGCCTAAGGGTACAGGGCGAGACCAGATGCAGACACGGGAGGCAGATGCTTCGAGTATCTGATATTTATTATAATCCAAGGGACAGGCAAGAGATCATAACAAGGTCAGAGTCCAGGAGGTACAGGGTGGCAGGCAGGCTCGAGGTCAGGACAGGCACTATGGTCAGGCAGGCGGTTCAGAGTGGAGGCAGGCAAGGGTCAAAACCAGGAGGACTAGCAAAAACAGAGAAAAGGAAAAGAATAGGCACACAGAATACCACACTGTTTGACTTCACAAGACGAACTGGCAACAGACAAACAGGGAACACAGGAATAAGTACCCAGATACTAATGAGGAAAACGGGTGACACCTGGAGGTGGGTGGAGACAGTCACAAAAACAGGTGAAACAGATCAGAGCATGACAGTAGTCTACCTGGCATATAAAAAAAGTAACTGCACCAAATCTCCATTCCCTATTCGAGTGCTATGAATGACATTTTTTTTGTGGGCCATTCTAAATAAAAAATCATTCTACACATATATTAGTAGACTATATGTAAAGACCAGATTAAATTGAGAATACTGCTTGAGAATATTATCAAGGGCTTGTCAAATTGTGAATGAGAGACTGATTAAGTGTGTGCAGACTGCACAACAAACAGAGCACAGCGCTTCCCTTTCATGCAACTTTTTTTCATCATCAAATTAAGCGTATAGGAGGAGCTGTTTCTTTGTTAACCGCTCAACACAGAATAACCGCATGTGCGCACTCCCTGGGAAATCGTTTGGAGACAAACATCCTTTCTATTTTATTCAGCTATCTTCAATTGTATTGTTCTTACTATAAAATAATGCCACTGGAATTCTAGGCAAATCTTGCGTGCTAAATGAGCTAGTTTAGCCCACAGCCATATGGCATTGCCAGATCAGGGCCTAACACAACGTTTCCCACTCCAGGATGCTGGCCTTCTAGGCAGAGTTGCAAAGAAAAAGCCATATCTCAGACTGGCCAATAAAAAGAAAAGATTAAGATGGGCAAAAGAACACAGACACTGGACAGAGGAACTCTGCCTAGAAGGCCGCCTCTTCACTGTTGACGTTGAGACGTGTTTTGTGGGTACTATTTAATGAAGCTGCCAGTTGAGGACTTGTGAGGAGTCTGTTTCTCAAACTAGACACTCTAATGTACTTGTCCTCTTGCTCAGTTGTGCACTGGGGCCTCCCACTCCTCTTTCTATTCTGGTTAGAGCCAGTTTGCGCTGTTCTGTGAAGGGAGTAGTACACAGCGTTGTACGAGATCTTCAGTTTCTCTGCAATTTCTCGCATGGAATAGCCTTCATTTCTCAGAACAAGAATAGACTGATGAGTTTCAGAAGAAAGTCCTTTGTTTCTGGCCATTTTGAGCCTGTAATCGAACCCACAATTGCTGATGCTCCAGATACTCAACTAGTTTAAAGAAGGACAGTTTTATTGCTTTTTTAATCAGAACAACAGTTTTCAGCTGTGCTAACATAATTGTAAAAGGGTTTTCTAATGATCAATCAGCCTTTTAAAATGATCAACTTGGATTAGCTAACACAACGTGCCATTGGAACACAGGGGTGATGGTTGCTGATAACGGGCCTCTGTACGCCTATGTAGATATTCCATTAAAAGCTACAATAGTCATTTACAACATTAACAATGTCTACACTGTATTTCAGATCCATTTGATGTTATTTTAATGGACATTTATTTTGCTTTTCTTTCAAAAACAAGGACATTTCTAAATGACTCCAAACTTTTGAACTGTAGTGTATATGTATATATTTTTTTAGCTAAACAGTGTCATCATTGGGATAGTGGTATTACAATAAATGCAGTTACATTTTTTTATTCTAGTTCGTATCATACAGCTTCTTTGCTCCTTGTCGTAAATACATAAGAAAACATTACAATTGTGTTTTATTGTGATGTGCATTACCTCCTATAATTCCCTTTGTAAAAAATAGATGCACTGCCAACTTGACCCATTTATCACCACTAGGGGGCAGCGATGACTGTTACAAAAGTTTTGGATCGTGAATTACTTTAGTAGAAATAAGAACTCCCACTTATCAGGCACTGCCTCAAGTCTAAAACAGGAGGGGTACAAATGGAGATTAGTAAATCAATATTTGTATTGATACTTACATTACCAAAGAGAATGTATCAAATATGGAACAGAGGATTTGTATCTATTTAAAGAGGAGAATCAGAATGGTGTGAAAACGTACAGTATACTGATGAATAGTGAACCTGATTTCTATGTTGGCATAACACTACTGCACTGTTATGGTCATTGAGTTTAGAGCTGACAAGTGTCTACTAAATTATATCAGCACATAAATAAAAAATAATATAAGATTGCGTAGGAATCTCCGATTACCGAAATTGATCATGGTTTTAGGTCGTCATTATGAGTAAACCAATGCAAGTCAGTGACACAGATCAGAGCTGTGGATACTGGAAATGTTATTTGTAATTGATAAGTAAACGGCTCCACTGCTGGGCACTTGGACACTGAGCCAGGACTCACTTGTTGTTGGTCTTAATATAGCCAGTGCCTGTTAAATGATACATTAGGTGTCTGTAAGTAGATCTAGAGGAAACGGGGGTCTTTTTGGTCCCACAGGGCCACCATTGGGACCAGATTCCGCCCCTGTGCCCTGTTAAAAAATGTGCCCAAAATTTGTCTGGAGGCTTCTGGAATGGCAGAAAAGGTTCTCAAGAAATCAAAAAACGTTCTCTCTGTACCACTTGATAATGGTTCAAATGAACAAGGCTATGTAGGCAACATTTGATTAAAAAAACATATGTGTACGTTGCAACTATTATATAAGTGCTTACTCTAGTGTGGAAAGGTTTCTAGTCTTTGAATGATAGCCATAATCCAAAGTGAGCTCCTGTATCAGAACAACTGTAGGCTCGCTATGGCCAGAGACTAACACCTGTGACATGCCCTTGAAACAGCATATTTCCATAGATGTTACAGTTCTTTAAGTGGCCATAATGTAGTTCAGTGGAGCACAGTGGTGATCTCTGTTCTCCTGTAAATATTATAGGCCTACATCTAGGGAAAGGGGCAGTGGAGTGCTTTCAAAGAGGTATGGTGATATTTTATGCCTACACACCCTGCCTTTAAAATAACTTAAGGCTAATTCCTCAATGCCAGTAGCAACACTTCAACAGAGATAACTTGGTCAACAGTTGGGGGAAGGCCCTTTCCTGTTTCAGCATGACAATGCCCCGTGCACAAAGCAAGGTCAATACAGAAATGGTTTATCGAGATTGGTGTGGAAGAACTTGACTGGCCTGCACAGAGCCCTGACCTCAACCCCACCGAACACCTTTGGGATGAATTGGAACTTCGACTGCGAGCCAAGCCTAATCGCCCAACATCAGTGCCCGACCTCACTAATGCTCTTGTGGCTGAATGGAAGCAAGTCATCGCAGCAATGTTCCAACATCTAGTGGAAAGCCTTCCCAGAAGAGTGGAGGATGTTATAGTAGCAAAGGGGGGACCAACTCCATATTAATGCCCATGATTTTGGAATGAGATGTTCGACAAGCAGGTGTCCACTGTCCACATACTTTTTTTTTATTTAGAGGGAAAGTTAATGTACATACAGTATTATGTTATCTTGGGTATCCTTTTAGCAGGGTATCATTTTATATCACACTTACCAATTACATTTAATTGAATCATTACAGTAGTGGCCGTCACTCGGCCAGTATCCCTGAACCAGCATAGTGACAGTCTGACGAGATGCTCCACTGCAGGGCTGGACAGAAAGAGGGCTGTATGGGCCGTAACACTCTGAGGCAGGACCGAGGAGTGTTTTGGCTGTGCCACAGCAGCTGGCCTGGCCTGATTCAGGCTAGCTGTCGCCAGACTTGATTGGTTCCCACAGCTGTGGTGCTATTTAAGGCAGTCCCCTTTTAATCCTTGATGGTCTATGGGTCTCTGGATGGGACTAGTGCCCCTTGGCCTTGGGATTTCAGGAACTAACTCCTTCCACTGTCCACCTAGTGGCCGGGGACTTTAATGCAGGCAAACTAAAATCAGTTTTACCAAATTTTTATGTGCAACAAGGGGAAAAAAATCCTAGACCACCTTTACTCCACACACAGAGATGCATACAAAGCTCTCCCCCACCCACCATTTGGCAAATCTGACCATAATTCTATCCTCCTGATTCCTGCTTACAAGCAAAAACTAAAGCAGGAAGTACCACTGACTCGCTCAATACGGAAGTGGTCAGATGACGCGGATGGTACACTACAGGACTGTTTTGCTAGAACAGACTGGAATATGTTCTGGGATTCATCCGATGGCATTGAGGAGTACACCACCTCAGTCATTGGCTTCATCAGTAAGGGCATTGACGACGTTGTCCCCACAGTGACCGTACGTACATATCCAAACCAGAAGCCATGGATTACAGGCAACATCCGCATCGAGCTAAAGACTAGAGCTGCAGCTTTCAAGGACTGGGAGACTAATCCGGACGCTTACAAGAAATCCCGCTATGCCCTCAGACGAACCATCAAACAAGCAAAGCGTCAATACAGGATTAAGATTGAATCCTACTACACTGGCTCTGACGCTCGTCGGATGTGGCAGGGCCTGAAAACTATTATGGATTACAAAGGGTAACCCAGACACGAGCTGCCCAGTGACGCGAGCCTACCAGATGAGCTAAATGCCTTTTATGCTCGCTTCGAGGCAAGCAACACTGAAGCATGCACGAGAGCACAAGCTGTTCTGGATGACTGTGTAATAATGCTCTCGGTAGCCGATGTGAACAAAACCTTTAAACAGGTCAACATTCACAAAGCCGCTGGGCCAGATGGATTACCAGGACATGTACTCAAAGCATGGGCAGACCAACTGTCAAGTGTCTTCACTGACATTTTCAACCTCTCCCTGACTGAGTCTGTAATATCTACATGTTTCAAGCAGACCACCATAGTCCCTGTGCCCAAGGAAGCAAAGGTTACCTGCTTAAATGATTACGGCCCCGTGGCACTCATGTCAGTAGCCATGAAGTGCTTTGAAAGGCTGGTCATGGATCACATCAACAGCATCCTCCTGGACACCCTAGACCCACTCCAATTTGCATACCGCCCCAAAAGATCCACAGATGACACAATCTCAATCGCACTCCACACTGCCCTTTCTCACCTGGACAAAAGGAACACCTATGTGAGAATGATGTTCATTGACTACAGCTCAGCGTTCAACACCATAGTGCCCACGAAGCTCATCACTAAGCTAAGGACTCTGGGACTAAACACCTCCCTCTGCAACTGGATCCTGGACTTCCTGACGGGCCACCCCCAGGTGGTAAGAGTAGGCAACAACACTTCTGCCACGCTGATCCTTAACACTGGGACCCCTCAGGGGTGTGTACTTAGTCCCCTCCTGTATTCCCTGTTCACCCAAGACTGCGTGGCCAAACACGACTCCAACACCATCATTAAGTTTGCTGATGACACAACAGTGGTAGGCCTGATCACCGACAACGATGAGACAGCCTATAGGGAGGAGGTCAGAGAACTGGCAGTGTGGTGCCAGGATAACAACCTCTCCCCCAATGTGTGCAAGACAAAGCAGCTGATTGTGGACTACAGGAAAAGGCGGGCCAAACAGGCCCCCATTAACATCGACGAGGCTGTAGTGGAACGGGTCGAGAGTTTCAATTTCCTTGGGGTCCACATCACCAACGAACTATCATGGTCCAAACATACCAAGACAGTCGTGAAGAGGGCCCGACGAAACCTTTTCCCCCTCAGGAGACTGAAAATATTTGGCATGGGTCCCCAGATCCTCAAAAGGTTCTACAGCTGCACCATCGAGAGCATCCTTACCGGTTGCATCACTGCCTGGTATGGCAACTGCTCGGCATCTGACCGTAAGAGGGTAGTGCGAACGGCCCAGTACATCACTGGGGCCAAGCTTTCTGCCATCCAGGACCTATACAATAGGCGGTGTCAGAGGAAAGCCCATAAAATTGTCAGAGACTCCAGTCAGTAGACTTCTGTCTCATTCAAAGACAATCTCCACAACTCCTTAGTGTCCTTCTTTATAAATAATTCAAAGTCTCACTGTATCCTGTCTGTCAAATCAACAGTTTAAAATCTGACACCGTAGTCTACAGTATAAGCCCAACACAGCGTGTCTTTTTCACTGACTGTGACCTGTAGCACTAGGAGAGATGCATGCTGGTCTGGCTCTCAGGTTTCAGTTCCAGACATTAGCCCAAGGGTTGCGTCCTGGTATGCTGGCAGGTTGACGTTTATTGTCATGAATCTTGCCCTGGAGGCAGAACTTAGCGATTTCCGCTTGATGGGCCAGCTGCAAAGTCAAAGTAGGCCATATGTAAAAATTCATGAATACCAAAATTAGTTTTGGGCCTTAAATTTAAGGTTAGGGTTAGACATTATGGTTAGCAGAGAGGTTAGGGGTAAGGTTAGGGTTAGGTTTAAAATCAGATTTCATGACTTTGTTGTTGTGCCAGCTAGTCACCCCTCTGCAGAGCTGCGTCCAGAACAAGATTCATGACAATAAATGGCAACCTGCAGTATGGTGGGGGATTTCCTAAAGACCCGTCTAATCACCAGTCATCTCAGTAGCTGAGTGAAAATCATGTCACTTTCTGCATATTGACTGACAATGACGAGTTATTCTGTTTTCTTTCCATTCTAAAACTCTATAAAATCACTGCTTATAAGAACGTAATGCACAGACTGATAAGAGCTGACAAATGTGTCCAAAGCAATGTTTCTATTTATATATTTCACCACGGAGAGCACTACTTTCTCATTGTAGAGGAGGACGTAGTTTACTATTAGGAGTAGTGGGGTTTGTAATGTCATACGTTTCACATATCAGTTTGCAAACAATGTAAAAAGAAATATATTTCATTCAGTTGATAAAGCTGCATACACGCATGGTCTCTTTTTTGCTTTCTTGAGTAAGGCAGCTCCAAAATGCAGGTGTTTCAGCCTAGCTCAGTGCTTTCTTTGTTGGTGGGGTGAGCCAGTAGAAAATACTGAGCATTGTGCCGTGATTGGCTCAGTGTTCTGTCACTCACGGGGACAGTATGTCATTGCCAAGTTTAAGTGCTTAGTAAGGGTAGACATCCAAAATGTCAGGCCTTTGGGTCCTGCCATAGAGTTATATTACAAGTGCCCTTCCAAGAAGGCTCAAGGTCATTGGCCACAGAAAAAATGACATCAAGTCACGTTATATGTACAGTAGCTTTGATTGGACTGATCATGTTAACATCTTACTTTCAAAGTGATAGCTAGCAGTGATCATCATAAATCAAGTCGTCAATCTACTGGCAAAACCTTTTTAATCCTTGTCTTATAAAGAGAAATAAGGAAGAGAAATTATAGATAAAACGTATCGGTGCTCATTGGCCATTGGACATAAAGATTACACAACAAGTTGGAAATAGCAAATTCAACAATGAGTCGTTTGGAAGGAATCAGTGGCTAACTGCAAGCTATTCAATGGAGTGGCTGTGTGTTTTTTTTCAGAGTTCCCACCATAAATCCAGAGAATGCCAGACTTTGATGACAAAGTCTGATGACAAAATTTGCCCGCAAAGGACTGCTGTGCCTCCTTCACAAGGTGAATCCAAAAATGTATTGTATGCTGCTGCATAAATTATGTAATATGCAAGGGAGATAGGTATACTGTAGCTAAGAAAGTAATACTAAGTGTATGTTGTGTAGTAAGCTGTTAGTAGCCCATGTGCCTCACCCTAATAGTTTGGTCTATTTTCACCTCTTAATTTTGCCTACTGTTCTAACTTGGTGGTGCACATATTTTCAGAGACATTTTATCATTGAATATTGTAAAAGCTTTCATTGTCTGTTTATATGCCCCCCTTTATTTATCCTATGGTTCTGACTTGGTGTACAGGGAGAACACTGTAAGAACGGCCCATGTTCTGAATTCTGTCGCTGTACATTTCAAAAGTGCTGAACAAATAGTTATATTGACTACGTCCGTCGTCGCTTGCTCATTAATGTCTTAATCGAAATTACGGATTGCCTCTCATCCGCTTGTCATCCCCTTATGCCATAGTTTGTAGATCTCAATTGTCAGTAGAAACCACATTTGTTTACGCAAGTCAGCCATATCAGCTATGTTTCTTTAAAGGCAGTAAATGAGGCAGAATGAACTGTTTCACTGCCAGGCAAGGCTCCGCTGATAGCCAGGTGTAGCAGTGGTAAGGTGTTGGGACTCTGCTGTTGGGACAGCTTTATGTAGGCCCTTACAGTTTGTGGGCACCGTTTGTCACCGTTATAGTGCAATTCATGTATTGTTTAGTGTTGTGTTGTGTAGTGTAGTGGCTTTGCTGGCATATGTCCCACATTTTTTAATTTTTTTGCCCCACCAAGATTTACATGCTAAAATCGCTACTGGGTATAGCCTATGGGTAAATGCTTGACCCTAAATTACTGATACTGTATATGGAATATGACCTAGTAAGACTGTAAATGTGTTATTGAGTTCAGTATTGCACAAATGTCAGACATTTTTGTAGTAGCAGTAGTAGTAGTATTAGCAGTAGCAGAAGTAGTAGTAGTAGTAGTAGCAGTAGCAGTAGCAGAAGTAGCAGTAGTAGTAGTAGTAGCAGCAGTACTATTAGGGGTAGTAGTAGTAGTTGTAGTAGCAGTAAGTTGTAGTAGCAGTAACAGTAGCAGTAGTAGTAGTAGTAGTAGTAGCAGTAGTAGTAGCAATAGTAGTAGCAGAAGTAGTAGTAGCAGCAGTAGTAGTAGCAGTAGCAGAAGTAGTAGTAGCAGTAGTAGTAGGGGTAGTAGTAGTAGTAGCAGCAGTAGTAGTAGCAATAGTAATAGCAGTAGCAGAAGTAGTAGTAGTAGTAGTAGTAGTAGTAGTAGCAGTAGTAGTATCAGTAGTAGTAGTAGTAGTAGTAGTAGCAGCAGTAGTAGTAGCAATAGTAGTAGCAGTAGCAGTAGCAGTAGCAGAAGTAGTAGTAGTAGCAGTATAAGTGGTAGTAGTGCTATTGCAAAAAGAAAACAAGCCAACGAAAGGTAGGTTAAATCGTTTATTAAAATGTATACATTTACTCACAAAATAATTTTTCCAATGGCAGGGAATATAATTTTGCAGATAAAAATACTGTGTGTCTGCTTTAATGGCAGAGAAAACTGCAGCTGTATCTGTGTTGAGCGAACAGGAAGGACCATGCGTATTTGAGGCGACAGCTGAAGCTGGCGCGCGCGGAATGCGGTAGACGGCCAAAGTAGCGGTACTTTCATGAAAGCTGGTGGCGGATACTTGACCTCACCCATTAGACTTTGAGTCGTGAACGCGCGCAGGCTTCTCCGTGCTTTGACAAATTGGGTTTTCTATACTTGACATTACATTTGTTTTAATCCACTATCTGCACAGAAAAGTCCTAAAATAAGGAGGATATTACACTGAAACAGGTAAACTTTTTCCTGCAAAACTTTACTTTAAGATAATGTCTTTTATGTGGATCTTAAGATTCACCTGTTGGGGAGAGTTTACATTTTGCCTCTCAATGGTTGATCTGGAAATTGAGATTTGTAACGTGAAGGAGAACATAATGCTATTCAGAAGACTAAGCAAAATATAATTTAGTAATAAAAAAAATTGAAATATTGAAAGTGATATATTTCAGTCAAGCCTAGTTGACTTTGCTTTGACATTCAGCTGTTTTATTTAGCTGTAAAATAAAAGATGATGATAGTTTGGTTTACTCCAGCATAAAAGGGCTAACATGAGCAAACATCAAACAAAGAAATCCTTTTTTTTATATACACAGATTGTTCTAGCACCTTGTCATGGTAGTTAGTGGCAGCTGAGTGTACTATTAACCAAAAATAGGACTTGACTTGCCAGGCCTAAATGTATTATTGGTCAACGATGATATAGCAGTTCAAGTTAATCTACACAAATCCTTCCATGAATTGTGTGGTCAAGAAAAGTATTTATGAGTGTAACTATATCAGGGTAATGCAATAGCCTGTAGATCACATTTAGGGTAATTAATACCTTTTGATTATTTTTTGCCAACCTGTAAAGGTCATAATTGATACAGTAAGATACTTACGTTCATATACCATATTGAAGTGCTTCAACAATACACTGTAAAAATAGAAAGTCTTCCGAAATCATAATTGTGTAATGAAACCATAAAAAGTAATGCACCTAAGCCGATATCTGATGTTTGGAGGGTGTTTGAAGATAAACATAATCTAAGTGTTTCAGTACACAGAATGTGTTTTAAAACAGAAATGTAGTACTCTGAAACACCCAAAGTGGTTCTAGAGGGTGGCAGGTAGCCCAGCGGTTAATTGTGTTGGGCCAGTAACCAAAAGGTTGCTGGTTCAAATCTCTGAGCCGGCAAGGTGTTAAAATCTGCTGTACTGCCTTTGATCAAGGCAGTTAGCCGCAAACAACTTCTGTTGTGGGTGGTGATTGGTTCAGAGGGGTTAGGTTGAATGCGGAAGATGCATTTCAACCTGAATATTGGTGTTTTTAAGATGTTTCAGTGCATGTAAAAGGCAGCAGCAAAACACAAAACCTGTGTTTCTTATACAGTCAATGGTTTTGAAAAGCAAATGGTTCATAGCCTGAATATTGATTGATGATAGGGGCCTACGAGGCAGTAAATTGGTACATTTTGTAAAAGTTTGCCAACTCAACCACACTGTAAAAATAATTCTGGAGTGAACTGAAATTGACAAGAAGAATAACCAACATATAATTAATAAAAATGTATGCAAGTCATGCAGAGCCCGTTCTCTATTGGTAACGCACCCGATTTAGACAGGTCAGCCCTCTCCTCACCGATGACCGGGGTTAAAATCCCAACTCCAACCCTTCAATCTGTTTCTCTCACTCCCACTGTTTCTCCCACTATCTGTATCCCCTCTGTCATTTCATAACTACCATAATAAAAAAAATCCCACGACAGAGTTCTCCATTTTACTCTACGACCCTCACAAGTGTCATGAGACTCATCTGAAGGTAGCCCATACAAACTAATGGATTGTGCCAACAAAAATAAGGGGTTAAATATGTGTCCAAAACATCCCAAAATATTTCCTGAGTTTTCTTATATCTCCTAGATATAGGAAATACACTTCAAAACCTTATGATACATTTTTTGACTGTCTTACTTGGACAGGAAGAAGCACAACGCTCGCTCACCATTCAACATTCTTAGTTTTATTAGATAAGTTTAAAAGATTGACATTTCGGGCCTTCAATGGCCTTCTTCAGAATAATTGTTTGCCATTTATAAATGTGTTATTCAATGTGTTTCTATGGGCTATAGTAGTAAATGCCAAATTCAATATAAAAAAATATATTTGATAAAATATAAAAAAAATTCTATCCCCGAAGGGGTCCTAACATTCAAAATGAAATAGCTAAACAATGCATTGTATGCCCATCTTAAAACAATTCCATATGTTAGCTTAGTACACCCTAAAATAAGGTAAATCCAACTTAATATGTTGCTCAAAATGTATCTTTCATGAGGATAACCAAAAAGAGAGACAATTGAGTGACTGAACTCATTGGAAGTCTGGTTTTAATCTCCTTGCATTTCCTATCTCGCCACGTGTGTCACAGGCGTCAAAGTGAGTAGGCCAAGGTGCAGCGTGGAATATGTTCATCTTGAGTTTAATGAAAGAAATGAACACTTTACAAATTAAACAAAAAATTACAGCAGACAGTTCCGTCAGGTACTTACAACTAAACGGAAAACAACTACCCACAAAACCCAAAGGAAAAACAGGCTGCCTAAGTATGGTTCCTAATCAGACTCAACGATAGACAGCTGCCTCTGGTTAGGAACCATACGCGGCCCAACACAAAGAAATACAACACATAGAATGCCCACCCCACCCCACACCCTGACCTAACCACATAGAGAAACAAACCCTCTCTCTCAGGTCAGGGCGTGACAACGTGACTCTGTTTTTAGAGGATTGTGGGTAATTCAAAATGTTTAGACTTTATGATTCTTTCACACAGTGTTGTATGCGCGTTTGAAGAAAGAAAAGTATGTTTCTATATTAGTATTACGCTTGTTGTGCCATGAGGTGTAATGGATCATGATGAACGCATATCAAAACCATCAGACAAATGACGGTCAATGAGGACAACATCCATTTCCACATTCAAGCTTGGCAATGGAAAACACTAGTGTTGAATCTTCAGTTCTTTCAGTTTAACCTGTAGTTACTGCTGGTGGTTTGAACACTTTGCTTGACAGTGCCTGCTGAAGTGGTATATAATAGCAAATGCATAAAACAATGTTAGACTTCAAGACACCAGGCGAAGGGATTTAATTCTGCACTGGACAGGATTCAAATCATCAGAATGCTGTTTGAAAGCTTAAGAGAGAGGAAACTGCACCAATTCTGCACTAAATTGGACTCAAAACACCAAAATAGTGTTTTCATCCTTTTCTGTTAGTGTTCCTAGTCCCTGGCAAGGTGTTGCACCATGTAACGTTTCAAAACTTCTCAGGATGATGTTTTTCAATACTCCAACAAAGTTAAAGTGCTGTCTCCTTCAAGTTGGTGGCAGCTCAGCTGCCACAAAGCACTTCATTTTAACAGTGTATTATAAAAATGCATTAAATTATATTGTATTTTGGCAAAGGCCTACAACTTCTTTGTAGAGAGATGGTGACTTGGACATTGTGTTTCCTTACTGTTTCCCCAAATTGTGCCATTTTGTCCATTTGTGATTTGCACAGACACAATATTGTGATAAAAAAGGTATATTTATTTAATTTATAGTAATTATAGACTTTATTATCATGCCTGGTTATCACAGCTGGATTGAAGAGGGCAGTGCAGTCTGTTGACCAGCTCCACAGCTGTGACAGACGTTCTGAACCCAGTCTAATGGTTCATTGGACAGAGGGAAACATAGCCAGTCGAGATAACCTCTTAGAAAGTAGTCTTGAGTTATTCATATTTTGGTAAAATCAAGTTAATTACCTGTTACTCTCTCTGTTCTCAACCTTCAGACTGGTAATCCACACCATCAACATCATAGTAGTTGTCGCAATCAAAGTAATTGCTGTAATATGTGCCAACGCAGCTGTTCATCAGGTGTGTAATGCGAGATTGATCTAACTATACACTGTTAATTAAGTAGGCCTGTTAATCAACAAATCAACATTTGGTACATTTAGGTCTACCCTTCAAGTTTTCAATCCATGAATCAATGAAATCAATCAAATGTTATTTGATGGCCTGTCTCTTTTTATTAAGCACTTTGTTAACCCCAAACCTCCCTGACTGTTTACTTCAGTATCATTACCAAGTGAATTGATGAGAATACATTCTACATTTAGCTTAGATTTCTAACACATTGATAAACAGTAACCTTTCTGGTGTCTGATGATTCTATGGCCAAATTATCTCTTGCTCATCCGATTGTCTGGGACTAAATCTGCTACTAAGGCTGGTACTAAGACTGGTATTAAGTCTGGTATTAAGTCTGGTATTAAGGCTGGTATTATGTCTGTTACTAAATCTGTTACTAAATCTGGTACTAAGTCTGGTACTAAGGCTGTTACTAAGTCTGGTACTAAGGCTGGTATAAGGTCTGGTATTAAGTCTGGTATTAAGTCTGGTACTAAGGCTGGTATTAAGTCTGTTACTAAATCTGTTACTAAATCTGTTACTAAATCTGGTACTAAGTCTGGTACTAAGGCTGGTACTAAGGCTGGTACTAAGTCTGTTACTAAGGCTGGTATAAGGTCTGGTATAAGGTCTGGTACTAAATCTGTTACTAAGGCTGGTACTAAGTCTGGTACTAAGTCTGGTACTAAGTCTGGTACTAAGGCTGTTACTAAGTCTGGTACTAAGGCTGGTACTAAGGCTGTTACTAAGTCTGGTATTAAGTCTGGTACTAAGGCTGTTACTAAGGCTGTTACTAAGGCTGGTACTAAGGTCTGGTACTGAAGTCTGGTATGAAGTCTGGTACTAAGGCTGTTACTAAGGCTGTTACTAAGGCTGTTACTAAGGCTGTTACTAAGTCTGTTACTAAGTCTGGTACTAAGTCTGGTACTAAGTCTGGTACTAAGGCTGGTACTAAGGCTGGTATTAAGGCTGGCACTAAGGCTGTTAATAAGTGTGGTACTAAGGCTGGTATTAAGTCTGGTACTGAGGCTGGTACTAAGTCTTATGTTTTGTCAAGGGTCTGTTGGGTGACATGTGGCTACCGACCCTCGCTCAGTCCAACCGCATACCACTCATCAGAAATAGCCATGAACACATGGCCTGGACACACAAGCGGGCTATACTTAGTGTCCTGGCCCTGCATAATGTGCTGTGGCTCAGCATACTGAGGGGAGGAGGTGGAGGACGAGCACCCCTTTCCTTCCCCAAACTGCAGCAGCCATGAGGTGCCTGCCTCCCCAAACTGACACCCGCAAAACTCCAGCTGCTCTGCAAAAAAATAGATATTTATCATGTGATATTCTGTAGGGTATCGATCAATCGCATGTATTTTATAGAGCTTTTTTACAGCAGTTATCACAAAGTGCTTCACAGTACACTTTGTTTGTTGTACAGTATAAATATATGTAGGGTACACTCTTCAGTTTGTCCCCATAGCGGAACCATTTTTGGTGCTGGGTAGAACCCTTTCTAGAACCCTCTATGGATGGTTCTTCAAAGAACCAACAACCTGTATATATACTGAACAAAAATATAAACTCAATATGCAACAATTTTAAAGATTTTACAGAGTTATAGTTCATAGAAGGAAATCAGTCAATTGAAATAAATTCATTAGGCCCTAATCTATGGATTTTACATGACTGGGCAGGGGTGCAGCCATGGGTGGTCCTTGGAGGGCATAGGCCCACCCACTTGAAAGCCAGGCCCACCCACTGGGGAGTCAGGCCCAGCCAATCAGAATGAATTTTCACCAACAAAATGGCTTTATTACAGACATAAATATTTGTGTTGTGTGAAAAAAAATGACATTTTAAAGTGACCTTTTATTATCCCCGCACAAGGTGCACCTGTGGAACAATCATGCTGTTTAATTAGCTTCTTGATTCGCCACACCTGTCAGGTGGATGGATTATTTTAGCTAAGGACAAGTGCTCACTAACAGGGATGTAAACATATTTGTGCACAAAATTTGAGAGAAATAAGTGTGAAAATTTGTGCAAATGGAACATTTCTGTGATTTTTTATTTCAGCTCATGAACATGGGACCAACACTTTACATGCTGCATTTATATTTTTGTTCAGTGTAGTTCTGCCTAGAACCCTGTATGAGAGGTTCTGCTTAGAACCGTCTACAAAGGGTCATACCAAGAACCATTTTATCATCTAAAGATTATTCTTGGAACTGCTATGAATGGTTCCCCCAGCCTTATTAGCCTTTAAAATGTTATTATTTATGACAATAGATTATATACGTCATAAGGCCTTTCTTTGAGGCCCTAGTTATACCCTAACACAGTGGTGTTAGAGCAAATCCTGGTTGACAGGTCACATTAGGCCTGCAAATCACATTATGCTGGCTTGCAAAGTGACGTGTAATTCCTATTGGAATCCAGCCAGAGTTAGGATATCCAACAAGTGCAAATGTTAATCACCCGTATTCGCATTCGGCATGACTACCAGGATAGGGAAGATTGAATACTGAGACGACCTCAATCATCTAAACTGGAAAAACCATCTCAGTAACGGGTCCAATAAATCAAATTACTGATAGATTGGATTACTTTTACAAACTGTATATTTTTTATCTTCCTGTAAGGGATATACAGTGCATTTGTAAAGTATTCAGACCCCTTGACTTTTTCCACATTTTGTTAAGTTACAGCCTTATTCTAAAATGGACTAAATCGTTTTTTTCCCCTCATCAATCTACACACAGTACCCCATAATGACAAAGCAAAAACAGGTTTTTAGAAATGTTTGCTAATTTATACAAAATAAAAAAAATGAAATATCACATAAGTATTCAGACCGTGGCGAAGTGTTGGAGTGGTGGAGTAACGAAAATGGAAGATTCCCTGTGTCTGTGACGCCCGGCGTTTGGTGCGACACAGACCCGGTCCCAAGCATGGTGAAACTGAGAAGACACTGTCTGGTGGCGGTGCTATCTAGTGGGGGAGCAGCCTTAGGAGTTGATGTTGCGGACAAAAATGATTAAAGGAACAAAAATGGTATAACTTGAGAAGGCAAGAAAGAGATGTACAGTGCATTCGGAAAGTATACTGCTCAAAAAAATAAAGGGAACACTAAAATAACACATCCTAGATCTGAATGAATGAAATAATCTTATTAAATACTTTTTTCTTTACATAGTTGAATGTGCTGACAACAAAATCATACAAAAATAATCAATGGAAATCCAATTTATCAACCCATGGAGGTCTGGATTTGGAGTCACACTCAAAATTAAAGTGGAAAACCACACTACAGGCTAATTCAACTTTGATGTAATGTCCTTAAAACAAGTCAAAATGAGGCTCAGTAGTGTGTGTGGCCTCCACGTGCCTGTATGACCTCTCTACAACGCCTGGGCATGCTCCTGATGAGGTGGCGGATGGTCTCCTGAGGGATCTCCTCCCAGACCTGGACTAAAGCATCCGCTAACTCCTGGACAGTCTGTGGTGCAACGTGGCGTTGGTGGATGGAGCGAGACATGATGTCCCAGATGTGCTCAATTGGATTCAGGTCTGGGGAACGGGTGGGCCAGTCCATAGCATCAATGCCTTCCTCTTGCAGGAACTGCTGACACACTCCAGCCACATGAGGTCTAGCATTGTCTTGCATTAGGAGGAACCCAGGGCCAACCGCACCAGCATATGGTCTCACAAGGGGTCTGAGGATCTCATCTCGGTACCTAATGGCAGTCAGGCTACCTCTGGCGAGCACATGGGCTGTGCGGCCCCCCAAAGAAATGCCACCCCACACCATGACTGACCCACCGCCAAACCGGTCATGCTGGAGGATGTTGCAGGCAGCAGAACGTTCTCCACGGCGTCTCCAGACTCTGTCACATCTGTCACATGTGCTCAGTGTGAACCTGCTTTCATCTGTGAAGAGCACAGGGCGCCAGTGGCGAATTTGCCAATCTTGGTGTTCTCTGGCAAATGCCAAACGTCCTGCACGGTGTTGGGCTGTAAGCACAACCCCCACCTGTGGACGTCGGGCCCTTATACCACCCTCATGGAGTCTGTTTCTGACCGTTTGAGCAGACACATGCACATTTGTGGCCTGCTGGATGTCATTTTGCAGGGCTCTGGCAGTGCTCCTCCTGCTCCTCCTTGCACAAAGGCGGAGGTAGCGGTCCTGCTGCTGGGTTGTTGCCCTCCTACGGCCTCCTCCACGTCTCCTGATGTACTGGCCTGTCTCCTGGTAGCGCCGCCATGCTCTGGACACTACGCTGACAGACACAGCAAACCTTCTTGCCACAGCTCGCATTGATGTGCCATCCTGGATGAGCTGCACTACCTGAGCCACTTATGTGGGTTGTAGACTCCGTCTCATGCTACCACTAGAGTGAAAGCACTGCCAGCATTCAAAAGTGACCAAAACATCAGCCAGGAAGCATAGGAACTGAGAAATGGTCTGTGGTCCCCACCTGCAGAACCACTCCTTTATTGGGGGTGTCTTGCTAATTGCCTATAATTTCCACCCGTTGTCTATTCCATTTGCACAACAGCATGTGAAATTTATTGTCAATCAGTGTTGCTTCCTAAGTGGACAGTTTGACTTCACAGAAGTGTGATTGACTTGGAGTTACATTGTGTTGTTTAAGTGTTCCCTTTATTTTTTTGAGCAGTGTATATATAATACCTTTTGAAAATAATACATTTACATAAGTATTTAGACCCTTTACTCAGTACTTTGTTGAAGAATCTTCGGCAGCGATTACAGCCTCGAGTCTTCTTGGGCTTGGCACACCTGTATTTGGGGAGTTTCTCCCATTCTTCTCTGCAGATCCTCTCAAGCTCTGCCAGGTTGGATGGGGAGCGTCGCTGCACAGCTATTTTCAGGTCTCTGCAGAGATGTTCGATCAGGTTCAAGCCCGGGCTCTGGCTGGGCCACTCAAGGACATTCAGAGACTTGTTCCGAAGCCACTCCTGCGTTGTCTTGGCTGAGGTCCTGAGCGCTATGGAGCAGGTTTTCATCAAGGATCTCTCTGTACTTTGCTCCGTTCAATCATGCCTCGATCCTGACTAGTCTCCCAGCTGCTGAAAAACATCCCCACAGCATGATGCTGCCACCACCATGCTTCACTGTAGGGATGGTGCCAGGTTTCCTCCAGATGTGACGCTTGGCATTCAGGCCAAAGGGTTCAATCTTGGTTTCATCAGACCAGAGCATCTTGTTTCTCATGGTCTGAGAGTCCTTTAGGGGGCTTTTGGAAAACTCCAAGCGGGCTGTTATGTGCCTTTTACTGAGAAATGGCTTCCGTCTGGCCACTCTACCATAAAGGCCTGATTGGTGAAGTGCTGCAGAGATGGTTGTCCTTCTGGAAGGTTCTCACCTCTCCACAGAGGAACTCTAGAGCTCTCTCAGAGTGACCATCGGGTTCTTGGTCGCGTCCCTGACCAAGACCCTTCTCCCGCGGTTGCTCAGTTTGGCCGGGTCGGGCCAGCTCTAAGAAGTCTAAGTGGTTCCAAACTTCTTTAATTTAAGAATGATGGAGGCCACTGTGTTCTTGGGGACCTTCAAAGCTGCAGAAATGTTTTGTTACCCTTCCCCTGATCTGTGCCTCGACACAATCCTGTCTCGGACCGAGACGGACAATTCCTTTGAACTCATGACTTGGTTTTTGCTCTGACATGCACTGTCAACTGTGGGATCTTATATAGACAGGTGTGTGTCTTTCCAAATCATGTCCAATCAATTGAATTGACCACAGGTGGACTCCCATCAAGTTGTAGAAACATCTCAAGGATGATCAGTGGAAACAGGATGCACCTGAGCTCAATTTTGAGTATCATAGCAAAGGGTCTGAATACTTATGTAAATAAGGTATTTATGTTTTTTTTCCCACTTTGTCATGATAGGGTATTATTGTGTGTAGATTAATACATTTAAGAATATGGCTGTATCTTAAAACAATTTGGAAAAGGGGAAGGGGTCTGAATACTTTCCGAATGCACTGTAAATTATGAATAATACATGATTATGTGAAGAGAAAGATGTTTGTTGTTATTGTACCATACCATAATGGTGTTTTTATTTCTTTGACAGGTAACATTTGAAGAGGGCCCTGTTAATTTGTCAGCGTGGCGTGAACATGACTGAGGTGGCACAAAATATTGCTGATGTCGCATACGACATGACTGATGTGGCACATGATATGTGTGATGAAGCACACGAAATGAGTGATAAAGAGAACAACGACGACATGAACGAGTTGCATGGCCGTGTGGGACACAAAGAGGATGATGTGGAACACGACAAGCATGATGAGGCATACAAAAATAACGATGTGTCCCATGACGAACATGATGAGGCACAAGAAAAGAATGAGGCGCACAGCGACAATGAGGAAGAAGTTCACACCGAAGAGGATGAGGTTCACACAGAGCCCGAGGAAGAGGAGGAGGAAGAAGATGAGGCACACGACAGGAATGATGTGGAGCACAAAGAAAATTATAGAGTTAAGGACAAGGTAAGGCAAAGGTCAAGATCCAGGAAGGATAAGAACGATGTGGCACAAAATGGAGTGGCACATGACATGAACGATGAGTCAGAGAAAGAAGAGAAGGACCAGTCACAGAACGTATCTGAGGTGGCTCTGAAACAAGAGGTGAGGCACGGCCCTGGGTGTTCATCCTGCTATCAACAGTTGAAATGGATATATGTGATATGTACTTTGCTTTTGGATACCATTCAAAAGAGTCAATCTGAAGTGAAGCACGTTGCTGAGTCAACCACAGATGTTACACTAGGGCAGGGATGGGCAACTGGCCTGGCTGCGGGCCGTAACGCCCCCCTTTTGTAGGCTCGTGGATCAAATTTTGCTTAGGGCCCCCAAAAGTCTAGGGCCGGCTCTGACTACGTGTGGGTAAGAATTTGGGTACGCAGACCCGCTAGCCACTGCGGCCCCTCATGATGAGTTCAGATTTTTTGTGGCCCCCACCCCTATCAAAGTTACCTATCCTTGCATTAGGGATTGACGGCCTTTAGATCTTTCATAAAGTTTCTGCAACGTTTAGCTAAATAGCACTATTCAAAACGTCTCTTTTAGATCTGAGAACCACACTCCTATATATGAACCTTAGCAATTCATTTATTGTATTTTCGTCTTACTCCAGAGACTTCTGAGCTCCAAAAAGCCGGTGGCCAGGAGCTACGTGCCCCAGATCGGTAAGGCTGACGTGAAGAACAAGTTTGAGGCCATGCAGAAGGCCAGGGAGGAGCGCAACAGTAGGAGGAGCCTAGAGGAGCACCAGAAAAGGAAGGAGCAGTACGTCAAGGAGAGGGAATACAACCGCAGGAAGCAACAGGTCGGAGGTCAAACACCGAGAGAGATAACCCCAACTAACTGTAACCTGCATGGCATGGAGCACGAGCCTGAACAACAGCAGTGTAGGTGTATTGGAAAACTCATATCAGCATCATATCACTTTGCACAAAAAAATCGCAACATTCTATTAAAATATCTTACCAATTATGTTATAGATGTGCTTGGTTTGTGCTTATGTCAATTTAGGGCAAACTTATACCCAAAACATGGGGATAATTGAGAACATACTAAATACATTTTCTATTTTACGCATGTTGTCCTTTATTACAAGCTGTATCACAGGAAACATTATAGTAAAACAAGCAAAGTCTGATACAAGGGTGGAACACCTTGATACTCAGGAGGAGGGAAGAAAACGCCCTGTACTGTCGTAGCCAACTCTTAGAGACCGGATGCATAAGTGTTGATCTCTCCCTATGTCACAACCGCATGATCCAATCAGAGGCCTCCCTGTGGGTCACATGCTCGTGCTATTTTACCAGATTAGGACCTTGAGTACTTTCTGGGCCCAGCATGGCTCCTGGGGTGGCCAGCGTGCAGAGCAGATGATCCCAGATAAACTGGTAACCTCTCAGCCAAGCTCTGCCTCTGATCCACCACAGATAAAAGAACTACTCGCCTCCAGTGATGAGGAGGAGGAGGTGAAGCCGGCCAAGATAGAGAAATCCTACGTCCCCAAGATCACAGGTAGGAAATGGGGGGCAGGTGGGCTGGGAGAGGGCTGAGGAGGAGGGTGCTGTCCTATTCCTCATCTCACCCATTGGGTTGTATTCATTAGGCAACAAATGGAAGGAAACAGACTGAAACAGGGTGAGACTACCTGAACTTTATAATTAACGCTCATTGTCATGTTCCATTGCAAACTGTTGTAAAACATTGCGGGCCTAATGAACACGACCCTGGTGTTTGTACCGCGGTTTCATCATCAACATGTGGGGTCTACACTCTACAGGCAGCGTGAAAGGGAAGTTCGCCGAGATGGAGAAGCAGAGACAAGAGGAGGAGAGGAAGCGGATGGAGGAGGAGAGGAAGAAGCGCGCCACCCAGGACATCATAGAGAAAGCGAAGATGCAGAAGGAGCTGGCCAAGAAAGCCGCAGAGGTAAGCTTGCGGGATTCCTTCGTTGGGACAGAGGTATACTGTAATGTACTGTAACTGTAATGTAGCCTATAAGGAAAGTGGTACATCAGGGCTGGATTGCTCAATCGCTGCCCCCATTGAGGGACTGGCCTCCACCTCTGTGTAATCAGTCAGGTAATCCTCAACTGCCACCTGGATGATGTATTTTAAGAGCCATTTGAATGGCTAACAGGTGCTGCAATGGACTTGAGTGGTGCTGCAATCCATTGCAGCTCTGAGAGCACATATCGTGTCTGATACAGTATATACTATCAGAGATACAGTATCGGTCAAAAGTTTTAGAACACCAACTCATTCAAGGGTTTTTCTTTATTTTACTATTTTCTACATTGTAGAATAATAGGGAAGAGATCAAAACTATGAAATAACACATATGGAATCATGTAGTAACCAAAAAAGTGTTAAACAAAAAACAAATATTTTATATTTGAGATTCTTCAGAGTAGCCATCCTTTGCCTTAATGACAGCTTTGCAGACTCTTGGCATTCTCTTATTAACCAGCTTCATGAGGTAGTCACCTGGAATGCATTTAAATTAACAGGTGTGCCTTCTTAAAATAATTTATTTCCTTCTTAATGCATTTGAGCCAATCAGTTGTGTTGTGACAAGGTAGGGGGGTATACAGAAGATAGCCATATTTGGTAAAAGAGCAAGTCTATATTATGGCAAGAACAGCTCAAATAAGCAAAGACAAAAGACAGTCTATCATTACTATCAAGCGCTATGATGAAACTGGCTTTCATGAGGACCGCAACAGGAATGGAAGACCCAGAGTTACCTCTGCTGCAGAGGATAAGTTCATTAGAGTTACCAGCCTCAGAAATTGCAGCCCAAATAAATGCTTCACAGAGTTCAAGTAACAGACACATCTCAACATCAACTGTTCAGAGGAGACTGCGTGAATCAGGCCTTCATGGTCGAAATGCTGCAAAGGAATCACTACTAAAGGACACCAATAAGAAGAGACTTGCTTGGGCCAAGAAACACGAGCAATGGACATCAGACTGATGGAATATTGGATATTTTGGGATATTTTTGGTTCCAAACACTGTATCTTTGTGAGACGCGGTGTGGGTGAACGGATGATCTCCGCATGTGTATTTCCCACCGTATAGCATGTAGGAGGTGTTATAATGTGGGGGTGCTTTGCTGGTGACACTGTCTGTGATTTAACCAGCATGGCTACCAAAGCATTCTGCAGAGATGCGCCATCACATCTGGTTTGGCTTAGTGGGACTATCATTTGTTTTTCAACAGTACAATGACCCAAAACACACCTCCGGGCTGTGTGAGGGCTATTTGACCAAGAAGGAGAGTGATGGAGTGCTGCATCAGATGACCTGGCCTCCACAATACCCCGACCTCAACCAAATTGAGATGGTTTGGGATGAGTCGGACTGCAGATTGAAGGAAAAACAGCCAACAAGTGCTCAGCATTTGTGGGAACTCCTTCAAGACTGTTGGAAAAGTATTCCAGGTGAAGCTGGTTGAGAGAATGCCAAGTGTGTGCAAAGCTGTCATCAAGGCAAAGGGGGGCTATTTGAAGAATTTCAAATATAAAATATATTTTGATTTGTTTAACACGTTTATAGTTTTGATGTCTTCACTATTATTCTACAATGTAGAAATTTGTGAAAATAAAGAAAACCCTTGAACGAGTAAGTGTTGTAAAACTTTTGATAGGTAGTGTATATCATATAAATCTTCAGATGTGTCATCACACAGCCTTCTTCAGATACAGGCCATAGAATGTGCCATAAACTGAAATAGGCTGGCTGCTTAAGAAGCATTCAGCACTAGCTGTGCATTAAAGCTAGGCTAGCCTCTGCCACGGGCTTTCATCTCACCTTCGGTATGACGTGAGTGAAGCCTGGAAGCCGAGTCTAACGCTAGGCTAGCTGCAGTTGTAGCCATGCCAAACTGGATTGAAGCCAGTTCTTCGTTACCAAATCGATGTTGACCTAGATACAAAAAGGTACTGGATGGTTACAAGTAATAACACGTTTTTTGACATTTCAAATTTGTTCAAATTTATAATGCAAATTTCTAGTATACAATAGAAAACATTCATGTTATTCTTTCAAATTCAATTGAAATACACCTGCTAATACACCTGTGGCACCTGCTAACCTTTGCGTGCCATTTCAGGATCACTCTAATGAATATGTTAATGACCTTGTACTAGATAGGGAATTACATTGTACTTACTACTACTAGACTAATTCTAATGTAATTAAATTAAAGGAAGAGTGGTCTTGAATGCACTTTCTATCTAGGCACAGGGCAATTACAGAGATGTTCCAATATAGTTACTCTGACAAAGCCTATTGAAAGGGTTTCCTTTTTGTGCAAATACGTTTGGTTTGTCTGTGGATGGACAGGCTGCATGGATATTGTCTGTTTATATTCAGTGCTTACTGTTCACACAGTGTTGTTATTAGTTCTACTCCACTGAATTACAGTCATTTGTCTCTTGAACATGATGAAAGCTGGATACACCTATCTCTTCATTGTCTCCTTTCACTGCAACCTACTGCATGTACCTATACTGTAAAAGTTAGTGAAAACTTGGGGAAATCTTCCTGGTTTAATGAGCCTGGGAGGTAGCTTCAATCGGAGCCAGTACTGACTGAGTGGGATAGAAACAACTGAGCTAATGAGTTCTACTGCTGCTGCTTGAGCCACAGAGGCTGCCGGGTGTAAACAGCATGTGACTGGTAACTGTTTCCCACACCACTGACTGTCTAAATTAGCCCCTGCCTCCCAGCTAGCTGACCGAATTAGACGCTCCTATCTTAGGGCTGACATTCACTGACAGGTCTACTGCAAATGTTTGATGTGCTAAATGAAGTACTGTCTTGTCTTATCATATCTTATGTTATTGTAATTTACTCTTCTAACAATGGCATTTGTCCATTTATGTCAGGAGGGAGATGACACCATCCTGGTCCGTGTGGTGCCGGCAAAGCCGTCACGACCGCCAGGCAGGATCAAGATGAACTTTGAGGACCTGGAGAAGAGCCGAGAGGAAGAGCAGAAGAAGAGGACAGAGGAGGAGAAGAAGAAGCGCTACAACGAGAACAGGCGCTCTTTCCGCGAGGCCAAGCGGAGCTCGGTCGTCCAGGTGAGCTGAGGAGAACCTCTCCCATAGGCTTCGGCAGGACTGGCAGCATAGCTGTTTATAGAATTCTAATATTTCAGGAAAACCATTATTTCTGTGTCAATACTTCATGGTGGTCTAGGTGTAGATTGAGCATAGGTGTTTCTAGGAAAATCTAATATTTCACGAAAGCTATTATATTCTATCTGTGTCAATACTTCATGTGGATATGGTGGTCTCTGATGTAGAATGATTGTGTCAACACCAGGATGAGGATGACGAACAGCCCACAGAGAAGGAGCAGGTGACTCCTGGGAAGCTAAAAATGACGTTTGAGGAGGCTGAGAAGGAGAGGCAGGAATGCCTGAGAAAGCAGGCAGAGAGGGAGGCTAAACAACGTCTGCAGGACGAGAAGAAAGCCTTCGAGGAGGCCAAGCTGGAAATGGTGACTGATCTTATAAAATATCTTATTCACTTATTAGCACATCACATTTCAATGTCCTGTTCTTTCCTTGTGAGAGCTGAGATACAGTATTTCAGTGCTAGATCAACCTTGGAGGTAAATTAGCAGTGGCATTCCATGTCAACCCTGCACATTCCCTTCGCAAACCCTTACATTCAGTGCTTTCCTCTTGTGCTTTTGAAGTTGACTTGTGCTGTCTTTGATAATAATTTAAAAAATGTATCTGTCAGAGCTTGACTGTTGTTGTGTAATGTAAACTCAGCAAAAAAAAGAAACGTCACTTTTTCTGGATCCTGTGTTTCAAAGCTAATTCGTAAATATCCAAATAACTACGCATATCTTCATTGTAAAGGGTTTAAACACTGTTTCCCATGCTTGTTCAATGAACCATAAACAATTAATGAACATGCACCAGTGGAATGGTCGTTAAGACACTAACAGCTTACAGATGGTAGGCGCCTATTACAGTGCTACAGGGAGACAGAACAGGCAGCTGATCGTCCTCGCAGTGGCAGACCACGTGTAACAACACCTGCACAGGATCGGTACATCCGAACATCACACCTGCTGGACAAGTACAGGATGGCAACAACAACTGCCGAGCTACACCAGGAACACATAATCCCTCCATCAGTGCTCAGACTGTCCCCAATAGGCTGAGAGAGGCTGGACTGAGGGCTTGTAGGCCTGTTGTAAGGCAGGTCCTCACCAGACATCACCGGCAACAACGTCACCTATGGACACAAACCCACCATCGCTGTACCAGACAAGACTGGCAAAAAGTGCTCTTCACTGACGAGTCGCAGTTTTGTCTCACCAGGGGTGATGGTCGGATTCGCGTTCATCGTCAAAGGAATGAGCGTTACACCGATGCCTGTACTCTGGAGCGGAATCGATTTTGGAGGTGGAGGGTCCATCATGGTCTGGGGCGGTGTGTCACAGCATCGTCAGACTGAGCTTGTCATTGCAGGCAATCTCAACGCTGTGCGTTACAGGGAGGATATCCTCCTCCCTCATGTGGTACCCTTCCTGCTGGCTCACCCCGACATGACCCTACAGCATGACAATGCCACCAGCCATACTGCTCGTTCTGTGCGTGATTTCCTGCAAGACAGGAATGTCAGTGTTCTGCCATGGCCAGTGAAGAGCCCGGATCTCAATCCCATTGAGCACATCTTGGACCTGTTGGATCGGAGGGTGAGGGCTAGGGACATTCCCCCCAGAAATGTCCGGGAACTTATAGGTGCCTTGGTGGAAGAGTGGGGTAACATCTCACAGCAAGAACTGGCAAATCTGGTGCAGTCCATGAGGAGGAGATGCAATGCAGTACTTAATGCAGCTGGTGGCCACACCAGATACTGACTGTTACTTTTGATTTTGACCCCCACTTTGTTCAGGGACACATTATTCAATTTCTGTTAGTCACATGTGTCACGTCTGTCGTAGAGAGGGGACCAAAGCGCAGCGTGTTGATAGTTCCACATTTTATTTACTCTGTGAAACTCATGCAATACATAAAAATAACTGAATAGACAAAAAACAACAAACCGTGACGCAGAGGAGAACTAACACTACTCACAAACAATCACCCACAAAACCCAGGAAGAAAAACCCCTACTTAAATATGATCTCCAATTAGAGACAACGAGGACCAGCTGCCTCCAATTGGAGATCATCCCAAACAAGCCAACATAGAAATACAAAAACTAGAACCTAAGAACATAGAAATAGAAAACATAGAAAAACACAAAACACCCCCTGTCACACCCTGACCTACACTACCTTAGAAAATAAACAAAATAACATAGAAAATAACATCTTACTATGGTCAGGACGTGACAACATGTCTGTGGAACTTGTTCAGTTTATGTCTCAGTTGAATCTTGTTATGTTCATACAAATATTTACACATGTTAAGTTTGCTGAAAATAAATGCTGTCACGTCCTGACCAGTGAAAAGGGTCATTTTGCCATAGTAGAATGGTCAGGGCGTGGCAGGGGGGTTGTTTTGTGTGTTTTGGGGTTGGTTTGTTCCTAGGGGAATTTGTTCTAGTTTTCTGTTTCTATGTTTCATTTTCCGTGTGTGGCTGAGTATGGTTTCCAATCAAAGGCAGGTGTCTTTCGTTGTCTCTGATTGGAAGCCATACTTAGGCAGCCTGTTTTCCTTTGGGTTTTGTGGGTGGTTATTTTCCATTTAGTTATTGTACCTGACGGAACTTTTGGTCGTTTGTTATTTTGTAAAGTGTTTCTCATTAAAGATTCAAGAATGAGCACTATTCACACTACGCCTTGGTCTGTTCAATACAACGCCTGTGACAAACGCAGATGACAGTGAGAGGATGTTTCTTTTTTTGCTGAGTTTAGTTATAGGAATGTAGTTATACAGGTTAAAATAGTATCATAAGCATTGCATAAGGTCCTTAATTAAAACTATCCATCTCAAGTCCTCTTTCTGAAAACTATACTGTAACTACACACATCTGTCAGAACTTTCATAATGTGTATAGTATAGTTATAAAGGTTATTTAGTCAACTCCTTCATGAGGTGTTCTGAATCTCCTTTGGGGATTGAACCTGTGTTGTTACTGTGGTTGTTGTGGTTGTTGTTATTACTGTGTTCTAACCACCTGAGCTATACAGTGCTTTGCAAAACTATTCATCCCCTTTGGTGTTTTTCCTATTTTGTTGCATAACCTGTCATTTAAATAAATTTTTTATTTGGATTTCATGTAATGGACATACACAAAATAGTCCAAATTGATGAAGTGAAATGAAAAAAATAACTGGTTTCAAAAATTCTAAAAAAGAAAAAAAAGAAAAAGTGGTCGGTGCATATGTATTTACCCCTTTGCTATGAAGCCCCTAAATAAGATCTGGTCCAACCAATTACTTTCGGAAGTCACATAATTAACTAATTAAATAAAGTCCACCTGTGTGCAATCTAAGTGTCACATGATTTGTCACATGAGCTCAGTATATACACACCTGTTCTGAAAGGCAACACCACTAAGTAAGGGGCACCACCATGCAAGCGGCACCATGAAGACCAAGGAGTTCTCCAAACAGGTCAGGGACAGAGTTGTGGAGAAGTATAGATCAGGAGCACCATTAAATCCATTGTAAAAAAAATTAAGAATATGGCATCACAACAAACCTGCCAAGAGAGGGCCGCCCACCAAAGCTCACAACCAGGCAAGGAGGGCATTAATCAGAGAGGCAACAAAGAGACCAAAGATAACCCTGAAGGAGCTGCAAAGCTCCACAGTGGAGACTCCCCAAACATATGGAAGAAGGTACTCTGGTCAGATGAGACTAAAATTGAGCTTTTTGACCATCAAGGAAAACGCTATGTCTGACGCAAACCCAACACCTCTCATCACCCTGAAAGCACCATCCCTGCAGTGAAACATGGTGGTGGCAGCATCATGCTGTGGGGATGTTTTTCATCGGCAGGGACTGGGAAACTGGTCAGATTTGAAGGAATGATGGATGGCGTTAAATACAGGGAAATTCTTTAGGGAAACCTGTTTGTCTTCCAGAGATTTAAGCTGGGACGGAGGTTCACCTTCCAGCAGGACAATAACCCTAAGCATACTGCCAAAGCAACACTTGAGTGGTTTAAGGGGAAACATTTAAATGTCTTGGAATGGCCTAGTCAAATCCCAGACCTCAATCCAATTGAGAATCTGTGGTATGACTAAAAGATTGCTGTACACCAGCAGAACCCATTCAACTTGAAGGAGCTGGATCAGTTTTGCCTTGAAGAATGGGAAAAAATCCCAGTGGATAGATGTGCCAAGCTTATAGAGACATATCCCAAGAGACTTGCAGCTGTAATTGCTGCAAAAGTTGGCTCTACAAAGTATTGACTTTGGGGGGGGGGGGGGGGGGGTGAATAGTTACGCACGCTCAAGTTTTCAGTTTTTTTGTCTTATTTCTTGTTTGTTTCACAATAAAAAATATTTTGCATCTTCAAAGTGGTAGGAATGGTGTGTAAATCAAATGATACAAACCTAAAAAAAACATCTATTTTAATTCCAGGTTGTAAGGCAACAAAATAGGAAAAATGCCAAAGGGTTGAATACTTTCGCAAGCCACTGTATTTCCCTAGCCTTGGGCCTGGTGTGACTTTGGAACTGTATGTACTTGCAGGGAGACGATGAGGAGGACTCACAAGGAGCTCAAGGCGAGAGAGAGGTCATCCAGCCTGGTAAACTGAGGTTGAGCTTCGAGGAGCTTGAGAAACAGAGGGTAGAGAATGAACGCAAAGCAGCAGAGGTTGAATACAAGAGACGAATGGAAGAGGAGAGGAAGGCTTTCGCCGAGGCCAGGAAAAGCATGGTCAGTGAGTGTGATGTGATGGTCACTTCGCCTTGTCCCATATCTGTTTATGTTGTCTTGCCAGCTCCTATACCAAAAGTCCAGCACAAGCAGATCTGGGACCAGCGATATAATCATTGTCTTTACAGCTTCTTTTTTATGTTTAACATTGTGAGCCCCGAGATGTCAGACACTAGTTTGAGCTCTCTCGTCGTTGTCCTCCTTCCCCAGATAGTGGATGACGATGACGAGGTGTTGATGGCCATGCTGAACCTGGAGGGCAGCAAGCCAGGGAAGCTGTGTGTCAGCTTTGAGGACAAGGAGCGTCAGAGGAGAGAGGCGGAGGAGAAGAAAGCAGAGGAGGAGGCCAAGAGGAGGCTGGAGGAGGAGAAGAGGCTCTTCGCAGAGGCCCGCAAGAATATGGTAGGACTGGGTAACATAACCATAGAGATCCTACAATTTACTAGTGGAATTTGGTATCCTAGCAACATGACAAAAAAATCAGCCATCTTGGTCAGGAAAACGTTAATTCTAGAAATGGATCAAATATGGTATAACTATGGTATAAAACAATACATTTGTGAATTATAGGATCTCTATGAACATACCTCTGCAGGCAGCACCAGCATATAGCATATGAAGCCCTGCGCTAACATGTCGACTGAAGTAGGCTAAGTTCAGAAGAAGGATGTGGAAAGATTGAAATGATTTTGATTACTCATCATGTATAGAGCCATAGTGAGTAACGTTTCGTAACTTGTTTTTGTGTGTGAATGTCACAAACGAATACCTTCAGTTTCCCATGCTGTGTCATGTCCTGAGCTCTGCTTGATCAGTGTCATCTGAGCACATTATTAATGTTATGGTCACACTTTAAACAAACTAGAAATTACATTTGCTCATACATGATTTGTGAAGCATATATGTAGGCCTTTTTAAGTGCTTTTGAATACTTCATTATCCTTTCATAAGTTAAGAAGTTATAGTGTTAACACTTGAAGAGTTGTTCTTTTTTTTATTACTATAATTTATTTTGTGTATAATTATTTTTTTTGGGGGGGGTATTTTATCCCCTTTCTATCCCCAATTCCAATCGTGTCTCATCGCTAGCACTCCCCAACGTGCTCGGAAGGTGAAGGTCGAGTCATGCGTCCCCCAAAACATGACCCGCCAAACCGTGCTTCTTAACACCTGCCCTTCTTAACCCGGAAGCCAGCCACACCAATATGTCGGAGGAAACACTGTTCACCTGATGACCAAGGTCAGCCTGCAGGCGCCTGCAGGCTCTCCACAAGGAGTCGCTAGCGTGCGATGAGCCAAGTAAAGCCAAACCCTCCCCTAACCCGCACGATGCTGGGTCAATTGTGCACCGTCCTATGGGACTCCCGATCACGGCCATTTGTGATACAGCCCGGGATCGAACCAAGATCTGTAGTGCTTTAGACCGCTGCCCCACTCGAGAGCCCATTATTATATATTTTTTTATATGAATTAAGTTTATTTCACGAAGCATATATAACAGTGTCATAAGCACATCTTAAAGTGTCAATACAAAACTTGACCTTTTTTAAAATAAATTCTAATGTCAACTGGAATGACAGAGTTATGACCTGCCTGTCACGACCTATAAATTGAACAACACTTGAAGGGTTACTGTTATGGTTGATTTACAGTGTGACCAAAGTTTCTACAATCTACTGAAAACTAACGCCAATATTAACATTTGAGGTAGGCTGTATTTAGTATAGGAACTCAATCTCTAATTGGACTCTAATTGGACATGGATTAATCATACATGATGATGTAACGTTACTGTACATACTCAAATGGTACACTTCCAATTGCTGTTCCTACTTTCAAGATGATCTCCTTAAAGAGCCCCCTGGATCTGGAAAAATCTAAGACTTCATATCGAGATGGAGAAGTAAGATATTTTCACTTTCAAATGACAATTGTATTTGTACACTGACTAAGAAGATATAGTGATTGCCATGAAATGCTAATACTGTAAGTTCTTACTGTGAATACAAGGTTGTGAATGGATGGCTCTTCATCATGTGTCCTGCTTATTCTGACTCTGATTCTACAAGGACAATGAAAGGCTTCTACCTTACTATTATAGAATGAGTTAAAGATCTTCATATCATCCAAAAGCTTTTTACAGGATCATCTGATGAAAAATTCAATGTAATTTGGTTGCCGTAGCTTTTCTGTTCAATGTGATTATGTTGCTTTATCTTTGCTTTTCATCGGATACTTCATTGTTTGTGTTTCATTGTGGGAGGGTTTAGGTGGTGGGTTAAATTGTTATTGGAAGCTGATATGATGCAATGATCGATTTGGGGTTGAAGATTGTGATGTTGGTGCTAGAGGGGATAGATGTCTTTTCTAGTTGTTTGTAACTTATTTTGTACATAATGTTTCTGCCTGTCACATCATTCCACATTTTCTTTATTAAACTGTGAAACTATGCAATACTTACAAATAAACTGAAAGAACAAAACAACAAACCGTGACGAAGAGTTACAAACTACACCTACTCAAAATCAATCTCGCACAAACCCAGGTGGGAAAAACACCTACTTAAGTATGATCTCCAATTAGAGACAACGATGACCAGCTGCCTCTAATTGGAGATCATCCCAAACAAAGCCCAACATAGAAATACAAAACTAGAACATAACATAAAAAATCTAAACAAAAAAAAACCCCGTCACGCCCTGACCTACTCTACCATAGAAAATAACAGCTTTCTATGGTCAGGACGTGACAATACCCCCCCCCCCCCCCCAAAGGTGCGGACACCGAAAGCACCTAAAACAACAACAACAACAAAAAACTAAAAAAGGGAGGGTTAGGGTGGGTGACTAATGTCTATGGCGGTTCTGGTGCAGTACGAAGAACCTTCTCATCCTGCAGATCCTCCAGCAGAGGAGGCGGCTCCGGTTCGGGGCGTAACCCCTGCTCCGCCCACTGATCCCTCCGCTTTTGTGTCACTGAACCCTGGATCGTCGCCGGGACCCGGACCGTGGACCATTACTGGAGGTTCTAGACTACGGACCGCCGCTGGAGGTTCTGGACTGCGGACCACCGCTGGAGGTTCTGGACTGCGGACCACCGCTGGAGACTCTGGACTGCGGACCACCGCTGGAGGCTCTGGACTGCGGACCGCCGCTGGAGACTCTGGACTGCGGACCGCCGCTGGAGACTTTGGACTGTGGACCGCCGCTGGAGACTCTGGACTGGGGACCACCGCTAAAGACTCTGGACTAGGGAACGTCGCTGGAGGTTCCGGACTGTGGACCGTCTCAGGAGGTTCCGGACTGTGGGCCGTCTCAGGAGGTTCCGGACTGTGGGCCATCTCAGGAGGTTCCGGGCTGTGGGCCGTCTCAGGAGGTTCCGGGCTGTGGGCCGTCTCAGGAGGTTCCGAGCTTGAGGCCGTCTCAGGAGGTTCCGGGCTGTAGGCCTTCTCAGGATGTTCCGGACTGTAAAACATCGCTGGAAGTTCTGGACTGGGCACTGTCACTGGAAGCTCTGGATTGGGAACTGTCGCCGGAAGCTCTGGACTGGGAACTGTCGCCGGAAGCTCTGGATTGGGAACTGTCGCCGGAAGCTCTGGACTGGGAATGCGCACTGGAGGCCTGATGCGTGGGGCTGGCACAGGTGGCGCCAGACTGGTAACACACACCTCAGGGCGAGTACGGAGAGCAGGAACAGGACACGCCGGACTGGAGAGACTGACTGGAGGCCGGGTGCGTGGAGCAGGTACAGGTGGCGCCAGACTGGTAACACGCACATCAGGGCGAGTACGGCGAGCTGACTCAGGTGGCACCAAACTGATAACACGTTCCTTTGGGAAAAATCCGTGCATCCCCCACCAACTCAACAACTCTCCTATCTCTCTCTTCTCCTGGACTGGCTCTGGTTCCCTCCTCGGCTCTGCCGACTGCTCTATGTGCCCCCCCCAAAAACATTTCTTGGGGTTTCTGTGGCCTTCCTTCCCGACTTCGTAGCTGTCCCTCCTTTGCTGCTTCCGCCTGCTTCCCTGGCAAACAAAGCCCAACATAGAAATACAAAACTAGAACATAACAACATAGAAAATCTAAACCCGAAAAAAACACTGTCACGCCCTGACCTACTCTACCATAGAAAATAACAGCTTTCTATGGTCAGGACGTGACACTGCCACCATCTCTTATGACCAAAAAGTCCTTCTGGACATCAGAACTCTGATTACTCACCTCAAACTGGACAAAGATTTTTTTATTTAACGAGTCAGATTCAAAGGATTCCAGAGCAGGCCCAAATCCCCATCATTCGCAAGAAGAGGAGACGCCGATACAGGGGACGCTGATCCGGGTGCCTTGTGAGAATTCGTCGGCAAGTGGGTAACCCGCCTCTACCATCTGTCCTATTGGCCAGCGTGCAATCATTGGATAATAAACTGGATGAGCTCCGTTCGAGACTTTCCTACCAATGGGACATTAAAAACTGTAATATCCTATGTTTCACCGAGTTGTGGCTGAACAACGACATGGATAATATACAGTTGGCTGGGTTTTCTATGCATCGGCTAGACAGAACAGTTACCTCCGGTAAGACGAGGGGTGGTGGTCTGTGTATATTTGTCAATAACAGCTGGTGCATGAAATCTAATATTAATGAAGTCTCTAGGTTTTGCTTGCCTGAGGTAGAGTACCTCATGACACTATTTACCAAGAGAGTTTCCATCTATATTTTTTGTAGCTGTCTATTTACCTTCACAAACTGATCCTGGCACTAAGACCACACCTTGTTCTCAACTAGCCTACCTGGTTAAATAAAGGTGAAATAAAAATAAAAATAAAACCTAACGAGCTGTATAAGACCATAATCAAACAAGAAAATGCTCATCCAGAGGCGGCGCTCCCAGTGGCTGGGGACTTTAATACAGGAAAACTTAAACCAGTTTTAAGTCATTTCTACCAGCATGTCACATATATAACCAGAGGGGAAAAAAACTCTAGACCACCTTTACTCCACACACAGAGACGCATACAAAGCTCTCCATCACCCTCCATTTGGCAAATCTGACCATAATTCTATCCTCTGATTCCTGCTTACAAGCAAAAACTAAAGCAGGAAGTACCAGTGACTCGCTCAATATGGAAGTTGTCAGATGACGCAAATGCTAAGCTACAGGACTGTTTTGCTAGCATAGACTGGAATATGTTCCGGGATTCATCCAATGGCATTGAGGCATTGAGGACTATACTACATCAGTCACCTGCTTCATCAACAAGTGCATTGATGACGTTGTCCCCACATTGACCGTACATACATATCCCAACCAGAAGCCATGGATTACAGGCAACATCCTCACTGTGTTAAAGGGTAGATCTGCCACTTTCAAGGAGCGGGACTAAAACCCGGACGCTTATAAGAAATCCCGCTATGCCCTCCGACGAACCATCAAACAGGCAAAGTGTCAATACAGCACTAAGATTGAATTCTACGACATCGGCTTTGACACTCGTCGGATGTGACAGGGCTTGCACACTATTACAGACTTCAAACGGACGCCCAGGCACGAGCTGTCCAGTGACATGAGCCTACCAGACGAGCTAAATTACTTCTATGTACTCTTCAAGGCGAGCAACACTGAAGCATGGATGAGAGCACCACCTGTTTCGGACAACTGTGTGATCACGCTCTCCGTAGCCAATGTGAGTAAGACCTTGAAACAGGTCAACATTCACAAGGCCGCAGGGCCAGATGGATTACCAGGACACGTACTCAGAGCATGCGCTGACCAACTGGCAAGTGTCCTCACTGACATTTTCAACCTGTCCTTAACCTAGTCTGTAATACCTACATGTTTCAAGCAGACCACCATAGTCCTTGTGCCCAAGAACGCCAAGGTAACCTGACTTATTGACTCCAATTCGCATACCTCCCCAGCAGATCCACAGATGACACAATCTCTATCGCACTCCACACTCCCCTTTCCCACCTGGACAAAAGAAACACCTACTATGCATAGTCACTTTACCCCTACCTACAGTAGATGGACATATTACCTCAATTACCTCGACTAACTTGTACCCCCGCACATTGACTAGGTACCGATATCGCCTGTATATAGCCTAGTTATTGTTATTTTATTGTATAGCTTTTTTATTATTTTTACTTTCATTTATTTAGTAAATATTTTCTTAACTCTTATTTTTGTTGGTTAAGGGCTTGTAAGTAAGCATTTCACGATAAGGTCTACACCTGTTGTATTTGGCGCATATGACAAACAAACTTTGAATGGATTCTAATTGGTTTATTGTGAGATTGTCAATGACACCATGCTCTGTGTTTGTGTGCCGGTAGGTGCTAGATGAGGATGAGGACGGAATGGTCAAGAGCGACTCCCAGGAAGCATTGCACCCTGGAAAACTGGAGATGAACTTTGAAGAGCTGCAAAAGCAGAAGGAGGAAGCCGATAGGAGGTGCAAGGTGGAGGCGCGCAAAAAGAAAATGGAGCAGGAGAAACAGGAGTTTGAACAGCTCAGACAAGAGATGGGAGAGGTCAGTCATCAACATGGTATCAGTCTCACAATGCTGTTAAAGACCCACGTGAGAAGTCTCATGGATATTGGCATGGAACTACCAACTGCAGAGATTGATAACAAGATGAGGAGAACCAGGGGCCATATTTATAAAGTATCTCTGGGTAGGAGTACTGATTTAGGACCAGTGTAGCCTTTTATGCCATAATCACAAGATAACATTGACCTGATCCTAGATCAGCACTCTTACTCTGAGACACTTGATGCATACAGCCTAATTTCTTATGTGTTGAAATTATTAGGCCTATGCTTCTGTTTTGTCTGTATCCTTAAAACTAATCTTATCACTATATGCGTTTCTCTCCTAAGGATGTGGTGAATGAGAGCTCTGATACAGTAAGTAAGGAGTATGAGGAGCTGAAGAAACTCAAGAGGACCGGCTCCATCCAGGCCAAGAACCTCAAGTCCAAGTTTGAGAAGATCAAGCAGTTGAAAGACGAGGAGATCCAGAAGAAGATTGAGGATGTGAGAGCAAAGAGAAAGGCTGTAGATGAGGAAATCAAAGAGAGGGAAGAAGAGAGGATCCAGGAGGTATATATTTTAGCATGATCCTTCAGAATCGCATTGGAACTCCAAATGCGTCGGTCTGTATCATGTTATACTGTTTTTTCAGGATGATGATGAAAGCAAAAAGGACACAGAGAAGGGGGCTGAGGAGGCTCCGTTCAGACAGAAGGTGGACATGCGCGCACGGTTTGAACAAATGGCCAGAGCCAGAGAGGAGGAGGAAAGGAAGAGGGTGGACGAACAGAAGCTTCAGAGGATGCAGTTCGAGCAGCAAGAGATTGATGCCGCTCTCCAAAAAGTAAATCCCTCTTTCATCGGGTTCAATCATCGGGTTTCTCGTTGTTAAACTGTTGACGACGTCCCTGACTCGCATGACATTCTAATAACGCATGACAGTTCAGTGGAGGGAGGGTTTCCAAAAATAAAAAATGTTATATCATGTGTCATATCTTTGTCAGAAAAGGGAAGATGAGGAGGAGGAAGAGGGAAGCATCATTAATAGCTCGGCAGCCTATGAGGATGAGGAAGACCACGCCAGGTCGGGGGCTCCGTGGTTTAAGAAGCCCCTGAAGAACCAATCGGTGGTGGACGCCGAGCCAGTGCGATTCACAGTGAAGATCACCGGGGAGCCCAAGCCGGAGGTGACCTGGTGGTTTGAGGGGGAGATGCTCCAGGACTGTGAAGACTATCAGTACATAGAGAGAGGAGAGACATTCTGCCTCTACCTGCCAGAGACCTTCCCAGAGGACGAGGGAGAGTACATGTGCAAGGCTGTCAACAGCAGAGGCACCGCCGCCAGCACCTGCATCCTAACGATAGAAAGTAAGCAATCGTCCATCTGACTGTCACTGCATGCCTGCATGATGCCATTTCCTGATTTGGTTTTCTGATCTTCCTATGATTGGATGGGATCGCATGCTCCTCCTTCTGATTTTCCTAGGATTGGATGGGATTGCATGCTCCTCTTTCTGATCTTCCTACGATTGGAATGGATCGCATGCTCCTCTTCCTCATCGGCTTGTTTCAGTTTCAGCCGTGGGTAATCCCATCTTCTGTTTCTCTCTTCCAGCTGACGACTACTGATGCTCTACTTTTTCTGGAACTTTCCCTGTCTCTCTCACTCCTTTTGTAAAACTTCATCCCTCATGGTAGGGCCAAAAAGAGGAGGAAACAGCATTATGCTCTCCCTTCCTTCTCGGGATGCACACAACATGAAAAGTGCAATATCGTGTTATTTACGTATTGCTCATCATTCATCAATAAAGCTGCACTCCCTTTCAGTATTACGTTTAGGATGAAATCTGTGCCAAATCACATATTGATCCCCTGAGTGATTGCTGTTATGAATGATGTTCAGATTGATAACATCATATACAATACATCATATATCAAGGCTGTTCAACTCTGGTCCTGGAGGGCTGAAACGCTTCTGGTTTTCATCCTCTCCTTCTAATCAGGGACTAATTCAGACTTGGGACACCAGGTGAGTGCAATTAACTACTAGGTAGAAACAAAAAACTGAAATGGTTTGGCATTCCAGGACCGGAATTGAATAACACTGTCATAAATCATAACATCTTTTTATCAGGTAAAGTCTCCCTTCAAAGGTAAAATTTCAGAAATTTCCATTTGAGAATATGGTCAACCCAATTTAAAGCCTAATGAAATCCCTGTAAAATATACATAGCAGTATGCATTGCACAGTTCATTTGCAGAATTGGTTACTAATAAAATAATGATCTAATTAGGATTTTTGTTTCTTTTCATTTTTAATATTTGAATAATTATCTGAAAGGTTTGGTTGTAATATACACTTAGATTTTTTCATATCCCAAAAGTATTTTTCACATTGAGTTAAAGTACAACTCTACAGGAAATGGATGATAATTGTCTTGGACACTGTTGTATGGCTTGAAATATAGTGACATGTTTGTGATATGTTTATTA
This sequence comes from Salmo salar, assembly GCF_965601325.2. Taxonomy (NCBI): domain Eukaryota; kingdom Metazoa; phylum Chordata; class Actinopteri; order Salmoniformes; family Salmonidae; genus Salmo; species Salmo salar. Next base: position 49,876,937 of record NC_138306.1, on the reverse strand, counting down.
AAAGTTTTAATAAAATGTGCTAAATACTAGTCTCTTTGTAACTGTTCTATCATCTTTATAAAACATTAGCTACTGTAACTTAAATGTATGGAGGGATGTATTTTATTACGTTGTAAGACAGCTCGACAGACAGTTGACAATAGACTCTATTTTCAGTTGCACTTTTTTCATGGTACATACTGTATCTTTTAATTAACATGGATCAACGGTAGGTGTATGTAATATACAGGTAATTGCAACAAAAAAGGGAACACCAATTTAAAGTGTCTTAATAGGGCATTGGGCCACCATGAGGCACCAGAACAGTGTCCACGCACCTTGTCATGGATTCCAACATAGTTCCCGTGTTTGGAACTCTGTTGGAGGGGTGCGACACCATTCTTCCATGAGAAATTCCATCATTTGGTGTTTTGTTGATGGTGGTGGAAAACGCTATCTCAGGCGCCGCTCCAGAATCTCCCATAAGTGTTCATATGTGTTGATGTCTGGTGACTGAGACAGCCATGGCATATGGCTTACATTGTTTTCATGCTCATTAAGCCATTCAGTAACCACTCGTGTCCTGTGGATGGGCATTGTCATCCTATGAGGGCATAGCCATGGTAGAATTGTTATGCATGACGGGCTGTTAATTGCTGCTCAATTAAGTCAGGAACCACACCTGTGTGGAAGCACCTGCTTTCAATATATACTGCTCAAAAAAATAAAGGGAACACTAAAATAACACATCCTAGATCTGAATGAATGAAATAATCTTATTAAATACTTTTTTCTTTACATAGTTGAATGTGCTGACAACAAAATCACACAAAAATAATCAATGGAAATCCAATGTATCAACCCATGGAGGTCTGGATTTGGAGTCACACTCAAAATTAAAGTGGAAAACCACACTACAGGCTGATCCAACTTTGATGTAATGTCCTTAAAACAAGTCAAAATGAGGCTCAGTAGTGTGTGTGGCCTCCACGTGCCTGTATGACCTCCCTACAACGCCTGGGCATGCTCCTGATGAGGTGGCGGATGGTCTCCTGAGGGATCTCCTCCCAGACCTGGACTAAAGCATCCGCCAACTCCTGGACAGTCTGTGGTGCAACGTGGTGTTGGTGGATGGAGTGAGACATGATGTCCCAGATGTGCTCAATTGGATTCAGGTCTGGGGAACGGGTGGGCCAGTCCATAGCATCAATGCCTTCCTCTTGCAGGAACTGCTGACACACTCCAGCCACATGAGGTCTAGCATTGTCTTGCATTAGGAGGAACCCAGGGCCAACCGCACCAGCATATGGTCTCACAAGGGGTCTGAGGATCTCACCTCGGTACCTAATGGCAGTCAGGCTACCTCTGGCGAGCACATGGAGGGCTGTGCAGCCCCCCAAAAAATGCCACCCTACACCATGACTGACCCACCGCCAAACCGGTCATGCTGGAGGATGTTGCAGGCAGCAGAACGTTCTCCACGGCGTCTCCAGACTCTGTCACGTCTGTCACGTGCTCAGTGTGAACCTGCTTTCATCTGTGAAGAGCACAGGGCGCCAGTGGCGAATTTGCCAATCTTGGTGTTCTCTGGCAAATGCCAAACGTCCTGCACGGTGTTGGGCTGTAAGCACAACCCCCACCTGTGGACGTCGGGCCCTCATACCACCCTCATGGAGTCTGTTTCTGACTGTTTGAGCAGACACATGCACATTTGTGGCCTGCTGGAGGTCATTTTGCAGGGCTCTGGCAGTGCTCCTCCTGCTCCTCCTTGCACAAAGGCGGAGGTAGCGGTCCTGCTGCTGGGTTGTTGCCCTCCTACGGCCTCCTCCATGTCTCCTGATGTACTGGCCTGTCTCCTGGTAGCGCCTCCATGCTCTGGACACTACGCTGACAGACACAGCAAACCTTCTTGTCACAGGTCGCATTGAAGTCCCTTCCTGGATGAGCTGCACTACCTGAGCCACTTGTGTGGGTTGTAGACTCCGTCTCATGCTACCACTAGAGTGAAAGCACCGCCAGCATTCAAAAGTGACCAAAACATCAGCCAGGAAGCATAGGAACTGAGAAGTGGTCTGTGGTCCACACCTGCAGAACCACTCCTTTATTGGGGGTGTCTTGCTAATTGCCTATAATTTCCACCTGTTGTGTATTCCATTTGCACAACAGCATGTGAAATGTATTGTGAATCAGAGTTGCTTCCTAAGTGGACAGTTTGATTTCACAAAAGTGTGATTGACTTGGAGTTACATTGTGTTGTTTAAGTGTTCCCTTTATTTTTTTGAGCAGTGTACTTTGTATCCCTCATTTACTCAAGTGATGCCGTCATCCTGGCAGTTACCTGTATATATTCCTTGATATAATACAATTTAACCAATGTCAAAATACACTGAGTGTACAAAACATTAGGAACACCGGCTCTTTCCATGAGACTGACCAGGTGAATCCAGGTGAAAGATATGATCCATTATTGAGGTCACAATTTAAATCCACTTCAATCAGTGTAGATAAAGGGGAGGAGTCAGGTTGAAGATGGAATGTTAGGGCAAGACAAAATATTTAAGCCCCTTTGAATGGGGTATGATTGTAGGTGCCAGGCGAACCTGTTTGGTTGTGTCAAGAACTGCAATGCTGCTGGGTTTTCCACGCTCAACAGTTTCCTGTGTGTATCAAGAATGGGCTACCACCCAAAGGACATCCAGCCAACTTGACATAACTGTGGGAAGCATTGGAGTCAACATGAGCCAACATCCCTGTTGAACGCTTTCGACACCTTGTAGAGTCCATGCCCCGATGAAGTGATGCTGTTCTGAGGGCAAAAGGGATTGCAACTAATGAAGGTGTTCCTAACATTTTGTACACTCAGTGTATATTAAAACCTATACATTCATCAGCAACAACTTTTAAATGATTTTCTTTATCACCAAAAAATAGGACAACAGGAAAACAGTGTTATATGAACAGTACCTATTGCAGGGTGTTGTGTGTGGATGCAAAACACACATAGCTAAGAGAAAGTATCACAAAAACTGCTTTTTAAAACCATAATCATCCCGTAGAGTAGTAGAATGTACCGCTTTTACAAAATTATGGTGAAGCTAAGAAGACAAGAGCACGATAGAAGAGCCTCGTTCCATCCCTCCTTCAGACATTCCATCCCTCCTTCAGACGTTCCATCCCTCCTTCAGACATTCCTGTGGAAGTCTCTGTCTGGCTGTGGTTGTCCATTTAGCAGAATGCCACAGAACAGACCTTTGCAGCAGTTAGCTAGCATCGCTCCCAAAGCCAAGTTTTCAAGCACTGCGTTCCAGAAGGCAAACGTGTACAGGGTCTTGTTGCAGTACTGGCCATCTGAACGGGTCGGGTCGTAGTTGGGTTGGTATATAGAGAAGATCCACACATTTCCTGCAGACAGTTTTGACAAATAGGTCATAAAGAAAACAATATCATGTTTCAATTACATTTATATTGACAATATACAGACCTGTAGAACGTGACTAGGCCACACCTTCTGTGTAGTATTATACTTTGTCATTGTTTGTTTTGTTTGTATAGTGCATATTTCCCCCATCATTGTAAGCAATCAGATTGCTCACCTGATCTGTGACACTCACAGGGGTGGAAAAAGTACCCAGTTGTCACACTTAAGTAAAAGTAAAGAAACATTAATAGAAAATGTTTCAAGTAAAAGTGAAAGTCAGCCAGTAAAATACTACTTGAGTAAAAGTCTAAAAGTATTTGGTTTTAAATATAATTAAGTATCAAAAGTATTAATACTTTTAAATTCCATATATTAAGCAAACCAGAAAACAATACGTTTCAATTAAATTTATATGAACAATATACAGACCTGAAAATATATTTTATGTTTTGTGAATTACTTAAAAGTACTGACTTTTTTAAAACTTGAAATGTGTTGATAATGAAACAAAACAATTACAGCCCTCTACCTTGTGTTCATGTTTCTACAGCAGTACTTTCTCTCACCAGCAATGATCCAACAGAACCCTGACAAAGCCAACCAGAGCTGCAGTGAGACACAGATACAGCTCTTTGGGGTCTGCTGCCCCCTCCCCTCTGGGTCCCAGGGGAACGACATCCATGTTGTCATAATCAGGTTGAAGATGGCCATCCCTTGCAGGTAGCTGGGGATGTATGGTTGCTGGGGGCAATCATTTCTGTACATGACACCTATGTATGGAAATAAACACTTTAGGTGGTAATAAACAATATGATGGAGGTAACAGGATTGAATGGGGGGGGGGGGGGGGGGTGTCTAATGCATGTCTAAACAGAAATGGGTTCTAGCCTGTAACTGACCTATGACGATCCGGGCAACAGTTATAACAGTGAACACAAGTGTAGCCCATACTGGAGAGAGGGACAGAGAAAGGACTGAAAGTCACCTACATGTTTTCCCCTCTCACATAATTGGAGACACAATGCAGACACTAATAATAATAATATTTAGAATTGATTGTATGTACTGTATAGCACTTTACCAGATGCTCAATGCACTTTACATTGTAATACGTTGTAATATAGTTTGAAAAAAACAACTTTTGAATCTGTTGTTTCAATAATGCTGTGGATTGTGGAATGACCCACCTGTAAGTCGTGGCGGTTGTGGTGGTGGAGGATCCAATTTCAACTTCCATACAACACCCACTGTTACTGACACGGGCTGACCAGCTTGGGGAGCTAGACAGTTAGTGTGAATATTATATTGACATTTCCGAAAGATGTCAAATACTCAGAAATATTTCACAAAAATCACGAGGTGCAAATTGCAAAGCCTGATAGGAAGACACAGACCTGCTATGCTTGTTCAAAGTAGAGTAGCTATGATCATAGCAAGACATTTCTATACAATGTCAGGGATAACTTTTAGTAAAACTATGTCCATCGAGGTAATACCCTTTGTGAACTTCTTCCTGTCTGGGGGGGGCCCTCAAAATCAATAGATATTTGCCAAAACCAAGGCTTATACAGTATTGTACTGTATCATACCTATATGGTACTTCACCCCCCTAATCAGTTCCAGTACAGCTGTACTGTCAGTACAGTTCAGATGCCTATTTCTATTTTTTTAAGGACTCAAGCATACTATCTCTACTTCTATTTATCATAACTCTGAGCCTTTTGGTTACAGTGGTAACAGTTATATTTGCATCATTAGTAATATACTGTATCTCAATATCCAAATGTAAGGATGGAACATGCACTACATAAACAATATTAAGCAACCTTGAAAATGATTTGAAAACCCCTGTAAATGTCCAAAACATAAGTGGCAATTTTGTAGTTGCTGCTGTACTTACCAGCCATTTCAGCTGACAGTGTTTGTTCTTCCCATTATCTGTGTAATGTTGTCCTTCTTTCTCAGAGGTAGTGTTATGGGAAATTGAACAACAAAAAATTTGGGGATTTTGTAAAGCTAATGTCAAAGGAATGTTGATGGTCCAGATATTTGTTTATGTTTTGCATTTAGAGTGTCACTAGGCCACACCTTCTGTGTAGTATTATACTTTGTTATTGTTTGTATAGTGCATATCCCCTTCATTGAAAACAATCAGATTGCTCACCAGATCTGTGACACACACAGTTGTGCAGAAAGTACCCAATTGTCATTCTTGAGTAAAAGTAAAGATACCTTAATAGAAAATGACTCAAGTAAAAGTCAGCCAGTAAAAAACGACTTTAGTTAAAGTCTAAAAGTATTTGGTTTTAAATATACTTAACTATCAAAAGTAAATGTAATTGCTAAAATATACTTAAGTATGAAACGTAAAAGTAAAAGTATGAATCATTAAAAATTCCTTATATTAAGCAAACCAGACGGAACAATTGTTATGGTTTTTTACATTTACGGATAGCCAGAGGCACACTCCAACACTCAGACACCATTTACAAATGGAGCCTTTGTGTTTAGTCAGTCCACCAGATCATCGGTAATAGGGATGACCAGGGATGTTCTCTTGATTAGTGCATGAATTTGACAATTTTCTGTCCTGCTAAGCATTTAAAATGTAACAAGTACTTTTAACCTCATGGCTTGGTTTTTGTTCTGACATGCACTGTCAACTGTGGAACCTTATATAGACTGGTGTGTGCCATTCCAAATACTGTCCAATCAATTTAATTTACCACAGGTCGACTCCAATCAACTTGTAGAAACACCTCAATGATGATCAATGGAAACAGGGTGCACCTGAGCTCAATTTCAAGTCTCATAGCAAAGGGTCTGAATAAGGTATTTATGTTTTTTTTTTACATTTTAGTCATTTAGCAGATACTCTTATCCAGAGGAACTTACAGTAGTGAATCTATACATTTCATTTCATAATTTTTTTCCCCCGTACTGGCCCACCGTGGGAATTGAACCCACAACCCTGGCATTGCAAACACCATTGCAAACACCATGCTCTACCAACTGAGCCACATCTGCAAACATTTCTAAAATCCTGTTTTTTTCTTTGTCATTAATAGGGTTTTGAAGTTTCTGTCCTATATCTAGGAGACATAAGAAAGCTCACAAATATTTTAGTTTTTTTGGACACGCATTATTTTTGTTGACGCAAAACAACCTCCATACTTCCATTCATTTGTATGGATTACCTTCAGACGAGTCCTGTGACACTTGTGGGAGGTTTATAGCAAAGCGGAGAACACTATTGTACTCGTGAGAGTCTCCCCCATATTAGTTTGTATCCCAAACGGTTTGGACGCTACCAAACAGAAGTTGGCACATCGACATCAGACGAGTCCCGTTGTCATAATAGTTTGTAGGCCAAACCGTTCGGACCCTACAGACATTATCGTGAGAAGACTGATTTTCGGGATGTCTCTTGGTCTGACAAACAGGCTGTAGCTCTGCCACTTTCCACTGCAGATGCGGAAGGGCAACATAGGCGGATGCAGTGGATTGAGATGCAGTCCATGCAAAATTATATCTCTAGCTTAAATTATCTCTTCTTTAAACTGACGGATTTAAAAAAAAATTATGTTCATTAGATTGACGCATGAAGTGAACAAGAAACTGGATGTCTACCTGTTCAAATTATAAATAGGGGTGTCAGCGGTCTTCTTTGGCGGTGGCAGGTTCAGTGGGCAAGCCAAGAACTGGAGAGCAGCGGCTTGTTCCTAAGCAACCTGTGTTGGTATAAATCTTCAGGAAAGTGCTCGACCCAGACGACCCCAAAGATGACCATCCTGTCTCAAAGAAGAACAGGTGGGGGATATGGAGTTGAGGGGTCCTTGGAATTCTTAGAAAAGAAACATCCTGAATGGGAAGAGCAGAGGAGGGTGCTAAAGCACAAGAAGTGGATGAGTAGTCTGAAACTTTGCTTTCGCTTTCTGCTTGCTCTTGTTATAACATCTGGCTTGCTCTATGTGGGCGTTGAAGTGGTAAAAGATAGGAAGATATTGCGCGAGGTGATTATATGTGTACAGTAAGTGAGAGAGTATAAATAATTATTGTGAGTGTTCAGGCCTAGTGGGTTGCTGGATAAAAGCACAGGAGGAATTCAATTTTCTTTTTTAAGGATTAAGATTTTAATAGGGTAGTTATTTAACTCAACATGTCCTAATTTAATTGGCTGATGAGTTATTCAATCTAAGAGAAGAGATTAATGTGGTAGCAAATAGAAGTATAGCAACAGGGTTTCTATGAGAACAGACAGGAAATGGAACTGACATAGATGAGCTGTACTGGCCGATATATGAAGAACAGGAAGTTAACGTGATGACTAGGGCCTACCACATTAGTAGGGGAGAGGGCATAGAGGTTGCATATGGTTCAGTAAAGAAATTAGAAGTCCTAGCGAATGGAGAAGAGATTAGGTTATATGAAAAAGGAGTAAGAAAAGCCCAAGTTATGGTTACTAAGCTGGAGATAGAGACCTGATATTCATCTTAAGATGAATGCACTAACTGTAAGTCGCTCTGGATAAGACCGTCGGCTAAATTATGAAAATGTCAAAGTAAAATGTAGATGCTCTACAGACTATCAGTAAATTTCAAATATATAACCCTAAACTTAACCCTAACCCTATCCTTAAACCTTATCCTAACCCTTATTCTAAACCATAACCTTAGCAATCAGTTGCTTATCAACAGATAGTATGACCATCTAAAAGCCATTTTCATACGTGTAGAGGACAAAGTGCAACTTATTGTGTTCAGTCCTATAGTTTGTGCCCCAACGTATATATCATATCTATTCTATACTAAACAAAAAGAAATGCTACATGCTGTAACATATACGCTGGAAATCAGGAAGCAGGTGCAGAAGGTGAGTTTAATAGTAATAAAAAGGCAGATCAACAAAACAGGAAAACAGGAGAAGAGTATTGAACATGACAAAACCAATAGTGCCTGATGACTGAGGGCTAAATAAAGGGAGAGTAATCAATGTGATGATGAAGTCCAGGTTTGCGTAACGATGGGGAGCAGGTGTTCGTAATGATGGTTGCCAGTTAGTAGACCGGCGACGTCAAGCGCTGGAGCGGATGAGCAGGAGTAGGCGTGACAGTACCACCCCCCTGATGCACGGCTCCAGCCACAGGACGACGCACACCTCTGGGCTGCACCCCTCCCAGTCCACCAGGTACTGGAGCCAACCCCAACAACGTCGGGAGTCCAGGAGGGACCTGACAACATAGTCAGGGTTCCCATCGATGTCCAGGGGAGGTGGAGGGGTATCGCGGGGGGCGGTACCAGCCAGGCAACCAGAACCACCGGCCTGAGGAGGGAAACATGAAAAGAGGGTGAAATCCAGTAGTTGATGGGGAGTTGTAAACAATATGTTACCTCGTTGATCCTCCGGAAGGACATTGAAGGACCCCACAAACCGGGGGCTCAGCTTATGGCAAGGCAGGCGGAGTGGGAGGTTCCTGGTGGAGGGCCAGACACAAATCACCAGGATGGAACATGGTAACCTCACTGCGGTGGCAGTCCGCCTGCTCCTTCTGGCGGCGGATGGCACTGGAGCCTTACGTGGGCAGCATTCCAAAACTCCTCTGAGCTCTTGAACCACTCGTCCACCGCAGGGACTCCGGTCAGCCTTGGGGGGCCAGGGTCAGGTGATATCCCAGGACACACTGGGAGTCAGCCCAGTGAAGGAGTAACAAAGTGAGATCTGGGCGTACTCCACCTAGGGAAGGAACCGGGCCCACTCCTCCTTCCGGTCTTGGCAGAGACTCCTAAGTAACCTCCCCAGCTCCTTTTTGTTTTTGTTTTTAAGGGGTGGATCAGCTTAATATTGCGGAAAGAATGTTGCTTCCATCAATGTAATTGTCTGCATCATTTCCAATCCCGCATATATTTTTTGGGTAAATATATATATCCATATACATACATATACACATACACATACCTATATAGACAGACATACTTTTTTTTTTGAATATACCATTATTATTCCCTGCAAACCCTACCACCCTTCCCCCAATTGGAGTAAAGCAATAAACACTTAGGCTTCTACCTTCAGTTTATATATCTTATACACATTTTACAGACACAATCTATTTTACAATAGTTATATTTTGTTTGTTTTTAGTTCTTCCTCTATTTCTGATGTCCATCCAGTTTGATTTCTATTTGTAACTGTGCTATTTCCCAAAAGTTCTGAACCTATATACAATTTACAGACCCCGTATGTTTTACATTGGTTATCTTGTTATTAGTCCCACCCATCAGCTCCATTCAACCCCTCCCATCTATCTCTCAACATCATCCATTTTGGATTTCTATTTGCCATATATTTTTCAACTGTGCAGTGATGCTTCACAAAAGTATTGAACCCTTCTACAGATTGTAAATTAAAATTAACATTTTTGCTAAAATAATTATTATATTACTGATTGATTGACTATGGCTTTTCAAATTACCCAGTGTTGCTATCTGCAGCGTTAGTTCTAGGCAAATGTTGCAATTCTTCAGCCATTCCTGGACCTGTGACTAAAAACGAGCTACATATGGACAATACCAAAATAAATGATCTATTGACTCTGCCTCCTCACAGCAGAATCTGCAGAGCTGGGAAGATTGTATCCCCCATATATATATATATATATATATATATATATATATATATATATATATATATATATATATATATATATATAACATTCTATTGGTTGCAAGAATTTTGAATAGTAATTTATAATAATACATTTGCGTATCAATTCATAAACCATGTGCCATGGAATGGACACATCGGAAATCTCTTCCCAACTATTTTGCAATTTATATGGCACAGCTGTCTATTTTTTTGTCCTTAAATTAAATCGGTATATGTTTTTATTTTTATCACACTTTTCTTTAACCATTTATGTTCTTTAATACAGGGCCGACATACAAGTTCCTTACTTTTTCCCCCTTCTACTTGCCTCTTCCATTTTTGTGGCAATGCTGCAGTTAATTGGTTGTAATTTTGGGTAGAGCAGACATTTCCATATGTCTGTTAGCTGGATGTGTGACATAACTCCACCAGTCCTATTTATGATATCATTCACTAAAAGTATACCTTTTTTAAACACTTCTTTGAAAAATACGTTTTTTTTTATCAATTAGTATATTTGAGTTTAACCACAATATTTGTTGTATTATTTGTTCTATATTTTCAGGTGGATTAAACTGAAATTGCAACCAACTTTCTAATGCTTGTTTAAAAAATAATGATACCTTGGAGATTATTTCTTTTTCAAACAACCGAAAGTGAGCAGGTGCAATCTGAATAAAGGGAAAAAGGCCCATCTTAAACATAGGTGTCACGGATGTGTGGAGAGACGGACCAAGGCGCAGCGTGATTAAAGTTCCACATCTTTATTTAGTGCGAACTTCCAAACAAAACAAGTAAACAATCAACGAACCGTGACATCAGCGGTGATACATGCACTTAACTTAAAACAATATCCCACAAAACACAGGTGGGAAAAAGGCTACCTAAATAGGATCCCCAATTAGAGGCAACGATTACCAGCTGCCTCTAATTGGGAACCATACCAAGCTCACCAACATAGAAATAATAAACCTAGAACACCCCCTAGTCACGCCTTGACCTACTATACAATAGAGAACCAAGGGCTCTCTCTGGTCAGGGCGTGACAATAGGATTAGACATTCTTACCAATTTACTAGAGAACCAGTTTGGATTTAGTATAACTTTTGTATGACTGATGCCTTTAGTGAGAGGTCCAATGCTTTAATTATTTCTGCCCTCCGAATTCATATTCATTATATAAATAGGCCCTTTTAATTTTGTCTGGCTTGCTGTTCCAAATAAAATTGAATACTTTTTGTTCATATAATTTAAAAAGCAGGTCACTAGGTGTAGGCAAAACCATAAGCAAATAGGTAAACTGTGATATGACTAAAGAGTTAACCAGGGTGATTTTTCCACAAATAGACAGGTATTTTCCTTTCCATGGTAGCAGGATCTTATCTATTTTTGCTAACTTTCTATAAAAATGTATTGGAGTGAGATCATTTCTTTCTTTTGGGATTTGTATACCGAGTATGTCCACATCTCCGTCAGACCATTTAATTGGTAAACATGAATCATCAGCGTACAATGACATCTTAGTTTTTAAGCCACGGATTTCTAATCCCTTAATATTATTGCTTGATCTAATTTTAACAGCTAACACTTTGATGGCAATAATAAATAGATATGCCGATAGTGGACAACCTTGTTTTACTCCTCTAGATAGTTTAAAACTTTCTGAGATGTAGCCATTATTTACTATTTTACACGTAGGGTTAATATACATAATTTTAACCCATTTTATAAGAGATTCCCCAAAATTGAAATATTCTAGGCATTTATATATAAACTCCAGTCATACTTTATCAAAATCAGCTATGAAAACCAGGTCTGGTGTCCCCGATATTTCCCCAGCTCCTAGTTGATCCTATCCACCTGCCTGTTGGACTGAGGCCGGTACCCAGATGTGAGACTGGCCGTGGCCCCCAGCTTCTCCATGAAGGCTCTCCATACCCGCAACGTGAATTGAAGGCCACCGTCAGAGACGATGTCCTCCGGAAGACTTGCTGAAACAGTGCCTCAGCGACCTGGAGAGCGGTAGTGAGACCAGAGAGAGGGATAAAACGGCAGGATTTTGACAATCTGTCCACAACAACCATAATAGCGGTGGAACCATCAGATGGGGTAAGATCAGTAACAAAATGTATGGACAGATGGGACCAAGGCCGCTGAGGTACGGGAAAGGGAAGGAGTTTCCATGCTGGAGCGTGCTGGGGAGATTTGGTTTGGGCATGTACGGAGCAGCAGTTGACATAGCTGGCGACATCCTGCGCCAAGGTAGGCCGACAGTACATGGCGGTAATGGATTGAATGGTGCGGGTGATACCTGGGTGTCCAGTGGCGAGTGATGTGTGCACCCAGGTCAACAGCCAATCTCTTACCCCCGTGGGGACGTAGGTGCGCTCCGGAAAGCAGGTAGCAGGCGCGGGTTCCCTCTCCAGAGCCTGGCGGATGTCCATGTCTACATCCCAAAGCACGGGGGCAATGACTCGGGAGGGAGGAATGATGGACACACTCAGAACAGGAACATCTCCCGAATCGTGGAGACGGAACAGGGCTTTGATGTTCTTTGAACCTGAGCGATATGACCAGGTGAAGGTAAATCTAGTGAAGACATGGGTCCACCTTGCTTGGTGTGGGTTCAGCCATCTCCCTGTCCGTATGTACTCCAGGTTCCGATGGTTGGTGAGGTGTAGGCACATGGATACAATTTCTGTGGGTTACCTTGGCGTTGGCACAGGACGGCCCCCATGCCCACTTCAAAAGCGTCCACCTTCACCACGAAGGGCAGCGTAGGATCTGGGTGTTTCAGCAACGGGGAGAAGGTGAAACCCCCCTTCAGTAGGCGGAAGGCCTCATTGGTTGCAGGACTCCACACCAACTTACGGGGACCACCCTTGAGGAGAGAGGTGAGGGGAGAGGCGATGGAGCCAAAGTTTTTAATGAAGCAGCGGTAGAATTTGGCAAACCCCCAAAAACGTTGTAGCCCCTTTGCAGTGGTTGTGACCGGCCATGACCAGACTGCCTCGACCTTCCTCTCATCCACCGTCACCCCCTGCGGGCTGATCTGGTTAATCAAGAAGACAGTGACCTGATGGAACTGGCACTTCTCAGCTTTCACATACAGGCAGTTCTCCAGTAGGTGTCCCAGGACTACTCAAACGTGGGCGATGTGATCATCCAAGGTGGCCGAGGAGACCAGGATGTCGATATACATGACCACCTGGCGCCCGAGCATGTCCCGGAACATCTCGTTCATGAATGCCTGGAACACCGACGAAGCATTGGCTAATCTATAAAGCATCACCAAGTACTCGTAGTGGCCATATATCATGCTGAAGTTCATTTTCCATTCATCCCTTTCCCGGATGCGGATCAGATTGTAGGCACTCTGCAGGTCCAGTTTAGGAAAAAAAACAGGCACCGCGGAGCTGTTCGATAATGGCCGGCACCAATTTGAAGAGGGTAGCACTACCTGGTGGTGATGGAATTGAGGCCTCTGTAATCGATGCACGGATGTAGATCTCCGTCCTTCTTGGCCACGAAGAAGAAGCCTGCCGATGCAGGGGAGGTGAATGGGCGACAGGTGTCGCGGACCTTGGAGAAAAATTCCCGGAGATCCTGGTAAACTTCCGGGATGTCGGGCTGGAAGGCAACCACAGGACTCTCAACCGACGTGGAACCACAGGGTAAGAGAAAGCAGGTCTTCCCGCATCCGAGTGCCCAGGTGGTGATTTTCATCCTCAACTAGGAGATGGTGGGGTCATGACGTTGGAGCTACGGGAGGCCGAAGATGCTTAGTGTACGGTGCAGTGATGATGAGGAAGGGAAGGCTTTCTTGGAGCATGGATCCCACGGTGAGGGTGACTAGTACTGTGATGTGTGTGATTGTGCCGGATCCCAATGGTCGATTAAGGAGAGGAGAGCGGGTACGAGATGATTTTCAGGGAGGTGGCCTGGTCGATGAAATTCACTGCGGCTATAGAGACAACACATGAGGGACAGCCAGCCAGTGAAATGGAAACCAGGAATGGTTTGGCGGAAAGCGATGATGGAATAATCATGCCTACCCCGGGAGACAGATGATCACGGAGCCGCCCCTCTGCTCCTGTGGACCCCGGGTTAGGATGCACCAGACACTGCTGAAGCTGGTGCCCCTCCAGGCCGCAATAGGAACAAAGCCCCAGCTGTCTCCGACGACGACTCCGCTCTGCCACAGAGAGGTGTGTGGCCCCTAACTAAATGGGTTCAGGCTCTGCTTTAGGACCCCCAAAGGAGGAGGGCGAGAGGCGAGTGGTGCGCCAGCGCTCCCAAAGAAGGTTGTCCAGACGGATGGCCATCGCGACGAGCGCGTCCAAGGAAAGGAAACCTCCTCGCGCATTCCTCTTCAGAATAGGGTGCGGAGCACCAACTCCGTCCATCCGCTGGAGGCTGCCAAATTCCGGAAGATGAGGGCGTACTCCGAAGGGGTCTGGGCACCATGCTGGAGTTGGAATAGTCTCCCACCCCCCTCTCTGAAGACCACCCTGAACAGAGCTATGAACCTCTCATAGGAACCCAGCTCTTCCTCTCCTCTCTCCCAGATGACTAACGCCCACCCAGTCAGCAGGGAAAGGACCGTGGCAACCTTGAACCTCTCAGTGCTGGGGGCTCCCATCTGATGGGTGAAATAGAAGGAGCACTGGAGTAGGAAGCCACGGCATTGGATGGAGTCGCATCATACTTTTCCGGGAGGGACAGTCGGGCATTGCTTCCCTGGGCGGACTGCTTCATAGGCTGGGGGGCTGGCTCGCTGAGAGGAGCCCTCCGCTAGTTGGAGGTGAATCCTCTCGGGTGGTGTCGAGGCATTGGAGGACATGGAGGAAATCCAGTTGCGCCAGCTGATCATGGTGTTGGTGGAGTAAGCGTCCCAGTTCGCCGACCGTCTGGGAGATGTCTTTCTCTTCTGCTGCTTCCATATAGGGAGGCAGTGTTCTGTAACGTATACGCTGGGAGTCAGGAAGCAGGTGCAGAAGGTGAGTTTAATAATAAGAAAAAGGCAGATCAACAAAACAGGAGAATCGAACCGACCGTAACAATCATGACCGAGGCTACTGAGGGCTAAATAAAGGGAGTGTAATCAAGGTAATGATGAAGTCCAGGTGTGTTTAACGATGGGGAGCAGGTATGCTAAACAATGGTTGCCAGACCGGTGGTTAGTAGAGTGGTAATGTCGAGCACTGGAGCGGGGGAACGTGAAAAGGAGTGGCACATGCAACAATTTCAAAGATTTTACTGAATTACAGTTCATATAAGGAAATCAGTCAATTTAAATACATTCATATGCCCTTATCTATGGATTTCACATGACCGGGAGTACATGGGGCCATGTATTATCATGCTGAAACTTGAGGTGATGGCGACGGATGAATGGCACGACAATGGGCCTCAGGAACTCGTCACGCTATCTCTGTGCATTCAAATTGCCATCGATAAATTGCAGTGTTTGTTGTCCGTAGCTTATGCGTGCCCATACCACGATTGCTTGCAATAGATCCGACCATACCCCACCGCAACCATGGGGCACTCTGTTCACGACATTGACATCAGCAAGCGGCTCGCCCAAATGACGCCATACACGTGGTCTGCGATTGTGAGGCCGATTGGACGTTCTGCCAAATTCTATAAAATAACGTTGGAGGTGGCTTATGGTAGAGAAATTCAATTCTCTGGCAACAGCTCTGGTGGACATTCCTGCAGTCAGCATACCAATTACATGCTCCTTCAAAATTTGAGACATCTGTGGCATTGTTTTGTGTGGCAAAACTGAACATTTTAGAGTGGCCTTTTATTGTCCCCAGCACAAGGTGCACCTGTGTAATGATAATGCTGTTTAATCAGCTTATTGATATGCCACACCTGTCAGGTGGATGGATTATCTTGGCAAAGGATAAATGCTCACTAACAATGATGTAAGCTAATTTGTGGCAAAAATTTGAGAGAAATAAGCTTTTTGTGAAAATGTAAACTTTTCTGGGATCTTTTATTTCAGTAGTAAAATCATAAACCAGCTGCTTTTGACACAGAACATACAGGGGTTTTGCTGCATTTAACCATTATATCATGTACAAAGCCAGAGCCCGCCTCACTTTACTCTAGGAAACAGTTGTCTTGCCACGCCAAAGATTTCAATGACAGGAGTGGCAAGGGGTGGAATGTAATAGGTGAACAGAGACAGCAAGCAGGTGTAACCGATGTGAAATGGCTAGTTAGTTAGTGGTGGTGCGCGCTAATAGCATTTCAATCAGTGACGTCACTCGCTCTGAGACTTGAAGTAGGGTTTCCCCTTGCGTTGCAAGGGCCGTGGCTTTTGTGGCGCGATGGGTAACGATGCTTCGGTGGGTGTCAGTTGTTGATGTGTGCAAGGGTCCCTGGTTCGAGCCCGGGTTGGGGCGAAGAGAGGGACGGAACCTACACTGTTACACAGGCAGCCGAAGGTAGCCATGATCGTCGTTGATGGGGAAAATGGCGGCTGTTCTGTTCCAGGTGACTACCAGGTGACTACCTCATGAAGTTGGTTGAGAGAATGCCAAGAGTCTGCAAAGCTGTCATCAAGGCAACGGGTGGCTACTTTGAAGAATCTCAAATATAAAATACATTTTGACTTGTTTAACACTTTTTTTTGGTTACTACATAATTCCATATGTGTTGTTTAATAGTCTTGATGTCTTCACTATTATTCAACAATTTAGAAAATAGTAAAAAAAACAAAAAACTGGAATGAGTAGGTGTGTCCAAACTTTTGACTGGTTCTGTACCTGAAGAATTGGATCAAGCGGTTGGTGCACAATGACTGACCTGCATGGTAAATGGAGTGCTGAAGCCACTCCATCCATTTTATTGTTTTTTGATGAAGCGTCTCTCCCATCTCACATGTATTTGGGTTATATGAAATTCCCTGTGAGAGCCTTTGTGCCCAAACCCATGCAGTGTGACAAATGTAAATGATCATGTGTCAAGTGTATGTAGACAGTAGGAGTATTATATGCCAGCTGAGCCTAAATGCTGCAATTGTGGTGTCCTGTTAAGGTGAAGGAGATGGAGGTGGCAAGAATGAGGGCTGTCCAGCATGTCTCCTATCCGGAGGCGTTGAGAAGAGTGGAAGAAAGGAGTGAAGTTGAAGACGTAAGACACAAGATGGTTCCTTGTCAACAGAGGTATCCTGAGAATGTTGCATGAACGTGGACTTATTACTTTGGTTATCAACTGCAGAGAGCAAACAGAGAGGACATTTTAGAAAATAAGCATCATTGTGAGTGTGGCTGAGCGTTTTTTGGGACTCAGGGACTTTTCTGCAGAGGCATTACAAGGAATACTGTCGATGAATGAACCGCCCCCCGTTACAGTAGGTGGCGGCAATACACCAATAAGTATGGTCTGCCATAAAACATTGAAGAAGAAGAAGAAGAAGAAGAAGAAGCGGAAGCAGGATGCATGACGAAGGCTCTCTTAGCCCAGCAACACGCATGCACTGTAACCATAGAAACAGACCATACTGTCAATTATTATCGTTGTTCTATCTGTGATACTGTGCTGTATGTAGCCTGTCGCTAGCTGGTTAGGTAGCTAACTGGCTAAATATACTTTTTTTGTGGGGGAATTTGTCGTTCATGCCACAAGTTATGGTTGTACGAGTAGAAGAAGTTGCTGCATCGCTTGTGCGGGAATTTCTCAGTCGGAAGGTAGGTGGAGAGCTGTGCACATTTGAAATTGGAATAAAATGCAAACGCTATCTTTCAGCTGGCTAGACTGGCTGAGTACTAACGTTAGCTACAGTAGAAAACACCACCGTTCAATCTGTGATGGTAAAGATGTTCTTTCAGACAGAGAACATTAACACAGATATTTGACATTAGAGTAGCATTATTAGTAACAACTTGAAGTCAGTTCAACGTATTGATATCATCTTTGATGTTTTGAGGATGTTTTAACTTTACGTTAGCTATACCTTACAGGTAGCAAACGTTACATTTCGCTAGCTAGCCTGATTGTGTTACAGGCTAAGTCAATGTTTGTTTACCTGCACACACTACAGGGACTCAAGAGAACGATTGCCTGCATGGATGAAGAGCATCCCCGCACAGATGCCAGCATCAACAATAGATCCGATCTGCGACAAATTCTTCACTTGGAAAGTCTATATAAAAGAAACAAGGTAGCCTAATCAAAGAAGAGGCAGATGAGTTTGAATGCATTGAAAGTGCCCCAGCGTTCATATATTAACACACAGCTGCTTGTTATGTTTTCGTGATAGGCCCAAGACTGTCCCCTGAAATCAATGTTGGAAGTCATTGTAAGACATCACATTGAAGGACATAAAGAGGACAGGCCAGGCTTCAACAGTGATGTCATCCAGACCGTATCAACTACACAGAAGTTGGTGACAAAGTCAGTGTATGACCACAGCAGGGCAGAAGAGAACACTACTGGATTTATCTTCAACCAAACTGACATGTCAAGGTTTTCATCAGAATCATCTAACTATGACTCATGTCAGGTTATTTTCAAAAGGCTTGTTTTGATGTGTATTGTGAATTATTTCTGTTCCAGGTCACTTTCAGAAGTTGTCTGTCCACCTCATGGTACATTATCATCATTAGAAGTGTCAGATACTCCCCCTACAACTACCCAGAGAAGTTTCTGGAGCCATAGCCTTTCCTCAGAGGGCCAACAGGACCGACAGCCTGTACCCTCCTTCCTAGACAATGACAGCGCCGCTAAAAGGGAATCCTTTTCAGACAAAAACACGGTCGTCACCACAGAGAGTAGTCATAAGAACAAATCAAGCCGCCTCAGACGAGGCATGATGGCAGGTCCCATAGCTAGTTCCCCCCAGGTACAGTGTTTGACTCAATGAAACTTGTGTCATATTCATTCATACACACTGTAGTAAAACACTTCTCAACGTAAAATGAAAATGAGTGTATTTTTTTATTGGACAAGCTCAGATCCCTGTATTGTGATGATAGATGTTATATTCATAATCATGGATACAAGATCTTCACTAAGCTGACTCTTGTGATACATACAAATGAACAGCTTGCTTTGTTCCCTTATTTGGTGATGTGAATTGTGTTCTCTCTAAGGAATCGAATAGAAAACGTCAGACTCGACGGTTGGGAGGCCCTAATCTTCTTCTGGCAAATGATGAAAACCACAAAAACATCAGAGATGGGCCTCTGTTGACTACTGTCCAGTCACTGAGAATGGTTAAAGGGTTGACAGAGCTCTCCACTGCTGACCCCATGAGAGAAAGCCAACAGCCGCGGCGCAGCACACTGGGGAAAGGATTTGATGAAGATGGCTATGGGTTTGAGAGAGTAGGAAAAGACAAGCACAAGACCAGCAAGTAAGTAGATTTTAGTTTCCTTCAACCTTTTTACTGACTAGGGAATTTCGGATTTCTTACTGTAACCTATTTAATGTATATTTATTTTATTGATCTATATTTTTTTTAGAACAAAATCAATGACCAATCAATATGTTGATCTGCACATGTCGGAGATGATTTTGGGTAATTATTACATTTTATCAAGCTGAATGCAACATTCACTCAATGTCTATAATTGTTATCATTATGACACCTCTTTTGCAGTATTGGATGACATGGACCATGTATTTTGTTGCAGATGACATTGATGATGATGAGGAGTTGCGTGAGCTCTCCAGAGTGCCCTGCCACTCCTCCAGTTTGCCTCAAACCACTTCTGATAGTCAACCCATGGACCAGCATACTGCCATTGTAGGTTTTTAGATGTGTCAAACTCTTTCCAAGGAGGGCCGACACTAGGCCCGAGTTGGAATGCGGCACTCCGTGAATGAAAAGTAGTGCACTGTATAGGGAATAGGGTGCCATTTGGGACTCAGCCATGATTACTGGAGCTCAGATATTTTGCCTGGTTTGAGTTAAAATGCTGTGATGTCCTGTGATGTCTGTGTGTTTTTACCAGGCCCTGAAAGAGCTCATCCTTGGCTCCAGCACCAGTTGTTTCAGTGCCGAGTGGAGGAGTCAGAGTTTCACTTTCTCTGATGCACCTGATCTGAGATATGGGCTTGTTCAGAAGAAGGTAGGACCAATACACCTGATCTGAGATATGGACTTGTTCAGAAGAAGGAAGGATTGGATCACCTTTGAAATGCTGTTGTTGTACCAGTCTGCAGAGACTAAAACTTCAATCACACAGGAGCTGAGTCCTAAATGGCCCATAGGGCCCTGGTCAAAAGTAGTGCACTATGTAGGGAATAGGGTGCCATTTGGGATGCATTTAGGCTCTAGAGCTCTATCCCTTGGAACAAATCATTCTAATCATGATAATATTGGTTATCTTGGTTGTTATGTTCAGGTGTATGGTCATGTAATTTAGCAATGTCACTGTATTGACTTTCCAGGGTGGTCCTTGTGGAGTTCTGGCTTCAGTCCAGGCTTGTATTCTGCAGAAACTTCTATTTGAGGGGACCGGCAGTGACGCAGGGCACCAGTAAGCACAGCATTCATTCATGTTTCTCTGTCAGATAGCCCACATGTACTAGGTTGTGTCCCAAAATGCATCCTATTCCATATTTAGTGCACTACTTTGGGCCAGGGCCCAAATGGCTCTGGTCAAATGTAGTGCACTATATCAGGAATAGGGTGCCATTTGTGACGCTGTCTTTATTATGAGAAATTAAATGTTCTTCACAAACCATTAATTCACATCAATGAGTGCTTTCTTGATTTACATCAGTGAGTATTAAGTCATGGAAAATTCTGTAAGTTCCAGTATTTAATTCCGTCTTGACTTCAGATGACTTCCATTGACTTCACATGGCATTTTGTCACCAGGAGATTAAGACCCTCTGATGCTGTGAGAACAAAGTGCCTCACGTTAGCCACTGCTGAGATCCTGTGGAGGGCTGGGGAGGGGAAAAAAGCCACCATCGCCATGTAAGTGAAACTCTCTCTGTTCCTTGTTGGGATCTAAAGAATGTCAACATGAAAATACAGGGTCATATTCACTAGGCAGAAAACGGAGGGACAACCCAAACTTGTCCAATAAGAAACCCTTGTTTTCCGTTGCAAAATGTTTTGGTACGGTGTGCACAAATGAATACTACCCTTGTTTTAAAAGGTGTAAGCCAAGGTTATCCTTTTATAAACCTTTCCGTTACCAATGTTGTCTTGCAGAACATCAGGAAGAAATCATTTCACCCCTACAGGACACCATAGATCTGAAGGAGTTCTAGAAAAGGTACAGTAATGTTAGAGAGAGTCTCTACCCTCTTGTCATCTATTTATGATCCTTATTTTAGCAACGACCTGGGGAATAGTTACAGGGGAGAGGAGGGGGGATGAATGAGCCAATTGGAAGCTGGGGATGATTAGGTGGCCATAATGGTATGAGGGCCAGATTGGGAATTTAGCCAGGACACCGGGGTTAAAACCCCTACTCTGCAATGGGATCCTTAGTGACCACAGAAAGTAAGGACACCAGTTTAACGTCCCATCCGAAAGACGGCACCCTCCACGTCAATGTGCCCAATCACTGCCCTGGGGCATTGGGATATTTTATTTTAGACCAGAGGAAGGGGGGTGTTAGACAGCATCTGGTCTCCCATCCAGGGACCGACCAGGACCAACCCTGCTTAGCTTCAGCCATCTACTGTACAGTATGTAGACAGTGTGTTTTTCTAGGAGAAATGCTAACATTTTAAAACATTTACTTTAATCCAATTACATTATTGTTGTTCCCAGATATCTATATTATGTGACCATCAGTTATGAACTAGGTTTGAGGATGAGGTTCTTCATATCTTTGATGCAATTTGGACAAACGTCTTTCCTAAAACTCTTTTGTTGTAGATTACATGTATTGATGTTGACAATCTAAAGGACCTTCAGTTGCTTGTGGAACAGCATATTCAACAGGTGAGATTACTCTATATGTATTATATGGTCAATATCCTTATGTGCCCATGTCAAATGCCAAAGCATGCACTCTTGTCTACTTTGAGGGTTTCGGTTAGATATTTCTGTTTGATTCTTTTTCTCACACTTGACTAAACTGGTGATTTCTTTCTTTGTAGTTTGAGTCGGGAGCCTTAGGGTGTATATTGCTCACCATCTCTGCTATTCTTTCCAGATCTATTGACCGGTACGATGATAGTGTACATTCAACACATATGAACAGACAGAAAATGCATGCATGCCATATAAAGTAGCTGTTGTGATCCTGTTCCCCCTTTTCCTCAGGGTTAGAGAGGATATGGATGTCCCCAACACCACACTCATCGGAGCCCATGGCTACTGCACACAGGTAGCGTCAAATGGCACCATATCCCCTGTATAGTGCACTATGTAGGGAATAGGGTATTATTTGGGCTCCTGAGTGGCATAGCGGTCTAAGGCACTGCATCTCAGTGCTAGAGGCGTCACTACGGACACCCACTGGTTCAAATCCAGGCTGTATCACAACCGGCCGTGATTGGGAGTCCCATAGGGTGGTGCACAATTGGCCCAGCGTCGTCCGGGTTTGGCTAGTGTAGGTTGTCATTGTAAATAAGAATTTGTTGACTTGCCTAGTTAAATAAAGGTTACGTTTAAAACAATAATAATTGGGATGCACACTAAGTAGGCCACCAAAAACATTGCACTATGCCAAGTAGAAATCAATATGTTTTCTCCAATTCTGTTGAAAGACACTCTTCAAATTCACCAATAGCTCTTTTGGATTAATCTTGGACAATGTGGTTTTGCTCATGGGGAATAATATTAGTAATGGAGAAAATATCTATATTATTTTTTCTTGATTTAATATCAATACTGTTAATCCAAGTATCGATTAGTAATACATTTAAAAAAGTTCACGTTAGCTAGGGATAGTCGGCTGGAGCTGCGCCAAAACTCTGGTATTTCTCATGTTCTCCATCTTCTTTTTAAATGGTGAGCCAACATCAGCACTTTTATCTCAAATGCGTTTTCTCATGGCTCTCAGCAGACATATAAAATCAGCAAAAAAAGAAACGTCCCTTTTTCAGGACCCTGTCTTTCAAAGATAATTCATAAAAATCCTAATAACGTCACAGATCTTCATTGTAAAGGGTTTAAACACTATTTCTCATGCTTGTTCAATGAACCATAAACAATTAATGAACATGCACCTGTGGAACGGTCGTTAAGACACTAACAGCTTACAGACAGTAGGCAATTAAAGAGGCCTTTCTACTGACTCTGAAAAACACCAAAAGAAAGATGCCCAGGGTCCCTGCTCATCTGTGTGAACGTGCCTTATGCATGCTGCAAGGAGGCATGAGGACTGCAGATGTGGTCAGGGCAATAAATTGCAATGTCCGTACTGTGAGACGCCTAAGACAGCGCTACAGGACGGACAGCTGATTGTCCTCGCAGTGGCAGACCACGTATAACACCTGCACAGGATCGGTACATCCGAACATCACTCCTGCGGGACAGGTACAGGATGGCAACAACAACTGCCTGAGTTACACCAGGAACGCACAATCCCTCCATCAGTGCTCAGACTGTCTGCGATAGTCTGAGAGAGGCTGGACTGAGGGCTTGTAGGCCTGTTATAAGGCAGGTCCTCACCAGACATCACCGGCAACAATGTCGCCTATGGACACAAACCCACCGTCGCTGGACCAGACAGGACTGGCAAAAAGTGCTCTTCACTGATGAGTCGGGTTTTGTCTCAGCAGGGGTGATGGTCGGATTCGCGTTTATCATCGAAGGAATGAGCGTTACACCGAGGCCTGTACTCTGGAGCGGGATCGATTTGGAGGTGGAGGGTCCGTCACGGTCCGGGGCGGTTTGTCACAACATCATCGGACTGAGCTTGTTGTCATTGCAGGCAATCTCAACGCTGTGTGTTACAGGGAAGACATCCTCCTCCCTCATGTTGTAACCTTCCTGCAGGCTCATCCTGACATGACAATGCCACCAGCCATACTGCTCGTTCTGTGCGTGATTTCCTGCAAGACAGGCAGGCTCATCCTGACATGACCCTCCAGCATGACAATGCCACCAGCCATGCTACTCGTTCTGTCCGTGATTTCCAGTGAAGAGTCCGAATCTCAATCCCATTGAGCACATCTGGGACCTTTTGGATCGGAGGGTGTGGGCTTGGGCCATTCCCCCCAGAAATGTCCGGGAACTTGCAGGTGCCTTGGTGGAAGAGTGGGGTAACATCTCACAGCAAGAACTGGCAAATCTGGTGCAGTCCATGAGGAGATGCACTGCAGTACTTAATGCAGCTGGTGGCCACACCAGATACTGACTGTTACTTTTGATTTTGACCCCCCCTTTGTTCAGGGACACATTATTCCATTTCTGTTAGTCACATGTCTGTGGAACTTGATCAGTTTATGTTTCAGTTGTTGAATCTTGTTATGTTCATACAAATATTTACACATGTTGAGTTTGCTGAAAATAAAAGCAGTTGACAGTGAGAGGACGTTTATATATTGAGCAATATGTTTGGAACATCAAATCGCATTAAAAACGCAACATCGAATCGCAATACATATAGAATCGTGATACATATAGAATCGCAGTACATATTGTATAGGCACCTACAGTTGAATTTGGAAGTTTACATACACCTTAGCCAAATACATTTGAACTCAGTTTTTCACAATTCCTGACATTTAATCCTAGTAAACATTCCCGGTCTTAGGTCAGTTAGGATCACCACTTTATTTTAAGAATGTGAAATGTCAGAATAATAGTAGAGAGTGATTTATTTCAGCCTTTATTTCTTTCATCACATTCCCAGTGGCTCAGACGTTTACATACACTAAATTAGTATTTGGTAGCATTGCCTTTAAATTGTTTAACTTGGGTCAAACGTTTCGGGTAGCCTTCCACAAGCTTCCCACAATAAGTTGGGTGAATTTTGGCCCATTCCTCCTGACAGAGCTGGTGTAACTGTGTCAGGTTTGTAGGCCTCCTTGCTCGCACACGCTTTTTCAGTTCTGCCCACAAATGTTCTATAGGATTGAGGTCAGGGTTTGTGATGGTCACTCCAATACCTTGACTTTGTTGTCCTTAAGCCATTTTCCACAACTTTGGAAGTATGCTTGGGGTCATTGTCCATTTGGAAGTGTCACGCCCTGACCTGAGAGAGCCTTTTTATGTCTCTATTTAGGTTTGGTCAGGGTGTGATTTGGGTGGGCATTCTATGTCCTTTTTTCTATGCTTTGTATTTCTTTGTTTTGGCCTGGTATGGCTCTTAATCAGGGACAGCTGTACATCGTTGTCGCTGATTGGGAGTCATACTTAGGCAGCCTGTTTTCCTTTGGGGTTTGTGGGTAGTTAATTTTTGTTTAGTGTTTTGTTATACCTGACAGAACTGGTTGGCTGTCATTTTCTTGTTTTGTTCAAAGTGTCTCGATTACAATTAAATATGAGCACTCAACACGCTGCGCCTTGGTCTACTTCTTCAGACAGCCGTTATAGGAAGACCCATTTGCGACCAAGCTTTAACTTCCTGACTGATGTCTTGAGATGTTGCTTCAATATATCCACATAATTGTGGCTCATAATCATGATGCCATCTATTTTGTGAAGTGCACCAGTCCCTCCTGCAGCAAAGCACCCCCACAACATGATGCTGCCACCCCTGTGCTTCACGGTTGGGATGGTGTTCTTCGGCTTGCAAGCCTCCCCCTTTTTCCTCCAAACATAACGATGGTCATTATCGCCAAACAATTCTATTTTTGTTTCATCAGACCAGAGAACATTTCTCCAAAAAGTACAATCTTTGTCCCCATGTGCAGTTGCAAACCGCAGGTTGGCTTTTTTATGGCGGTTTTGGAGCAGTGGCTTCTTCCTTGCTGCGCGGCCTTTCAGGTTATGTCGATGTAGGACTCGTTTTACTTTTGTACCTATTTGTACCTCCAGCATCTTCACAAGGTCGTTTGCTGTTGTTCTGGGATTGATTTGCACTTTTCGCACCAAAGTACGTTCATCTCTAGGAGACAGAACACGTCTCCTTCCTGAGCGGTATGATGGATGTGTGGTTCCATGGTGTTTATACTTGTGTACTATTGTTTGTACAGATGAACGTGGTACCTTCAGGCGTTTGGAAATTGCTTCCAAGAATGAACCAGACTTGAAGAGGTCTAAAATTTTTTTTCTGCGCTCTTGGCTGATTTCTTATGATTTTCCGATGATGTTCAGCAAAGAGGCACTGAGTTTGAAGGTAGGCCTTGAAGTACATCCACAGGTACACCTCCAGTTGACTCAGATTATGTTAATTAGCTTATCAGAAGCTCCTAAATCCATAACATCATTTTCTGGAATTTTCCAAGCTGTTTAAAGGCACAGTCAACTTAGTGTATTTAAACTTCTGACCCACTGTTATTGTGATACAGTGAATTATAAGTGAACTAATCTGTCTGTAAACAATTGTTGGAAAAATTACTTGTGTCATGCACAAAGTAGATGTCCTAACCGACTTGCCAAGAGTATAGTTTGTTAACAAGAAATTTGTGGAGTGGTTGAAAAACAAGTTTCAAAGACTCCAACCTATGTGTATGTAAACTTCGACTTCAACTGTAAGTATTGTGATATTATTTTATCGTGAGGTCACTGGCAATTCCCAGCCCTAAATAATGTACAGTGCATTCGGAAAGTTTTCAGACCCCATTACTTTTTCTACATTTTGTTACGTTACAGGCTAATTCTAAAAGTGATTAAACTGTTTTTCCCCCCTCATCAATCTACACACATTACCCCATAATGACAAAGCAAAAACAGGTTTTTAGAAATGTATTACAAATAAAAAAAAGAAATATTACATTTACATAAGTATTCAGACCCTTTACTCAGTACTTTGTTAAAGCACCTTTGACAGCGATTACAGCCTCGTGTCTTCTTGGGTATGAAGCTACAAGCTTGGCACACCTGTATTTGGGGAGTTTCTCCCATTGTTCTCTGCAGATCCTGAGCACTCTGGAGCAGGTTTTCATCAAAGATCTCTCGGTACTTTGCTCCGTTCATCTTTCCCTCGATCCTGACTAGACTCCCAGTCCCTGCCAGAGAAAAACATCCCCACAGCATGATGCTGCCACCAACATGAATCACTGTAGGGAATGTGCCAGGTTTCCTCCAGACGTGGGGAGGCAGTATTTTCTGAATGTCACGCGCCAATGTAAAAATGGGTTTTTGGATATAAATATGAATTTGATCGAACAAAAAATGCATGTATTGTCTAACATGATGTCCTAGGAGTGTCATCTGATGAAGATTGTCAAAGGTTAGTGCTTAATTTTAGCTGTATATCTGGCTTTGTGACGGCTATCCGTGCTTGGAAAATGGCTTTTTTTTTTGTTGCTAAGGTGCTATCCTAAAATAATCTAATGTTTTGCTTTCACCGTAAAGCCTTTTTGAAATCGGACAATGTGATTGGATTAACGAGTAGAGTATCTTTAAAATGCTGTATAATACTTTAATTTTAATTTTGAGATTATTATTTTTTTAATTTTGTGCCGTGCTATCTCACTGGTTGTTGTCCAACCAATCCCGTTAACAGGACTTTATCTCGAAGGGGTCCTCGAGGTTAATGAGATCTGGCACTGATGTTGGGCGATTAGGCCTGTCTCGTAGTCGGCGTTCTAATTCATCCCAAAGGTGTTCGATTGAGGTTGAGGTCAGGTATCTGTGCAGGCCAGTCAAGTTCTTCCAAACCAATCTTGACAAACCATTTCTGTATGGACCTCGATTTGTACACGGTGGCATTCTCATGCTGAAACAGGAAAGGGCCTTCTCCAAACTGTTGCCACAAAGTTGGAAGCACAGAATCGTCTAGAATGTCATTGTATGCTGGAGAAATAAGATTTCCCTTCACTGGAACCAAGGGGCGTAGCCCGAACCATGAAAAACAGCCCCAGACCATTATTTCTCCTCCACCAAACTTTACAGTTGGCACTATGCATTCGGGCACGTAGCATTCTCCTGGCATCCACCAAATCGTGATTCATCACTCCAGAGTAAGCTTTTCCACTGCTTCAGAGTCCAATGGCGGCGAACTTTACGCAATTCCAGCCAACTCTTTGCATTACGTATGGTGATCTTAGGCTTGTGTGCGGCTGCTCGGCTATGGAAACCCAATTCATGAAGCTCCTGACGAGCAGTTCTTGTGCTGATTTTGCTACCAGAGGCAGTTTGGAACTCTGTAGTGAGTGTTGCATCCGAGGACAGACAATTTTTACGAGCTTCAGCGGTCCCGTTCTGTGAGCTTGTGTGGACTACCACTTCGCGGTTGAGCCGTTGTTGCTCCTAGACATTCACATTTTACAATAACAGCACTTACAGTTGACCAGGGCAGCACTAATTTTACGAACTGACTTGTTGGAAAGGTAGCATCCTATGACGGTGCCACGTTGAAAATCACTGAGCTCTTCAGTAAGGCCATTCTACTGCCATGGTTTGTCTATGGAGATTGCACGGCTGTGTGCTGTATTTTATACACCTGTCAGCAACGCGTGTGGCTGAACGAGCCGAATCCACTAATTTGAAGGGGTGTTCACATACTGCTGGGTATATAGTGTATTACGTTATACTGTATGAATTTAAACATAATCCACCCTGACATTTATTTTGGTTTTATTATTATTCCTCCATAGGAGCTGGTCAATTTATTGCTGTGTGGACAGGCTGTGTCCAATGTCTTCAACAACAATATGGAGCTGGATTCAGGCAATGGAAACCTGACCCTTCTCAAGGGAATAAGAGGTCGCAGTGACATTGGACTGCTGTCCTTATTTGAACATTATAATATATGCAAGGTAAAAACACATGGTTACATGACACATCACATGTGTCCCAAATGGAATCCTATTCCCTATATAGTGCACTACTTTTGACCGTAACCCTATGGATCATGGTTAAAGGTAGAGCACTATAAAGGGAATAGGGTGATTTTTGGGATGCACTTATTTGTTGAAACAGCCCTAAAATATTACAGATTGTGCCTTTTTTAATTCATTTTTCTGCACTATTTTAGAACCGTAACTAACTAGTTAGCTAGTAACATGTGCAGCATAGAGAAACACTAACCAACAATGCATATTTTAGTCAACTCTTTTTGACTCAACCAATGTCTACACTCAACCAAGACGCTCTATTTCCAGATACCTTTTGTTTCTAATGATCATGTATGGTTTGATACATTTTGAAGGTTGGTTCCAACCTGAAGACTCCCAAGTTCCCTATCTGGGTGGTGTGCAGCGAGAGCCATTTCAGCGTGCTCTTTGGTGTGCAGGAGCTGCTGAGTGACCAGTGTGTGATCGGGGAGTTTGACCTGTACTACTACGACGGCCTAGCCAATCAGCAGGAGGAAATCTGCCTAACTGTCTGTACGTATGGAACACTGATGATGATGATCTGGGTTGGTTTCATCTGCTAGAGAACTAGACACAGATGTATCCCTTTCTTATGTACTGTAGCTATTTGGGTAACTCTGTTATTGATGTGAAATGATCAGGCCCTATTCATTCATCTCACGTATCACTCGTATGTATTTCACTTGAAAATGAATGACTTTCAGTGCCAATCATAAGTTAATATGAAGTTAATGTTCCTCATGAAGAGTTTGTATTCTTGTATTTAT
The DNA here is from genome assembly GCF_965601325.2 of Salmo salar. Classification (NCBI taxonomy): domain Eukaryota; kingdom Metazoa; phylum Chordata; class Actinopteri; order Salmoniformes; family Salmonidae; genus Salmo; species Salmo salar. Next base: position 49,847,267 of record NC_138306.1, on the reverse strand, counting down.
GTCCAGCTTTAGGTACCTCAGGAATATCTCCTGGCTGCCAAGGTATCGACACTGATCTCATTCCTCCTCTTGAACACTGTATACGGACCAAGTGAGTCAGTTCATTTTTCTTGTTCAAACATGCATTAAAGCCGCCGATGCTTAAATATAAGTAATATAATAAAATTATTCCCATCAAAACCCATCAGGTTATGCTAGTGACTTGTCTGAAGGTAACCAGTACTGGATTAAAAAAATGAATGGAAGTATGGAGCTTAGTTTTGTGCCTACTCCCAAAAAAGTGTTTAAATATGTGTAAAAGAAAAAGTATATATATACTTCCTGTGCTTTTTTATATCTCCTAGATATAGGACTGACACTTATTTTTGGACTGTCATTTTTGCCATTTATGAATGTTATTCAATGCATTTCTGTGGGCTATAGTATAAAGGCCCAATTTAATATGTTATCAAATGTTTTTATTTATCTTTTTTTTATATATATACCTATAGGGGTCCTAAAATAGCTAGATAATCCATGATATTACCATCCTAAAACATTTCCATAATGTTAGCTTGAACCACTTCGCTTGATTGATTGTAATTGCACTAGTATTACATTTTTATGTACTTTTATGTAAAGTGTCCTTGGGTGTCTTGAAATGCGCCTGACAAATAAAACTGTGTTATCATTGTAGGATTTACACTGAGTATACCAAACATTAGGAACACCTTCCTAATATTGAGTTGCAGCCCATGTTGACTCCAATGCTTTCCACGGTTGTGTCACGTTGGCTGGATGTCCTTTGGGTGGTGGACTGTTCTTGATACACACGGGAAACTGTTGAGCGTGAAAAACCCAGCAGCGTGGCAGTTCTTGACACAAACCGGTGTGCCTGACACCCACTACCATACGCCGTTCAAAGGCACTTTAAATCTTTTGTCCTGCCCATTCACTGAATGGCACACATACACAATCCATGTCTCAATTGTCTCAGGTCTTAAAAATCCTTCTTTAACCTGTCTCTTCCCCTTCATCTACCCTAAAGTGGATTTAACAAGTGACATCAGTAATGGATCATAGCTTTCACCTGGATTCATGTCATGGAAAGAGCAGGTGTTCATAATGTTTTGTGCACTCAGTGTATAATGCTGCCTATTTATATTGCAAGTGATACTTTGAACAACATTTGTAGTACAATGTTTTTATGGTACAGTATGTACATTTTAGTCATTTAGCAGACAGTGTTATCCAGAGCGACTTCTTCAAGTTATATCAACATTTGCATGCATTTACCATAGTCCACTCTGACTGTTTATTGTGTTTTGTTTTCCTAGATGGAAAGATGCCATTGTCAATTGGAATGACACCGAGCCCATACTTTGACTGGCTAGTGGATAGAAGGTGATGACTGTAGATGAGACTGGGACGACCCCATGGCTGGAGACACAAAATATACTGCTTTCTTATTGCAAAATATGCCCTTAAGCAAACACTTTTATCCAAAGCGAATTATAGTCATGCATGCATGCATACATTACAGATTAAATAGAATTGCTTACAGTAGCGGTGCATGGGTAAAATCACTGGGGAAGCCAAGCCCCCCCCACCCAAAAGCCATATTATAACCTACTATGTGTGTTGTGATAATTGCATTTTTTGCTCTAGAACCTGTTAGTTCATATGCCTTGCCACTGTGATATATAGGCCTATGGCCGAGACAGTAAGAAGACATAGTGGCAGAATAAATTCAACCACACCTTTGTTTCATCACAAAACTGAAGAGAAACCTCTGTCCGGTGAAGTCCACAAAGCATATTTCATGTAGCAAACAGTTATATGACCTACAGCATAGTCAAGCAAGTTAATGTTTCTGACTTTTCACTAAACAACTATTGATTTAGAACCACAGAGTTACCATAAGTCTCAAAGAAAGCAGGAGCTGCCTCCACTATTCCAGCACCATTTCTACTTCAACATTTCAACATCATCAAGTGAAATCACCCATGCTTGGTCTAATACAGTGACAACTAAAAGATACCAAAAACGATTTGGTCCAATAAACGTAAGCCAAATGTGATATGGCTGTCCATGGTTCTGCTTTCTCTCTGTGTGTGTGTGCGTGCGTGCATTCGTGCAAGTAGAAAAAAACATGTTTACTCACCCTACTTGTAGAGACACGCCAATGCCATCATCCTCTTTCATGTTGATGAAATGGTCTATGATTCTGTCATACAGTACACACTTTTAGTTTTGTTGTCCTAGGGTACCTGGCTAAAATGCTTTCTAGCTAGCTTAACTTCTTTCATGAGCAACAATGAGCCAGGCCAGCTAGTTAACATTAGTCTACAATGTCTAGCTACATATTGAACTTCCATCCTCTCAGGCCAGGGGCACAATGTATGAATTAATGGTTGGATCATTATCACCATTATAATCATTGGCCAGTATGGAGAATTAAAGCTGCATTATGTAACTTTTTGGTCGTCCTGACTATATTCACATAGAAATGGGAGTTATAGATCTGTCATTCTCATTGAAATCACGTCTTAAGAAGCGGTAGATCTGTTCTATGCGCACAATTTTTATGCTTCCCGGTCTTAAGTTTGGTTTTTGTGTCTTTTACTTTCGGTTTTGAACGCCAGCTTCAAATAGCTGAAAATATTTTTGGTTATGGAAAATATATTTCACTGCAGTTCAGATGGTACAATGATTCTCTACACTATTCTTGCTTGTTTTGTCACATAAACTGAAATTAGGTGAACTATTAGACTTTTAACAACCAGGAAATGGCAGTGTGCATCTTTATGTAAAACCACAAGTGCAAATCCCTATCTCCATCCATGGCTAATTTAGGAAAGGGACAATTTTAGCTAACTAGCTAGCTAGCCACCGGAGGACAACAACATAACGAGATGCAACAATTCTAGTTTTTTTCTGTCAATTCAATATTAGGATGGTATTGTTAAAGTTGCGCTATGCAGAAATCGCTCCGCCATTTCCTGTTTGATGAAACTCTAATAGTTAATCTAATTTTAATCTATGTGACAAAATAAGATGGTACAGTGTAGAGAATCATTGTACCATCTAAACCACTGTGAAATATATTTTCCATAACCCAAAATATTGTATTTTCAGCTGTTTTGAAGCTGGTGTACAAAACCAGAAGTAAACGATGCAAAAATAAAACTTAAGAATGGAAAGCATAGAACATATCTACTGCTTTTTAGACTTGTTTTCAAGTTGAATGATAGATCTATAACCCACTTTTCTATGTGAATTTGGTCAGGTCGCACATAAAGTTACATATTGACACATTTAATGTAAGTTACATATTGCCACTTTTACTGTTTTGGAAAGTCGGTGTATTTGTATTGTATAAAACAGGGTTCTCCAACCCTGTTCCTGGAGAGCTTCCATCCTGTCGATTTTCGTTCCAACCCTGTTCCTGGAGAGCTTCCATCCTGTGGATTTTCACTCCAACCCTGTTCCTGGAGAGCTTCCATCCTGTGGATTTTCGCTCCAACCTTAATCTAGCACACCTGAATCGGGTTAGAGTGAAATGGGGTCGCTCTCCAGGAACAGGGTTGGAGACCCATGGTATAAAGTATATTATTTGAATAAATATTATTGTATTTCATCAACAACCACGTGTTGACACGATCATGGAGGCCGTTTTGTACATGTTAATTTACATTTGAATCATTTAGCAGACGCTCTTATCCAGAGTGACTTACAGGATCAAGTAGGGTTAAGTGCCTTGCTCAAGGGCACATTGCCAGGTTTTTCACCTAGTCAGCTTGGGGATTTGAACCAGCGACTTTTCGGTTACTGGCACTTAACCACTAGGCTAGTCGCTGTCCCCAGGTCGCCTAATTGTTTCTGAATGCCTGAAGATGTTCTTGTTATAAGTGGTGCAGGAAATGTTGATTCCTACGCCTTAAAACGAGTCTTTACCTCATCGTTTCTTACATGGACATGCCCAATATAAAGAGGAGTGCCTTGGATTTGGCGTAGCCTATGACATGCAGCTTTCATGACCATCAGTCTTAAAGGTAGAGTCAGCAGTTATTTCTGCAACAGCTAAGAGCATCTTGCATCTCGCTCATCACAATATCATCTGTGCGGCTTGTGGCAGCGTCATTTAGCTCACTCTACCGTTTAATGTATGACAATATCCATAGGGTATTATTACATTTCAAACATTATTCTATTACATGACGTATATACTACATATCTAACCATTTGATGTTATTTGTGAAATGGACGTGTGTATTTTTGACTGTAAAACATTTGACTGTAGATGTTTTATTTGAATGGTCAGAGTTGTAAACTAATTTGTTTTATTAATTTAAAAGTTGTGGATCACCTGTATCTTGCCTTTTGTCTTCTGTGAATGACTACACTTGGACACATGCAATGCCTTGATTGTCCTCTTGCTGCCACTGTTGAGTTGTATATGGATCCTGTATGCAGTCAACATTGCTCACTCTTGGTTCCCATGACAGGAGAGAAGATATATGAAATGTTAATGGTTGCCAAATCAAAATAGAATAAAATTGTATTGGTCGCATGCACATATTTAGCAGATGTTATTGCGGGTATAGAAAAATGCTTGTGTTCCTAGCTCCAACAGTGCAGTAATAATCTAACAATATACAACAATACACACAAATCTAAAAATTAAAGAATGGAATTAAGAAACATTAGGATGAGCAATTTTGGAGTGTGTGTGTGTGTGTGGGATGTATAGACATGAATGTTTTTATGAAGTTCATTTTTTTCCACCAGAATATTCATTCAAGTGTTTTTTTACGTGAAGTAAATGTCAAGTCAGGAGATTGTGTAACACCTGGAGTGTATCCACACTGCCTTCGGAAAGTATTCAGACCCCTTCCTTTTTTCCACATTTTGTTACGTTACAACCTTATTCTAAAATGAATTAAATAAAGAATGTTGCTCATCAATCTACACACAACACAATTGGAAAAAGTTTGGAACTACCAAGACTCTTCCTAGAGCTGTCCAGCCAGCCAAACTGAGCAATCACGAGAGAAGGGCCTTGGTCAGGGAGGTGACCAAGAACCAGATGGTGACTCTGACAGAGCTCCAGAGTTCCTCTGTGGAGATGGGAGAACCTTCAAACATCTCTGCACACTCCACCAATCAGGCCTTTATGGTAGAGTGGCCAGGCCGAAGCCACTTCTCAGTAAAAGGCACATGACAGCCCGGTTGCCCAAAAGGCAACTAAAAGACTCTCAGACCATGAGAAACAAGATTCTCTGGTCTGATGAAACCAAGATTGAACTCCTTGGCCTGAATGCCAACCGTCACATCTGGAGGAAACCTGGCACCATCCCTACGGTGAAGCATGGTGGCTGTTGGGAAGTTTTTCAGCAGCAGGGACTTGGAGTCAGGATTGAGGGAATGATGAACAGAGCTTGAGAGCATCTGCAGAGAAGAATAGGAGAAACTCCCCCAAGCTTGTAGCATCATACAGAAGAAGACTCAAGGCTGTAATCGCTGCCAAATGTGCTTCAACAAAGTACTGAGTATATGAATACTTGTGTAAATGTAATATTTCAGTTACATTTTTTAAATAAATGTGTCATTATGGGCTATGTGTGTAGATTGATGAGGGGAAAAAACTATTTAATTAATTTTAGAATAAGACTCTAATGTAACAAAATGTAGAAAAAGTAAAGGGGTCTGAATACTTTCCGAATGCACCACAACCAAATACAACAATATTTATGAATGTTGTATTTCTTTCTCCATTTCGCAAGAACAATACACAAAGGTTGAGCCCGGTTTTATTCCAATCTGATTGAATGGAAGTAAATTGCAGCTTCCCCAATCAGTTTCACCACTGGCCATCTGTTGCTATGTATTTGAAGCTTGAGGGATTGCAGAAACATCTCCACCCACTCATGATAACGTTGCATACTATTTGAGCATGAGCCTCTAGCCGAGGCCAAACATTTTATTTCATTGTTTTGGCTAGATTGGATTTATCCTCAGCTTAGGGTCATAGCCATAGTGTTATTGAATTGCCAATGTGAGAGTGATGACTTGGTATTTTGGTCATTTTTGTAAAAATACTTTCACCTTAACCTACATGGTTGCATTTCCCAAATCCCTTCAAATGTATTTTCACACAGTAAATGAACATTTATTTGGTCAACACTTTATTGTAAGTCCACGTAATAAAGCATTTATCATGGGATTAGTAAATAGTTTATTGATAATGTATTAATCATTACTAATATAGGTTCAGCGATGAGACAGCCTATAGGGAGGAGGTCAGAGACCTGACCGTGTGGTGCACGGACAACAACCTCTCCCTCAACGTGATCAAGACAAAGGAGATGATTGTGGACTACAGGAAAAGGATGACCGAGCACGCCCCCATTCTCCTCGACGGGGTTATAGTTTAGCAGGTTGAGAGCTTCAAGTTCCTTGGCGTCCCCATCACCAACAAACTTACATGGTCCAAGCACACCAAGACAGTTGTGAAGAGGACACGACAAAACCTATTCACCCTCAGGAGACTGAAAAGATTTGGCATGGGTCCTCAGATCCTCAAATGGTTTTACAGCTGCACCATCGAGAGCATCCTGACGGGTTGCATCACTGCCTTGTATGGCAACTGCTCGGCCTCCGACCGCAAGGCACTACAGAGGGTAGTGCATACGTCGCAGTACATCACCGGGGCCAAACTTCCTGCCATCCAGGATCTCTATACCAGGCGGTGTCAGAGGAAGGCCCTAACAATTGTTAACGACTCCAGCCACCCTAGTCATAGACTGTTCTCTCTGCTACAGCACGGCAAGCGGTACCAGAGCGCCAAGTCTAGGTCCAAGAGGCTTCTTAACAGCTTCTACCCCCAAGCCATAAGACTCCTGAACAGCTAATCAAATGGCTACCCAGAATATTAGCATTTTTAGGCATTTACTTAAAACTGAATTGTTGGTTAAGGACTTGTAAGTAAGCATTGGTAAGGTGAAAGTACCTGTTATACTCGGAGAATGTGGCAAATAAAATTTGATTTAATCTTATAAACCTGATGCTCCTTAAGGTCTCAAAATGGCCCCTAGAACATATCAATGGTTAAAGAATAAGCACACAACACAGAATGTTATTAAAAGGAAATATATGGAACATTCTATTCACAAAAACTGTTGTGAAACAACTGTTACAAGGGCTTGAGGAAGAGCTGTAATGTGAATGTTCTGTTGGAGTTGTCAACCTGGCGAATATGAACTGATCATAAAACATGGAGATGTAGACTACACACAACAGCTGGTCGGACCGGATAGTTGTTCTCTAGTGGATTTGAATTGTTTAAGGATTTGTATTCCCTATTGAGTGCATTTGGAAAGTTTTCAGTCCTCTTGACTTTTCCCACATTTTGTTACATTACAGCCTTATTCTAAAATGGATTACATCGTTTTCTCCCCGTCATCAATCTACACACATTACCCCATAATGACAAAGCAAAAACAGGTTTTTAGAATTTGTTGCAAATTTATAAAATATAAAACCCAGAAATATCACATTTACATAAGTATTAAGACCCTTTACACAGTACTTTGTTGAAGCACCTTTGGCAGCGATTACGGCCTCAAGTCTTCTTGGGTATGACGCTACAGGCTTGGCACACCTGTATTTGGGGAGTTTCTCCCATTCTTCTCAGCACATCCTCTCAAGCTCTCTCAGGTTGGATGGGGAGCATTGTTGCACAGCTATTTCCAGGTCTCTCCAGAGATGTTCGATCGGGTTCAAGTCCAGGCTCTGGCTGGGTCACTCAAGGACATTCATAGACTTGTACCGTAGCCACTCCTGCGTTGTCTTGGCTGTGTGCTTAGGGTTGTTGTCTTGTTGGAAGGTGAACCTTCGCTCCAGTCTGAGGTCCTGAGCACTCTGGAGAAGGTTGTCATCCAGGATCTCTCTGTATTTGCTCCTTTCATCTTTTCCTCGATCCTGACTAGTCTCCCAGTCCCAGCCGTTGAAATCAAACAATCAAATGTATTTATAAAGCCCTTTTTACATCAGCCGATATAACAAAATGCTGTACAGAAACCCAGCCTAAAACCCCAAACAGGAAGCAATGCAGATGTAGAAGCACGGTGGCTAGGAAAAACTCCCTAGAAAGGCCAGACCCTAGGAAGAAACCTAGAGAGGAACCAGGCTCTGAGGGGTGGCCAGTCCTCTTTTGGCTGTGCCGGGTGGAGATTATAACAGAGCACGGCCAAGATGTTCAAACGTTAATAGATGACCAGCAGGGTCATATAATAATAATCACAGTGGTTGTAGAAGGTGCAACTGGTCAGCACCTCAGGAGTAAATGTCAGTTGGCTTTTCATAGCCGATCATTCAGAGTTAGAGACAGCAGGTGCGGTAGAGAGAGAGAGTCCAAAACAGCAAGTCCGAGACAATGTAGCAAGTCCAGTGAACAGGTCAGGGTTCCATAGCCACAGGCAGAACAGTTGAAACTGGAGCAGCAGCATGACCATGTGGACTGGGGACAGCAAGGAGTCATCCGGCCAGGTAGTCCTGAAGCATGGTCCTAGGGCTCAGGTCCTCCGAGAGAAGAGAGAGAGAAAAAGAGAGAGTGAAAAGGAGAGAGAGAGAATTAGAGGGAGCATACTTAAATTCACACAGGACATTGGATACGACATGAGAAATACTCCAGATATAACAGACTGACCCTAGCCCCCCCAACACATAAACTATTGCAGCATGAATACTGGAGGCTGGGACAGGAGGGGTTGGGAGACACTGTGGCCCTGTCCGACGATACCTCCGGAAAGGCCAAACAGGCAGGATATAACCCCACCCACTTTACCAAGGCACAGCCCCCACACCACTAGAGGGATATCTTGAAACACCAACCTAATACCCTGAGACAAAGCAGAGTATAGCCCAAGAAGACCTTCCCCACGGCACGAACCCGAGAGGGGCACCAACCCAGACAGGAAGATCACGTCAGTGACTCAACCCACTCAAGTGACTCACCCCTCCTAGGGACGGCATGGAAGAGCACCAGTAAGCCAGTGACTCAGCCCCCGTAATAGGGCTAGAGGCAGAGAATCCCAGTGGAGAGAGGGGAACTGGCCAGGCAGAGACAGCAAGGGCGGTTCGTCGCTCCAGTGCCTTTCCGTTCACCTTCACACCCCTGGGCCAGACTACAGTCAATCGTAGGACCTACTGAAGAGATGAGTTTTCAATAAAGACTTAAAGATCGAGACAGAGTCTGCGTCTCTCACATGGATAGGCAGACCATTCCATAAAAATTGAGCTCTATAGGAGAAAGCCCTGCCTCCAGCTGTTTGCTTAGAAATTCTAGCGACAGTAAGGAGGCCTGCGTGTTGTAACCTCACGCTTGACATTAAGGGAATCCCCAACTAATGGAAATCTGCTTTTGTACAGCCTCTCCTGGAAGGTGGAGATCCTTTCCTACTTGACAACTATCCACCCATATCAACACTGTCTGTACTATCTAAGGTACTGGAGTCCTTAGTTAGTAGGCAGCTGAAGTCCTACCTCCAAGAAAACAACATCTTAAGTGGAATGCAATCAGGTTTTAGGTTACGCCACAGCACTGTTTCAGCAACATTGAAGGTTTTAAATGACATCCACTGTGCTCTTGACAAGAAGTTACATTGTGTGTCTGTCTTTATTGATTTGTCAAAGGCTTTTGACACCGTGGACCATTCTGTGTTGGTGCAAAGTTTAAAATGTTGTGGAATTAGATTACCTGTCAATAGAGTTGTGCTCAGGTGTTCCACAAGGTTTTATTTTGGGCCCACTGTTGTTCATTTTGTATATCAACAACATTGGGGATCATATTGAAACAGCAGATGTTCATTTTTATTCAGATGAGGCTGTTCTATATTGAAGTGGTAGTAGTTTATCTTTAGCTTTTGAAAATGCCCAAAGAGCATTTAACACCATCCAACAGAATCTGTATGATTTGAAGCTGGTTCTGAATTTGGGTAAAACAAAATGCATGGTATTTTCAAATGCCAGGCATGTTACTAATCATGTCATTGCTACATTGGATGGAAATACTATAGAGCAAGTCAAAGTGTACAAATATTTGGGAGTGTGGGTTGATGACAAGCTGAGCTTCACTGTTCATGTGGAGAACTTGATAAGGAAGCTCAAACTGAGATGAGTTTTTATTACCACCATAAGGCTTGTTTTTCTCTGGAGGCCAGGAAGGAGCTGGTACGATGTATTACGGGCGGTTTTAGATTTGAGTGAGGTTATATATATATATGTATATGTATATATATATTGTGGTAAACCGTGGAGTGTTGGGTGGAGCGTGTTGAGATTGACACAGAGACAGGGAGGCTTTAGTCCGCAAAAACAACTTTACTAAGACAGAAAATAAATACATCAAAGAAATAACTTAGGTTTTGCTCAGTCTTCCTTCTCTTTCTTAACTGGTGTCCGTCTCTCCCGCCGTGTGCGATCGTGCTCCTTTTATTTAGCCTCCACGGCTGGTTGGCACTTTCCTCTAATTACCTCCACTTAGCTGTCCGTGTCGGGGTGCCCAGCTCCCGTTTTCCCAGCAGAGGGAGCCAACGTCGCCTCCTTGTACCTCCCCTCTATTACCATCCCCCGGGGTAGACCTCCTGGGATACCACAATATATATATACAGTTGAAGTCGGAAGTTTACATACACCTTAGCCAAATACATTTAAACTCAGTTTTTCACAATTCCTGACTTTTAATCCCAGTAAAAAGTTCCTGTCTTAGGTCAGTTAGGATCACCACTTCATTTTAAGAATGTGAAATGTCAGAATAATAGTAGAGAGAATGGTTTATTTCAGCTTTTATTTCTTTCATCACATTCCCAGTGGGTCAGAAGTTTACATACACTCAATTAGTATTTGGTAGCATTGCCTTAAATTGTTTAATTTGGGTCAAACGTTTCAGGTAGCCTTCCACAAGCTTCCCACAATAAGTTGGGTGAATTTTGGCCCATTCCTCCTGACAGAGCTGGTGTAACTGAGTTAGGTTTGTATACCACCTTGCTCGCACACGCTTTTTTCAGTTCTGACCACAAATTTTCTATATAATTGACGTCAGGGCTTTGTGATGGCCACTACAATACCTTGACTTTGTTGTCCTTAAGCCATTTTGCCAGAACTTTGGAAGTATGCTTGGGGTCATTGTCCATTTAGAAGAACCATTTGCGACCAAGCTTTAACTTCCTAACTGGTGTCTTGAGATGTTGCTTAAATATATCCACATAATTGCCCTACCTCATGATGCCATCTATTTTGTGAAGTGCACCAGTCCCTCCTGCAGCAAAGCACCCCCAGAACATGATGCTGCCACCTCCATGCTTCACAGTTGGGATGGTGTTCTTCGGCTTGCAAGCCTTCTCCTTTTTCCTCCAAACATAACGAAGGTCATTATGGCCAAACATTTCTATTTTTGTTTCATCAGACCAGAGGACATTTCTCCAAAAAGTACGATCTTTGTCCCCATGTGCAGTTGCAAACTGCAATCTGTTTTTTTCATGGCGGTTTTGGAGCAGTGACTTCTTCCTTGCTGAGCGGCCTTTCAGGTTATGTCGATATAGGACTCGTTTTACTGTGGATATAGATACTTTTGTACTTGTTTCCTCCAGCATCTTCACAAGATCCTTTGCTGTTGTACTGGGATTGATTTGCTGTTTTCGCACCAAAGTACGTTAATCTCTAGGAGACAGAACGCGTCTCCTTCCTGAGCGGTATGATGGCTGCGTGGTCCCATGGTGTTTATACTTGCGTACTATTGTTTGTAAAGATGAACGTGGTACCTTCAGTCGTTTGGCTATTGCTCCCAAGGATGAACCAGACTTGTGGAGGTCTACTACAATTTTGCTGAGGTCTTGGCTGATTTCTTTTGATTTTCCCATGATGTCAAGCAAAGAGACACTGAGTTTGAAGGTAGGCCTTGAAATACATCCACAGGTACACCTGTGGATGTGATCTCTACAGTGCCGTAGGCTGGTCATCATTGACCTTGCATACTGTAGGCTTAAACACTGGTATACACTGATCTGTAAGGCCATGCTGGGTAAAATGCCACTTTATCTCTGTTCTTTTTTAATCAGGTCAGTAAATAAATATCAATTACGGTCCCATTCTCATTTGCTTTTAACAGTACCAAGAATTAGAACAGGTCATGGTCGAAATAGTTTTAGTTACCCAGCTCCGTGGTCTTCCGTGGAATTCTCTCTTGAACATTTAAACATTTTATGATCTAGTCATGTTGGTGGAGTTTAAACACTTGATTGTTGTAAACATCATAGAAGAGTGTAATTATCTTTAGGACAGCTGTTTTTTAGTTATGACATTCGTGTTTTTTTTAACGTAATATTTAATTGTTGTACTGTATGTGTGTCTATAGTTTTGTTCAATGTTCTGTTAGTGTATGTAAGTTGTTTTGTCTGAAACTTTGTTTCCCCTGCTGTTGTTGGACCAGGTCTCTCTTGAAAATGAGATTTTATCTTAATGAGAAAAACCTGCATAAATAAAGGTTAAATAAACAATAAATTCTGCAGAAATGTTTTGGTACCCTTTCTCACATCTGTGACTCGACACAATCCTGTCTTGGAGCTCTACGGATAATTCCATCGACCTCATGGCTTGGTTTTTGACATGCACTGTCAACTGTGGGACATTACAGGTGTGTGCCTTTCCAAATCATGTCCAATCAATTGAATTGACCACAGGTGGACTCCAACCAAGTTGTAGAAACATCTCAAGGATGATCAATGGAAACAGGATGCACCTGAGCCCAATTTCGAGTCTCATAGCAAAGGGTCTGAATACTTATGTAAATAAGATATTTCTGTTTTTTATTTTTAGTAAGTTGCAAAAATGTTTAAAAACCTGTTTTTGCTTTGTCCTTATGGGGTATTGTGCTTCGACTGCTTCGTGGTGTGGTGAAATTAGAGGAAGGGGGGTGGAGACTTCGCAAACCGGAATTTCTAACATGTACGGACCTAGAAATGACCAAATGACGCAAGATTATAGTCCTCGGTTAGCGAGATTAGACAGCTCTAAGGAGTGACTGCAATCCACATTTTGGTTTTGGTAGAAAAGTCACTTACAATAAACACTTATGTTAGCATTTTTGGACTAAACACATTATTTTAGTTAATTTCAGCATAGAGTGTGTATGAAGTTACACTAGCGTAGTGTGACTGTTTAGGAATAAAATGTTCAGTATACTTCCTTTAACATCCTCTGTGTGTGCTTATTGTTTAACCATTGACATGTTTTTGAGACCTTAAGGAGCATCAGGTACTGCTGGAATGTCTACCAATGGCATGTCCATCTTTTTGTGAGAAAATTACTACAGGTCACTCAAAACATTTATAAAGTATAAATAGCCCACACAAATACTTAACCAATGATCAGTAAATGGTTTATAAGGACCTATATTAAAGATCTTATGAATGATCTTATGAATCATTATTAAATACTTTTAAAGTTGTGAATATACATCATAGTCATTTAGCAGACGCTCTTATCCAGAGCGACTTAGAGAAGTGAATGCATACATTTCATTTCATACATTTTTTTTTTTCCTGTGCTGGCCCCCCGTGGGAATCAAACCCACAACCCTGGCGTTGCAACAACAAAAAAAGCTACAGGGAAGGCTACTAATGTTTCCAAATGTGGGAGTAATGATGAATAAATGATGAATAAACTATTACTAATCCATTATAAATGCTTTATGTTGAGGAATCTTAAAGTGTTACCTTTATTTGTTGTAACTCAGTTATTGATCGCTAAGCAGTCAATGTATATAGTAATTTGTCTTCAAATGTATCCATTTCTCTTTAAATAACATACTTTTTTATTGTGTCACATCATCGTCATCATCCATTGCGCTTATTTTAGGGCTCAAAATGGCTACAGTTCAAAAGTGCCTTGTTAATATGTTGTTCTGTGATAATGACATATGTCCCACTGCATCATCGATGAGACATTAGAACACACTGAACACAGTGCTGTGGTGTGATGAAGGCAGGGAGGTGGTGACAAGGTAGAGGCCTTTGCCAGCACCTCAAGCAACAGGAATCAAAGACACTGCAACTGGCACCGAGACAGAGAGCGGCGTCGCCTTCATTTACTGTGAAAAATGCTGCAGCATCCCTGGGGTCTTGTCCATTAAGAACCCAGCAGACCAGTGTGTTATCAGAGTAGCCATTTTGAGTGGAGTGGTCAAAACCGGTCCAAAACGCTCATGACAATGGAATTGGGTGGAACAGGAAGGAATGTCTTTGTCATTTAAAGTCTATAGTATTTCATCTTAGCTTTCTAAAATAATAATTGGGTGGGTACGAATTGGAAATGTGTTTTTATTTTATTTTTACATATTCCACTTCCCCTGAGACACCCTCGTAGAGTGGGTTCAGAGATCAGCCATTTTTGAAGGTGACCCTGGAGCAATTAGGGTTAAGGGCCTTGTTCAAGGGCACATCGGCAGATTTTTCACCTATTTACTAGCCCAACGTTCCTAACAGCTAGGCTACCTGCCACCCAATGTAAACCTTTTACCTTTCTGTTCACATGCAGCTGGTATATAGAAAGACTTACTTCCTGTGTGCAGAGTCGTGGTCAAATGGTTCAAACTCCCGACCAGGACGTATATATGCTTCCCCACCGGAGTCCAGGGGTTCATCCATAAAAAGCATAACAATACTAGACGTAGAGTGGTATTCAACTCTCCTTTAGAAAAAAAAAGAAAGACCTGCTGTGAAGAACCTTGGTTTATATCTTTTTTACTTCAAGACATTTGATGCAGGATCTACTGATAATGCTTGACGCATTAGTCATCACCATGTAGGGATGTGTGCATTTACAAAATGAGATATGAGAGCCATGAATTAATCATAAGACCACACAAAAGGAATCAAGGGGTCCCCTATGATAGAAACGTGTGTGGGCATCTCAAATAAGAAAGAAATGTGTGCAGCCGTATTCAGAGATAGAGCATTAGTTATAAATAAAGGTAGTTAGTTTACACAAAGACTTAAGTATTATTTAATTGGATTAAAGTGTTAACTTTTGCTGCAATAAATAATAATTTGTAACATAAGTCACATGGAGCAACGTTTTGGGTTATACGTACATAAACTCTTACAGAAAAGATGCTGTGGTAGTTTGTTCTTTGCGTCATAGTTTTCATACAGAAAATGGTAACCAAGAGGAAGAGGACTTTATTAGTCCCTACACGGAGACTGAGGTGTTATTTTACTATTCTACAGCTTTATAGCATTACTGACAATACCATTAGTGAGGGCCCAATACAGAACAAATGAATGGAAAGCCATCGCAAATAGAATCAGAAGGACTCCAAGGCAGCGTCATAAACATACTGGGCCCTGCTTGCTCCCCTCTGTGACTGCCTCCCAAATGGCACCCTATTCCCTATATAGTGCACTTGTTTTGCCCACGGACCATGAGGAATAGGGCACCATTTGGAACACCGCCACTGTTTCTCAGCTGACCGCTGCTTCTGGCACTTCAGACAGAGGGGAAATGACCTGGCTTTGCCTCTATTTATCTCGGGGCGTCTCAGAGAAGGCTCTGGGGGATTCAGTAGAATTGCGTATAATTGTGTTAGGGCCTTCCCACACTCCATCCCCAGTGCATCTTCTGTCTCTTCCCTTAATCTGAGCTGTTTGTCTCCAGATAAGTGATATCCTCCTTGGATTAGGATCTGGTGTCCCTACCCAGCCACATGCTGAGAAAGGGATCCCCCACCGTGTACCTCTGTAAGGGCCGACCCCTTATTTATAGCACCCTAATCCTTTTATAGTGTTGGCACAAACACCAGACCGCTCCGGTGTTAATTGTCCCGGGTGATCATGATACAGTGATGATGAGCCATATAAAGATCATAATGATCGATAGTACCATTGACGATCTAAACATATAAAGAACATTGATGATAAATTGTGTTGAAGCATAATTTCTGTAGTTTGTTTTTGTCTCCTTCATTCCAAAGAGTTTGTAAGCCTATTGATGGTGCGATGGGGGGAATGGTTTGCAACGTCCCGTGTGGCTCAGTTGGTAGAGCATGGTGTTTGCAACGCCAGGGTTGTGGGTTCGATTCCCACGGGGGACCATTTTGAGAAAAAAAATGTATGAAATGTATGCATTCACTACTGTAAGTTGCTCTGGATAAGAGTGTCTGCTAAATGACTAAAATGTAAATGTGATGGTTTGTGAAAGGCAGTGGTATGACAGAGCTTTATAAGCCATGGACTTGGAAATATTTCACTAACCATGCCACCGGAGAGCAATAAGAAATGTGTTCATATGAAATGCAGTCCTAAAAGTATCACATTCATTAAAAGTTAACATCTTAAAGATGTAAGTTGCAGGTGTTGCATTGTACTCCACTTTCAAAGCTGTAGAAGTGTTGGCCACTTTTCAGAGTGGGGTATGAAGCATGGGATATATTGCATGATGATATAGAACACATTCTTTGTTGTGGAACCACGATGAAGTGCTAGAACGGCTTCTTTTCACATCTGTCTTTGATGGAGAGGTTGGATATCTAATATCTGATGAAATAAGGGGAGATTGCTCATAGTAGAGCCTAGTGATTTGTTTTGGTTAAAATGGGATTTCTTCAGCTGATGTTACAGATCATTTTAAACAGTCTATAGTGTAACTGAGGACTTGGTGGACTGTGTATTCTTTAGGCTAGATTTTAACTTTGTGTTTTCTTCCGTGTGCTGGTAAGGTCGAGGTGGTTTAATGACGCTGACGATTCACAATATGGGCACGAACCAGCACAGCACAGTGTATGTAGAATGGATGGGCTAAGGCACTTTGTGGTATGGCAAATATCAGCAAGGATGCACACTGGCCTTGGCTAACACAACAAAAGCTAACTGAAGGAAATCACAGGAGCTGGAACTTTCTATTGACTTGACTCTAGCATTGTCTGAGCTTGAGATTGCCCAGCATGCTCTGCGCCGGTGGGTGGCACTACAACCCTTATATGAAGAACTATATATCTATTTATATGATAACCTTAAATACTTCACAGCCTTTCGTACAATAGAGACATGCTGGCGTGAGAACTGTAGTGTTGTAATCTTTGGCCTAGTAAGTGTTGAAGATTCAGTCATTCCAGTCTTTCCTTATGTGTGAGGGGTTCAATGTATGTTTTTTATCACTCTCCAAAATCAAATCAATGAACAATCCACTGTTTCCCAGGCATATGCCTGTACAAGACGATAGCAACTGGAATTTATATAGAAGACGTTTTGTGCAGTTTTTTTTGTAAGAACATTTTTGCTATAAATATTTATAAAATTACTGCCAATATGAGGTAAAATTTGTTTTGGAGTGTAATGTCCCTTAAATTTCCAGATGTATTTATATTCAAATTGTTTTACAATTCTATTTTCTTTTTAGCCTCAGTTTGTTTTTTCTTCAATTGCTAAAGTCTCTATCCCTTTTATTTGTTATTGCTTGCCTTTCTTGTACAATATTCTTAAATGACAATTGGACCTAGAGAGGCTTTATATCCTGGATAACTCTAGAAAATAAACACTAATGTTCTTTGTAATGTTCTTGTAATGTCTGAGCACTGAGCAGCAACTGCGGGAGCTTGTTATAACAGTGATCATCATTTGTTCCACAATGCACCTGAAGGGAGGGGTGTTTCATCATTCTGTGATAACTGACTTTAGGGACTTCTGAGCCATCAAAAGGATATACAAATTTGAGTCCAAAAGTAAAAGTTTGTTCAGTGAATGTCAAGTTTTTGTAACTGCCAGATGTTCGTTTCACTGGAGGTTTAATACCAGATGCATGCAGCTCAAAGTGAAAGGCATCTTCAAGAAAAGGCCAGCTGCATCCTGGCCTAAAGACCAAGAAAACAAGTCAGTCATGCACTAAAATTATTAAGACATCTTAGTGGATACATCTTAGTGCATACAACGTCAGTGGATGCACTATGGACTTCACCAATTCAAAGTAAAATATGTTAACAATATTTAACGCTTGTTGTTCATGTAATCAGTTGTTTTGCTTCAGGCTATGAAACAGAACAGGTCCATTTTGTCCTATCGAGTTTGATTGCTTCACTTTCTATTGATCAACAGTCTAAGATTGCAATTAGTTTGGGTTCTCAAGGGACTAACAGAAAAGTTTGCCAGCAATTTTGAAACCAAGTACATGATACATGAAATTGGGGAATTCAGATTTGCCTTTGCGAACACATTGAGGAGAGGATTTAGCATTTTTTGTTGTTGCTAAAACATGTGTTGTTTTGGAAGTTGTAGGGGTTACGAGGTGTCCTGACTGAGTTGTCAGAGTTAAATAATTGCTCTTCTAATATCCCCGTGGTCTACCCAACAGTTGTGCGCGTCTATGGGCTTATAGTTTACGTCCCAAATGGCACCCTATTTACTATGTAGTGCACTACTTTGGGAATAGTGTGCTATTTGGGACACATTCCTGCTTACAGCTTCCCTATCTACTGTCCCAACACCAGAAGTTCAGAGATGTTTCCCTCAACACGCTCTTCTATAATAATTGCAAATATTCTGTGCTTCAATATTTCTTATTGTTAAGTACATACAGCAGAACGCTCATTGCCCTTACAGTGCATTCGGAAAGTATTCAGACCCCGTGACTTTTTCTACATTTTGTTACGTTACAGGCTTATTCTAAAATTGATTCAACTTTTTTTCCCCCCTCATCAATCTACACACATTAACCCATAATGACAAAGCAAAAACAGGTTTTTAGAAATGTATTACAAATTTAAAAAAAGAAATATTACATTTTCATATGTATTCAGACCCTTTACTCAGTACATTGTTAAAGCACCTTTGGCAGCGATTACAGCCTCGTGTCTTCTTAGGTGTGACGCTTCAAGCTTGGCACACCTGTATTTGGGGAGTTTCTCCCATTCTTCTCTGCAGACCCTGAGCACTCTGGAGCAGGTTTTCGTCAAAGATCTCTTGGTACTTTGCTCCGTTCATCTTTCCCTCGATCCTGACTAGACTCCCAGTCCCTGCCAAAGAAAAACATCCCCACAGCATGATGCTGCCACCAACATGAATCACCGTAGGGAATGTGCCAGGTTTCCTCCAGACACTTGGCATTCAGGCCAAAGAGTTCAATTTTGGTTTCATCAGACCAGAGAATCTTGTTTCTCATGGTCTGAGTCTTTTAGTTGCCTTTTGGCGGACTCCAAGCGGGCTGTCATGTGCCTTTTACTGAGGAGTGGCTTCCATCTACCATAAAGGCCTGATTGGTGGAGTGCTGCAGAGATGGTTATCCTTCTGGAAGGTTCTCTCATCTCATCAGAAGAACTCTGGAGCTCTGTAAGTGTGGCCATCGGGTTCTTGGTCACCTCCCTGACCAAGGCCCTTCTCCCCGATTGCTCAGTTTGGCCGGGTGGCCAGCTCTAGGCCAGCTCTCTTGGTGGTTTCAAACTTCTTCCATTTGGAGACGACTGTGTTCTTGGGGACCTTCAATGCTTCAGAAATGTTTTAGTACCCTTCCCCAGATCTGTGCCTTAAAACAAACCTGTCTCAGAGCTCTCTAGACAATTCCTTCGACCTCATGGCTTGGTCTTTGCTGTGACATGGAAACAGGATGCACCTGAGCTCAATTTTGAATCTCATAGCAAAAGGGTCTGAATACTTATGTAAGTAAGGTATTTCTGTTTTTAATTTTTTGTTATAAATGAACAAACATTTCTAAAAACCTGTTTTCTCTTTGTCATTATGGGGTATTGTGTGTAGATTGAAGAGGAAAATGTGTCACGCTTGTCGTTGGAAATGGAGGACCAAAACGCAGCAGGTATGTGTATGCTCATCTTGCTTTTTAATAAATACAAAATGAACACCAAAATAACAAAGAACGAACGATCAACAAAAACAGTCTGGTAAGGCACAAGGCTAAACACAGAATAATCACCCACAAATAACAAACACACCCTAATATATGGGACTCTCAATCAAAGGCAGATAGACAACACCTGCCTTCAACTGAGAGTCCCAACCCCAATTAACCAAACATAGAAACAGACATACTAGACTAAACATAGAATACCTGAAAACCAAACAGTGCCGAAAAACCACGGAATACTTAAACCAAATGCCCCTTCAACAAAACACACCACCCCGAACCACATAAAACGAATACCCTCTGCCACGTCCTGACCAAACTACAATACTAATTAACCCTTATACTGGCCAGGACGTGACAAAATGTTTAATTTAATCAATTTTAGAATAAGTCTGTAACCTAAGAAAATGTGGGGTCTGAAGGCTTTCCGAATGCACTGTAAACTAAATGACCAAAAGTATGTGGACACCTATTCGTCCAACATGTCATTCCAAAATCCTGGGCATTAATATGGAGTTGGTCCCCCCTTTGCTGCTGTAACAGCCTCCACTCATCTGGGAAGGCTTTCCACTAGATGTTGGAACATTGCAGCGGAGACTTGCTTCCATTCAGCCACGAGCATTAATGAGGTCTGGCACTGATGTTGGGCGATTAGGCCTGTCTCGCAGTTGGCGTTCTAATTCATCCCAAAGGTGTTCGATTGAGGTTGAGGTCAGGGATCTGTGCAGGCCAGTCAAGTTTTTCCAAACCAAGCTCGACAAACCATTTCTGTATGGACCTCGCTTTGTGCATTGTGGCATTCTCATGCTGAAACAGGAAAGGGCCTTCCCCAAACTGTTGCCACAAAGTTGGAAGCACAGAATCGTCTAGAATGTCATTGTATGCTGTAGAAATAAGATTTCCCTTCACTGGAACCAAGGGGCGTAGCCCGAACCATGAAAAACAGCCCCATTACGTATGGTGATCTTAGGCTTGTGTGCGGCTGCTCGGCTATGGAAACCCAATTCATGAAGCTCCTGACGAGCAGTTCTTGTGCTGATTTTGCTACCAGAGGCAGTTTGGAACTCTGTAGTGAGTGTTGCATCCGAGGACAGACAATTTTTACGAGCTTCAGCACTCAGCGGTCCCGTTCTGTGAGCTTGTGTGGACTACCACTTTGCGGTTGAGCCGTTGTAGAGCACTATAAATGGAATAGGGTGCTTTTTAGGATGCAATTATCTGTTGAAACAGCCCTAAAATATTACAGATTGTGCCTTTTTAATGAATCTTTCTGCACTATTTTAGAACCGTAACTAACCAGTTAGCTAGTAACATGTGCAGCATAGAGAAACACTAACCAACAATGCATATTTTAGTCAACTCTTTTTGACTCAACCAATGTCTACACTCAACCAAGACGCTCTATTTCCAGATACCTTTTGTTTCTAATGATCATGTATGGTTTGATACATTTTGAAGGTTGGTTCCAACCTGAAGACTCCCAAGTTCCCTATCTGGGTGGTGTGCAGCGAGAGCCATTTCAGCGTGCTCTTTGGTGTGCAGGAGCTGCGGGGAGTTTGACCTGTACTACTACGACGGCCTAGCCAATCAGCAGGAGGAAATCTGCCTAACTGTCTGTACGTATGGAACACTGATGATGATGATCTGGGTTGGTTTTATCTGCTAGAGAACTAGACACAGATGTATCCCTTTTCTTATGTACTGTAGCTAATTGGGTAACTCTGTTATTGATGTGAAATGATCAGGCCCTATTCATTCATCTCACGTATCACTCGTATGTATTTCACTTGAAAATGAATGACTTTCAGTGCTAATCATAAGTTAATATGAAGTTAATGTTCCTCATGAAGAGTTTGTATTCTTGTATTTATGTCCAGCTTTAGGTACCACAGGAATATCTGCTGGCTGCCAAGGTATCGACACTGATCTCATTCCTCCTCTTGAACACTGTATACGGACCAAGTGAGTCAGTTCATTTTTCTTGTTCAAACATGCATTAAAGCCGCCGATGCTTAAATATAAGTAATATAATAAAATCATTCCCATCAAAACCCATCAGTTTATGCTATGCTAGTGACTTGTCTGAAGGTAACCAGTACTGGATTAAAAAAATGAATGGAAGTATGGAGCTCAGTTTTGTGCCTACTCCCAAAAAAGTGTTTAAATATGTGTAAAAAAAAATGTATATATATATTTCCTGTGCTTTTTTTATATCTCCTAGATATAGGACAGACACTTATTTTTGGACTGCCATTTTTGCCATTTATGAATGTTATTCAATGCATTTCTGTGGGCTATAGTAGTAAAGGCCCAATTCAATATGTTATCAAATGTTTTTATTTATCTTTTTTTATATATATACCTATAGGGGTCCTAAAATAGCTAAATAATCCATGATATTACCATCCTAAAACATTTCCATAATGTTAGCTTGAACCACTTCGCTTCATTGATTGTAATTGCACTAGGATTACATTTTTATGTACTTTTATGTAAAGTGTCCTTGGGTGTCTTGAAATGCGCCTGACAAATAAAACTGTGTTATCATTGTAGGATTTACACTGAGTATACCAAACATTAGGAACACCTTCCTAATATTGAGTTGCAGCCCATGTTGACTCCAATGCTTTCCACGGTTGTGTCACGTTGGCTGGATGTCCTTTGGGTGGTGGACTGTTCTTGATACACACGGGAAACTGTTGAGCGTGAAAAACCCAGCAGCGCTGCAGTTCTTGACACAAACCGGTGCGCCTGACACCTACTACCATATGCCGTTCAAAGGCACTTTAAATCTTTTGTCCTGCCCATTCACTGAATGGCACACATACACAATCCATGTCTCAATTGTCTCAAGTCTTAAAAATCCTTCTTTAACCTGTCTCTTCCCCTTCATCTACCCTAAAGTGGATTTAACAAGTGACATCAGTAATGGATCATAGCTTTCACCTGGATTCATGTCATGGAAAGAGCAGGTGTTCATAATGTTTTGTGCACTCAGTGTATAATGCTGCCTATTTATATTGCAAGTGATACTTTGAACAACATTTGTAGTACAATGTTTTTATGGTACAGTATGTACATTTTAGTCATTTAGCAGACAGTCTTATCCAGAACGACTTCTTCAAGTTATATCAACATTTGCATGCATTTACCATAGTCCACTCTGACTGTTTATTGTGTTTTGTTTTCCTAGATGGAAAGATGCCATTGTCAATTGGAATGACACCGAGCCCATACTTTGACTGGCTAGTGGATAGAAGGTGATGTGTAGATGAGACTGGGACGACCCCATGGCTGGAGACACAAAATATACTGCTTTCTTATTGCAAAATATGCCCTTAAGCAAACACTTTTATCCAAAGCGAATTATAGTCATGCATGCATGCATACATTACAGATTAAATAGAATTGCTTACAGTAGCGGTGCATGGGTAAAATCACTGGGGAAGCCAAGCCCCCCCCACCCAAAAGCCATATTATAACCTACTGTGTGTGTTGTGATAATTGCATTTTTTGCTCTAGAACCTGTTAGTTCATATGCCTTGCCACTGTGATATATAGGCCTAAGGCCGAGACAGTAAGAAGACATAGTGGCAGAATAAATTCAACCACACCTTTGTTTCATCACAAAACTGGAGAGAAACCTCTGTCCGGTGAAGTCCACAAAGCATATTTCATGTAGCAAACAGTTATGTGACCTACAGCATAGTCAAGCAAGTTAATGTTTCTGACTTTTTACTAAACAACTATTGATTTAGAACCCCAGAGTTACCATAAGTCTCAAAGAAAGCAGGAGCTGCCTCCACTATTCCAGCACCATTTCTACTTCAACATTTCAACATCATCAAGTGAAATCACCCATGCTTGGTCTAATACAGTGACAACTAAAAGATACCAAAAACGATTTAGTCCTATCAACATAAGCCAAATGTGATATGGCTGTCCATGGTTCTGCTTTCTCTCTGTGTGTGTGCGTGCATTCGTGCAAGTATAAAAAAACATGTTTACTCACCCTACTTGTAGAGAAACGCCAATGCCATCATCCTCTTTCATGTTGATAAAATGGTCTATGATTCTGTCATACAGTACACACTTTTAGTTTTGTTGTCCTAGGGTACCTGGCTAAAATGCTTTCTAGCGAGCTTAACTTCTTTCATGAGCAACAATGAGCCAGGCCAGCTAGTTAACATTAGTCTACTACGTCTAGCTACATATTGAACTTCCATCCTCTCAGGCCAGGGGCACAATGTATGAATTAATGGTTGGATCATTATCACCATTATAATCATTGGCCAGTACGGAGAATTAAAGCTCCATTATGTCACTTTTTGGGCGTCCTGACTATATTCACATAGAAATGGGAGTTATAGATCTGTCATTCTCATTGAAATCCCGTCTTAAGAAGCGGTAGATCTGTTCTATGCGCACAATTTTTATGCTTCCCGGTCTTAAGTTTGGTTTTTGTGTCTTTTACTTTCGGTTTTGAACGCCAGCGTCAAGGAGCTGAAAATATTTTTGGTTATGGAAAATATATTTCACTGCAGTTTAGATGGTACAATGATTCTCTACACTATTCTTGCTTGTTTTGTCACATAAACTGAAATTAGGTGAACTATAAGACTTTTAACAACCAGGAAATAGCGCAGTGCATCTTTAAGTAAAACCACAAGTGCAAATCCCTATCTCCATCCATGGCTAATTTAGAAAAGGGACAATTTTAGCTAACTAGCTAGCTAGCCACCGGAGGACAACAACATAACGAGATGCAACAATTCTAGTTTTTTTCTGTCAATTTAATATTAGGAAGGTATTGTTAAAGTTGCGCTATGCAGAAATCGCTCCGCCATTTCCTGTTTGATGAAACTCTAATAGTTAATCTAATTTTAATCTATGTGACAAAATAAGATGGTACAGTGTAGAGAATCATTGTACCATCTAAAACACTGAAATATATTTTCCATAACCCAAAATATTGTATTTTCAGCTGTTTTGAAGCTGGTGTACAAAACCAGAAGTAAACAATGCAAAAATAAAACTTAAGAATGGAAAGCATAGAACATATCTACTGCTTTTTAGACTTGTTTTACAGTTGAATGATAGATCTATAACCCACTTTTCTATGTGAATTTGGTCAGGTCGCACAAAGTTACATATTGACACTTTTAATGTAAGTTACATATTGACACTTTTACTGTTTTGGAAAGTCAGTGTATTTGTATTGTATAAAACAGGGTTCTCCAACCCTGTTCCTGGAGAGCTTCCATCCTGTCGATTTTCGTTCCAACCCTGTTCCTGGAGAGCTTCCATCCTGTGGATTTCGCTCCAACCCTAACCTAGCACACCTGAATCGGGTTAGAGCGAAATCGGGTCGCTCTCCAGGAACAGGGTTGGAGACTCATGGTATAAAGTATATTATTTGAATAAATATTATTGTATTTCATCAACAACCACATGTGTTGACACGATCATGGAGGCCGTTTTGTACATGTTAATTTACATTTGAGTCATTTAGCAGACGCTCTTATCCAGAGTGACTTACAGGATCAAGTAGGGTTAAGTGCCTTGCTCAAGGGCACATTGACAGGTTTTTCACCTAGTCAGCTTGGGGATTTGAACCAGCGACTTTTCGGTTACTGGCACTTAACCACTAGGCTAGTCGCTGCCCCCAGGTCGCCTAATTATTTCTGAATGCCTGAAGATGTTCTTGTTATAAGTGGTGCAGGAAATGTTGATTCCTACGCCTTAAAACGAGTCTTTACCTCATCGTTTCTTACATGGACATGCCCAATATAAAGAGGAGTGCCTTGGATTTGGCGTAGCCTATGACATGCAGCTTTGATGACCATCAGTCTTAAAGGTAGAGTCAGCAGTTATTTCTGCAACAGCTAAGAGCATCTTGCATCTCGCTCATCACAATATCATCTGTGCGGCTTGTGGCAAAGTCATTTAGCTCACTCTACCTTTTAATGTATGACAATATCCATAGGGTATTATTATATTTCAAACATTATTCTATTACATGACGTATATACTACATATCTAACCATTTGATGTTATTTGTGAAATGGACGTGTGTATTTTTGACTGTAAAACATTTGACTGTAGATGTTTTATTTGAATGGTCAGAGTTGTAAACTAATTTGTTTTATTAATTTAAAAGTTGTGGATCACCTGTATCTTGCCTTTTGTCTTCTGTGAATGACTACACTTGGACACATGCAATGCCTTGATTGTCCTCTTGCTGCCACTGTTGAGTTGTATATGGATCCTGTATGCAGTCAACATTGCTCACTCTTGGTTCCCATGACAGGAGAGAAGATATATGAAATGTTAATGGTTGCCAAATCAAAATAGAATAAAATTGTATTGGTCGCATGCACATATTTAGCAGATGTTATTGCGGGTATAGAAAAATGCTTGTGTTCCTAGCTCCAACAGTGCAGTAATAATCTAACAATATACAACAATACACACAAATCTAAAAATTAAAGAATGGAATTAAGAAACATTAGGATGAGCAATTTTGGAGTGTGTGTGTGCGCGTGGGATGTATAGACATGAATGTTTTTATGAAGTTCATTTTTTTCCACCAGAATATTCATTCAAGTGTTTTTTTACGTGAAGTAAATGTCAAGTCAGGAGATTGTGTAACACCTGGAGTGTATCCACACTGCCTTCGGAAAGTATTCAGACCCCTTCCTTTTTTCCACATTTTGTTACGTTACAACCTTATTCTAAAATGAATTAAATAAAGAATGTTGCTCATCAATCTACACACAACACAATTGGAAAAAGTTTGGAACTACCAAGACTCTTCCTAGAGCTGTCCAGCCAGCCAAACTGAGCAATCACGAGAGAAGGGCCTTGGTCAGGGAGGTGACCAAGAACCAGATAGTGACTCTGACAGAGCTCCAGAGTTCCTCTGTGGAGATGGGAGAACCTTCAAACATCTCTGCACACTCCACCAATCAGGCCTTTATGGTAGAGTGGCCAGGCCGAAGCCACTTCTCAGTAAAAGGCACATGACAGCCCGGTTGCCCAAAAGGCAACTAAAAGACTCTCAGACCATCAGAAACAAGATTCTCTGGTCTGATGAAACCAAGATTGAACTCCTTGGCCTGAATGCCAACCATCACATCTGGAGGAAACCTGGCACCATCCCTACGGTGAAGCATGGTGGCATCATGCTGTTGGGAAGTTTTTCAGCAGCAGGGACTTGGAATCAGGATTGAGGGAATGATGAACAGAGCTTGAGAGCATCTGCAGAGAAGAATAGGAGAAACTCCCCCAAGCTTGTAGCATCATACAGAAGAAGACTCAAGGCTGTAATCGCTGCCAAATGTGCTTCAACAAAGTACTGAGTATATGAATACTTGTGTAAATGTAATATTTCAGTTACATTTTTAAAATAAATGTGTCATTATGGGCTATGTGTGTAGATTGATGAGGGGAAAAAACGATTTGATTAATTTTAGAATAAGACTCTAATGTAACAAAATGTAGAAAAAGTAAAGGGGTCTGAATACTTTCCGAATGCACCACAACCAAATACAACAATATTTATGAATGTTGTATTTCTTTCTCCATTTCGCAAGAACAATACACAAAGGTTGAGCCCGGTTTTATTCCAATCTGATTGAATGGAAGTAAATTGCAGCTTCCCCAATCAGTTTCACCACTGGCCATCTGTTGCTATGTATTTGAAGCTTGAGGGATTGCAGAAACATCTCCACCCACTCATGATAACGTTGCATACTATTTGAGCATGAGCCTCTAGCCGAGGCCAAACATTTTATTTCATTGTTTTGGCTAGATTGGATTTATCCTCAGCTTAGGGTCATAGCCATAGTGTTATTGAATTGCCAATGTGAGAGTGATGACTTGGTATTTTGGTCATTTTTGTAAAAATACGTTCACCTTAGCCTACATGGTTGCATTTCCCAAATCCCTTCAAATGTATTTTCACACAGTAAATGAACATTTATTTGGTCAACACTTTATTGTAACTCCACGTAATAAAGCATTTATAATGGGATTAGTAAATAGTTTATTCATAATGTATTAATCATTACTAATATAGGTTCGGCGATGAGACAGCCTATAGGGAGAAGGTCAGAGAACTGACCGTGTGGTGCAAGGACAACAACCTCTCCCTCAACGTGATCAAGACAAAGGAGATGATTGTGGACTACAGGAAAAGGATGACCGAGCACGCCCCCATTCTCCTCGACGGGGTTATAGTGGAGCAGGTTGAGAGCTTCAAGTTCCTTGGCGTCCACATCACCAACAAACTTACATGGTCCAAGCACACCAAGACAGTTGTGAAGAGGACACGACAAAACCTATTCACCCTCAGGAGACTGAAAAGATTTGGCATGGGTCCTCAGATCCTCAAATGGTTTTACAGCTGCACCATCGAGAGCATCCTGACGGGTTGCATCACTGCCTGGTATGGCAACTGCTCGGCCTCCGACCGCAAGGCACTACAGAGGGTAGTGCATACGTCGCAGTACATCACCGGGGCCAAACTTCCTGCCATCCAGGATCTCTATACCAGGCGGTGTCAGAGGAAGGCCCTAACAATTGTTAACGACTCCAGCCACCCTAGTCATAGACTGTTCGCTCTGCTACAGCACGGCAAGCGGTACCAGAGCGCCAAGTATAGGTCCAAGAGGCTTCTTAACAGCTTCTACCCCCAAGCCATAAGACTCCTGAACAGCTAATCAAATGGCTACCCAGAATATTTGCATTTTTAGGCATTTACTTAAAACTGAATCGTTGGTTAAGGACTTGTAAGTAAGCATTTCACAGTAAGGTGAAAGTACCTGTTATACTCGGAGAATGTGGCAAATAAAATTTGATTTAATCTTATAAACCTGATGCTCCTTAAGGTCTCAAAATGGCCCCTAGACCATATCAATGGTTAAACAATAAGCACACAACACAGAATGTTATTAAAAGGAAATATATTGAACATTCTATTCACAAAAACTGTTGTGAAACAACTGTTACAAGGGCTTGAGGAAGAGCTGTAATGTGAATGTTCTGCTGGAGTTGTCAACCTGGCGAATATGAACTGATCATAAAACATGGAGATGTAGACTACACACAACAGCTGGTCGGACCGGACAGTTGTTCTCTAGTGGATTTGAATTGTTTAAGGATTTGTATTCCCTATTGAGTGCATTTGGAAAGTTTTCAGTCCTCTTGACTTTTCCCACATTTTGTTACATTATAGCCTTATTCTAAAATGGATTACATCGTTTTCTCCCCATCATCAATCTACACACATTACCCCATAATGACAAAGCAAAAACAGGTTTTTAGAATTTGTTGCAAATTTATAAAATATAAAACCCAGAAATATCACATTTACATAAGTATTAAGACCCTTTACACAGTACTTTGTTGAAGCACCTTTGGCAGCGATTACGGCCTCAAGTCTTCTTGGGTATGACGCTACAGGCTTGGCACACCTGTATTTGGGGAGTTTCTCCCATTCTTCTCAGCACATCCTCTCAAGCTCTCTCAGGTTGGATGGGGAGCATTGTTGCACAGCTATTTCCAGGTCTCTCCAGAGATGTTCGATCGGGTTCAAGTCCGGGCTCTGGCTGGGTCACTCAAGGACATTCATAGACTTGTACCGTAGCCACTCCTGCATTGTCTTGGCTGTGTGCTTAGGGTTGTTGTCTTGTTGGAAGGTGATGTAGAAAAAAGAAACGCACACCTATAAAGGCGAGGTGCTGGCTAGCGGAGTAGAACACTAGAAAATAAAGGAAAGCCGCACACTCTAAGGGCTCAGATGCAAAAATTTAATAACCAACGTTTCGACAGCGAAGCTGTCTTCATCAGGGTATCATCACAAACACTGCGAGATTAGTCATTTATATAGTGTCAAGAGACACACAGGTGTTTGTAATCATGGCCAAGTATGGCCTAATATCATTGGTTAACTCAAATATTTTTAAAAAATGGCATACAAAGAACATACAAAAAGACAAACAAATGGATAGCATACGATCATAGCATTTGTAGTCTAAAATGTATCTAACAAACAATTACAATGGCAAAATCACAATTATCACAAGAATGGCTTCAGATCAAAGTCTATGTTGAGACCGAAGGGAGCAAGGGTCTTTAAATTAAAGATCCAGGCAGCCTCTCGTTTTAACAATAAATTATCAAGGTCACCCCCTCTCCTCGGGAGGGTGACATGTTCTATGCCAATATAACGCAGAGACGAAATCGGATGGTTTGCTTCCAAAAAGTGGGCCGCAACTGGGTAAGTTAAGTTTTTGCACCTAATGGTGCTACGGTGCTCTGAGATACGTACTTTTAATTCACGCTTTGTTTTACCCACATCATTTTTACCACAAGGACAAGTTATAAGATAAATAACTGCCTTAGTGGAACACGTAATAACACCTTTAATTGGGATAGATTTCCCTGTTTGGGGGTGTTTGAAGGATCTACATTTATAGTGCCATTGCATTGAGCACAGCCATTACACTTGTAATTTCCATCCAGTATGCACTGATCTTTACAGGAAACCTACTGATCGTAACAGTTTGTTGAGGGCTGATAGTTGTCACCCACTTCCCTTGAAAAATAGTTTGCCCTACAGCCAATTCTGTCGAATCAAAAGAATTTGTATTAAACAATCAGATTTCGACAGAAATATGGCTGAGACTCAGGATAAGTTCAAGGAGAGGGGGTACAACAATGATCAGATTAATATTGCCATTGAGAAAATTCAAAACAAAACGAGACATGACCTTTTTCAAGGTCAGTCTCGCAAAAAGTCGCATTCTTGCGTTCTCACTACCCGCTACTCAAAGTGCTCTGAACAAATTAAAGGAATCGTTCACAAACATTGGCACATTCTGAAATATGATGATAGTCTCGTTAATGTGTTTTCTGATCTTCCCCTGGTTGTATTCTCGCGGGGAAGAAATCTCAGAGACCAATTGGTACACTCTGATTTACCACCCCAAGATATTTCTGAACAACGTCTATTTGCGCCCATACTGGATGGAAATTACAAGTGTAATGGCTGTGCTCAATGCAATGGCACTTATAAATGTAGATCCTTCAAACACCCCCAAACAGGGAAATCTATCCCAATTAAAGGTGTTATTACGTGTTCCACTATGCAGTTATTTATCTTATAACTTGTCCTTGTGGTAAAAATTATGTGGGTAAAACAAAGCGTGAATTAAAAGTACGTATCTCAGAGCACCGTAGCACCATTAGGTGCAAAAACTTAACTTACCCAGTTGCGGCCCACTTTTTGGAAGAAAACCATCCGATTTCGTCTCTGCGTTATATTGGCATAGAACATGTCACCCTCCCGAGGAGAGGGGGTGACCTTGATAATTTATTGTTAAAACGAGAGGCTGCCTGGATCTTTAATTTAAAGACCCTTGCTCCCTTCGGTCTCAACATAGACTTTGATCTGAAGCCATTCTTGTGATAATTGTGATTTTGCCATTGTAATTGTTTGTTAGATACATTTTAGACTACAAATGCTATGATCGTATGCTATCCATTTGTTTGTCTTTTTGTATGTTCTTTGTATGCCATTTTTTTAAATATTTGAGTTAACCAATGATATTAGGCCATACTTGGCCATGATTACAAACACCTGTGTGTCTCTTGACACTATATAAATGACTCATCTCGCAGTGTTTGTGATGATACCCTGATGAAGACAGCTTCGCTGTCGAAACGTTGGTTATTAAATGTTTGCATCTGAGCCCTTAGAGTGTGCGGCTTTCCTTGTTGGAAGGTGAACCTTCGCTCCAGTCTGAGGTCCTGAGCGCTCTGGAGAAGTTTGTCATCCAGGATCTCTCTGTATTTGCTCCTTTCATCTTTTCCTCGATCCTGACTAGTCTCCCAGTCCCAGCCGTTGAAATTAAAATCAAATGTATTTATAAAGCCCTTTTTATATCAGCCGATATAACAAAATGCTGTACAGAAACCCAGCCTAAAACCCCAAACAGGAAGCAATGCAGATGTAGAAGCACAGTGGCTAGGAAAAACTCCCTAGAAAGGCCAGACCCTAGGAAGAAACCTAGAGAGGAACCAGGCTCTGAGGGGTGGCCAGTCCTCTTTTGGCTGTGCCGGGTGGAGATTATAACAGAGCACGGCCAAGATGTTCAAACATTAATAGATGACCAGCAGGGTCATATAATAACAATCACAGTGGTTGTAGAAGGTGCAACTGGTCAGCACCTCAGGAGTAAATGTCAGTTGGCTTTTCATAGCCGATCATTCAGAGTTAGAGACAGCAGGTGCGGTAGAGAGAGAGAGTCCAAAACAGCAAGTCCGAGACAATGTAGCAAGTCCAGTGAACAGGTCAGGGTTCCATAGCCACAGGCAGAACAGTTGAAACTGGAGCAGCAGCATGACCATGTGGACTGGGGACAGCAAGGAGTCATCCGGCCAGGTAGTCCTGAAGCATGGTCCTAGGGCTCAGGTCCTCCGAGAGAAGAGAGAGAGAAAAAGAGAGAGTGAAAAGGAGAGAGAGAGAATTAGAGGGAGCATACTTAAATTCACACAGGACATTGGATAAGACATGAGAAATACTCCAGATATAACAGACTGACCCTAGCCCCCCCGACACATAAACTATTGCAGCATGAATACTGGAGGCTGGGACAGGAGGGGTTGGGAGACACTGTGGCCCTGTCCGACGATACCTCCGGAAAGGCCAAACAGGCAGGATATAACCCCGCCCACTTTACCAAGGCACAGCCCCCACACCACTAGAGGGATATCTTCAAACACCAACCTACTACCCTGAGACAAGGCCGAGTATAGCCCAAGAAGACCTTCCCCACGGCACGAACCCGAGAGGGGCACCAACCCAGACAGGAAGATCACGTCAGTGACTCAACCCACTCAAGTGACTCACCCCTCCTAGGGACGGCATGGAAGAGCACCAGTAAGCCAGTGACTCAGCCCCCGTAATAGGGTTAGAGGCAGAGAATCCCAGTGGAGAGAGGGGAACTGGCCAGGCAGAGACAGCAAGGGCGGTTCGTCGCTCCAGTGCCTTTCCGTTCACCTTCACACCCCTGGGCCAGACTACAGTCAATCATAGGACCTACTGAAGAGATGAGTTTTCAATAAAGACTTAAAGATCGAGACAGAGTCTGTGTCTTTCACATGGATAGGCAGACCATTCCATAAAAATTTAGCTCTATAGGAGAAAGCACTGCCTCCAGCTGTTTGCTTAGAAATTCTAGGGACAGTAAGGAGGCCTGCGTGTTGTAACCTCACGCTTGACATTAAGGGAATCCCCAACTTATGGAAATCTGCTTTTGTACAGCCTCTCCTGGAAGGTGGAGATCCTTTGCTACTTGACAACTATCCACCCATATCAACACTGTCTGTACTATCTAAGGTACTGGAGTCCTTAGTTAGTAGGCAGCTGAAGTCCTACCTCCAAGAAAACAACATCTTAAGTGGAATGCAATCAGGTTTTAGGTTACGCCACAGCACTGTTTCAGCAACATTGAAGGTTTTAAATGACATCCACTGTGCTCTTGACAAGAAGTTACATTGTGTGTCTGTCTTTATTGATTTGTCGAAGGCTTTTGACACCGTGGACCATTCTGTGTTGGTGCAAAGTTTAAAATGTTGTGGAATTAGATTACCTGTCAATAGAGTTGTGCTCAGGTGTTCCACAAGGTTTTATTTTGGGCCCACTGTTGTTCATTTTGTATATCAACAACATTGGGGATCATATTGAAACAGCAGATGTTCATTTTTATTCAGATGAGGCTGTTCTATATTGAAGTGGTAGTAGTTTATCTTTAGCTTTTGAAAATGCCCAAAGAGCATTTAACACCATCCAACAGAATCTGTATGATTTGAAGCTGGTTCTGAATTTGGGTAAAACAAAATGCATGGTATTTACAAATGCCAGGCATGTTACTAATCGTGTCATTGCTACATTGGATGGAAATACTTTAGAGCAAGTCAAAGTGTACAAATATTTGGGAGTGTGGGTTGATGACAAGCTGAGCTTCACTGTTCATGTGGAGAACTTGATAAGGAAGCTCAAACTGAGATGAGTTTTTATTACCACCATAAGGCTTGTTTTTCTCTGGAGGCCAGGAAGGAGCTGGTACGATGTACATTACGGGCGGTTTTAGATTTGAGTGATATATATATATATTGTGGTAAACCGTGGAGTGTTGGGTGGAGCGTGTTGAGATTGACACAGAGACAGGGAGGCTTTAGTCCGCAAAAACAACTTTACTAAGACAGAAAATAAATATATCAAAGAAATAACTTAGGTTTTGCTCAGTCTTCCTTCTCTTTCTTAACTGGTGTCCGTCTCTCCCGCCGTGTGCGATCGTGCTCCTTTTATTTAGCCTCCACGGCTGGTTGGCACTTTCCTCTAATTACCTCCACTTAGCTGTCCGTGTCGGGGTGCCCAGCTCCCGTTTTCCCAGCAGAGGGAGCCAACGTCGCCTCCTTGTACCTCCCCTCTATTACCATCCCCCGGGGTAGACCTCCTGGGATACCACAATATATATATACAGTTGAAGTCGGAAGTTTACATACACCTTAACCAAATACATTTAAACTCAGTTTTTCAAAATTCCTGACTTTTAATCCCAGTAAAAAGTTCCTGTCTTAGGTCAGTTAGGATCACCACTTCATTTTAAGAACGTGAAATGTCAGAATAATAGTAGAGAGAATGGTTTATTTCAGCTTTTATTTCTTTCATCACATTCCCAGTGGGTCAGAAGTTTACATACACTCAATTAGTATTTGGTAGCATTGCCTTAAATTGTTTAATTTGGGTCAAACTTTTCAGGTAGCCTTCCACAAGCTTCCCACAATAAGTTGGGTGAATTTTGGCCCATTCCTCCTGACAGAGCTGGTGTAACTGAGTCAGGTTTATATACCACCTTGCTCGCACACGCTTTTTTCAGTTCTGACCACAAATTTTCTATATAATTGACGTCAGGGCTTTGTGATGGCCACTCCAATACCTTGACTTTGTTGTCCTTAAGCCATTTTGCCAGAACTTTGGAAGTATGCTTGGGGTCATTGTCCATTTAGAAGACCCATTTGCGACCAAGCTTTAACTTCCTAACTGGTGTCTTGAGATGTTGCTTAAATATATCCACATAATTGCCCTACCTCATGATGCCATCTATTTTGTGAAGTGCACCAGTCCCTCCTGCAGCAAAGCACCCCCACAACATGATGCTGCCACCCCCATGCTTCACAGATGGGATGGTGTTCTTCGGCTTGCAAGCGTTCTCCTTTTTCCTCCAAACATAACGAAGGTCATTATGGCCAAACATTTCTATTTTTGTTTCATCAGACCAGAGGACATTTCTCCAAAAAGTACGATCTTTGTCCCCATGTGCAGTTGCAAACTGTAATCTGGCTTTTTCATGGCGGTTTTGGAGCAGTGACTTCTTCCTTGCTGAGCGGCCTTTCAGGTTATGTCGATATAGGACTCGTTTTACTGTGGATATAGATACTTTTGTACTTGTTTCCTCCAGCATCTTCACAAGATCCTTTGCTGTTGTACTGGGATTGATTTGCAGTTTTCGCACCAAAGTATGTTAATCTCTAGGAGACAGAACGCGTCTCCTTCCTGAGCGGTATGATGGCTGCGTGGTCCCATGGTGTTTATACTTGCGTACTATTGTTTGTAAAGATGAACGTGGTACCTTCAGTCGTTTGGCTATTGCTCCCAAGGATGAACCAGACTTGTGGAGGTCTACTACAATTTTGCTGAGGTCTTGGCTGATTTCTTTTGATTTTCCCATGATGTCAAGCAAAGAGACACTGAGTTTGAAGGTAGGCCTTGAAATACATCTACAGGTACACCTGTGGATGTGATCTCTACAGTGCCGTAGGCTGGTCATCATTGACCTTGCATACTGTAGGCTTAAACACTGGTATACACTGATCTGTAAGGCCATGCTGGGTAAAATGCCACTTTATCTCTGTTCTTTTTTAATCAGGTCAGTAAATAAATATCAATTACGGTCCCATTCTCATTTGCTTCTAACAGTACCAAGAATTAGAACAGGTCATGGTCGAAATAGTTTTAGTTACCCAGCTCCGTGGTCCTCCGTGGAATTCTCTCTTGAACATTGAAACATTTTATGATCTAGTCACGTTGGTGGAGTTTAAACACTTGATCGTTGTAAACATCATAGAAGAGTGTAATTATCTTTAGGACAGCTGTTTTTTAGTTATGACATTCGTGTTTTTTTTTACGTAATATTTAATTGTTGTACTGTATGTGTGTCTATAGTTTTGTTCAATGTTCTGTTAGTGTATGTAAGTTGTTTTGTCTGAAACTTTGTTTCCCCTGCTGTTGTTGGACCAGGTCTCTCTTGAAAATGAGATTTTATCTTAATGTCCAATCAATTTAATTTATCACAGGTGAACTCCAACCAAGTTGTAGAAACATCTCAAGGATGATCAATGGAAACAGGATGCACCTGAGCCCAATTTCGAGTCTCATAGCAAAGGGTCTGAATACTTATGTAAATAAGATATTTCTGTTTTTTATTTTTAATAAGTTGCAAAAATGTTTAAAAACCTGTTTTTGGGGGTATTGTGCTTCGACTGCTTCGTGGTGTGGTGAAATTAGAGGAAGGGGGGTGGAGACTTCGCAAACCGGAATTTCTAACATGTACGGACCTAGAAATGACCAAATGACGCAAGATTATAGTCCTCGGTTAGCGAGATTAGACAGCTCTAAGGAGTGACTGCAATCCACATTTTGGTTTTAGTAGAAAAGTCACTTACAATAAACACTTATGTTAGCATTTTTGGACTAAACACATTATTTTAGTTTATTTCAGCATAGAGTGTGTCTGAAGTTACACTACCGTAGTGTGACTGTTTATGAATAAAATGTTCAGTATACTTCCTTTAACATCCTCTGTGTGTGCTTATTGTTTAACCATTGACATGTTTTTGAGACCTTAAGGAGTATCAGGTACTGCTGGAATGTCTACCAATGGCATGTCCATCTTTTTGTGAGAAAATTACTACAGGTCACTCAAAACATTTATAAAGTATAAATAGCCCACACTTTAGATGAGGCCACACAAATACTTAACCCATGATCAGTAAATGGTTTATAAGGACCTATATTAAAGATCTTATGAATGATCTTATGAATCATTATTAAATACTTTTAAAGTTGTGAATATACATCATTTACATTTTAGTCATTTAGCAGACGCTCTTATCCAGAGCGACTTACAGTAGTGAATGGATACATTTCATTTCATACATTTTTTTTCTTTTCTGTGCTGGCCCCCCGTGGGAATCAAACCCACAACCCTGGCGTTGCAACAACAAAAAAAGCTACAGGGAAGGCTACTAATGTTTGCAAATGTGGGAGTAATGATGAATAAATGATGAATAAACTATTACTAATCCATTATAAATGCTTTATGTTGAGGAATCTTAAAGTGTTACCTTTATTTGTTGTAACGCAGTTATTGATCGCTAAGTATATAGTAATTTGTCTTCA
Source organism: Salmo salar (assembly GCF_965601325.2). NCBI lineage: Eukaryota > Metazoa > Chordata > Actinopteri > Salmoniformes > Salmonidae > Salmo > Salmo salar. Next base: position 49,809,853 of record NC_138306.1, on the reverse strand, counting down.
AATGACAGAGAGCGGCGTCACCTTCATTTACTGTGAAAAATGCTGCAGCATCCCTGGGGTGTTGTCCATTAAGAACCCAGCAGACCAGTGTGTTATCAGAGTAGCCATTTTGAGTGGAGGGGTCAAAACCGGTCCAAAACACTCATGACAATGGAATTGGGTGGAACAGGAAGGAATGTCTTTGTCATTTAAAGTCTATAGTATTTCATCTTAGCTTTCTAAAATAATAATTGGGTGGGTACTAATTGGAAATGTGTTTTTATTTTATTTTTACATATTCCACTTCCCCTGAGACACCCTTGTAGAGTGGGTTCAGAGATCAGCCATTTTTGAAGGTGACCCTGGAGCAATTAGGGTTAACGGCCTTGTTCAAGGGCACATCGGCAGATTTTTCACCTAGTTACTAGCCCAACATTCCTAACAGCTTGGCTACCTGCCACCCAATGTAAACCTTTTACCTTTCTGTTCACATGCAGCTGGTATATAGAAAGACTTACTTCCTGTGTGCAGAGTCGTGGTCAAATGGTTCAAACTCCCGACCAGGACGTATATATGCTTCCCCACCGGAGTCCAGGGGTTCATCCATAAAAAGCATAACAATACTAGACGTAGAGTGGTATTCAACTCTCCTTTAGAAAAAAAAGAATGACCTGCTGTGAAGAACCTTGGTTTACATCTTTTTTACTTCAAGACATTTGATGCAGGATCTACTGATAATGCTTGACGCATTAGTCATCACCATGTAGGGATGTGTGCATTTACAAAATGAGATATGAGAGCCATGAATTAATCATAAGACCACACAAAAGGAATCAAGGGGTCCCCTATGATAGAAATGTGTGTGGGCATCTCAAATAAGAAAGAAATGTGTGCAGCAGTCTTCAGAGATAGAGCATTAGTTATAAATAAAGGTAGTTAGTTTACACAAAGACTTAAGTATTATTTAATTGGATTAAAGTGTTAACTTTTGCTGCAATAAATAATAATTTGTAACATAAGTCACATGGAGCAACGTTTTGGGTTATACGTACATAAACTCTTACAGAAAAGATGCTGTGGTAGTTTGTTCTTTGCGTCATAGTTTTCATACAGAAAATGGTAACCAAGAGGAAGAGGACTTTATTAGTCCCTACACGGAGACTGAGGTGTTATTTTACTATTCTACAGCTTTATAGCATTACTGACAATACCATTAGTGAGGGCCCAATACAGAACAAATGAATGGAAAGCCATCGCAAATAGAATCAGAAGGACTCCAAGGCAGCGTCATAAACATACTGGGCCCTGCTTGCTCCCCTCTGTGACTGCCTCCCAAATGGCACCCTATTCCCTATATAGTGCACTTGTTTTGCCCACGGATGATGAGGAATAGGGCACCATTTGGAACACCGCCACTGTTTCTCAGCTGACCGCTGCTTCTGGCACTTCAGACAGAGGGGAAATGACCTGGCTTTGCCTCTATTTATCTCGGGGCGTCTCAGAGAAGGCTCTGGGGGATTCAGTAGAATTGCGTATAATTGTGTTAGGGCCTTCCCACACTCCATCCCCAGTGCATCTTCTGTCTCTTCCCTTAATCTGAGCTGTTTGTCTCCAGATAAGTGATATCCTCCTTGGATTAGGATCTGGTGTCCCTACCCAGCCACATGCTGAGAAAGGGATCCCCCACCGTGTACCTCTGTAAGGGCCGACCCCTTATTTATAGCACCCTAATCCTTTTATAGTGTTGGCACAAACACCAGACCGCTCCGGTGTTAATTGTCCCGGGTGATCATGATACAGTGATGATGAGCCATATAAAGATCATAATGATCGATAGTGCCATTGACGATCTAAACATATAAAGATCATTGATGATAAATTGTGTTGAAGCATAATTTCTGTAGTTTGTTTTTGTCTCCTTCATTCCAAAGAGTTTGTAAGCCTATTGATGGTGCGATGGGGGGCATAGTTTGTGAAAGGCAGTGGTATGACGGAGCTTTATAAGCCATGGACTTGGAAATATTTCACTAACCATGCCACCGGAGAGCAATAAGAAATGTGTTCATATGAAATGCAGTCCTAAAAGTATCACATTCATTAAAAGTTAACATCTTAAAGATGTAAGTTGCAGGTGTTGCATTGTACTCCACTTTCAAAGCTGTAGAAGTGTTGGCCACTTTTCAGAGTGGGGTATGAAGCATGGGATATATTGCATGATGATATAGAACACATTCTTTGTTGTGGAACCACGATGAAGTGGTAGAATGGCTTCTTTTCACATCTGTCTTTGATGGAGAGGTTGGATATCTAATATCTGATGAAATAAGGGGAGATTGCTCATAGGAGAGCCTAGTGATTTGTTTTGGTTAAAATGGGATTTCTTCAGCTGATGTTACAGATCATTTTAAACAGTCTATAGTGTAACTGAGGACTTGGTGGACTGTGTATTCTTTAGGCTAGATTTTAACTTTGTGTTTTCTTCCGTGTGCTGGTAAGGTCGAGGTGGTTTAATGACGCTGACGATTCACAATATGGGCACGAACCAGCACAGCACAGTGTATGTAGAATGGATGGGCTAAGGCACTTTGTGGTATGGCAAATATCAGCAAGGATGCACACTGGCCTTGGCTAACACAACAAAAGCTAACTGAAGGAAATCACAGGAGCTGGAACTTTCTATTGACTTGACTCGACTCTAGCCTTGTCTGAGCTTGAGATTGCCCAGCATGCTCTGCGCCGGTGGGTGGCACTACAACCCTTATATGAAGAACTTTATATCTATTTATATGATAATCTTAAATACTTCACAGCCTTTCGTACAATAGAGACATGCTGGCGTGAGAACTGTAGTGTTGTAATCTTTGGCCTAGTTAGAGTTGAAGATTCAGTCATTCCAGTCTTTCCTTATGTGTGAGGGGTTCAATGTATGTTTTTTATCACTCTCCAAAATCAAATCAATGAACAATCCACTGTTTCCCAGGCATATGCCTGTACAAGACGATAGCAACTGGAATTTATATAGAAGACGTTTTGTGCAGTTTTTTTGTAAGAACATTTTTGCTATAAATATTTATAAAATTACTGGCAATATGAGGTAAAATTTGTTTTGGAGTGTAATGTCCCTTAAATTTCCAGATTTATTTATATTCAAATTGTTTTACAATTCTATTTTCTTTTTAGCCTCTGTTTTTTCTTCAATTGCTAAAGTCTCTATCCCTTTTATTTGTTATTGCTTGCCTTTCTTGTACAATATTCTTAAATGACAATTGGACCTAGAGAGGCTGCATATCCTGGATAACTCTAGAAAACACTAATGTTCTTTGTAATGTTCTTGTAATGTCTGAGCACTGAGCAGCAACTGCGGGAGCTTGTTATAACAGGGATCATCATTTGTTCCACAATGCACCTGAAGGGAGGGGTGTTTCATCATTCTGTGATAACTGACTTTAGGGACTTCTGAGCCATCAAAAGGATATACAAATTTGAGTCCAAAAGTAAAAGTTTGTTCAGTGAATGTCAAGTTTTTGTAACTGCCAGATGTTCGTGTCACTGGAGGTTTAATACCAGATGCATGCAGCTCAAAGTGAAAGGCATCTTCAAGAAAAGGCCAGCTGCATCCTGGCCTAAAGACCAAGAAAACAAGTCAGTCATGCACTAAAATTATTAAGACATCTTAGTGGATACATCTTAGTGCATACAACGTCAGTGGATGCACTATGGACTTCACCAATTCAAAGTAAAATATGTTAACAATATTTAACGCTTGTTGTTCATGTAATCAGTTGTTTTGCTTCAGGCTATGAAACAGAACAGGTCCATTTTGTCCTATCGAGTTTGATTGCTTCACTTTCTATTGATCAACAGTCTAAGATTGCAATTAGTTTGGGTTCTCAAGGGACTAACAGAAAAGTTTGCCAGCGATTTTGAAACCAAGTACATGATACATGAAATTGGGGAATTCAGTTTTGCCTTTGCGAACACATTGAGGAGAGGATTTAGCATTTTGTGTTGTTGCTAAAACATGTGTTGTTTTGGAAGTTGTAGGGGTTACGAGGTGTCCTGACTGAGTTGTCAGAGTTAAATAATTGCTCTTCTAATATCCCCGTGGTCTACCCAACAGTTGTGCGCGTCTATGGGCTTATAGTTTACGTCCCAAATGGCACCCTATTTACTATGTAGTGCACTACTTTGGGAATAGTGTGCTATTTGGGACACATCCCTGCTTACAGCTTCCCTATCTACTGTCCCAACACCAGAAGCTCAGAGATGTTTCCCTCAACACGCTCTTCTATGATAACTGCAAATATTCTGTGCTTCAATATTTTTTATTGTTAAGTACTGCAGTGCATTATTACATTCGTCGTCATTCAACATGTTTTCATTGACTGGAATCATTCAAGTGCCAAATTAAATACAATGGAGACAATGACAGTGAAATAAATATCTCAACGACCATGGTAGGACCGTCTCAGAATGTAATATTGACAAAGCAAATAATATTAAGTGAGACTAATTCAGACATGATGAGAAAAAATATCTTCATTAGGTGATAACTTTAAGAAAATAATTGTATATTTCTGAATTATTGTGATTAATTATATACATATCATTTCAATAAATTGGTGTATTCAACATTAAATTAAGGTTTTCTTAAAAATACATGATACATGAAGATAAAAAGAAAATCTATTTCATAAAACCAATAAAGGCTGCCAGCATTTTCATATACATACAGTATCAACAACACAAATAAAAATACTATAAACAATTACAATAATATGTTCTTAATGTGACTGCTGTGAATTGAAGGCACTTCCTGGTCGAAACATATATCCCTCTTTCAACATTTTGAGCCTGAAACACACAGCAAAATAAAAAAATTAACACAATTCAAACATTACCATAATGTTATCGTCAAAAACACAGGAGTGTGTATTTTTCAAATGTAATTCTGAATTCCTAATGTTGTTAGTTTGAAAAATAGGCCACAGAATCTCCTGTTTAAAATTAGGTTTGAGCTGCCCTTCCGTATTTCCTTAGGGACTAAGGAAGGGCACTTCATGAGTTATTTTCTAATGAGCCGAATTAATCAATCAATGATTCAGCTAATAGACCCTTTTAGGTCATTCTTTAGTCCCTTCCCTCCAGTGGCAGCAGCGAGACCTCTCTTTATGGTTCCGGCTAGAGCACATTGTCAGAGTAAAAAAAGAATAATGACTGGAAAGACTGAAAAACTGTCAGTGTGCCATCCCCCTCAATTTTCCAATCAAATGAATTCCAATTACACTCCAACTAACGCTGTGCTTGTAATGGGCATTTCGCGTAAGGCTTCATTCATGTTGGACCATCTAAAGGCCCATAGATGCCATCAACTGACATGGAGTTAGTTCTAAGTGAGCCTGAACACAAATAGGCCCAGAAATCATCATCTCTGCTGTCGTCAGCCTCATCAGGTGGAGGTAATAGACAGGTGTAACAAAGGGTTATCAACTTAACACTGATGACGGTATCCAAAATTAGCTGGATCAAGACAATCAGGTTCTTCCTGTTTCATTGTCTGACCAAGCGGTGAGCATCTAACATCGTGTGACCCCACAACTTGTTAACACACTTGGTTGCACTTCCAAACTGTCTTCGTTTTTCTCACATTCTTAAGCTGGTGCAAGGCTTGCTGACATTGAAAGGTTTTACTTCCTACATACAGCAGAATGCTCATTGCCCTTACAGTGCATTCGGAAAGTATTCAGACCCCGTGACTTTTTTCACATTTTGTTACGTTACCGCCTATTTTAAAATTGATTTAATCATTTTTCCCCCTCATCAATCTACACACAATACACCACAATGACAAAGAAAAAACTGTTTTTAAGACATTTTTGCAAATGTATAAAAAAAATAATTACTGAAATATCACATTTACATAAGTATTCAGACCCTTTACTCAGTACTTTGTTGAAGCACCTTTGGCAGTGATTACAGCCTTGAGTCTTCTTAGGTATGATGCTATAAGCTTGGCACACCTGTATTTGGGTAGTTTCTCCCATTCTTCTCTGCAGATCCTCTCAAGCTCTGTCAGGTTGGATGGGGAGCGTCGCTGCACAGCTATTCTCAGGTCTTTCCAGAGATGTTTGATCGGGTTCAAGTCCGGGCTCTGGCTGGGCCACTCAAGGACATTCAGAGACTTGTGCCAAAGCCACTCCTGTGTTGTCTTGGCTGTGTACTTAGAGTCGTTGTCCTGTTGGAAGGTGAACCTTCGCCCGAGTCCAAGGTCCTGAGCACTCTGGAGCAGGTTTTCATCAAGGATCTATTTGTACTTTTTTCCGTTCATCTTTCCCTCGATCCTGACTAGTCCCCCAGTCCCTGCCACTGAAAAACATCCCCACAGCATGATGCTGTCACCACCATGCTCACCGTAGGGTTGGTGCCAGGTTTCCTCCAGACGTGACGCTTGGCATTCAGGCCAAAGAGTTCAATCTTGGTTTCATCAAACCAGAGAATCTTGTTTCGCATGATCTGATAGTCCTTTAGTTGCCTTTTGGCAAACTCTAAGCGGGCTGTCATGTGCCTTTTACTGAGGAGTGGCTTCCGTCTGGCCACTCTACCATAAAGGCCCTATTGGTGGGTGGAGTGCTGCAGAGATTGTTGTCCTTCTGGAAGGTTCTCCCATCTCTGTAGAGGAACTCTGGAGCTCTGTCAGAGTGACCATCGGGTTCTCTGTCACCTCCCTGACCAAGGCCCTTCTCCACCAATTGCTCAGTTTGGCCGTGCGGCCAGCTCTAGGAAGAGTCTTGGTGGTTCCAAACTTCTTCCATTTAAGAATGATGGAGGCCACTGTGTTCTTCGGGGACCTTCTAATCTGCAGAAATGTTTTGGTCTCGGAGCTCTACGGACAATTCCTTCGTCATCATACCTTAGTTTTTGCTCTGACACGCACTGTCAACTGTGGGACCTAGACAGGTTTGTGCCTTTCCAAATCATGTCCAATCAATTTAATTTACCACAAGTGGACTCCAATCAAGGTGTAGAAACATCTCAAGGATGATCAGTGGAAACAGGATGCACCTGAGCTCAATTTCGAGTCTTATAGCAAAGGGTCTGAATACTTAGGTAAATAAGGTTTTTGTTTTTTATTTTTAATACATTTGCAAAAATGTCTAAAAACCTGTTTTTGCTTTGTCATTATGGAGCATTATGTGTAGATTAATGAGGATTTAAAAAAAATCTACTTTAGAGTAAGGCTGTAACGTAACAAAATGTGGAAAAAGTCAAGGGGTCTGAATACTTTCCAAATGCACTCTATGTAGGCCCTAACTTATCGCTGACATGTAACTTTCTCATGACATTCGACTTAAAAGGATATCAGCTAGTCAAATACTTGTCCTCATCTTTTTGATTTCCAAAAGAATGAGCTAGACTGTGAAGGTTTGTGAAGGTGCTGTATATTACATTAGGATCTTGTCTTTGATGGAATAGAGTTGGAACGAAACAAAAGAGCCTAGTAACATTATATTTCAGAACATGTAGGACAGAAACTGTGGGAACACATGGATCTGATTATGGGAACATGAGTTATTTTCAATCCTTTCAAATTACTTACAGATGTCACAGACACAAATTAGAATAGCGATGACCCACCAACAACATCATTCTCTCTTCCTGTGATTGGTATCACACATAATCAAGATGGCTGGGTTGAAAACACAGCCAACTATAATCTAGTGGAGCTGTACAGCATGTGAATCTCCATCAATACTAGATATGTATTTTCAATACGTAGTTACTAGGGAAATATTACAGGATTGCCACTTGTCAATCTTTACAGTTAAATATTCACAATAGAAATAAAATATTATAAATCATTTCTATGTAGCTTTACCTCTAGAGCAAGGAGTCATACAATGTTAGACCAAGTTTACTAATCAACATAAAGCTTGATTATGCATATGTGCCCCTTTGACAGTTTAACCCCTTAAAATAATTCATACTCACATGCAATGTCTACGATTGTGAGCAAAGTGGACTCATCGCTAGCCGTGTTAGCAATCTTGCACATCTTTTGTAGTCTGTAAAATGATAAAGAAAACAGTTCATCCCTATTTGTTTCTTGTTCCCATTTTCTAACTGTCTTTCTATACTAAATATGAGCATTTCATGAATTACTCTCAAACACTTGACAGGTACAGACAGATACAGTGGAGGGACAGGAAAGAAGAGTAGAAGTGTATATCAGGGTCAGAACCACAGCGTATGCAGTAGAAGTGTATATCAGAACCACAGCGTATGCAGTAGAAGTGTATATCAGAACCACAGCATACGCAGTAGAAGTGTGTATCAGAACCACAGCATACGCAGTAGAAGTGTGTATCAGAACCAGAGCATATGTGTCACGGCCTGACCCTTCCATGGCGGGAGTCGCCGAGGAGTAAAGGAGGACAGCGACGACGCCGGGGTCCGCGGCCACAAACGGCCCCAGGGCAACCCCAAGTTTTTTTGCGAGGGGGGGGGGCACAAGGTGCGGTCGGCCGAGCCGAGAGCCAGAGGCCGTCGGGGAGTCGATGGAGCAATTTGAGGAAGGTTATCGGAGAGAGGTGTTGGCTAGGAGTATGCTGCAGAGCAGGAGTTTTGAGGAGCGTGTCATCAGTCCGGTGCAACCTGTGCTAGCTCCACGCACCAGGCCTCCAGTGCACCTCTCCAGCCCGGTACATCCTGTGCCGGCTCCCCGCACTCGCCCTGAGGAGCGTGTCATCAGTCCGGTGCAACCGGCTCCACGCACCAGGTCTCCAGTGCGGCTTCTCAGTCCAGGCACGGCGTCCAGTCCCGCTCCATGGCTGGAGCCTTCCTCTGCACCGGTGCTCAGTCCAGGCACGGCGTCCAGTACCGCTTCATGGCTGGAGCCTTCCTCTGCACCAGTGCCCGGTCCGGGCACGGCGTTCATCCCGGCTCCATGGCCCCATCCGCGGTCTGAGCGGGTGCTACGTCCCACACCGGAGTCGCCACCAACACTAGTTGCCCACCCTAACCCTCCCCATCTAGTTTCAGGTTTTGAGGACGGAGTTCGCGCCTTCGGGGGGGTACTGTCACGCCCTGACCATAGAGAGCCCTCGGGGTTCTCTATGGTGTTTTAGGTCAGGGCGTGACTAGGGGGATTTCTAGTTAGTTTATTTCTATGTTGGTGTATGTGTATGGTTCCCAATTAGAGGCAGCTGATAATCGTTACCTCTAATTGGGGATCATACTTAGTTTGTTCCTTTTTCCACCTGCCTTGTGGGGTTTTGTTTTGTATGTGTGCTATTGTGCGCTACGTATTTCACATCGTTATATCTTTGTTGTTTTGAGAAGTTTCGCTATTATTATTAAAATGTGGAACTCTACTCATGCTGCGCCTTGGTCCAATTATTTATATGACAACCGTGACAATATGCAGTAGAAATGTGTGCCAAAGGCATCAGCATTAATCACTATACCAGCCCAGGCCACAATACTTTTATATTTATTTGAATATAACACCATTTAAATGTTCTACCGTATGTTAATTCAGCTGTTCTGAACACAAACACAAAATGTGTAAATATTGTACTGTAGATGTGTTGAGTGCTACATTGGTATTATAATTTTACTCCATTGAGCTTCTGTTTTCATTTTTGTTATGACATTCTTTTGTTCTATTCTTATTTTTGTCAGGAACCAGCAAGTAAGCATTTCATTGTGTTGTGTACACATTGTATTGTCTTGCCCAGGATCCACAGGTGCCTGAGTATCAACCTGGAGGCCAGGGGAACAGGGGACTGAGTACAACCCTAGAGGCCAGGGGAACAGGGGACTGAGTACAACCCTAGAGGTCAAGAGAACAGGGGACTGAGTACAACCCTAGAGGCCAGGGGAACAGGGGACTGAGTACAACCCTAGAGGTCAAGAGAACAAGGGACTGAGTACAACCCTAGAGGCCAGGAGAACAGGGGACTGAGTACAACCCTAGAGGCCAGGGGAACAGGGGACTGAGTACAACCCTAGAGGCCAGGGGAACAGGGGACTGAGTACAACCCTAGAGGCCAGGAGAACAGGGGACTGAGTACAACCCTAGAGGCCAGGGGAACAGGGGACTGAGTACAAACCTAGAGGCCAGGGGAACAGGGGACTCAGTACAACCCTAGAGGCCAGGGGAACAGGGAGGCCTGATATAAAGAGTTTCACTAAACTGAGTTTCAGTAGTGTGCAAGGCTGTTGTGGTTGTGTTTCTCTTTATTGACAACACGAAAAAGAAGACTGAGAAAGTCCATGCTCTAATTCACTGGTCCACAATGGAGGCAGGGCTGCTGCTTAGACACCTCAGTTCAGGCAGCCATCTGAGAAACTGACATACCGTCTGAGGACATACTGAGGGCATTCCCTACCTACTGTAGGATGTCATCGGTTCCTTTTCCAATAAAAACTACGACAATACGATTGTTCGTTACATCTGCTAAACTAATGTTTACATCATTTAATGGCACATGATGTATTACACTGACTTGTTACAGGGATTTGATTCAAGAGTTAACTTATTGCTTCCATTCAAAGACAAGTGACACTATTGTGAAGTTGATTTAAAAAACTGTGAATATGAGGTCATCAAAGAGAGTTTGACTAATGTTAGAGCAAGACACCATATTACACCACCTACGCATTCAATTCATTCATAATGAGTATTTGGGTTCTAGCACAAACAGATCTGGGACCAGGATATAATAAAGTTTCCCAAGGCAGATGCCCTTGATGATTGTCTGCTTTCTGTCTGTGGTCATTAATTTACTTAGAGTAAGACCTGTGGCAAAGAAAGTCGTTGTGGGCAAAATGTTGGCAGTAAATACATTTCCCACAGAATAATATTGGCAGTGGAAGGAACATCATTGCCATCATGTAGTCAGGGACCACAGTTGTAAATTAGTGGTTAGCTAATGAATAAAGTGGTGTAAATGACTATCAGAAACCAAGATTGCTGATCACAAATATAGATGAACACAGTATTATGACATAAAAAATGTATACATACATGCTGGTCTTGAACAATCCCTTGTGTTGTGATAGAGTCTATGAAAATGTGTTCTACATTCTGATGAGAACTTGACTGGTCCTGCTTAAAAGAAAAGCTCTTATCAGGAAACCGAAAACAAATGTTAATGTGTTCCATTTCCTTTCCTTCTTTTGGACATCTCCATAACAGAACTGAAGTGGATCCCACTTGACATTAGCAACAACGTCAAAAGAGCAACAATATTTTCGGACACAGGTGCAAAACATGATCTTGCTGTCAAGATACTCTTTACTAAGGCAGAGCTCCAACCAAGGCAGAGCTCCAACCAAGGCAGAGCTCCAACCAAGGCAGAGCTCCAGCTATGGCAGAGCTCCAGCTATGGCAGAGCTCCAACCAAGGCAGAGCTCCAACCAAGGCAGAGCTCCAGCTATGGCAGAGCTCCAACCAAGGCAGAGCTCCAACTATGGCAGAGCTCCAGCTATGGCAGAGCTCCAACCAAGGCAGAGCTCCAACCAAGGCAGAGCTCCAACCAAGGCAGAGCTCCAACCAAGGCAGAGCTCCAGCTATGGCAGAGCTCCAACTATGGCAGAGCTACAGCTATGCATATGACTAACTATGCAAACGACACTCTATTACCAAAGACATTGAAATGTATATTTATAGATTTTGTGGTATGCCAATTTGTTGTTTAATGACTTACCTATTGATAATGCACTGTCCATATAGTTAGGCTGATCATATATTTTACTTTTATATTGTATGACATCGTACTGAATATATACCAAGATATAAATATACACAGAGTATATAAAACATTAAGAACACTTGCTCTTTCCATGACATAGACTGACCAGCTGAATTCAGGTGAAAGCTATGATCCCGTATTGATGTCACTTGTTAAATCCACTTCAATCAATGTAGATGAAGGGGAGGAGACAGATTAAAGAAGGATTTTTAAGCCTTGAGACAATTGAGACATGGATTGTGTATGAGTGCCATTCAGAATGGGCAAAACAACATATTTTAAGTAGCTTTGATCCGCTGATGGGTTTTTCACACTCAGCAGTTTCTCATGTGTATCAAGAATGGTCCACCACCCAAAGGACATCCAGCCAACTTGACACAACTGTGGGAAGCATTGGACTCAACATGGACCAGCATCCCTGTGGAACGCTTTCAACACCTTGTAGAGTCCATGCCCTGACGAATTAAGGCTGTTCTGAGGTCAAAAGGGGGAAGGGGTGCAACTCAATATTAGGAAGGTGTTGTTATTGTTTTGCACAATCAGTGTATATAAATGTTCAAATAAACCTAAACCTAGCTACTCTCAGTCTCATTAATCATTGTTCTACTGGTCCATACTAATTCATGATATGACATCACAAAAGGACTCAGACTTAGAATGAAAGCGGCAATCTGCAGTAGGTACAGTACATCCATTTGTTTTACTTATAAATTAATGATATTTACCCATTGATTCTTGAAGAATATAACTTATAAATGCCTCATGAACTTAGTTAAAATGTCACACTCCATGAGAACCCAAAATATCTTTGTAAACAAAGTAAATGTAAACAAACTCTATACAGCCTCAAAACATGGTTAAAACTATAATCTTGTTATGATGGATGGTCAGATCTTGCATCCATAGCTCGGTCTATGAATTTGACAGTGGTTACATTTCTCCAGCCCCATTCCTCAGCTTTTTAGCAAAACAGAGGTGCGGAGTTCGCTTTATTATTGTTTTAATTGCTGATTGCCGCTTTAATGATCACAACTAAGTACTTCTGGGCCTTTAGCGAGCTTCTGGATAACAGATTTTCAAACCAATTACTGAAGTCTGTTCAGAGGTCCTGCTACAAAAAATCAGCTTAACCTTACGTTGCCTTCAACTTTACCCCGCCTGTTTCTGCCAGAGTAATGTTCTCCACTAACTTTGAACTGTCACACCATGGCTGAACTTTGGAAAGTTGAATAAAAATGCTCCTTGATTAGCCATTAAAGAGGCGTGACTCAACTCACAGAGCAGTCTTCCTCTGACAAATGAAATAGTTTTACATGGATTGATTTTTTTGATATAATGATAGCTGACATAATGTGTGCAGAGCTGTATGTATCAAGTGTCTCAGAGAAGAAGTGCTGATTTAGGATCAGTTTTGCTTCTTAAATCACAATGAATAAGATTACATGGACAGAGGGGACCTGATCCTAGATCAGCACTCCTACTCTGAGAGGCTTGATACACATGGTCCCAGATGTAAGGTGAGATTGATCCAGAAACAAATGGGGAAAACATTGAATGTTGATGAAATAGTCTTTGATAGCATTTATCTTACCTGTGAAATGCTTTATGAACTTGTCTTTCAGGTTTATATCTCTTGGGACATTATCTACAAAAAAATGAAAAAGAGAAGTTACCAATCAGTGAAACCTCTTACCATTAAAGATGAAATCCTTAATGGTGAAATGTTCACGCCCGCGATATTTCAACAACAAAGAAGTTACTTCAACAACAATCACAATGTTCTTCTCTCTGACATCATGGCACGCGCAATAGCACACCAGAATAGGTACTGCACTCCTCTCCTCCATTTCATCAACAAAACAAAAACAATAACAAAGGCGCTGGGGCGAACATTGGCACTGTTTCCTCTTTTACGGATTTCAGCTTTAAGATAACCCTTTGGAAATAGGTAAATGTGTGTAAATGTTACAAAGTTACCTAGAGAATGTAGATACCAACAAACACCCGCCTTACCTGTGCCAATGCAGTAAAGAAAGCGCTATCAGAGAATAGGCCTATACATGTTTTTTTTCTTGGAACAGAGCTGATGGGAGGAAACGACGATGAGTTCTTAAGTATGTGATAAATGTTTTTTATATAAAAATTCACAGATTGTCTCACAACTGAGGACACGCCAACAGGCTTATAGGCTCCTTGTTCACATTCTGTATCTCAGCCAAGCCCATCCACTCTCCAAACATGCAAAGCACACAGGTGTCAGACGCGGCTTTCAGGCAAACGGCGTAAGGAGATTATTTCCCAGCATTTATAATACTTATCAATGTCATGAGAATAATTCCGTGCAGCTAGCTGTGGTGCTTATTTTACCAGAACGGACCGAGGAATGAGCAGTATTCTCTGATGCAGAAATTGTGAAAGATGATCGGTTCAATAGACTAGAGTAAGCCAAGGCAATGTGTTTGATGTTCAGACATACCACTGGGCATTAAGGAAAACAACGACTCATCACTCCAGTATAAAGAGATGAACAGGCTATGGGTCTTATCTAAGGGGAATAAGGGTCCTGAATCCTTAACCTGGCTCCAGCCTAGATCAGACGTGAGTTATGTAAGTGTGAAAACGGCAGGTAAATGCTAACACTAGCATGCTGCTGGAGTCTGTACATTGGTCATAAGACCAGTGGTGGTAGTGGAGGGTAAACGCAAGCAAACACACTTTACCCGTCTTTTTGGGGGGGCCCAACAGTTTACCCACCTTTTTGGGGGGGCCCAACAGTTTACCCGTCTTTTTGGGGGGGCCCAACAGTTTACCCACCTTTTGCAGAAAAATGCATTGAAAGAATAGGAAGTGTTACTTTTTTACCGCAACCGACAATCACAATTTACCCACCTATTCTTTACCACTACACAACTGCTGACTATCCACTGATATAGGGGAACAATACTGTTTGATGGAGGCACCAAAGGGACTCACTAATGCAACATACAGTTTGTTTGGAGTGTTTTTCAGTTTGTAGCATGATCACTTTGAAGAAGAAGACTTCAGATATACAGTAACCCATGATCCTGACGATAAATCAACTGGCCTTGCTCACGATAAACGTTGAATATTTCTGTCAGTCTATTTTTTGGAGTTTCACTCTCCTGCTTCTGTTTATCAGGTAGGGACAGGTACATTAAAAAAAAGATGGTAATACACACACATCTCATAACAACTCAGATTGTTGGTGGTAAGAAAAGAGAGATACCGATAGTTTACGCTTTGGCAAAGATAATGGAAACTGTGTACAGGAGGTATTTCTCTTTTTTTCTATGTGACTGTGGGTCTTAAGGAATGGTGCATGCACTGCTTACTAATGTGCAGCATTTCACTTCCTCAAAAGGTACATTCCGCCTGACCAGCGGCTTGTATGGTTCTCTGCCTGTTACACAGTGGGTCTGAAACACTGCCTGGACAACATCATTACAAATAAAGCCTCTGACTAAACCTTGACCCAACGTTTGACCGGAATGTTGGAACATCTTTAAAACCAATATTTTGGATGTTAATATGGACAGTCTGAGGGAACGTGTACCATTGCTCAGAGAATCAACAAACTTACATGGTCCAAGCACACCAAGACAGTCGTGAAGAGGGCATGACAAAGCCTATTCCCCCTCAGGAAACTAGAAAGATTTGGCATGGGTCCTGAGATCCTCAAAAGGTTCTACAGCTGCAACATCGAGAGCATCCTGACTGGTTGCATCACTGTCTGGTACGGCAATTGCTCAGATTCCGACTGCAAGGCACTACAGAGGGTAGTGCGTACGGCCCAGTACATCACTGGGGCTAAGCTGCCTGCCATCCAGGACCTCTATACCAGGCGGTGTCAGAGGAAGGCCCTAAAAATTGTCAAAGACCCCAGCCACACCAGTCATAGACTGTTCTCTCTACTACCGCATGGCAAGCGGTACCGGAGTGCCAAGTCTAGGACAAAAAGGCTTCTCAACAGTTTTTACCCCGAAGCCATAAGACTCCTGAACAGGTAATCAAATGGCTACCCGGACTATTTGCATTGTGTGCCCCCCCAACCCCTCCTTTACGCTACTGCTACTCTCTGTTCATCACATATGCATAGTCACTTTAACCATATCTACATGTACATACTACCTCAATCAGCCTGACTAACCGGTGTCTGTATGTAGCCTCGCTACTGTATATAGCCTCGCTACTGTTATTTTTCACTGTCTTTTTACTGTTGTTTTTATTTCTTTACTTACCTATTGTTCACCTAATACCTTTTTTGCACTATTGGTTAGAGCCTGTAAGTAAGCATTTCACTGTAAGGTCTACACCTGTTGTATTCGGCGCATGTGACAAATAAACTTTGATTTGATTTGGTAGAAATGGCTACGTGTTCAAGGCTGACTATACTGTGTGCCATGTGAGTGTCCTGGGTCTCACGTCACCTGTGATGCGATCCTGTGACGCTCGCCATTGGCTGGTCAAGGTGCTAGAGGAGGCAGATCATTCAGCAATGCATCCTGAATTGAATGAATCATTCACAAGTTTAGTATACTAATGATGCTCCGCACCCTTGGCATCTTAGTTGGTGATGGTCCACGTCAGCCATTGATAATATTTTCACGACGCAATGATATCTCACTAGTCACGTGAGAGGGTTGATTGTGGCTTTTTCAGGGTGCCAATTGTGTACTGGAATTGGAATATAGATCCCCACTTTACACACTATCACACCAGTGATTGAAATACAGTTCATTACCCCAATTGTTGCTGATATTATCTCACCCCCAAACAGTGAAGCGTACTTGCATCGATTGCATTTATACTCAGATTTTTTGTTTTGTTTATAACATAGTAATAATTTGTAGCTTTTTTAACAAACATCTTGGCAGCTCTCACCTCCTCAAATCACAAAGAGTGACATTTCTTACATGGAAATGGACATGTAAGCATGATTAAAAGGCTATAGTAGTAAAGATATTGATACAGACCAACGGCAGCTGTCAAGCCCTGGTCAAGCCCTAGTAAAATAGGGATTACAGTTTCATCATGGCCTAAAAATAAATCTTATCAGCTTACCTATGGGTTTGCTGTTATCCAGCCTAGGAACATATAAAGGCTTTTCTCCAGAGGAGAAGTTCATGTCTTGGGCTGCGGGGAAGAGACCACTGTTATAGCGACTGGAGACTGAAGGCTTGTCCCCCCATTGGCTGTCTCCGTTAACCTGTAAGATATGGTCCAGCAGGATCCTTCTCTCTTTCTGCCTCACCTCCTTGCTGTCCATGCACTGGCCCGAGCTGATCAGCAGAAGGAATAAACTGGACAGTATGTGGCATTTTCTCACTGCCTGCATGGCTATTCTAGCTAGGCAAACAAGCAAACACAAATCAAGTTAGACACAGTGTTGGAAAGAAACAAATGATGTATGTGCAAAGTGACTTTCTATCACCCCCAAAAATATGGGTATCAAATGAATTGTGATGGGAACAGTGTGAAGTAGCTTATTAAATGAAGCACACAAGTGAACAAACAATCTAATTGACACGAAACAGGGTAACAAATGCAACTCTGAGTAAGATATTTTTACTTAAAATGATCAAATTTAGAGGGAATGAAAATGTTGCCAACAAAACAATTGGCAACATTATGTTTAACATACCACAATACAATGCTACAGCAATGCTGATATATTTATCTAATATAACACAGCAATAAAACAAGATGTCTTGACTTCATTTCAATCAGGTATGAGAACATTTGCTTTGATAAATAGTAACTTTCAAGTGTTGATGACAGTAGGCTACGTTTTATCCCTACAAAGCAGATGACAATAACATGGACATACACATATCATCTAAAATTTACTTGGGGAAAAAAATACAACTTACTTTAATGTATTAAAGGAGGCTTATGTCCTAAAAAGTGGACGCGAGTGGTCTGTATCAAATCTCTCTAGACGTTGTCAGTTGTTTCGCGTTTTGGGAGAAGATTCCGTTGTCTGCAGCAAGTCTTCTGAGTCTTGATATCATGCGTCCCGTTTTATACGTTCAGCGAGCTTCTTGAAGGTAATACAATCGATTTCGAGTGGGTGGTAGGCAACTGTTGACATCTTTGGTTTAAGTTCTTCCACTGCTGTTCGCTCCGTTTGGCATGTGCCCCTCCTTGCAACATCAACCATCCGTTAAGTCTAAAACCATCACTGAATGTGGGCTAAGAACACCACTTTACTCCTTATACCTGTTTAGGAAAAACAATGTTACAATGTCGAATTTGGATAGGAGAGAGTAATGCTGAGGTTTCCATTTGGGGAAAGGGAGGTTATCCAATGCTCGCAACTGTATGTGAACTAAGTTTCCAAAGTTGCGAGACCTGTTGAAGGCAGGGGTGTTTCTCAGTGGCCGACGGGCTAGAAACTGACCTGTGTCGGCTAATTGCCGTGCGGATGGTTTTGAACATGGATGTCCAAGTCTTGTGACCGCCTAAGCCCGGCAGAGAATGCGCTTTCAAGAACAGCCCTCGGACTGTTTCCAGCACTTGAGAGAGTTCAAAATAGAATATATTTTCCGGTATGGATTGTTTATCACATACAATTACGTGGTTTGGTTGTCACTCTATGACAATTGTAGTTCAAATAGACAAGAGACAGTTTTGATACAGGCAAGTAGGCTAGCCTAGACTATAGGCTGTGTGTTGATTTTATGAGTTATAGCATAGGCCTACACATGGCAGGAGACAGCTCAAACATTTATTGAAAGATATTTTGTACACATGCGTGTCATGGCGTGCAGTTATCAGTGCTTCATTTGTAAATCGGCAGATAATGGAACAAAAGGTGAGCACGAGAGTGGGGTGAACTCATTAGAAAGATCACCTTTATAATAAAGCATTGCATGCATATCATCACATTTGCGAAGTGGCATAGAGCAGTAGAGAAGAGGCACTTATAGAAGTTGCACACATGGGGAACATTTTTAGTAGCCTGGGGTCCGGGAAATGTTTGGCTTTTTATAAACGCATTTAATGCAATTCATTGCCTTAGACCAAGGGGTGCAGCGGTCTAAGGCACTGCATCTCAATGAAAGAGGCGTCACTAGAGTCCCTGGTTCGAATCCAGGCTCTATCACATCCGGCCGTGATTGGGAGTCCCATAGGGCGACGCACAATTGCCCCAGGTTTGACCGGGATAGGCCGTCATTGTAAATAATAATTTGTTCTTAAAATAAAAATACATGTTTGTTTTTTTACATAACTGGAGACTTTGGCAGAATATTTTTTTTATACAGCACAAATGATAAAATGGCAGGCTACTTTGACACTGACAAATTGAGAATCTGAGATCAATAAAAACGACCTTGTCTTGAATCCATCAATAGCCTAGGCCTAGGTGTGTGGAGACATATTGTATGCTACTAAAAAGGCTTTCCAGTTTCAATGACGGACCCAACGATGCGCAGCTCACCTGATGCGCTCGTGCCAAAAGCCTCTCTCTCGTAAAACAATATTTGGAAGTTGATCAAATATGTTGGTAGCCTACAGCATTGAGTCTTCTCTTTTCAGCAGGAGCCATTTGCTTTCCAATCTGTGTTTTTCCTTGATTGTATTTGAAATATTGCGAAAGGCCTATTTTGTCTGCATGCTGTTTTTTCACTGACAAATTTACCGCATGTTCCCGACTGTAGGCTATTTCTTGTTATTAGGCAACAATCCACAGCTCTGTCGCTGGATTATAGGTCTTCCCATGGTGTAATAGGATATGATTTCATGTATTTCTGAACAGAGCAGTAATTCTATAACTTTGGAAAATGTATTTACATTTATCAGGGGTGCTGCAGTTCGTTCAGAACACTTCGCGTAGCTATGATTATATTCTGAAATACATGAAGTACAACGTTGGAAAGATGAGAGTTTCAGGCTCGGGAAAGAGATCACAGAAAGTGATGTGATACATATTACTGGCGCGCTTCTCACACGGCCACGGCCACGCGTTAGTCTCAAATGTAGGTTATGATGTTTCACAAACCATAAACCCGGACCGGCCCAACCCAAATCAACTCTTAGAATATTAGGCGCGGGCTGAAAATCTACTTTTTCACATTACGCTTTTTTGTGGGGCAGGATAAATAACTAAGAGGCAACTCGCATGAACTTTGATAACGTGTATTAGAATCTTTACATTGTAAAAAATGAACATGATTTGTCATGACAGGAGAGTTACCGGATCCGGCCGAAAATCTCCCCCCTGCCAGAATTCCCCCCTTCGTGTGCGACTTGCTTGCTTGTTGAGATTTCGGCTCATCACCCCGTTGTCAGTTTAGCCTACATTTCAGTGATCTTAGTAGCAGAAAGCATTTTTTATTTGTGTCCTTCCAGGCAGCTGTCAATGATCACGTTGTCCTGCGTTTCATGTATTGTTATGGTGGTTTGATCGCCCGGGAGGCACTAGTGATGTCTGAAGTTTTCGGTTTGGCTATCTGTATTAGTCTATAAATAAATATATTTTTCAAAATTCGTCATCTCTCCTATGTCTTATTCGACTAGTAGTTGTTCTGAAATGTTTATTGCTTGCCTACATGTTACTCCCTCTTCTATGTTTAATATAACACACATACATTAATTATTTATTTCGTTTGCCTATCCTGACGTGAAGTTTGTCCTATAGAAAGTATTTGACTCTAGCCACAAAATTAAGGAAATTAGAGGGGGGGGGGGGGGGGGGGGGGGGGTTCGGCAAGGCCATTTTCTTTCCTGCAGAAATCCCCCCACCCTTCTAATTTCCTTAATTTTGTGGCTAGTCAAATATTTTCTGTGGCACACACTACTGGTCAACATGAGCTACCAACATGATTATGAAGTGTGCCAGGCCTTGCAGTCCCAAGATAGAAGGGGGGCAAGAAAATTGCCTTGCCGAAATCCTCCCTCCTTCTAATTTCTTTCATTTTGTCACCCCTCTTGTTGTCGGCCAGAACATTTTGTAGTTTTAAAGCAAATTTCCTGCAATTCTACAGATTTTGCCATGTCTTGTGTGTTCACATGATACCTGAGTGATCAAAATCCCAAGTACCCGTCACAGCAGCACACAGAACGGGGCAGGGTTGGCTGTGGGCGGGGTCGGTTCAGGCTGGCCAGGCCACCACACATTTTTATTGGTTGAGGCGCATTTGCGTCACACCATGCTCGACACAACGTAGTGATACGTCAGCAGTCAGCGCCTACATGTAACCGAAGATTATGGATATACTGACAAGATACACGTCTCTCCGCCCTCACGATGGGAGTCGTTGTCCACATAGCAGCATGGCGGGCTGTCTATTTCCCGCCTATTCTTTCTTTGGATTGGTGGATACTACTGTCCCCCCCCAAAAAAATCTTGGTCGACCAAGTGTTGTCTGTTCTTTCAACCAATCGATTGGTCAACATTTTTAAACATGTATTTTTCCATATATAGACACATCCTATTTGTTTTAATCAAATCAACTATATGCACTGAGCTTGTCTGATGCTTTAATCGAACCGCTTGATGAAATTTAGTCTATGCCACTACAACACTGCTTATCCTAATATTTATATGTTCCTTAATTCCGTTCTTTTACTTTTAGGTTTGTGTGTATTGTGCGTTTGTTGTGAATTGTTAGATATTACTGCACTGTTAGAGCTAGAAACACAAGCATTTCGCTACACCCGCAATAACATCTGCTAAACATGTGTATGTGACCAATAGCATTTGATTTAAGACACACAAATGACTAGAGGGATTACAACCACAATTGATTTGATTGTGCCGGGCCTGGCTCAGACTTTCTGTGCTGTGTTAAAAAAAAAGATGACGAGTGACTGTGAGACTAGCACCCGTTGTCTCTCTCTCCTCCCTGCTGCAGCGACCACCACAGAACATCAACACTGTGTATCGTGCTGTCTGTGTTACTGAAGTTATGTTATCGGAAAGTTATGTTAACGAAATCCCTAATTTGTTTAGGAAAAACATTCCCTATTCCCTCAACCCTTGCTCTCTTTAAAACTCTGAACACCATAACAAATATGACAGCAAAACGAATGCAGAGGATGTAACAAAAAAACTCAAAATGGGGCAATGTTTACTGGTTGCTCAGAAGGTAAAGGGGAAGTTGGATGTGTGGAATAAATTTGACTAGTTGTGGAAAATACTGGAGATCAAGAAAAACAATTTAATGAGCAAGCGCTGGGTGCATATTATGTGTGTCAAACAGGTGCAGTTAGATAACAATATAATTTTTTTGACATTTGGAACAATGTAAACAAGACTAAATATATTATAAGCATACCAGAGAGTCTGTTGTAGCACTTTTTAGTTTTTTTTGGTAAAGCCTTTATTACAGCAAAGACTAAAAACAGTTGCAATAATTTGGTCGCTTTGTTATGTGATTTGTTAAAAAAAAATGATTGATTGCATTTCAAATCACGAAAGACTCGTATGCTGTGTGATGACATGAACATATACATTATAGATTGATACAGTAGCCTATGTAAGTATTAAGACTAAACAGGATGGGCTCTTAAGCCTACAGCTCGATGGTGGTTATACAAGGATAGTATATTAAGCCTACTAATGATAATGACATGTCTTTTATTATTATAATGATGGTCATAATAATAATAGTAATAATAACAATAAGAAGGAGATCAAGGAAAAGGAGGGTTATTATTATTATTATAAATGTAATGGTTTTCTTAGAGAAGTGGAGGAGTCAGGCGCAGGACACAGAGATAAAGGTAAACAAACGTGTTTACTAAAAATATCAATAAATCTTCTCATAGAAAAATACATTGTTTGGAGAAACACCTCCAACTACACAAAACAGACAAACAATCACCGACAAGACACACAGGAAATGCAGAGGTTAAATAATGAACATGATTAGCGAAATGAAAAACAGGTGTACACAATAAAGACAAAACCAAACGAACAGTGAAACATCGATCGGTGGCAACTAGTAAGCCGGTGAAGTCGACCGCCGCCCGAACAAGGAGAGGGGCCGACTTCGGCGGGAGTCGTGACAGTACCCCCCTCCTGACGCGCGGCTCCAGCAGCGCGCCGACACCGGCCTCGGGGACGACCCGGAGGACGGGGAGCAGGGCGATCCGGACGGAAGCGGTGAAAATCCTGGATTAACGACGGATCCAGGATGTCTTCCGCCGGTACCCAGCTTCGCTCCTCCGGGCCAAACCCCTCCCACTCCACGAGGTACTGAAGGCCCCTTGCCCGACGTCTGGAGTCCATAATGGCTCGTACGGTATATGCCGGGGCCCCCTCGATGTCCAGAGGGGGCGGAGGAACCTCCCGTACCTCAGACTGCTGGAGCGGACCAGTCACCACCAGCCTGAGGAGAGACACATGGAACGAGGGGTTAATATGATAATCAGGGGGAAGTTGTAACCTATAACAAACCTCGTTCAATCTCCTCAGGACTTTAAATGGCCCCACAAACCGCGGACCCAGCTTCCGGCAGGGCAGGTGAAGGGGCAGGTTTCGGGTCGAGAGCCAGACCCGATCCCCCGGTGCATAAACTGGGGCCTCACTGCGGTGGCTGTCGGCACTCGCCTTTTGCCGCCTGATGGCTCGTTGAAGACGTACATGGGCAGCGTTCCATGTCTCCTCCGAGTGCCGAAACCATTCATCCACCGCAGGAGCCTCGATCTGGCTCTGATGCCATGGTGCCAGGACCGGCTGATACCCTAGCACACACTGAAAAGGGGTAAGGTTTGTGGAAGAGTGGCGTAGGGAATTTTGGGCCATCTCCGCCCAAGGGATAAATGATGCCCACTCTCCCGGCCGGTCCTGGCAATAGGACCGCAGAAACCTACCCACCTCTTGGTTGACTCTTTCCACCTGCCCGTTACTCTCGGGGTGGAACCCTGAGGTAAGGCTGACCGAGACCCCCAGGCGTTCCATAAACGCCCTCCAGACTCTAGACGTAAATTGGGGACCCCGATCAGAGACTATATCCTCAGGCACCCCGTAGTGCCGGAATACATGGGTGAATAGGGCCTCCGCAGTCTGTAGAGCCATAGGGAGACCGGGCAAAGGAAGGAGACGGCAGGACTTAGAAAACCGATCCACAACGACCAGGATCGTGGTGTTACCCCGTGACGGGGGAAGATCCGTCACGAAATCCACCAATAGGTGTGACCACGGTCGTTGCGGAACGGGAAGGGGTTGTAATTTCCCTCTGGGCAGATGTCTAGGTGCCTTGCACTGTGCGCATACCGAACAGGAGGAGACATAAACCCTCACGTCCTTGGCTAACATGGGCCACCAGTACTTCCCCGTAAGGCAGCGCACCGTCCGACCTATACCAGGATGACCAGAGCAGGGTGATGTGTGGACCCAACAGATCAAATGATCGCGAACATCAAACGGCATGTACACGCGCCCAACGGGACACTGGGAGGGAGTGGGTTCTGCACGTGACGCCCGTTCGATGTCCGCGTCCACCTCCCATACCACCGGTGCCACCAGGCATGAGGCTGGAATTATGGGAGTGGGCTCTGTGGACCGCTCCTCTGTATCATACAGCCGGGACAGTGCGTCTGCCTTGACGTTCTGGGAACCTGGTTTATAGGAAAGAGTGAAAGAAAAGCGTGTGAAAAACATATCCCACCTAGACTGGCGAGGGTTCAGTCTCCTCGCTGCCTGAATATACTCCAGATTTTGGTGGTCAGTCCAAATGAGGAAAGGGTGTCTAGCCCCCTCAAGCCAATGTCTCCACGCTTTCAGAGCCCCGACAACAGCTAACAACTCCCTATCCCCCACGTCATAGTTTCGCTCCGCCGGGCTGAGCTTCTTCGAAAAGAAAGCACAGGGGCGGAGTTTTGGTGGTTTACCCGGGCGCTGAGATAGCACAGCCCCTATTCCAGCCTCGGATGCATCCACCTCAACTATGAACGCTAAGGAGGGATCAGGATGCGCCAGCACTGGAGCCGTGGTAAACAGAGCCTTCAGGTTACCAAAAGCTCTGTCCGTCTCAGCCGACCACCGCAATCGCACCGGTCCCCCCTTCAGTAAGGAGGTAATGGGAGCCGCCACCTGGCCAAAGCCCCGGATAAACCTCCGGTAGTAGTTGGCAAACCCTAAAAACCGCTGCACCTCCTTTACCGTGGTTGGAGTCGGCCAATTACACACGGCTGAAATGCTGTCAGTCTCCATCTCCACCCCTGACGCGGACAAACCGTACCCAAGGAAGGAGATGGACTGTTGAAAGAACAGACATTTCTCCGCCTTGACGTAAAGGTCATGCTCCAACAGTCGACCAAGCACCGTACGCACAAGGGACACATGCTCAGCGCGGGTGGTGGAGTATATGAGAATATCATCTACACCCCGCCCGTACAGGTCCCTGAAGATCTCATCCACAAATGATTGGAAGACGGATGAAGCATTCATTAACCCATACGGCATGACGAGGTACTCATAGTGCCCAGAAGTAGTGCTAAATGCCGTCTTCCACTCATCCCCTCCCCTGATACGCACCAGGTTGTACGCGCTCTTGAGGTCCAATTTTGTGAAGAAGCACGCCCCGAGCAATGACTCTGTCATACTGGCGATCAGAGGCAGCGGGTAACTGTATTTAACAGTAATCTGGTTCAAACCTCGATAGTCAATGCACGGGCGTAAACCTCCATCGTTCTTCTTCACAAAAAAGAAGCTCGAGGAGACAGGTGAAATGGAGGGCCGAATGTATCCCTGTCCCAGAGATTCAGCGACATATGTTTCCATAGCCGCTGTCTCCTCCTGTGACAGAGGATACACGTGACTCCTGGGAAGTGCAGCACCCTCCAGGAGATTTATCGCACAATCCCCTGGTCGATGGGGTGGTAATTGAGTCGCCTTCCTTTTACAGAAGGCGATTGCCAAATCGGCATATTCGGGAGGAATGTGCATGGTGGAAACCTGGTTTGGACTTTCCACCGTAGTGGCACCTAAGGAAACACCTAAACACCTCCCTGAACACTGACAGGACCATCCCTTGAGAACCCTCTGTTGCCACGAAATAATAGGATTATGAGAAGCCAACCAGGGAAGCCCCAACACAACGGGAAACGCAGGAGCGTCAATCAGAAAGAGACTAATACTCTCTTCATGACTCCCCTGCGTTTCCATAGCAATGGGAACTGTGACCTCCCTAATCAGCCCCGACCCCAAAGGACGACTATCTAGGGCATGTATAGGGAAGGGAACATCAACGGGAACAATAGGAATCCCTAGTCTATTGGCCAAGGACCGATCAATAAAGTTCCCAGCTGCGCCTGAATCTACTAGCGCCTTATGCTGGGAATGCGGGGAAAACCCCGGAAATCTTATAGATAACCACATGTGAGCAACAGGGGGGTCTGGGTGAGTCGTGTGCCTACTCACCTGAGATGTACCACCAGTGTTCCGCCTACCACCTCGACTACCTGGAAAACCTCCCCAGCACCGACCAGCAGTGTGTCCTCTGCGGTCACCTCTGGTGCATGGAAAGGTTCCCCCTCCGGTCTCCCAAGTACCAGCCCCACCCAACTCCATCGGTGTTGGGTCTAAGGTACTGGAGGATGGAACCAACGGACCCCGATCCGGACGTCCGCGGGAGGCCAGCAGGTTATCCAGCTGGATAGATAAGTCCACCAGCTGGTCCAGGTGGAGGGTGGTGTCCCTGCAGGCTAGCTCCCTACGAATGTCCTCTCGCACACCACACCTGTAGTGATCGATCAGGGCCCGCTCATTCCATCCCACACCAGCCGCCAGAGTTCTAAAATCCAGTGCAAACTCCCAAGCGCTCCTCATCTCCTGCCTTAAATGTAACAAGCGCTCTCCCGCCGCTCTTCCTTCTGGTGGATGATCAAATACTGCCCGAAAGCGGCGGGAGAAGTCCTCGTAGTTATCCCGAGTCGGGTCTTCCACCTCCCAGATGGCGTTGGCCCACTCCAGGGCTTTACCAGTCAAACAGGAGATGAGCGCGCTCACTCTCTCGCGTCCCGAGGGCGGCGGCTGGACAGCCGCCAGGTAGAGCTCCAGCTGGAGTAGGAACCCCTGACACCCGGCAGCTGCTCCGTCATACGCTCCCGGGAGCGAGAGCCGAATCCCACCGGATATAGACGGCGGTTGGGTATGATCCAGAGGTGCGCCGGGCGGTGGTGTGGCTGGGTCGACGGGACATCCTTTACTCTCCACTCTCTCCATGGTCAGCAGCACGCAATCCATGGCAGTCATAAGATTCTGGATCATACTCGCCTGCTGCTGAATGCGCTCCTCTATACGAATAGGAGGGCTGGCTGCTCCTGCTGACTCCATTGTGAGGTCGGTGATTCTGTAATGGTTTTCTTAGAGAAGTGGAGGAGTCAGGCGCAGGACACAGGGATAAAGGTAAACAAACGTGTTTACTAAAAATATCAATAAATCTTCTCATAGAAAAATACATTGTTTGGAGAAACACCTCCAACTACACAAAACAGACAAACAATCACCGACAAGACACACAGGAAATGCAGAGGTTAAATAATGAACATGATTAGCGAAATGAAAAACAGGTGTACACAATAAAGACAAAACCAAACGAACAGTGAAACATCGATCGGTGGCAACTAGTAAGCCGGTGACGTCGACCGCCGAACGCCGCCCGAACAAGGAGAGGGGCCGACTTCGGCGGGAGTCGTGACAATAAATATATATTTTTTTACATTTTGGAACAGTGTAAACACTAAATAAATTATAAGCGTACCAGAGAGGCTGGTCTAACTGGAAAAAAGCTGTAAAGCCTTTATTACAACACAGCAAAGATTAAAAACAGACACATTTGTGAAATAATTTAGTTTATCTGACGTGGTTGCATGAGGCTTGGTGCTCACGGAATCAGTAGGCTATTAAACAAACACTAAAACAGGCAACAGAAGCAGGATCTGTCTTATTTCTGTAGATATATATGGATGATTTATAAAGCCAGGCACATATAACAGTTAGGCTGTTGATTATCAAATCAAATGTATTTATATAGCCCTTCTTACATCAGCTGATATCTCAAAGTGCTGTACAGAAACCCAGCCTAAAACCCCAAACAGCAAGCAATGCAGGTGTAGAAGCACGGTGGCTAGGAAAAACTCCCTAGAAAGGCAGGAACCTAGGAAGAAACCTAGAGAGCAACCAGGCTATGAGGGGTGGCCAGTCCTCTTATGGCTGTGCCGGGTGGAGATTATAACAGAACATGGCAAAGATGTTCAAATGTTCATAAATGACCAGCATGGTCAAATAATAATATTCACAGTTGTCGAGGGTGTACCAAGTCAGCACCTCAAGAGTAAATGTCAGTTGGCTTTTCATAGCCAATCATTGAGAGTATCTCTACCGCTTCTGCTGTCTCTAGAGAGTTGAAAACAGCAGGTCTGGGACAGGTAGCACGTCCGGTGAACAGGTCAGGGTTCCATAGCCGCAGGCAGAACAGTTGAAACTGGAGCAGCAGCACGGCCAGGTGGACTGGGGACAGCAAGGAGTCATCATGTCAGGTAGTCCTGAGGCATGGTCCTAGGGCTCAGGTCCTCCGAGAGAGAGAAAGAGAGAAAGAGAGAATTAGAGAGAGCATACTTACATTCACACAGGACACCGGATAAGACAGGAGAAATACTCCAGATATAACAGACTGACCCTAGCCCCCCGACACATAAACTACTGCAGCATAAATACTGGAGGCTGAGACATTATAGACCTAATTAAGTTGTGGTTTCCTCTCTTCTCACTTTTCTTAGAACAGGGCTGTTCTCTCGTCTCCTAACTCCACTGGTGCCTCCGCCGCAATTGTTCTCAACACCAATATGCTGGTTAACTTTGCTATTGTGCACATAGCAACATGGTCTTGGAAAAGTCACCAATTCAACAGCGCACGTATGTGTTTCAGAACCTCGGACAGCGACCAATATCCAACGCGGGAGAAAGGGCATATGTTCTTACATAATATAAACATACAGAATTTCAGTAGCACGTCTTGGAGTGATGGACTGTGCCATCGCACGGCCTCCACAATAGATCAGTCCACTCAGACAGGCGAGAATCAGACAGGTGTCTTGTACACCATGATAAAAAAATAAAGGTGAAAAAAAAATACATATATATATATTATTTTGTTGCTACTGCTTGACTAAAGAAATCTCGGTTGACCAACAGCCTATTGACCAAACAATCGACCAGTCAACTAAATGGGGTCAGCCCTAGTGGATACATCTCATTATTGTAATCCCTTTTTTAATATTCGATGAGGGTTGTTGATGTCAGCCGCCGGTATTCAATGAAGAGAGATGCTGTGCTACTAGCTTAATGACATGAATATGCAAGGCCATCTCGAGACAATGCCGATATAAAGTGTTTTTTCTCAAACTTGCCTTGATGTCACGTGTCCCGCTTATATAAATACACCCCAACAACTTAACCATGACGAAACTACTATTTGATCAAATAAACCGCACGTAGCAAATAAGTCATACATTTTTTAGTTGGCCAATTTCGACACTCATTGAACTCCATACAAAAACTATTTTCTTGGTGGGCGAAAAAACAAAACAACGTCACCTGCTGGAGGGAAAATTGTCAAGAAATAAGGAGTGTATGGTGACAGTATTGGAGGAAATAGCTATACCGACAAATATATGGATAACATAATTGCATCTGACAAACAGGTAAGCCTATTTATTTCTTAGGGCTCCAACAAAGCTCTCTTTTTTAGTAAATTTGCCAACTCAACTTTCAGCACCGGGCGCTGTCCATATTGATTTGAGAAATAGTGAACTACATGCGAGTGGCTGCATCTCAAATCTTTTTTTTCTAATTTATCCAATTATACTGAACAAAAATATAAACTCAACATGCAACAATTTCTAATATTCATATAAGGAAATCAGTCAAATTAGGGTTAAGGTTAGGTTTAGGTTTAAAATCAGATTTTAGGACTGTGGCTGTGCCAGCTAGGGACCACTCCGCAGAGCTGCCTCCAGAACAACATTCAGGATGAAAAACCCCAACCTGCCACAACCAAGGGGGCTCTCATCGTTTTTGAGAAGCCCCCCTGTTTCGCCTATATAAATGTTGGGGCATAATGTGCATGTTATAGCATAGACAATGTTGGTGCTCTGAATGGTCATGAGTTGTGGGTTAAGCCTGGAGCTTTGTGCATGTGACATTTTGAATGTGTGAAAGTTGTCTATAGTACTGTTGTTCAATAGGTGGTTTAGGAGTGGGTTTATTGGAACATTTTGCATAGACTAAGAGATCCCTTAAGTTGGGGTTTCTGCGAAATGCTGATATAGTTCTGAATTCCTGGAGTGGGGGAAATGTACGTTGTGTTTGGGGTTAGGGTTAGGCTTGGGGTTAAGGTTAAAGTTGGGGTTGGGTTTAAGGTTGGGGTTGGGGTTATGGTTAGGGTTAGGGTTGGGGTTGGGTTTGGGGTTAGGGTTAGGGTTGGGGTTAAGGTTAGAGTTGGGGTTGGGTTTAAGGTTGGGGTTGGGGTTGGGGTTAAGGTTAGGGTTGGGTTTAAGGTTGGGGTTGGGGTTAGGGTTAAGGTTAGGGTTGGGTTTAAGGTTGGGGTTAAGGTTAGGGTTAAGGTTAGGGTTGGGGTTAGGATTAAGGTTAGGGTTGGGGTTAAGGTTAGGCTTGGGGTTGGGGTTACGGTTGGGCTTGGGGTTGGGGTTAAGGTTAGGTTTGGGGATGGGGATGGGTTTAAGGTTGGGGTTAAGGTTAGGGTTGGGGTTAGGGTTGGGGTTAAGGTTAGGTTTGGGGTTGGGGTTAAGGTTGGGGTTAAGGTTAGGTTTTGGGTTGGGGTTAAGGTTGGGGTTAGGGTTGGGGTTAAGGTTAGGGTTAAGGTTAGGGGGATCACGCCATCTGTACTGGGTGAGGCCTGCCAGTGTGTTTGCCTTTATGTACCTCAATGACCGCTTTGAGTATCCCCTCTTCCCCAGTGCACTTAATAGGGTCTGTGTGGCTGAATGAAAGTCTTTCTGTTGTGTACATAGTCTATGGAATCGAATGAGTTGTGATTGACAATGCCAGTGAATGTATGTTTTGGGTGATAACTGGACTGAAGTAGTGTGTCTGTGTCCTTGAAATATATTTTTGTTTGTAAGGAGACTATGTGCGTGTCAGTATCTGTAAAAAGTATTGTTGTGTCCAAGAAGTTGATTGTATGTGGGTGGATGACATATTTAACTGTTATGGTAGGATGATGGTTATTGAGTATTTCAGTGAATGTTGTGAAATGTATCAGATTAGGTTCCCGCACTCCGAAGATATCATCCAGGTATCGTCTATAAAACATGGGACACAATGGGCATTTAGTCAAGGCTGTCAACTCCCAGTCTGCCAAATCAATATTAGCATAGGCCGGGGCAAACTTTTTACCCATCGCCATCCCATGAATCTATAGGTAGTGTTTATTATTAAATGTGAAATAATTGTTTCTTAAGCCAAGTTCTAGAAGCTGAAGGAGGTGTGAGTCTGGTCTATCTGGATCTGGATATCTCTGGAGTGCAGATTCCACTGCTGCTAAACCTGACAAGATATCTATGTTGGTGTAGAGAGAATCTATATCTATAATGAAGAGGTGTGCATGTGCATACCTATTCTGGGATGTTGTGAAGTGTGTCTATGAAATGGTATGTGTCCTTAAGGTAGCGAGGGCGCCTTTGTGAGATGGGATTGAGGAAGTAGTCAATGAATTTGGCTGCTGGCGAGGACTCACTCCCACAGTCTGAATTTAAATAAATTCATTAGGCCCTAATCTATGGATTTCACAGGACTGGGAATACAGAACTCCTGCAGAATTAAGCATTTATTGCAGTAAAATGATAGGCTTACACCAAATGTAGGCTAAATCTTGACTTGGGAACAGGAGTGGAGAAATGCAATTAATAGATTTTTACATCTTCAGAGAATGCGAATGTGCAGTTAGATAGCGTCTGTCGAGGTGCTGCCTTTATCAGCTTCATAAAAGCTGATAGTAGCCTATTTCAACCACATAAAATATGCATCCAGGCCAAACTAAAATCTGATCAGAAATATGTTGGGTCATTTTCACAGCTTTCTGTTTCGTCACAACCGGTCAAACTGATGTAATTTGGACATTTTGCCCAGAAAACCTTTAAAAACAAAATTGTTATTGCGTTTAGTCCTAAACGTCTTTGCTCCAGACAGAGAAAACTTTACAGATGTCAACTAGATTGAAGCATTCATTCTATCAATATATAACATTCTGGTGAGCAAGGATTTATTCATTCTAGGGCAACATATAATGACAGAAGAGAAGCTGCATGTATCTAATTCTAGACAAGTTGACTAACAAATAGCCTATACCAAAATGTCCTAAATTATGAGCAGAAAAATATCTAAATCAGGCAACAAAAAAATCCTGCACCCCCTGTCAAAACAATGGTTCTGCACCCCCCTGTCAAATCAATGGTTCTGCACCCCCCTGTCAAATCAATGGTTCTGCACCCCCTGTCAAAACAATGGTTCTGCACCCCCCTGTCAAAACAATGGTTCTGCACCCCCATGTCAAAATAATGGTTCTGCACCCCCCTGTCAAAAAATTGTTCTGCACCCCCCCTGTCAAAACAATGGTTCTGCACCCCCTGTCAAAGCAATGGTTCTGCACCCCCCTGTCAAACAATGGTTCTGCACCCCCCTGTCAAACAATGGTTCTGCACCCCCCTGTCAAACAATGGTTCCACACCCCCCTGTCAAAACAATGGTTCTGCACCCCCTGTCAAAACAATGGTTCTGCACCCCCCTGTCAAATCAATGGTTCTGCACCCCCCTGTCAAATCAATGGTTCTGCACCCCCCTGTCAAAACAATGGTTCTGCACCCCCCTGTCAAAACAATGGTTCTGCACCCCCATGTCAAAACAATGGTTCTGCACCCACCTGTCAAAACAATGGTTCTGCACCCCCATGTCAAAAAATGGTTCTGCACCCCCCTGTCAAAGCAATGGTTCTGCACCCCCCTGTCAAATCAATGGTTCTGCACCCCCATGTCAAAACAATGGTTCTGCACCCCCCTGTCAAATCAATGGTTCTGCACCCCCCTGTCAAATCAATGGTTCTGCACCCCCTGTCAAAACAATGGTTCTGCACCCCCCTGTCAAAACAATGGTTCTGCACCCCCATGTCAAAATAATGGTTCTGCACCCCCCTGTCAAAAAATTGTTCTGCACCCCCCCTGTCAAAACAATGGTTCTGCACCCCCTGTCAAAGCAATGGTTCTGCACCCCCCTGTCAAACAATGGTTCTGCACCCCCCTGTCAAACAATGGTTCTGCACCCCCCTGTCAAACAATGGTTCTGCACCCCCCTGTCAAACAATGGTTCCACACCCCCCTGTCAAAACAATGGTTCTGCACCCCCTGTCAAAACAATGGTTCTGCACCCCCCTGTCAAATCAATGGTTCTGCACCCCCCTGTCAAATCAATGGTTCTGCACCCCCCTGTCAAAACAATGGTTCTGCACCCCCCTGTCAAAACAATGGTTCTGCACCCCCATGTCAAAACAATGGTTCTGCACCCACCTGTCAAAACAATGGTTCTGCACCCCCATGTCAAAAAATGGTTCTGCACCCCCCTGTCAAAGCAATGGTTCTGCACCCCCCTGTCAAATCAATGGTTCTGCACCCCCATGTCAAAACAATGGTTCTGCACCCCCCTGTCAAAAAATTGTTCTGCACCCCCCCTGTCAAAACAATGGTTCTGCACCCCCCTGTCAAACAATGGTTCTGCACCCCCCTGTCAAACAATGGTTCTGCACCCCCCTGTCAAACAATGGTTCTACACCCCCCTGTCAAAATAATGGTTCTGCACCCCCCTGTCAAAATAATGGTTCTGCACCCCCCTGTCAAAAAAATGGTAGCGGGTTAGGGTCGGGTGCGGGCCTCAGATTTTCACTTTATTACATATAGTCACGTGGTTGCAGATGGGTTATTAGCAATTGTGGGCGGGTGCAGGTGAACAGCTGACCCGTGCACAACTAGAAGCCTGGTGGGCACGGCGGGCATGGTGGGCATGGTTGGCATGGTGGGCATGGGGGCATGGTGAGCATGGTGGGCATGGTGGGCATTGGGGCGTGGTGGGCATGGTGGGCATCGGGGGCATGGGGGACATGGTGACCATGGTGGGCATGTTGAGCATGGGGGACATGGTGGGCATGGGAGGCATGGTGGGCATGGTGGGCATGGTGAGCATGGCATGGTATACATGCATAATGTTGGATGCATTGGAATATAAGATATGGAGAATGATAAAGAGCCTGTAGAATTATAGAAAAATCAGTTGGGAAATGTATGTTTAAGTTTCAAATACTAAATGTTCAGTGAATGTGAGAATATTTACGTGGTTTAAATGATGCATTTTCCTACTAACCTTCTCAAAGTTGACAGTGCCAAAATCTTGCCAATCCATTCATTATTCTACTAAGTATGACTGAGTGTGAGACATGTTTTCCATATTGTATATTTCCTCCATATACATTCAAACAAAGAACACCATCACAAATAGTGTTTCAGCATGTATTGAGTACGGAGACAAATAGCAAAGGTATCTCAGGCAGTCTTATTTTTTTCTACAAGTGTCTCAGACAGTATTTGAAGTATCTAAATATAGTGTAACCTACAGTGCATTCGGAAAGTATTCAGACCCCTTGACTCTTTTCATATTTTGTTATGTTACAGCCTTATTCTAAAATTGATTAAATCATTTCCCCCTCATCAACCTATGCACAATACCCCATAATGACAAAGCAAAACCCTTTTTTGGGAAATTATAGCAAATTGAAAACAAATAAAAATCTTAAAAATGACATTTTGTAACGGCCGTCGTCAGAATTAGACCAAGGTGCAGCAGAGGATGTGTTCATCATTAGAATTTTAATTAAAAAAGAGAACACTTTACAAAAACGAAACAAAAACGACCAGAAACTGTCCTGTCAGGAAACACACTGAACAGAAACAAATACCCACAAAACCCAAAGGAAAAACATGCTCCTTATGTGTGACTCCCAATCAGCAACAACGAACTTCAGCTGTGCCTGATTGGGAGCCACACACGGCCCAAAACAAAGAAATACAAAAACATAGAAAAAGGAACATAGAACGCCCACCCAATGTAACACCCTGGCCTAACCAAAATAAAGAACAAAAACACCTCTCTATGGCCAGGGTGTTACACATTTACATTTACCCTTTACTCAGTACTTTGTTGAAGCACCTTTGGCAGCGATTACAGCCTTAGAGTCTTCTCAGGTATGACGCTACAAGCTTGGCACACCTGTATTTGGGGAGTTCTTCCCTCTACAGATCCTCTCAAGCTCTGTCAGGTTGGATGGGGAGCGTTGCTGCACAGCTATTTTCAAGTCTCTCCAAAGATGTTCGATCGGATTCAAGTCCGGGCTCTGGCTGGGCCACTAAAGGACATTCAGAGACTTGTCCTGAAGCCAGTCTTGGTTGTCTTGGCTGTCTTGGCTGTGTGCTTAGGGTCGTTGTCCTGTTGGAAGGTGAACATTTGCCCCAGTCTGTCCTGAGCGCTCTGGAGCAGGTTTTCATCAAGGATCTTTCTGTACTTTGCTCTGTTCATCTTTCCCTCGATCCTGACGAGTCTCCCAGTCCCTGCCACTTAAAAACATCCCCACAGCATGATGCTGCCACCACCATGCTTCACCGTAGGGATGGTGCCAGGATTCCTCCAGACATGACGCTTGGCATTCAACCCAAAGAATTCAATCTTGGTTTCATCAGACCAGAGAATCTTGTTTCTCATGGTCTGATAGTCCTTTAGGTGCCTACTGGCAAACTCCAAGCAGGCTGTCATGTGTTTTTTACTGAGGAGTGGCTTCCGTCTGGCCACTCTAGCATAAAGGCCTGATTGGTGGAATGCTGCGGAGATGGTTGTCCTTCTGGAAGGTTCTCCCATTCTCCACAGAGGAACTCTGGAGCTCTGTCAGAGTGACCATCAGGTCACATCCCTGACCAAGGCCCTTCTCCCCCAATTGCACAGTTTGGCCAGGTGGCCAGCTCTAGGAAGAGTCTTGGTGGTTCCAAACTTCTTCCATTTAAGAATGATGGAGGCCACTGTGTTCTAGGGGACTTTCAATAAAGCAGACATTTGTTGGTACCCTTCCCCAGATCTGTGCCTCGACACAATCCTGTCTTTGAGCTCTACGGACAATTCCTTCAACCTCATGGCTTGGTTTTTGCTCTGACATGCACTGTCAACTGTGGGACCTTATATAGACAAGTGTGTGCCTTTCCAAATCATGTCCAGTCAATTGAATTTACCACAAGTGGACTCCAATCAAGTTGTAGAAACATCTCAAGGATAATCAATGGAAACAGGATGCACCTGAACTCACTTTCAAGTATTATAGCAAAGGGTCTAAATACTTATCTAAATAAGATATTTCAGTTTTTTTAATTTTTAATGCATTTGCAAAAAAATTCTACAAACCTGTTTTCGATTTGTCATTATGGGTTATTGTGTGTAGATTGATGAGGAAAACATTTAATTTCAAGTCTGTTTGTCAAATTTCCTCCCCGATGAAGCTGACCTGGTCAGCTGCAAGTGTTGTTATTGTGAAGTGGAGTTTAAGAGTTTGTCCTCGGTTCCAAACTGCCTCCGGAAGCAACATAAGCAAAGTAACTGTTTCAGAACAAAGTTCTTTGTTTCTAGCCATTTTGAGCCTGTAATCGAACCCACAAATGCTGATGCTCCAGATACTCAACTAGTTTAAAGAAGGACAGTTTTATTGCTTCTTTAATCAGAACAACAGTTTTCAGCTGTGCTAACATAATTGCAAAAGGGTTTTGTAACGATCAATTAGCCTTTTAAAATGATCAACTTGGATTAGCTAACACAACGTGCCATTGGAACACAGGAGTGATGGTTGCTGATAATGGGCCTCTGTAGATATTCCATAAAAAATCTGCCGTTTCCAGCTACAATAGTCATTTACAACATTAACAATGTCTACACTGTATTTCTGATCAATTTGATGATATTTTAATGGACAAAAAAATTGCTTTTCTTTCAAAAACAAGGACATTTCTAAGTAACCCCAAACTTTTGAACAGTAGTGTATATTGACAAAAAGTAAGTAATTTACGTCTGAATAAGACAGGAGTGTGGTACTTAATGTGTAAATGTTTTTTCTTAGCAAATATGTGTAGAATGTGGTGGTAATGACTGTGTGATGGAAATGTATATTTAAAAAATGTATAATTGAAATAAAGATGAAGTGATAAGCAGTATTGAAATGGGGAATACCCATTTTATACAAAACTTATACAAAAAAGTCACTATTTTGTGATTGTAAATGGAAATGATCATTACTGACACATTTTGTGGTGGTAATGATAGTTTTGGTAATGCAATTTGCAACTTTTGGGGATTTAATGGCCAGACCATAAGGTTTACTTTGTTAAGTTGTAGCTGTAGCGGTAAATCTTATTTTATATTCAAAGTGACATTTCTTGTAGGTGGAGATATTATCGAACTTCCGTCTTATCTAACTTTGCTTTTGAAGTGTAGATACCTGAGTTGCCTAACCTGTTCACAGGATTGATTATCTACTGAGGTTCCTCGGGTCTCCACCGAGCTAGGTAAACCTGCTTTTAGTTTTAAAGAAGCATATTCCTGGAACAAAAATGTTAATACATTTCATCTTGATGTTCTGGTGCCATTCGGCAGTTTATATTATTGATTGGGGACTTATTTGTGGAGGCTTTTGTGTAACTGTTTTTCTGGGTGATTTGTGATGTTTTACTTGTGCTTCCCATGACTGTGTTTTTGATTTTTAATGTGGGTATCTACAGTACCAGTAAAAAGTTTGGACACACCTACTCATTCCAGGGTTTTTCAGATTTTTTTAAACTATTTTCTACATTGTAGCATAATAGTGAAGACATCAAAACTATGAAATAACACATATGGAATCATGTAGTAACCCAAAAAGTGTTAAATATATTGAATGAGTAGGTGTGTCCAAACCTTTGACTGGTACTGTATATATATACTGCTCAAAAAAATAAAGGGAACACTTAAACAACACAATGTAACTCCAAGTCAATCACACTTCTGTGAAATCAAACTGTCCACTTAGGAAGCAACACTGATTGACAATAAATTTCACATGCTGTTGTGAAAATGGAATAGACAACAGGTGGAAATTATAGGCAATAAGCAAGACACCCCCAATAAAGGAGTGGTTCAGCAGGTGGTGACCACCGACCACTTCTCAGTTCCTATGCTTCCTGGCTGATGTTTTGGTCACTTTTGAATGCTGGCGGTGCTTTCACTCTAGTGGTAGCATGAGACGGAGTCTACAACCCACACAAGTGGCTCAGGTAGTGCAGCTCATCCAGGATGGCACATCAATGCGAGCTGTGGCAAGAAGGTTTGCTGTGTCTGTCAGCGTAGTGTCCAGAGCATGGAGGTGCTACCAGGAGACAGGCCAGTACATCAGGAGACGTGGAGAAGGCCGTAGGAGGGCAACAACCCAGCAGCAGGACCGCTACCTCCGCCTTTGTGCAAGGAGGAGCAGGAGGAGCACTGCCAGAGCCCTGCAAAATGACCTCCAGCAGGCCACAAATGTGCATGTGTCTGCTCAAACGGTCAGAAACAGACTCCATGAGGGTGGTATGAGGGCCCGACGTCCACAGGTGGGGGTTGTGCTTACAGCCCAACACGGTGCAGGACGTGTGGCATTTGTCAGAGAACACCAAGATTGGCAAATTCGCCACTGGCGCCCTGTGCTCTTCACAGATGAAAGCAGGTTCACACTGAGCACGTGACAGACGTGACAGAGTCTGGAGACGCCGTGGAGAACGTTCTGCTGCCTGCAACATCCTCCAGCATGACCGGTTTGGCGGTGGGTCAGTCATGGTGTGGGGTGGCATTTCTTTGGGGGGGCTGCACAGCTCTCCATGTGCTCGCCAGAGGTAGCCTGAATGCCATTGGGTACCGAGATGAGATCCTCAGACCCCTTGTGAGACCATATGCTGGTGCAGTTGGCCCTGGGTTCCTCCTAATGCAAGACAATGCTAGACCTCATGTGGCTGGAGTGTGTCAGCAGTTCCTGCAAGAGGAAGGCATTGATGCTATGGACTGGCCCGCCCGTTCCCCAGACCTGAATCCAACTGAGCACATCTGGGACATCATGTCTCGCTCCATCCACCAACGCCACGTTGCACCACAGACTGTCCAGGAGTTGGCGGATGCTTTAGTCCAGGTCTGGGAGGAGATCCCTCAGGAGACCATCCGCCACCTCATCAGGAGCATGCCCAGGCGTTGTAGGGAGGTCATACAGGCACGTGGAGGCCACACACACTACTGAGCCTCATTTTGACTTGTTTTAAGGACATTACATCAAAGTTGGATCAGCCTGTAGTGTGGTTTTCCACTTTAATTTTGAGTGTGACTCCAAATCCAGACCTCCATGGGTTGATAAATTGGATTTCCATTGATTATTTTTGTGTGATTTAGTTGTCAGCACATTCAACTATGTAAAGAAAAAAGTATTTAATAAGATTATTTCTTTCATTCAGATCTAGGATGTGTTGTTTAAGTGTTCCCTTTATTTTTTTGAGCATTGTATAAATGTTGTGTATAATGTGTATATTTGTGTTGTTTTATACAGGGCACATTTGAAAAAGAGATCACCATGTCATATCCTTGTTCTCCACTGTCAATTTCCAGTTTTGTGTGACTTAATGTGTAAATTGTTGAAAAAATACTATAAGTGATCATTTTATTCAGTGTGATGGTAATGATGCAAAACTGTGGGACAACTGTATTTCATAAAAAACCTATTTAGTGCTCATGCAGAGTAAAGAGGTTTCAATTTTTGGCCCTTTTTTTCTAACCAGGTCTATTAACTATTTTCAAATTATCAAAATGTTTCTTGTGGAAGTATATTGCAGAAGATCAAAAGTCAGGGTGTGGGACAACTGCTTTGCCAATGCAAAACAGTGAAATCAGAAATAAAATGCTTTAGAAAATCAACAAAAAAACTTACTTGAAAAATGAAAAAAAAATTAGAATTATTTCTTAAAAATCTACTCCTGGGACACAAAAAAGCCTGTGGTTGCAAAATCGCCCTAAAATGCTATTCTGTCATGCAAGCACTGCAACCTATTATTTACAGTGTAAAGTGATAATAGAATGATAGATAGCGTTTTAATCAAATATGGCACAGACATAACACAGAGACTGCACCTAGTGCAATATGAATTAAAACGTATACCTTTATCTTCCTTATTATTTGCATTGATAAATGTATAGGCTCTTTAAGTCACAGTTAGGTCATGGGTGTAAATTACATGGCAATGGAAAGAAATCTGTAAACATAGGAATATATTGCAGTGACCTTAACCCCTAACGGTTAAGGTCGCCTAATGGTTAAGATGTTCACACCTGTGAGTTCATGCCCCCAAATGTTTGGCTTTTTGCTCAATGATAGTTGATAAGAAGACTAGAACATGATTAGTCTCCTACAGTACATAGCTTTTATCTAAAGCGACTCACAGTACAGGGAGCGCATACATTAAAGTTTGTGACCCCAGCAGGAATCGAACCCATGACTCTGGCAGTGCTAGATCCATGCTTACCTACTGAGCCACACAGGACCACCTTTTGTACCCCATGTTGTGTTGGGCCCCCAGCCTGTAGGAGTGTGGGCCCTGAACCGGGCGCAAGCCATAAAGATCATCCAGGTGTTGGAGGGCCAAGTTCATGAGGGAGATCCACCGGGATGAGGAGAGGAAAAGGAGGGCCAAGGACAGTGACCTGGGGGGCAGTTGCCATCATAGGCTTATCACACTCGCTAGGTGAATGAGACTGCTTTGTCCAGACTATACATCACTGGCATAGCCTGGGGATGGTGTGGAGCATATTGGGAGCATACTCTTTCAAAACATCCTGTTCACCCCTACTCCCTTTTAGCTATGTACCATTCACTTTTACCCATGGAATGTACATGACAGGGGCTTTAGAATTTGAATGAAACAACACAACCATTCTTAAATATTTAAATATTTACATCCTATAGGAATATTGAATCTCTGTATAAGGAGCTGGTGGAGCAGGGCTTGTTGAAACAGGCAGATAATGTTAAACTGCAGACTATTTAGGTAAGCAATACTGTGTGCCATCCCTTACAGAAAACCCACATGATTTCACATGTGGGAAATCACATGATTTCACGTGAAATTTCACATGTGAAATCATGTGAAAACGTGTTTTTGGAACACTTCACATGTGATCACGTGAAATTCATGTTTTTTTTCGTAAGGGATCTGTAGATATACACTACCTTTACCTCCAAATTAAGGTATATTTCCTAACCTCTTCTTTCATACCAATTTCATATGTGTTAAATCATTTTGTGCACATTTTGTACAGACTGCCATTAATCATAAGTGCTGTTTTGTATTGTAGACAAGAGACTGAGCTTGATAAGTGTGCAAATACTGCCATCACCTGGCTAGTGCTTTGCAAAATAATATAGGATAAACTAATATTGGGTCTCACTAAACAGAGAACGTCCCTGGTCATCCCTACTGCCTCTGATCTGGTGGACTCACTAAACAGAGAACGTCCCTGGTCATCCCTACTGCCTCTGATCTGGTGGACTCACTAAACAGAGAACGTCCCTGGTCATCCCTACTGCCTCTGATCTGGTGGACTCACTAAACAGAGAACGTCCCTGGTCATCCCTACTGCCTCTGATCTGGTGGACTCACTATAATGCAGGTGTAAGCAACCCTGTTCCTGGAGTGCCACAGGTACTATTCATTCTGCCGATTCTGTTGAAAAACGTTTCATAAAAGGAAGCAAATGAAATAGGATAAACATACCTGAATTTGTCCAATAGAACACAGGGCAATGTCCCCAATCACTGCCCTGGGGAAATGGGCTAAGTTTTTTTAGACCAGAGATGCAACACCACTTCCAGCAGCATCTGGTCTCCCATCCAGGGACCAACCCTGCTTAGCTTCTGATGCAAGCCAGCAGTGGGATGTAGGGTGGTATGCTGCTGGAATCTAGAATTTTCCAGTGTCCAGAAAAATGTATTTGCGTGGTATGCAAACATGTGCATATTTAATGAGACATTGCCTTATTTGCATTTTTTAATAAATGTTTCAGAATAATTGTAATGCAAAAAAGTGTTTTATTTGTGTCTACATTCAAGTCACTGATAATTATAAAGGAGTAGGATGTCACGTCCTGACCAGTAATAGGGGTTATTTGTTATTGTAGTTTGGTCAGGACGTGGCAGAGGATTTTGTTTTATGTGGTTCGGGGTGGTGGTTTGTTTAGTAGGGTATTTGATTTATGTATTCCGGGGGGGGGGTTTTGGGTACTGTTATATGTTAGTGTATTTCTATGTTCTGTCTAGTCTTTTGTATTTCTATGTTTTGTTAATTGTCCGATTATAATAAAGAAGATGAGTGCACATTTCCCCGCTGCATTTTGGTCTAAATCCGACGACAACCGTTACATAGGATAACATAAATTGGCTACAATAATTACAAGGACTTTTTAAGCACCGAATTGAGGAAGTATGATTTTCAAGGTAAATCTATTCCAGTACTTGAATTTCTGGGTTCCATATTCAAGTTCAAGTAGGTTACTTCAAGCCTGTTGTGATGTTTAACATTGCAGGTGTATCATGGAAACCAACATGTACAGTTGAAGTCGGAAATATACATACCCTTAGGTTGGAGTCATTAAAACTAGTTTTTCAACCATTCCACAAATTTCTTGTTAACAAAACTATAGTTTTGGCAAGTTGGTTAGGACATCTACTTTGTACATCTACTTTGTGCAATTTTTCCCAGAATTGTTTACAGACAGATTATTTCACTTTTAATTCACTGTATCACAAGTCCAGTGGGTCAGAAGTTTACATACACTAAGTTGACTGTGCCTTTAAACAGCTTGGAAAATTCCAGAAAATGATGTCATGGCTTTAGAAGCTTCTGATAGGCAAATTAACATAATTTGAGTCAATTGGAGGTGTACCTGTGGATGTATTTCAAGGCCTACCTTCAAACTCAGTGACTCTTTGCTTGACGTCATGGGAAAATCAAAAGAAATCAGCCAAGACCTCAGAAAAAAAATGGTAGACCTCCATAAGTCTGGTTCATTCTTGGTAGCATTTTCCAAATGCCTGAAGGTACCACGTTCATCTTTACAAACAATAGTACGCAAGTATAAACAGCATGGGACCACGCAGCCATCATATCGCTCAGGAAGGAGACGCATTCTGTCTCCTGGAGATTAACGTACATTGGTGCGAAAAGTGCAAATCAATCCCAGAACAACCACAAAGGACCTTGTGGAGATGCTGGAGGAAACAGGTACCAAAGTATCTATATCCACAGTAAAATGAGTCATATATCGACATAACCTGAAAGGCTGCTCAGCAAGGAAGAAGCCACTGCTCCAAAACTGCCATAGAAAAGCCAGACAATGGTTTGCAACTACACATGGGGACAAAGATCGTACATTTTGGAGAAATGTCCTCTGGTCTGATGAAACAAAAATAGAACTGTTTGGCCATAATGACCATAGTTATGTTTGGAGGAAAAAGGGGGATGCTTGCAAGCCAAAGAACACCATCCCAACTGTGAAGCATGGGGGTGGCAGCATCATGTTGTGGGGGTGCTTTGCTGCAGGAGGGACTGGTGCACTTCACAAAATAGATTGCATCATGAGGCAGGAAAGTTAAGTGGATATATTGAAGTAACATCTCAAGACATCAGTCAGGAAGTTAAAGCTTGGTCGCAAATGGATCTTCCAAATGGACAATGACCTTACTTTTTGTATCTTTCCTCTTTTTTGTATATATTTCAATTTATTTTCAATCTCTTTTCTATTTTAAAATTAAATATACCTTCCGGTAATCCGCCTCACTCAATGTGACTCGGATCCGCTATTTTTTTAGACCTTATAACCAGTACCTCCATCAGAAGCTAGCCATCAGAAGCTAACCAGCTACTTAGCTACTAGCTTTTTAGTCATTGTTAGCCACTGCTAGCGTCCTTTACCTTCTGCACAGGCACCAACCGTATTTTTTTTTAGCCTGGATAATACCTACCAGCCTCGGACTGTTTTTATCCACTACAACGCTGGATTCCTGCTGTAAACCCTGGAC
Source organism: Salmo salar (assembly GCF_965601325.2). NCBI lineage: Eukaryota > Metazoa > Chordata > Actinopteri > Salmoniformes > Salmonidae > Salmo > Salmo salar. The sequence continues at coordinate 49,765,932 of NC_138306.1, read as the reverse complement.
CATTACTCCTGATCATCACAGCTTGCAAGCTGCCACCGAGTGGCCCAGCCTCGAAGCTAGCCCTGAGCTAGGCCCACCTCCCGGCCCACTCTGTGATCACTCAGCTACCCAGCCAATGCCTCCCGGACACGGCTAGAATCCACTACTCCTACCGGATACTTGCAGTAAGCTTTGGACCTTTGCAGCAGATCATCGTCGCTAGCTAGCTGCTACCGAGTGGATATAGTGGCTAATGCCCCTGACCCGAAGCTAGCACCAGTTAGCTGCGAGCCAGGCGCATCTCCCGGCTAGCAAACGAAATGACTACAACTACAATACCTCTGTCGCCATCTCGCTCGGACTTTTTTGTCGACACGACACCCTGCCGTACCACCACGACTGGTCCGCAGACGTAATTCCATCCGCTGTGCCCTCAACCGGCCGTTGCCGAACGTTGGAGCAGACGCTTCTGTTACCCCGGCCTGCTAACTTTAAACGCCTTGTCTCCCGTGTGCTAGCGTAGTAACGACTACGCCACGGCTTCCCTGCTCCATCTATTGCTGTTCTGGACCATATGATCACTTGGCTACATAGCTGATGCCTGCTGGACTGTTCATTTATCACGGTACTCCATTTTGTATATTTTTACATTTATTTAATTTTATTTATTTATTTATATATATTTTTTGTTTGTTTATCTGGCGCTAGCCCCGAACTCAGGCCCTGTGTGTAGTTAACCGACCCTCTCTTCCCATTCATCGCCATTTTACCTGTTGTTGTTGTCTTAGCTGATTAGCTGTTGTTGTCTTACCCATTGTTGTCTTAGCTAGCTCTCCCAATCAACACCTGTGATTGCTTTATGCCTCGCTTTATGTCTCTCTCAAATGTCAATATGCCTTGTATACTGTTGTTTAGGATAGTTATCATTGTTTTAGTTTACAGTGGAGCCCCTAGTCCCACTCAACATGCCTCAGATTTCTCCTTTGTCCCACCACCCACACATGTGGTGACCTTACCCAGTATAACCAGCTCATCCAGAGATGCAACCTCTCTTATCATCACTCAGTGCCGGGGCTTACCTCCACTGTACCTGCACCCCACCATACCCCTGTCTGCACATTATGCCCTGAATCTATTCTACCATGCCCAGAAATCTGTCCCCATCCTACTTGTTGTCGTGTCTTTGGGCACCATTAAACTGAAGACAAATGTATTAAATAACTCCCTGTAATTATTATTACGCGATTAAACTGATTAATCGTTTAACTGTAATTAACTAGGAGATCGGGGCACCAAGGAAAATATTCAGATTACAAAGTTATAATTTTCCTAATATAACTTTCCTATATTTACATTTTTACATTTCAGTCATTTAGCAGACGCTCTTATCCAGAGCGACTTACAGTAGTGAATGCATACATTTCATTTCATGCATATACTTTTTTTTGTACTGGCCCCCCGTGGGAATCGAACCCACAACCCTGGCGTTGCACACACCATGCTGGCGTTGCAAACACCATGCTCTACCAACTGAGCCACAGGGAAGATTATAACATTATATATTATATTATATTATAGTATCTGACCGATTATCTTCTGGTTTAAATGGTGTATTCTTTACCTTGTCCAGTCTCATTCCAAACGTCGTAAATTGTTGTATCTGCACGAACCCAGTCTTCACTAAGTCATCCATACATCAACTGTCTTAAAATCATTTATTTACTAAACAAAGTAATTCACAGAAAGCATACAAACAGTAGTTATCGTCACAAAGAATTGGTAGAGAAATGTGCCCTAGTGGGCTAAACCGGCATGGCGGCTTGTTAAACAAACAAGGGGTTGGGGGCAGCGGAGAAGGCACAACAGAGTTTCTAAATATTAACAATTGATATGCTAAACCTTTGCACATGAACGCTCACTCATTCGGGAACAATTGCAATCAATATATATTTATGCTCAGTGTGTCGTCGGGATCCTTGTTGGAGAGTTTTTGTCCTGTTGGAGAGTTTTTGTCCGCGTTCTCTCTCTCTCTCTCAGTTAGAATGGATCTTTCAAAGCGACATTCATTAATGTCGTTATAGAATGGACGTTTCGTCGGTCTTCGCGTTCGATGATATCGAATTTCTAGCTGCAGACTATTAATTAATATCAAAGACTTGTTATTATTCTGTCGGTATCGATAGTCCTTGGCTCTCTCTTCTGAGGTAAGCTGGTCTGGTGAAAGAAACCCTGGGTGGGGGTTTTATTCGGAATGACAGAAAAAGCCTGTCACATGACGCCTTGTCCTGTCTGTGTCCCTGGGGGCGTGCCGATGACTGAGTTAAGCTTTATACAGAAATACAATTCTATCACGTTAACATCAGTACATAGCCTCTCAACATATTCCAAATAGCTTTAATCTTATTAAATCATTGTATACAGCCATTTAGATGTAAGTCTCATAGCTGAGGCTATTATATAAACATTATTATGGTAATATGGCAATATTGTCTCTAATAAGTATCACAAAATTGTACCAAGCGGACCAGTTCGTAGCTGGATTCTTCACCGATCTTTTATACCTTCTCCAGCACATAAATGTCGTTCGGTTCCCCAATTCTGTGAGTTGGAAGAATTCCTTGTCTCTCTATGAAACCCCTCTCTGTCTCAAAACTGGGCCATGAGGCAGGACATTCTCCTTTGGAATTTTACGACCCCTCTCACCACAGCAGTGTCAGAAGTATAGAGGTCGGGGGATGGTGCATAGAAAAGGCCTGGTGCAGAGGGAGGGGGTTCAACTGTGTTCTCTGTACCCAGAGAGAGGGCAACGTCATGACATCGTCCTCTGTTCCTCGGGTGATGTGGAGGTTAACCCAGGCCCTGCGTGTCCCCAGGCACTCTCATTTGTTGACTTCTGTAATAGAAAAAGCCTTGGTTTCATGCATGTTAACATCAGAAGCCTCCTCCCTAAGTTTGTTTTACTCACTGCTTTAGCACACTCCGCCAGCCCTGATGTCCTTGCCGTGTCTGAATCCTGGCTTAGGAAGGCCACCAAAAATTCTGAGATTTCCGTACCCAACTACAACATTTTCCGTCAAGATAGAACTGCCAAAGGGGGAGGAGTTGCAATATACTGCAGAGATAGCTTGCAAAGTTCTGTCATACTTTCCAGGTCTATGCCCAAACAGTTCGAGCTTCTAATTTTAAAAATTAATCTCTCCAGAAAATAGTCTCTCACCTTTGCCGCCTGTTATAGACCCCCCTCAGCTCCCAGCTGTGCCCTGGACACCCTATGTGAATTGATTGCCTCTCATCTATCTTCAGAGTTTGTTCTGTTAGGTGACCTAAACTGGGATATGCTTAACACCCCGGCAGTCCTACAAGCTAAGCTAGATGCCCTCAATCTCACACAAATCATCAAGGAACCCACCAGGTACAACCCTAAATCCGTAAACATGGGCACCCTCATAGATATTATCCTGACCAACTTGCCCTCCAAATACACCTCTGCTGTTTTCAATCAGGATCTCAGCGATCACTGCCTCATTGCCTGCATCCGCTATGGGTCCGCTGTCAAACGACCGCCCCTCATCACTGTCAAACGCTCCCTAAAAAACTTCTGCGAGCAAGCCTTTCTAATCGACCTGGCTCGGGTATCCTGGAAAGATATTAACCTCATCCCATCAGTCGAGGATGCCTGGTCGTTCTTTAAAAGTAATTTCCTCACCATCTTAAATAAGCATGCCCCTTTCAAAAAATGTAGAACTAAGAACAGATATAGCCCTTGGTTCACTCCAGACCTGACTGCCCTTGACCAGCACAAAAACATCCTGTTGCGGACTGCAATAGCATTGAATTGTACCCGCGATATGCAACTGTTCTTGGAAGTCAAGAAACCAATACACGCAGTCAGTCAGGAAAGCAAAGGCTAGCTTTTTCAAACAGAAATTTGCATCCTGTAGCTCTAACTCCAAAAAGTTTTGGGACACTTTAAAGTCCATGGAGAACAAGAGCACCTCCTCTGAGCTGCCCACTGCTCTGAGGCTAGGGAACACGGTCACCATCGATAAATCCATGATAATCGAAAATTTCAATAAGCATTTCTCTACGGCTGGCCATGCTTTCCTCCTGGTTACCCCAGCCCCGGCCAACAGCTCCGTCCCCCCGCAGCTACTTGCCCGAGCCTCCCCAGCTTCTCCTTCACCCAAATCCAGATTGCAGATGTTATGAAAGAGCTGCAAAACCTGGACCCGTACAAATCAGCTGGGCTAGACAATCTGGATCCTCTATTTCTAAAACTATCCGCCGCCATTGTTGCAACCCCTGTTACCAGTCTGTTCAACCTCTTTTTCGTATCGTCCAAGATCCCTAATGATTGGAAAACTGCCGCGGTCATCCCCCTCTTCAAAGGGGGTGACACTCTAGACGCAAACCGTTATAGATCTATATCCATCCTGCCCTGCCTCTCTAAAGTCTTCAAAAGCCAAGTTAATAAACAGATCACTGACCATTTCGAATCCCACCGTACCTTCTCTGCTGTGCAATCCGGTTTCCGAGCTGGTCACAGGTGCACCTCAGCCACGCTCAAGGTACTAAATGATATCATAACCGCCATCGATAAAAGACAGTACTGTGCAGCTGTCTTCATCGACCTGGCCAAGGCTTTCGACTCTGTCAATCACCGTATTCTTATCGGCAGACTCAATAGCCTTGGTTTCTCAAATGACTGCCTCGCCTGGTACACCAACTACTTCGCAGACAGAATTCAGTGTGTCAAATCGGAGGGCCTGTTGTCCGGACCTCTGGTAGTCTCTATGGGGGTACAACAGGGTTCAATTCTCGGGCCGACTCTTTTCTTTGTATATATCAACGATGTCACTCTTGCTGCGGGTGATTCCCTGATCCACCTCTACGCAGACGACATCATTCTGTATACTTCTGGCCCTTCTTTGGACACTGTGTTAACTAACCTCCAAACAAGCTTCAATGCCATACAACACCCCTTCCGTGGCCTCCAACTGCTCTTAAACGCTAGTAAAACCGTTCGCTGCCCGCACCCGCCCGCCCGACTAGCATCACTACCCTGGATGGTTCTGACCTAGAATATGTGGACAACTACAAATACCTAGGTGTCTGGCTAGACTGTAAACTCTCCTTCCAGACTCATATTAAACATCTCCCATCCAAAATCAAATCTAGAATCGGCTTTCTATTTCGCAACAAAGCCTCCTTCACTTACGCCGCCAAATTTACCCTCGTAAAACTGACTATCCTACCGATCCTCGACTTCGGCGATGTCATCTACAAAATAGCTTCCAATACTCTACTCAGCAAACCGGATCCAGTCTATCACAGTGCCATCCGTTTTGTTACCAAAGCCCCTTATACCACCCACCACTGCGACCTGTATGCTCTAGTCGGCTGGCCCTCGCTACATATTCGTCGCCAGAACCACTGGCTCCAGGTCATCTATAAGTCTATGCTAGGTAAAGCTCCGGCTTATCTCAGCTTACTGGTCACGATAACAACACCCACCCATAGCACGCGCTCCAGCAGGTATATCTCACTGGTCTTCCCCAAAGCCAACACCTCCTTTGGCCACCTTTCCTTCCAGTTCTCTGCTGCCAGTGACTGAAACGAATTGCAAAAATCGCTGAAGCTGGGGACTTATATTTCCCTCACTAACTTTAAACATCAGCTATCTGAGCAGCTAACCGATCGCTGCAGCTGTACATAGTCCATCTGTAAATAGCCCAACCAATCTACCTACCTCATCCCCATATTGTTTTTATTTACTTTTCTGCTCTTTTGCACACCAGTATCTCTACTTGCACATCATCATCTGCTCATTTATCACTCCAGTGTTAATCTGCTAAATTGTAATTATTTCGCTACTATGGCCTATTTATTGCCTTACCTCCTCACATCATTTGCACACAGTGTATATAGACTTTCTTTTTTTCTATTGTGTTATTGACTGTACGCTTGTTTATTCCATGTGTAACTCTGTGTTGTTGTTTGTGTCACACTGCTTTGCTTTATCTTGGCCAGGTCGCAGTTGTAAATGAGAACTTGTTCTCAACTAGCTTACCTGGTTAAATAAATGTGAAATAAAAAATAAAAAAATAAAAACTTCCAAAGTTGTGGCAAAATGTCTTAAGGACAACAAAGTCAAGGTATTGGAGTGGCCATCACAAAGCCCTGACCTCAATCCTATAGAACATTTGTGGGCAGAACTGAAAAAGAATGTGCGAGCAAGGAGGCCTACAAACCTGACTCAGTTACACCAGCTCTGTCAGGAGGAATGGGCCAAAATTCACCCAACTTATTGTGGGAAGCTTGTGGAAGGCTACCTGAAACGTTTGACCTAAGTTAAACAATTTAAAGGCAATGCTACCAAATACTAATTGAGTGTATGTAAACTTCTGACCCACTGGGAATGTGATGAAAGAAATAATAGCTTAAATAAATTATTCTCTCTACTCTGACATTTCACATTCTTAAAATAAAGTGGTGATCCTAAATGACCTAAAATTGAATTTTTACTAGGATTAAATGTCAGGAATTGTGGAAAAACTGAGTTTAAATGTATTTGGCTAAGTTGTATGTAAACTTCCGACTTCAACTGTATTTGTTATGTTAATTCATTACCAGATCATATTGTGAAGAAGCCCACTAGGCTATGTAATTTGTTTTACATTATATCCAGAATAATTAATAGGAAAAGCGTTGGGTGTTGCGCAACGTCTATGCTACAGTTGAGCATAGACACAGTGGCGTGTATTCATGGATGCCAAAGGAAGCCAGGCTTCCCCCAAAAATGTACCAAAACAAAATACAAAAACATATAAAATAATGTATTTTTTGTCTCTGTGTTTCATAATTTTCCTTCAATGGTGCAGGTGGTGCGCAGCCTTCTGACGGAGTGCTGCGTACAGCAGCTGGCCAAACCATCCCTGAGCGCTGCCGAGTTCGTGGCCCCTCTGGTTAAGATCGACCCTGTGTTCTATGACGAGGAAGAGGCCCTGACCGTACACAGGAAAATTTCAGTCATGTTTTTTACTTAAGCTGTTTGATCACAGTTTGTCACATCCTGTATGTAACGCCCTGGCCATAGAGAGGGGTTTTTGTTCTTTATTTTGGTTAGGCCAGGGTGTTACATTGGGTGGGCGTTCTGTGTTCCTTTTAATATGTTTTTGTATTTCTTTGTTTTGGGCCGTGTGTGGCTCCCAATCAGGCACAGCTGAAGTTCGTTGTTGCTGATTGGGAGTCACACATAAGGAGCATGTTTTTCCTTTGGGTTTTGTGGGTAATTGTTTCTGTTCAGTGTGTTTCCTGTCAGTACTGTTTGGCTGTTGGTTTTCCTGTTTTTTTTTGTATAGTGTTCTCTTTGTTTGAATTAAATGTCAAGATGAACACTAACTCCGGTGCACCTTGGTCTCTCTCTCACGACAGCCCTTACACTGTATAAAAGAAAAGGCTAAGAAGATGCCTTATAAGAAAATGCTTTGGCATCAACGCTGTTTGATTATGATTATAATCTCTATACTTTTATTTATTTCCAGAATTGGTATGCTAAATCCAGTGGTGGAAAAAGTAGTCAATTGTCATGCTTAAGTAAAAGTAAAGATACATTAATAGAAAATGACTCAAGTAAAAGTGAAAGTCACCTAGTAAAATACTACTTGAGTAAAAGTCAAAGTATTTGGTTTTAAATATACTTAAGTATCAAAAGTAAATGTAATTGCTAAAATATACTTAAGTATCAAAAGTTAAAGTATAATCATTTCAAATTCCTTATATTAAGCAAACCACATTAAGCGATTTTCTATATATATATATTTGCGGATAGCCCTGGGTGCATTTCAACACTCAGACATCATTAAAAATTAAGCATGTGTGTTTAGTGAGTCCACCAGACCAGAGGCAGTAGGGATGACCACTGATGTTCTCTTGATAAGTGTGTGAATTAGGCAATTTTCCTGTCCTGCCAAGCATTCAAAATGTAATGAGTACTTTTGGGTTTCAGGGAAAATGTAAGGAGAAAAAAGTACATACATTTCTTTAGGAATGTAGTGAAGTAAAAGTACATGTTGTAAAAAATATGAATAGTAAAGTCAAGTACAGATACCCCCAAAAACGATTTAAACAGTACTTTAAAGTATTTTTACTCAAGTACTTTACACTACTGGCTTAAACTCCCCTGGGCAAGAAGCGAGCTGAGGCTGCCTCAGGAAAGGAGGGAGAGGAGGAGGCATCGACAAAGGGAGGCAAAAATGCCCCAAAAAAGGGAAGAAGTAAAACAACAATTGATTCAACTGTGTATATATATACATATACACTGCTCAAAAAAATAAAGGGAACACTTAAACAACACAATGTAACTCCAAGTCAATCACACTTCTGTGAAATCAAACTGTCCACTTAGGAAGCAACACTGATTGACAATAAATTTCACATGCTGTTGTGCAAATGGAATAGACAACAGGTGGAAATTATAGGCAATTAGCAAGACACCCCCAATAAAGGAGTGGTTCTGCAGGTGAGGACCACAGACCACTTCTCAGTTCCTATGCTTCCTGGCTGATGTTTTGGTCACTTTTGAATGCTGGCGGTGCTTTCACTCTAGTGGTAGCATGAGACGGAGTCTACAACCCACACAAGTGGCTCAGGTAGTGCAGCTCATCCAGGATGGCACATCAATGCGAGCTGTGGCAAGACGGTTTGCTGTGTCTGTCAGCGTAGTGTCCAGAGCATGGAGGCGCTACCAGGAGACAGGGCAGTTCATCAGGAGATGTGGAGGAGGCCATAGGAGGGCAACAATCCAGCAGCAGGACCGCTACCTCCGCCTTTGTGCAAGGAGGAGCAGGTGGAGCACTGCCAGAGCCCTGCAAAATGACCTCCAGCAGGCCACAAATGTCCATGTGTCAGCTCAAACGGTCAGAAACAGACTCCATGAGGGTGGTATGAGGGCCCGACGTCCACAGGTGGGGGTTGTGCTTGCTTCGCTCTGTGCTCTTCACAGATGAAAGCAGGTTCACACTGAGCACGTGACAGACGTGCCAGAGTCTGGAGACGCCGTGGAGAACGTTCTGCTGCCTGCAACATCCTCCAGCATGACCGGTTTGGCGGTGGGTCAGTCATGGTGTGGGGTGGCATTTCTTTGGGGGGCCGCACAGCCCTCCATGTGCTCGCCAGAGGTAGCCTGACTGCCATTAGGTAGCCTGACTGCCATTAGGTACCGAGATGAGATCCTCAGACCCCTAATGCAAGACAATGCTAGACCTCATGTGGCTGGAGTGTGTCAGCAGTTCCTGCAAGAGGAAGGCATTGATGCTATGGACAGGCCCGCCCGTTCCCCAGACCTGAATCCAATTGAGCACATCTGGGACATCATGTCTCGCTCCATCCACCAACGCCACGTTGCACCACAGACTGTCCAGGAGTTGGCGGATGCTTTAGTCCAGGTCTGGGAGGAGATCCCTCAGGAGACCATCCGCCACCTCATCAGGAGCATGCCCAGGCGTTGTAGGGAGGTCATACAGGCACGTGGAGGCCACACACACTACTGAGCCTCATTTTGACTTGTTTTAAGGACATTACATCAAAGTTGGATCAGCCTGTAGTGTGGTTTTCCACTTTAATTTTGAGTGTGACTCCAAATCCAGACCTCTATGTGTTGATCAATTGGATTTCCATTGATTATTTTTGTGTGATTTTGTTGTCAGCACATTCAACTATGTAAAAAAAAGTATTTAATAAGATTATTTCATTCATTCAGATCTAGGATGTGTTATTTTAGTGTTCCCTTTATTTTTTTGAGCAGTATATAAATCAACAATTGATTTTGTTAGCCACTCTCACTCAGATATTTCTTTCAACCCTATGGCAAAATGTGTAGAATTGCAGGAAATTAGCTGTAAAACAAAACAAAAATCCCACAGACCCATGGCAAAAATTGTAGAATTTCATGAAATTAGTTGTAAAACTGAAAAGGTTTCTCACCACCCCATGTAAAAAAAAAAGTAGAATTGCATGAAAGTACTGCCCTAAGAGGGGCAAGTTTTAGAGTTACCTTCCTGCAATTCTACACATTTTGCAATGGGGCATAGAGAACATGTTGCAGTATTGAAGCAAGTTTGCTGCAATTCTACACATTTTGCAATAGGGCGGAGAGAAGACATGGGCTGGCTTTGACTGCATGTGTGCTGGCTTTGACTGCAGCCCCTCAGGATGAGTTCAGATTTATTGTGGCTCCACCCCTATCAAAGTTGCCCATCCCTGCTTAAAGTTGTATTTTAAGAAAAGAAAATGCATAATTCATTTAATTTCCTCTTAATGCTCTGTCATTTCCTGTTCATTACTATGTCACATGGAGGGTTGCTTAACCCATTGAAAGCCAGGGGTGTCCATCTGAATAGCAAAATTAAAGCTAACCTACAGTACTAAGAGAAACCTGCTGTTGCTATGGGGAAAAACACTAATATAATGACCTAAGCATGACAGTTCCATAATTTAACTCCAGAAGCAGAGACAGCTTTCACACTCAAATTAGTCTTTGGGCAGTCTATAAGGAAAAGTGCTAACTCCTGTGTCGTGACATTCCCATTCTCCCCCAGCACTGAAGCTCTAAAGGTAACTGGTTTCCCTTTCATGGGAATGTTCTTTGTACAGTATTTCTGTTTTATTTAGAAAACCGAAGCGCATCACTTTAACACACACATTGGATGATAAGCAAGTGTATGTTTTGTAAGTATGTGTTCTAAATTTCCAGTAGCAGCCTATCACCACGTTCCTGGTTACAAAGCGGTGTGTAGGGTGAACTCCAAAAAACCCTTCTACATTACTGATGGCCGTAGGAACGATATGTTCTGTAGATATACCTATGTTGCCAATGTGGTTTGTGTTCTGACAGTGGAGACTACCATGTTCTCTCCCCTGCAGTGTGTCCAAAGCTTGCCAGTAGTCTGAATGCCAACCAAAAGAGGCTTCAGTGGCCTAGCCCGCCAGGCCAGTGTGCAGTTGTCAGCCCCAGACCATACATAGAGGTGTGAAGACTGTGTGTTCCACTCATTCCAGTCAAGGGCATCTAATGTGAGGGGGGGATTTCAGAGGCAGCAAGTGCAGACCGAAGTTATTCCAGTAGAGCTGGGTCTGGTCTTGCATCGAAGCTCTGACGTCTTCAAGACTCCTTTAGTGAACAAACAAGTGGACAATATCTAGCTCTCGTCCAGGGCGTTAGTCAAATAAAATCACTTTTTATTGGTTGAGTACTCCTAGCTCCAACAGAACAATAATACCTATAATTATATAAAATATATGCAGCGATTTTCCACCAACAGGTTTCTGTGCCAATGCACCACACACAACCAATAAGCAACACCGATTACCAACTTCGAGCGCTTCATCATGTTTTGCATTTTCAAGACCACAATCAAATGGAGTATGTCAATCTGGACAAACAGAAAAGACATCTCTCCCTATTCAGTATTGAAGCCTTGGCTTGACAATCTCCGAATGTCATTAAATGTTTGTGTTTTGTAACGCATGTCTCTTTCCATTCATTGAAGGACCAGTGTGCAGTTTGGATGCTGGAATTAAATTAGTGTGGCTGAACGTGCGCAGAAACCCTACACGAGACTTTTGAAATAGCCTAATTTGAACTAGATTAAAACATTGTGACTGGTTGTGTTTATGCCAGACATAAAAGGTAATACATTTCAAACGTTAAATTACAAATATTTATGCTAATGTATATAGCATTAGGTTCTAGGTCAAGGAATCAGAAAGGAGGCAGAACACGTTAAGCGTTGCTGAACAACTGGGCCTGCTGGGAGCATAGGCCTATGTGGCTACATAGTATGACTTGGGAGAACGATGATGACAGCGCATCACGGTACCAGAAGTAAAAATACAGCCAGACTGTCCTGTACTGTGCCTTTCTATACCTTTAATCTGTCAAGAGTAGACCCAGAACTCATCCAAATGGAATGAGTTATTTTGCGCCATTATTTAAATTACTCTTTCAGTGCAGTTTACAGCCTAGAGTAGAATGGTACACAATTGTACTCACTTGAAAACAATAATGCAAATAATCATTGCATTGTGGTGTTATAGGCTTGTCTAGGCAGGATCACTTTATTGTCCCTTAGACCGTACACATTAAATTAACTGTATAAAATAACAAGTATATAATAATAATTGTACCTCTTGTGATAGTACTAAACAACTGTGTACTACACCTAGCGACCACACCGATAGTTTTTAGCCTTTTGGTATGCTAGCGAACGGTGGGGCAGGGAATACAACTCAGGTCGCTGGTGTGAAAGACAAACACCCTACGAATCGTGCCAATAGGGTTAACCCACTTGCTGGGAATTGTAACGTGGCTCATACAGCGAAGTTTGCTACACTGCCCCCTCCGTACTTGAAGGCACATCCCTGTGCTTTGACTACTCAGCCCCCTAGCACGCCCAAGCCTTGCGCTCCGATGGCAGTACATCCCACCTCTGACAGCAATGTAGCAAACCGGAAGGATAAGGAAGTGAATCCGGGTCACCAGCGTGAAAGGTAAACATTCTATGCATCGTGCCAATAGAGTTAACCCACTTGGTAGGAATAGTATCATTACATTTTTGCAGACACTCTTATCCAGATCGACTTACAGGAGAAATTAGGGCCTTGCTAAAGGGCACGTCAGCTTGGGGATTTGAACCAGTAACCTTTGGGGATTTTCAGCTTGGGGATTTGAACCAGTAACCTTTCGGTTAGTGGCCCAATGAGCTTAACTGCTAAGCTACCTGCTGTCCTCATCATTGCTGATATAGCGAGTTTTGTGACAGTATAAAGGTTTTGGAACGATGGGACCAGGGTTTGTGTCCAAGTCAGGGTACCCCTCTAATCCACTATATTGGTGACAGGTGTTGGAGAGCACCATTGAAAGCATTTCCCAGCCGAGTTTTAGTCACAGTACATTTGTGTTAGGCTAGCAGTGTTTCTGCCAGGTTTCTGTACTGCACAAGATGGAGCCGTACTGGATGGGTGCTGTTTTGTCAGCTCCGACCCAGCTTTGCTATTGTGATTCATTTGTAGTTTATTTTTACAAAATGTAGCCCCTTTCATTTCTTACAACAAAGTTGTTACTCTGTTACTCTACCCAAAAGAAGGCATACAAGGCCCTCCCTCGTCCACCATTCGGCAAATCAGATCATGACCATACTCCTGCTTCCGGTTTACACACAGAAGCTCATACAGGAATTACCCGTGACTTCTGGTGACCAGGACTGGACTGGACTGGTTAGCTTGCGCTGATTTGAATATGTTTCGGGACTCAGTCGATAACCCCCGATGAGCTAACCACCTCCATCACTGGTTTCATTAGGAAATGCATCAGCGACGTTGTCCCCAATCAAAAGCCCTGGATTAACACAGAGGTTGGCTCTAAACTAAAGGATAGGGCTACAGCACACAGGGCTATCACAGACCATCCTGAGGCTACATATGAAAACAGGAACAAGTACAAGAAGTCCCACTACGACCTCTGTAGAGTCATCAAACGGGCAAAAGGACAATATAAGAATAAGGTGGAATCATATTACACAGGCTCCACCGCCAGCCGCATGTGACAGGGGCTACAGTCCACTATGGATTACAAAGGAAGTCCCAACTGTGATCTGCCCAACGATGCCTCTCTACCAGGCGAACTCAAAGCTTTTTATGCACACTTTGACAATAACAACATGGTGCCGGGTGTGAGGGCCGCTCTCTGAGGCCGATGTGAATAAAGTCTTTAATCAGATCAACACCTGGCCGGATGGTATTCCAGGGCTCGTTCTCAGAACATGTGCAGAACAGCTAGCTGGCATATTCACTGTCATTTTTCAACCTCTCCTTGTCCCAGTCTGTAATCCCCACATGTTTTAAGATGACCACCATCATTCCTGTTCCCAAGAACTCTAATGCTTCATGCCACAGTGACTACCGTCCTGTAGCACTCACATCTGTAATCTTGAAGTGCTTTGAAAGGCTGGTTATGGCACACATCAACTCTATTATACCAGTCACCCTTGACCCACTCCAATTTGCATACTGCCCCAACAGATCCATAGATGACGCAATCTCAATTGCACTGCACACTGCCCTCACCCACCTATGTAAGAATGCTGTTCATTAACTACAGCTCAGTGTTCAACACTATTGTTCCCTCCAAGCTTGTCACCAAGCTAAGGACCCTGGGAATGAACACCTCCCTCTGCAACTGGATCCTGGATTTCCTGGCAAGCCGAGCCCAGGTGGTGAGGGTAGGCAACATCACCTCTGATACGTGGACCCTCAACACAGGAGCCCCACAGGGGTGTGTGCTTAGTCCCTTCCTGTACTCTGTTCAACAACTCTGTTCACCACAACAGTTCACCACTGTGTGGCCACTCACAACTCCAACATCATCATCAAGTTTGCTTATGATAAGATGGTGGTATGCCTGATCACCGGCGACGATGAGACAGCCTACAGGGAGGAGGTCAGTGACCTGGCACCACAACCTCACAACATCCACATCGATAGGGCTGCAGTGGAGTGGGTCGAGAGCTTCAAGTTCCTCGTTGTCCAAATCCCTCGGAACTTAAAATGGTCCACACACAAGCACACAGTCGTGAAGATGGCCCAACAGTTCCTCTTCCCCCTCAGGAGGTAGAAAAGGTTTGGCATGGGTCCTCAAATCCTCAAAAAGTTATACAGCTGTACCACTGGCTACATCACTGCTTGGTATGGCAATAGTACCGCCATTGATCGCATGGCGCTACAGAGGGTGAGGTGGGCAGCCCAGTAAATCATGAAAATCGTTAAAGACTCCACCACCCAAGCCATAGACTGTTCTCTCTGCTTCCGCACGGCAAGTGGTACCAGTGCATCAAGTCTGACAACAACAGCCTCCTGAACAGCTTCTATGGCTGAACAGCTTCTATAAGACTGCTAAATAGCTAACCAAATAGCTAACAAAATAGCTACACAGACTATCTGAATTGATCCTTGTATTTTATTCTTATTTTTGACTGTATTCACACTCACATGGCCCTACACACTACACACACTGACACTCACTCCATCAATTCCATCAACACACATAATATCCAAATACATTTATACTGACTCTACACACACGCACACCCACTCACATACAATGATCATATACGCTCCTGCTACTGTGTTTGTCATATATCCTGATGCCTAGTCACCTTACCCCTATACACATCTACCTCTATCACTCCAGTATCCCTGCACATTGTTAATATGGTAACATGGTACTTTTTAACTCTGCATTGTTGGGAAAGGGCTCGTAAGTAAGCATTTCACAGTATAGTTTACACCTGTTCTATTCTGCACATGTGACAAATAAAATTACATTTTGATTGTATTTAATTTGATCTGTTTACTTCAGGCTGACTACTAGCATCTATTGAGTTGCAATGTCCCATACATTTATTAATGCCAAAATCAACTTAAAGTTTCTACAAAATGAGTTTTGCAGTGACACAATTCGAAAGGAAGGCTGCAGCTAAACTTTTCCCTTTTACTGTTAGTGATTCACAAATGATTATTTTGGTTCCCGTGATTCGATTCAACGCGATTTAACCGAACCCCAACTACAACAATAGTAAAGCACATCATTCAATTCGTCAAAAATAATTGTTTAAAAATCATAGTTCATGTGAATTAAATGAATAGCTATTTATTTGTTTTTTATTGACTATTTTGAGAAATGTGAAAAAGGGCATCTGTTATATAATAAATTATATATTGTATGGCCTAAACAAGATCAATAGGGCAGGTTTTTGTGCTTCGTGTCCTAAATCTTCTTTCATGTGCAATGATGCACCTGGCCTCTCCACCGCACCTGGCCTCTCCACCGCACCTGGCCTCTCCGCCGCACCTTGCCTCTCTCCTTTACCTGGCCTTTCCGCTGCACCTGGCCTCTCTCCTTTACCTGGCCTTTCCGCCGCACCTGGCCTCTACACCGCAGCTGGCCTCTCTCCTTTACCTGGCCTTTCCACTGCACCTGGCCTCTCCGTTTCACCTGGCCTCCCCGCCGCACCTGGCCTCTCCGCCGCACCTGGCCTCTCCGCCACACCTGGCCTCTCTCCTTCACCTGGCCTCTCCGCTGCACCTGGCCTCTCCTTTGCACCTGGCCTCTCCGCCGCACCTGGCCTCTTCCCTGCACCTGGCCTCTCCGCTGCACATGGCCTCTCCGCTGGACCTGGTCTCTCTGCTCCACCTGGCCTCCCCGCTCCACCTGGCCTCTCCGCTGCACCTGGTCTCTCTCCTTCACCTGGCCTCTCCGCTGCAGCTGGCCTCTCCGCTGGACCTTGCCTCTCCGCTGGACCTGGCCTCTCCGCTGGACCTGGCCTCTCTGCTCCACCTGGTCTCTCTGCTGCACCTGGTCTCTCCGCTGCACCTGGTCTCTCCGCTGCACCTGGCCTCTCTGCTTCACCTGGCCTCCCCGCTCCACCTGGTCTCTCCGCTGCACCTGGCCTCTCTGCTGCCCATCAGCTATTCCTCCATGTTCTTGTGGATTTATATAGAATATTGGTGCAGATTTTAATGATTTTATGTGTGATATGATTGCTAGTTAACCTATGACAGATTATCCACCTACCACTATTGTCACTATGGATAGAGAGCAGTTGACTATATAGTAAGCACGCAGAAAAGCGTAGTGCAAAAACACCTTGATAGGTGATGCGCATACAAGCAGACAAGGACATTTGGTTATATGGAAGAAATTATATAGTAAAACCTGCAAATTGGGAAATGTAAACCCCCGGAAAATGCACTACCCTCCCCTGTTCCCAATAAAAAACTCACACAACCCTCCCCCAAAAAACCCTCCCACCCCCCCAAAAAAGTTAGACAACCCTCCCCTACTTTGGACCAGCCTCCCCACCCCACACCAGTACATTTCAAACTGTCCCTCAGATCCACTGAGCTGACAACCCTAAAACTAGGCAGCGACATTTGAGAGTAGATTTATGGGTCCAATATTCTCTGCTAAGACAGCTGTCAGGTGAGTGAGGAGAGTCTGGACCAAAGGAAATGTGAGACACACAGAGTGGGCTCCAAATGAGGACTCAGAGGCTTAGGTGAAGTGTTCAGCTGTTTTGTCAAGTTCTACATTCACTCAACACATTGCACATTGCGTTGGTTCCCCTTATTATCCGTCTATATTTAACTTCTTTGCAACCATCAATATTATCCCCCGCAAGTGAAGTTACGTAATGGCTGGAGCGAAATCAGTGGAATGGTATCAAATACATCAAACACAGGTTTTCCATGTTTTTGATGCCATTCCATAGTTCTGTTCCGGCCATTATTATGAGCCGTCCTCCCCCAGCAGCCTCCACTGACAGCAAAGCATTTTTATCTTTCATTTGATATCTTTCTCACCAGCACATGCTGAACTGGGTGTCAATCCAATACTCCCTCTCTGTCCCTTAACCTCTCCTTCTCTCTCTAAACACTGTCACTCTCTCTGAAACCCTCTATATCTCTCTCTATCAACCTCTGTTTCTCTGTCACTCTCTCTCAAACCCTCTATATCCCTCTCTGTCTCTCTCTCTCTCAACTTCTCTGTCTCTCTGTCACTTTCTCTCAAACCCTCTATATCCCTCTCTCTCTCTCTCTCTCTCTCTCTCTCTCTCTCTCTCTCTCAACTTCTCTGTCTCTCTGTCACTCTCTCTCAAACCCTCTATATCTCTCTCTCTCTCAACTTCTCTGTTTCTCTGTCAGTCTCTCTCAAACCCTCTATATCCCTCTCTCTCTATCAACTTCTCTGTTTCTCTGTCACTCTCTCTCAAACCCTCTATCTCTCTCTCTCTCTCTCTCTCTCTCTCTCTCTCTCTCTATCAACCTCTGTTTCTCTGTCACTCTCTCTCAAACCCTCTATATCCCTCTCTCTCTCTCTCTATCAACTTCTCTGTTTCTCTGTCACTCTCTCTCAAACCCTCTACATCCCTCTCTCTCTCAACTTCTCTGTATCTCTGTCAGTCTCTCTCAAACCCTCTATCTCTCTCTCTCTCTCTCTCTCTCTCTCTCTATCAACCTCTGTTTCTCTGTCACTCTCTCTCAAACCCTCTATATCCCTCTCTCTCTCTCTCTATCAACTTCTCTGTTTCTCTGTCACTCTCTCTCAAACCCTCTACATCCCTCTCTCTCTCAACTTCTCTGTTTCTCTGTCACTCCCTCTCAAACCCTCTATATCCCTCTCTCTCTCTCTCTCTCTCTAATGTTCTCTGTTTCTCTAACTGTCACTCTCTCTCAAACCCTCTATATCCCGCTCTCTCTCAACTTCTCTGTTTCTCTGTCAGTCTCTCTCAAACCCTCTATATCCCCTCTCTCTCTCTCTCTCTCTCTCTCTCTTAACTTCTCTGTTTCTCTGTCACTCTCTCTCAAACCCTCTATATCCCTCTCTCTCTCTCTCTCTCTCATGTTCTCTGTTTCTCTAACTGTCACTCTCTCTCAACCCCTCTATACCTCTCTCTCTCTATCTCTCTCTCTCTCATGTTCTCTGTCTCTCGAACTGTCAATTATTATTATTTGACCCTGTTGTTCATCTATGAACTTTGAACATCTTGAAGAACGATCTGGCCTTAATGGCCATGTACTGTTATAATCTCCACCCAGCACAGACAGAAGAGGACTGACCACCCCTCATAGCATGGTTCCTCTCTAGGTTTCTTCCTAGTGTCCTGCCTTTCTAGGGAGTTTTTCCTAGTGACTATGATTCTACACCTGCATTGCTTGCTCTTTAGGGTTTTAGGCTGGGTTTCTGTACAGCACTTTGTGACATCTGCTGATGTAAAAATGGTTTTGTAAATACATTTGATTGACAAAATCATCTGTAATTGTGGTGAGCAATAAATAATGTCAATGCTTGGAAAAGAATGTGGTCTTAAGAATGTTTGCAGGAACAAAACAATCGATCTGTTCTGCTAATAATGATGTCCGTTCTGCATACTTCATTTCTATGTTCAACACTTCATAAAGTCTACATATTTAATTTCAATGTTTAACACTTCATAGAGTGTACATATAAAATGTATATGTTCAACAATGCATTGGCAAAAGGTAGGGAAGGCATGGGCACTAAAGATTATGGCCAGGATTTAATCCAATCGAGCTTTGTTGGCTAAGCGCCATTTTAAGGTAATTTCTGATTTAGATGACATATGCAGCATTTACTGTGAATGCGGTCTCCATTATTAAACAACCTGGCCTCAGGGCAATGTGTAGGATAGTATACATCCTCCCTTTAATATGATATGTTATGTTGCGTTATGAACGGAATAGTGGTCGGAGGATATATAGCATCATATGTTTTACCCAGTGGTACCATATCATACAAATTGGATGAATTAAAGTATTATACAACCTGAGGACAGATGTATTGCCCTTTTAATCAGAACAACAGTTTCCAGCTGTGCTAACATAATTGCAAAAGGGTTTTCTAATTATCAATTTGCCTTTTAAATGATAAACTTGGATTAGCTAACACAATGTGCCATTGGAACACAGGAGTGATGGTTGCTGATAATGGGCCTCTGTGACCCCAAACTTTTGAACGGTAGTGTATACCGTACCAATCAGAAGTTTAGACCCACCTACTCATTCAAGGGTTTTTCTGTATTTTTACTATTTTCTACATTGTAGAATAATATTGAAGACATCAAAACTATGAAATAACACATATGGAATTATGTAGTGACCCAAAAAATGTTAAACAAATATATTTTATATTTGAGATTCTTCAAAGTAGCCACCCTTTGCCTTGATGACAGCTTTGCACACTCTTGGCATTCTCTCAACCAGCTTCATGAGGTAGTCACCTGGAATGCATTGCAATTAACAGGCGTGCCTTGTTAAAAGTGAATTTAACAAGGCACATTGTTTAACACTTTTTTGGTTACTACATGATTCCATATGTGTAATTTCATAGTTTTGATGTCCTCACTATTATTCTACATTGTAGAAAATAGTACAAATAAGAAAAACACTTGAATGAGTGGGTAATGGCAGAGAGTTTAGAGTACTGTTTTGCTTTGACCAGCTGTCTCAATGCTTTCCTCTAATGTGGCAATTGTCAAATCCAGCCAACATGTCGAGGTTGGCCCCACCTGGGTTTTATATGGACTTCATGGGTTTCAACTGGGCAAGGGCTCTAAATGGACATCTTAGCTGGCACCCAGTTGGGTTCATTTTGGGCCAGACATGGACAAACCCATGTGGGTTATAGTGTAAGTCCCGAAATGACCTGAATAGTTTTTTCATGGGCTGTAACTGGTGTTATTTCTTTCAGAAATAATGATTGGGACCAAATCGGGTTAACCATTTGGGTCACAAACAGGCA
Organism: Salmo salar; assembly: GCF_965601325.2. Classification (NCBI taxonomy): domain Eukaryota; kingdom Metazoa; phylum Chordata; class Actinopteri; order Salmoniformes; family Salmonidae; genus Salmo; species Salmo salar. Next base: position 49,745,576 of record NC_138306.1, on the reverse strand, counting down.
AACCCATGTGGGTACAACCAAATGGGCTATATTTGGTTTGAATATGGTCATGGATGGTCATTGACTGTCTATGGGAATCAATTGGGCATACCAACTGGGTCACAAATGGGAAAACCCATGTGGGCTAAAACACGGGTCCTAATTGGGCCCTTTACCAATTTGTAATGGGCTGTAAGTGGGCTACCTGGTGTGAATATGGTCCAGAACTGTCTTATGTAACCATGCCAAATGTAACATATTACACTAATTTGAGTTATGTCTAGTCTATGAGACCAGGCTGTTCCACCCTCCACTGCATACAGGTAGGCTGTATGACTCTGCCTGCTCTGGAGTCCAGAGAAGTGAAATGTGTCTCCAGTTTCTAAGAGTAGCAAATAGATTTTAAGACATATCTGCATTGAGCTCTGGTGAGAAAACTTAAGTTCTGTGTAATCATACAACAAAACAGCACATTAGGCAGATTATACATTCTATGAGCAAGAAACAGTGTGCTGACAACAAAAAAGGACCAAACCAGTTAAGGGTGTACATATCTTTGTTTCTACCAGAAAACAGAAAGTAGACAAACTGCATTGCATTGATGTGCAGGGACAAGGTTAGTGATATAACTTGCTGTAAGTTAAACTAATGTTGAGCATTAAGCTTTGTAACTGAGAGCCCTAGCTTCTCTGAAACCTCACTATAGAACCCTATGGGATAATCTAAGAACAGAAAGAACATTCAGAAAACAAAGCATTGGGTAAGTAGAGAGTGATATGGGTCCAGTTTTTCAAAAGTTATCTGATCTGATTTTGGCAATTGGGTAGGATTAAATGTTAGAATTGGGTTTTTCCAAAACAAAACAAAAAGAGACCTCTGGATAGGGATTCGGTTTTGGTAATCCAATCTGACCTTTAATCAGGATTAAATGTCATTTCAAAACTCAAAGGTAGTGATAAGGATAGTTTTGATGCTGAAAATCAGGATTATCTTGGTCCCACTTGAAGGGTGGATTCAGGGTGGATTTAGTCAGGTGGAAGGCACAACAACCAAGAACTGTCATTGTAACTAAGGTGAGAAGGTTTAAAAAACGTTCTTACAATTAAAAACCGAAGGTTCATTATGTTAAATTGACCGCAGTATAAGTATGTAGTCAGTTGTTATATTGAGAAGCATCAAATAAATGCATATACTTATAAGTGATATGCAGGCTGTATTTTTAATCTAGGAACCTTTATTCATGTCATTTACTAATCTGTTTCCCTGACAGTGTAGAAGTAGTACCACAACCTGTCCAGTAGATGGCAAACTGTAGGCCTGTTCAAGGCACTGACAATCTGGATACTGTAATCTTGATATTATGGCATCTGGATCAGAATGATCCTGTCTGATTATTTTCTGAAGAAATGTCTCAAAAACAACCACATTGATCTGATCCTGCGTAGCAAAAGAGAGGATTACAGATTCCGGATCATTCTGATCCAGATGAAACATTTTGAAAAACTGGCCCCTGAGAAAGATAAATGTAATCTCACCCGTTTTTCGGTTCATTCAATTATGATAATTTCCTTGTTTGATACGAGGCATACTTTCTATATGTAATTGTAAAGTTATTCTGTGTATTACTATCAATTGTCTGAAGGGTACTACTACTGTATTTATGTCAAATTGAGTAAATTAAAGCTGATAATATTTGTGATCAAGAACAATCCGAAGATAGGAAATCCATCACAATTGTAAAACTGCTAAAACCATGTTTTAAGGTTGGTTAAACTTGTATTTGTCTCATAACTTGAAAGTTTAAACTATCAAGAATTGACTGAACACATGAAATGTTTCATAGTTTCACCTTTGGTCTCTGTCTAGATATGGCCACCCCGAGCATTCTCCTGTCTGAAGATCCGTTACTGTGCTCTATCTGTTTGGATGTCTTCACTGAGCCAGTCACCACTTCATGTGGACACAACTTCTGCAAGGCCTGTATCAGCAGGTATTGGGATAGCGCTGACCTCTGCCAGTGTCCAATGTGTAACAAGAAATTCAACAGGAGACCTGAGCTTCACATCAACACAACATTGAGAGAAGTTGTAGAGAATTTAAAAATAAAGACCATAGTTAAAAATGAGTCCCCTGCCATACCGGGAGAAGTATCCTGTGAAGTCTGAACTGGGAGGTAGTTCAAGGCCCTGAAATCCTGCTTAGTGTGCCTAGCCTCTTACTGTGAGACTCACCTGGAGCCTCATCAGAGAGTCCCGGCGTTAAGGAAACACAAGTTGATTGACCCTGTTGAGAACCTGGAAGACAGGATGTGTAAGAAGCACGAGAGACCTCTGGAACGGTTCTGTAGGAGTGACCACACGGCTCATAATACTGTCCCTCTAGAGGAAGAGTGTGGAGAGAGGAAGGTTAAACTGGGGAAAACTGAGGCAGAAGTGCAGCAGATGATCCAGGAACGACTACAAAAGGTTCAGGAGATCAAACACTCAGTAGATCTCAGCAAGAGAGAGGCAGAGAGAGAGATATCAGACAGTGTGCAGGTCTTCACTGATCTGGTGCGCTCCATTGAGAGAAGCCAGGCTGAGCTCATTGAGGTGATTGAGGAGAAGCAGAAAGCAGCAGAGAGGCAGGCTGAATGGCTTATTAAAGAGCTGGAGCAGAAATCACTGAGCTAAAGGGGAGAAGCACTGACCTGGAGCAGCTCTTACACACTGAGGACCACCTCCACCTCATCCAGAGCTTCCCATCCCTGTGCACCCCTCCACACACCCAGGACTGGTCTGAGCTCAGTGTTCACAGTGATCTGTGTGTGGGGACCTTGATGAGAGCTGTGTTTCAGCTGGACGAAACACTGAATAAAGAGATGGAGAAGCTACCTGAAGTCAAACTGAAGAGGATGAAGAGGATGCAGCAGTATGAAGTGAATATAACTCTGGATCCTGATACAGCACATCCTGAACTTATCCTCTCTGAAGATGGGAAACAAATGAGACATGGAGACACACAAAGAAATCTTCCTGACAACCCAGAGAGGTTTGAAAGAGTTGTTAATGTCCTAGGAAAGGATGGCTTCTCGTCAGGGAGATTTTATTATGAGGTGACGGTCAAGGGGAAGATTGAGTGGGATTTAGGAGTAGCCAGTGAGTCCATCAACAGGAAGGGTCCGATTACACTGAGCCCTAAGAATGGATACTGGGCTGTGTGGCTGAGGAATGGAAACGAGTACAAGGCTCTTGGTACAAGGCTCAAGGCTCCGTGTCTTGCTATCCCTGAGAGAGAAGCCCCAGAAGGTGGGGGTGTTTGTGGATTATGAGGAGGGTCAAGTCTCCTTCTACGATGTAGAGGCCAGGTCTCATATCAACTCTTTCACTGGCTGCACATTCACTGAGAAACTCTATCCATACATTAGCCCCTGTTTTAATGATGGTGTTAAAAACTCTGCCCCTCTGATCATCTCTCCTGTCAATTACACAGACTGATTAACAAGTCTCAGATGTGTTGTTGGAATGGGAACAAATCAGAAAATTAAAGGGACATTTAAAAAAAAATCTACTTCGTACTCATAATCTCCAGCACCACCCCAACATCAACATATGTGAAAATGGCGCATTTCTATGTTTTGTTGTAAAAAAAGATTGTCAACCAATTAGTAGACAGTTAGTAGGCAATGACTACTCCTAATTGGTTAAAATCACAATGCACACCGATGATGACGAATATGAAGTTAAAAATTTTTTAAATGTCCCTTTTATTAAGTCAAGTTTCATAATACATTTTTAATTTCCATTAAACTATATCCTTGAGATCTTAGAATCTGAAAATGAAGGTTATTCAATTCTATTGTATTCTCTGTCTCTGTATTCCTATTAAAAGCAAATGTTTGTATTTACCGAAGGAAAACCATCAAATTAAATTATCTTAAATAAAAAGCAATTACGTCTACTGTAGATCGCTTAGATTATTCTTACTTACCCAAAAAGCTGACATTGAGAATAAAAGCTAACATTTGTGTGACATTTTGGTTTGACATATCATAGGAACAGAGGGGGAGATCAGCTTAGCTGAAATGTATCAACCTGTTGTATTGTGTAGGCCTATCCACAAGCTTAGTTTGAATGTGTCCTGGGGGAGTCAGGTGATTTATTAATACACCTCTTCACAATCAGTTGCTCCAGTGTCAATCAGCTCATCAGCTGTTAGCCAGGAACTAGATCCCGCTTCAATGGATCACTCTTTAAAGGGACAGGGTAGCCTTTATCTCTATCACTCCACAGAAAGAGATCAATATCTCCCAGAAGATTGTTTCATTGTTTTATCAGAAAATTGGATAACACTTTACTTGACACCCAGTGTCATAACACTTTATGACAAGGTCATAACCATGTCATAACAGCTGACATACCTTGTTATAGCTATGTCATAATATGTCATAACAGCTGACGTAACTTGTCATAATCTGTTATAATATCAGGTGACATAATTTGTCAGAATGACATTTGTCTGTCGTTCTGCCCCTGAACAAGACATTTAACCCACTGCTCCTAGGCCGTCATTGAAAATAAGAATTTGTTCTTAACTGACTTGCCTAGTTAAATAAAGGTAAAATAAAATAAATAACCTGTCATAATATACTGTTTTGACATAGAAAGAACTGAGAGTGATATATCAGAATACTCTCTGATGCAGACAGGTCAAGTTGGGGGCTGTTTTCCTACAACGCCTGGATGACATGGAGATTATCCTGTCGGTAGAGTTTCACTGGACTGGGAGGGGCTCTGGGACACATGGCACTGTCCATCAACGTGAGGGAAAAAACAATACTAAAGAGATAGGGCTTGCTTTGTCCAGACTTCTGGACTAGGGAACCCCACAGATAAACACCACATGGATTGTCAAACTTACAATGTTATTCAGACATGTTTGCCATACCGGGTAGGGATGGGAGTAGTGGGAGGAGCTAGGTGTGTGATGAGCGGGACTCATCCAGCTCTTTGTCATCTAAGTAGATGGTATATTTGCGATGCTTGATTCCACTGTTATATTTTAAGCATTTTATGTTTAGCACCCTGTATCACCCTGAGCCATCCATCCCGCTATTCAGAGGTCATTGGGAAGTTTTTACCTAACGTGGTGTTACTGGGGGATACAATATTTACAGATTTATCCTCTCAATGACTAGGCCATAGACACTCCAATGGCAGTGTTCTCAGTGACAACAATACACACCTCACAGGAGAATGAAGACCAGTTATGCAGGAGGAAAATTGAGCTAACGAGTGATAACCCATTGAAATGGGAGCATAATAAAATGTAATCTCTCGTGACCTTTCAACTGTGGCTGCCGTGGCAACTTCCCATGGGTCTTCCAGGCTTGATCTCTCTAACCTATGCTTCTGGGAAGAATGACAGATATGGGTCAGCAATGCAAACACAGAGTGTGAATGAACCACATCAGACATGGAGTGAACCACATCAGTCATGGAGTGAACCACATCAGTCATGGAGTGAACCACATCAGTCATGGAGTGAACCACATCAGTCATGGAGTGAACCACATCAGTCATGGAGTGAACCACATCAGTCATGGAGTGAACTACATCAGTCATGGAGTGAACTACATCAGTCATGGAGTGAACCACATCAGTCATGGAGTGAACCACATCAGTCATGGAGTGAACTACATCAGTCATGGAGTGGAGACACTGGCAGGAAAGGGATTTGGTGTTTGGGGTGGGTCAAATTAGAATGGCGATCCATGTAATTTAGGCTGCAGACTTAGGAAAGAGGGCTTTTCTTTTGATGAATGTAGATCATTTGACTTGTATTATACCGGAGGTATACCCATTCACCTTTACCATGCCAAAGCTAGCTCTCCTTGAGTCTCTGATCCCTGTGCCTCTGAAAGAGTTGCAAGAAACAAGTACAAAATCCAATGTATTTGTTGGTCAGAGGAGAGGCTCCATCCGATATGACATAAGCACAAACGGGAAAACCATCCAGCATGTGTACCATTTTTTAACCCCACTAGTGCTGCTGGAAAGAAGTTGCATCACAGCAGTAAAGCTAAGGCTATCGTGGCGTGTATAATGACACTGGTCTATTTTGGAGGACAGTGTGAGAGGAGAGATATGTCAGCTGTTCAGCATTAGGCTTTACCAAAGCAGAGAAAAGAGAGAGGTCTGCTGGCTGACTGTCTGCTCCGGGGGGGATCGACAGATAGGCTAGCCCTCCAACCTGGGCATTCTCTCTCCCTGCCAAACGTTTGTTGTTATCTCGAGGGATTTGGGGAAAAAGAGGACAAGAGTTGGATATACCTTTCATGACAGACTAACATTTCTTGGCAGCATTTTTTGTCTGTTTTTTTTGTCCCGCTGAAAGTGGTATTTCAGTTCGGATACTGAGAGGGCGTGAGAAGAAATACATTTTCCCAGAATACAGCTAACCAGGTTTAAGGTGGGTACAACACAGCAGGTGTTCTAGTTATCTTTGTGACTTGAATATTTTTTATATGTCATTGTATTACAAGAGATCACTGCCATATTGTTTTTTTTCTGCCACTTACCTATTTGCATCAAGAAATTGATAATGATTGGGGAACATAATTCTCATTGTTCTGAGAATTGTGACGTTACAGGTGTTCACGTAATTTTTTGTGTGTGTAATTTTAAAGCTGTTTGACATTGTAATCTATTTGCTGTTCTGCTCTCAGTTCCTGCAGTGACAGATTGTTACTATGTCGTCCAGCATTTAGTACAGTAGACTGAATAACGCCAGACAGTTGCCCATTTGGTCAATGTGAATGTGATCTAGTTGTTTAGATTTTTACATTAGTCACCTCCCATGGAAAATGACAGTCCCGGGTGGGAGATGCATGAGGGTTAATCAGATACTCTCTTCACAGCTGTTTGAATACCTAAATTATGTGAAGTGACTTTGGCTGACCTCCTTTTGTTGATAACCTTATTGGGTTTTGTTGACGTTACATACGGTCTGTAAGACAGTGCTGTCTGAGATTGAGAATGTGTCTGTATTTCTGTATTAAGCATACAGCACCATATGACGTGGCAGGTCATTTGATGAGGTGGTGTTCTGCCTTAGATGGAAGGTGGCCCACCCCCCCTGGAATTACTTACTGCCTTATTGCCCCATTATAGTGCCTTGCAAAAGTATTCATCCCCCTTGGCGTTTTTTTGTTGCATTTCAACCTGTATTTTAAATGGATTTATATTGGGATTTCATGTAATGAACATACACAAAATTGTCCAAATTAGTGAAGTGAAATGTAAAAAATTGTTTGTTGAATTTTTTTTTTTTTTATATATTTTTAAAAGATGTATTCACCCCCTTTGCTATGAAGCCCCCACATAGATCTGGTGCAACCAATTACCTTCAGAAGTCACATAATTAGTTAAATAATGTCCACCTGTGTGCAATCTAAGTGTCACATGATCTCAGTATATATACACCTGTTCTGAAAGGCCCCAGAGTCAGCAACACTACTAAGCAAGGGGCACCACCAAGCAAGGGACACCATGAAGACCAAGGAGCTCTCCAAACAGGTCAGGGATAAAGTTGTGGAGAAGTACAGATCAGGGTTGGGTTATAAAGAAAAATATACGAAACTTTGAACATCCCGCAGAGCACCATTAAATCCATTATTAAAAAATTAAAAGAATATGGCACCACAATTAAACAACCAAGAGAGGGCCCACCAAAACTCATGGACCAGGCAAGGAGGGCATTAATCAGAGAGGCAACAAAGAGACCAAAGATAACCCTGAAGGAGCTGCAAAGCTCCACAGTGGAGATTGGAGTAACTGTCCATAGAACCACTTTAAGCCGGACACTCCACAGAGCTGGGCTTTATGGAGGAGTGGTCAGAAAAAAAGCCATTGCTTAAAGAAAGAAATAAGCAAACACGTTTGGTGTTCATCAAACGGCATGTGGGAGACTCCCCAAACACATGGAAGAAGGTTCTCTGGTCAGATGAGACTAAAATTGAGGTTTTTGGCCATCAAGGAAAACGCTATGTCTGGCGCAAACCCAACACCTCTCATCACCCCGAGAACACCATCCCCACAGTGAAGCATGGTGGTGGCAGCATCATGCTGTGGGGATGTTTTTCATCGTCAGGGACTGGGAAACTGGTCAGAATTGAGGGAATGATGGATGGCGCTAAATACAGGGAAATACTTGAGGGAAACCTGTTTCAGTCTTCCAGAGATTTGAGACTGGGACAGAGGTTCACCTTCCAGCACGACAATGATCCTAAGCATACTGCTAAAGCAACACTCGAGTGGTTTAAGGGGAAACATTTAAATGTCTTGGAATGGCCTAGTCAAAGCCCAGACCTCAAATCAATTGAGAATCTGTGGTATGACTTAAAGATTGCTGTACTCCAGCAGAACCCATCAAACTTGAAGGAGGTGGAGCAGTTTTGCCTTGAAGAATGGGCAAAACTCCCAGTGGCTAGATGTGCCAAGTTTATAGAGACATAACCCAAGAGACTTGCAGCTGTAATTGCTGCAAAAGGTGGCTCTACAAAGTATTGACTTTGGGGGGTGAATAGTTATGCACGCTCAAGTTATCCGTTTTTTTGTCTTATTTCTTGTTTGTTTCACAATAAAAAATATTTTGCATCTTCAAAGTGGTAGGCATGTTGTGTAAATCAAATGATACCAACCCCCAAAAATCAATTTTAATTCCAGGTTGTAAGGCAACAAAATATGAAAAACGGTGGTGACTACTTTCGCAAGCCACTGTAAAGTGGATGTAAATTGTGGTGCCACATGCATTGCATGTGCTTGTGAACAAAGATTTGTATAGGTCTATGCATCACTGTGTCTTCTCCTATTGGAGAAGGTGCAGATGCTGTTGAGAGGTACTGATACCTGTTATTTTCTACGTCTACACGACTGTCTTTACTCTACACAACACAGACTGAAACCCATTACAAAATAGGAAAAATGCCAAGGGGGGTGAATACTTACGCAAGCCACTGTAGTTGGTGGAGCCTTAATAACCCCTCGATTAAATGAATGTATATGTTATTGTGGTTTTCCTATTGGGTTGTTTCACTTAGCTCTATGATTGACAGCTCTTGTTTGTCAAACTCATTCCATGGAGGGCCTAGTGTCTACTGTTTTTTTTCTTTTTTTTCTTTCAATTAAGACCTAGACAACCAGGTGAGGGGAGTTCCTTACTAAGACCTAGACAACCAGGTGAGAGGAGTTCCTTACTAAGACCTAGACAACCAGGTGAGGGGAGTTCCTTACTGAGACCTAGACAACCAGGTGAGGGGAGTTCCTTACTAAGACCTAGACAACCAGGTGTGGGGAGTTCCTTACTGAGACCTAGACAACCAGGTGTGGGGAGTTCCTTACTAAGACCTAGACAACCAGGTGAGGGGAGTTCCTTACTAAGACCTAGACAACCAGGTGGGAGGAGTTCCTTACTGAGACCTAGACAACCAGGTGAGGGGAGTTCCTTACTGAGACCTAGACAACCAGGTGAGTGGAGTTCCTTACTGAGACCTAGACAACCAGGTGGGAGGAGTTCCTTACTGAGACCTAGACAACCAGGTGAGGGGAGTTCCTTACTGAGACCTAGATAACCAGGTGAGGAGAGTTCCTTACTAAGATCTAGACAACCAGGTGAGGGGAGTTCCTTACTGAGACCTAGACAACCAGGTGAGGGGAGTTCCTTACTAAGATCTAGACAACCAGGTGAGAGGAGTTCCTTACTGAGACCTAGACAACCAGGTGAGGGGAGTTCCTTACTAAGATCTAGACAACCAGGTGAGAGGAGTTCCTTACTGAGACCTAGACAACCAGGTGTAGGGAGTTCCTTACTGAGATCTAGACAACCAGGTGAGGGGAGTTCCTTACTAAGACCTAGACAACCAGGTGGGAGGAGTTCCTTACTGAGACCTAGACAACCAGGTGAGGGGAGTTCCTTACTGAGACCTAGACAACCAGGTGAGGGGAGTTCCTTACTAAGATCTAGACAACCAGGTGAGGGGAGTTCCTTACTGAGACCTAGACAACCAGGTGAGGGGAGTTCCTTACTAAGATCTAGACAACCAGGTCAGAGGAGTTCCTTACTGAGACCTAGACAACCAGGTGAGGGGAGTTCCTTACTAAGATCTAGACAACCAGGTGAGGGGAGTTCCTTACTAAGACCTAGACAACCAGGTGAGGGGAGTTCCTTACTAAGATCTAGACAACCAGGTGAGGGGAGTTCCTTATTAATCAACGACCTTAATTCATCAATAAAATACAAGGGAGGAGCGAAGAACCGCAGACACTCGGCCCTCCTTAGAATGAGCTTGACACGTGATGGAACCCATTGTGAGGTTAATGGATCCTCTTTTCTCATTACTAGCACACATACTTTACAGGCAGACTGCTGAGTCTATATCAGTGAAACTGAGCTCAGGCAAGTATTGAGGTGTCAGAGATTACTTCATTATACAGGCCCAGCCACGCCACATCCAAGTATAATCATATTAAAGTGTTGCTCTCGGATTCTGGTCACATTGGTCTTCCATTTTAAAACATGTCAATGAGAATGAGAGAGTGGAGGGGTTATTTACAAGTCAACATGAAAATGTTTTTGACTTATAGCATGTTTTAAAAGATGTATCAAACTGTATAGTTTTAGCCCTAGGGACAACCTAGGGATAAGGACAAGGGGAAAGCCAATCAGAAGTGGCTGAGGCCATCCCTCCTGACAGACCATGGGAGATAGGTCTGGGAGAAAACTAGCTGCTGCAAGTAAGACCTCTACTCCATGGCACACATTCTATTCAGTTGCTTGTCTTCACCTTTGTGTTTCCTTCTAATTTATTCAATATTCAATGACCCGTTATATAAATATGAAAAGGTTTCAACAAGTGTGTGTGTTTTACTTTCTGACCGTCTGTCTGCAGAGAGCCAGACCCAGCTACTGGTGGTGAAGGGTCTGGAGGATGTGGAGGTGTGTGAGAGCGAGGGTTGCTCCTTCGAGGTGACCCTCAACCTGTCCTACATAGATGGCACGTGGACCAAGGACGGGGTCAAGCTCAAGTCCAAGCCCACCTGTCGCATCACTACCCATCGGAATAAACACACTCTCACCTTCACCCGGGTCACCGTAGGAGACACTGGCCTGTTCTCCTTCCAGACTGATGGTGCCCAAAGCTGTATTCAAACCTCAGGTCAACTCATTGTCATAGGTAACATTATGACAGGACACAACAGAGGAGTAATGCAAAGTACAGGGACAATTGTATGACCATCTTTCAGTCTAATTATTCTGTAATAGCTTGGAAGTCTCTACATTAGCTCGATATCTTCTCACTAACTTGACATCCAGGCTAATGGCTTGGCCTAGAAACAACGTCAATTTATAGATAAATCACAGTACAGATCACAGATACATCAGTACGTATTTAGATCAAACCCCATACTGGATCTCTAGGTAATGTCTGTCACTACTGTCTATCTGTCTGTCTATCTGTCTCCCTGTGGTTGTCTGCCAGCCAGAGACATCCAGATTGTGAAGGAATTGGAGGACGAGGAAGTGACTGAGAGGCAGAGTGTGAACTTCCTATGCGAGGTCAACTATGAGAATGTGGACGGGCGCTGGTACAGAGACAACACCAGGATCAAACACGGAGACAACGTCAAGATCAGACATGAGGGTGAGCATGGGACACAACTGAGCCTAGTCATGGACATGTGTCTATAGGTCAGGATACTACTGATGAAACATGTATTTCTGTCTGAATACAGGTAAAACTCACACCCTGTGCTTCAAGTCTGTAAGGCCAGCAAATGCTGGGGAGATCAAATTCACTGCAGACAGGGTCTCCTCCTATGCAATTCTCACAGTAAAAGGTAAACAACAGCTATTTTGAGATTCAACAATATCAATGCTCCTCAGTGACTCAAAAACCTCTATCTGGCCTAAGTGACCTTCTCTGATTAATGTTCACTAAACAATCGTTCAATGTTACTGCTGTCTCCACAGAGCTGCCTGTGCAGATAGTGAAGCCTCTGAGAGTAAAGATTGCTTTGTACAAACACAAAGGCCTGCTGGAGTGCCAAGTGTCGCGGGCCAACGCCCAGGTCAGGTGGTTCAAGAACAGGAATGAGATCCAGCCCAGCCAGAAGCACCAGATCATCAGCGATGACATTTACAGGCAGCTCCACATCGACGACGTGGCCTCATCTGATGAGGACACCTACACCTGTGATGCTGGTGATGACAAGACGTCCTGTCAGCTGTTAGTGGAGGGTGAGCTGCTCACACTCATTGTGTTTAGTTCTGACTTATTATAAACAGTTCCAGTGTTACTTATATTCCTAATATTAAATGTTAATAAACTGTTTATAAGCAAATCTTCATACAAAGTGTGTCCCCACCAGTGGCGGTTCTAGACCATTTCAACTGGGGGGGCCAAGCTGGGGCCAGTTGTACTGTTAGAAGGGCCAGTTACATTAGACGTTATTGTTGTCATATCGTTTTCTTCACTGCATTGCCGGCATTAGCAGGCAAAATACCATGTTCATAATGATTAGTGTTCAGCGTTGTCACTGTCTAATAACGGATGTAAAAAAAGAACGATAGCAAAAATTTGTTATGTAAAGATTATTTCATATTCCACATTTAGGGGGGCCACAAGGGGGTCCAAAATTGTTGTCACAGGGGCACTGGCCCCCCCTGCCCTCCTCACCCCTCTTACTTACAATCGATGAATCACCAAAACACCTCATTCAACCAAATATACTGTATCCACAATGAAGTAATCCAACTATCTATCTCACTCCCTTCCTGGAGTGTACCCTTTCTCTCTGCCATTTACTCTGTTTCTCTGGACGTGAAGATACTGATGGAGTGTGTGTGCTCCCTATGCGTGCAGAGCAGGCTATCAGCATAGTGCGGGGACTGAGGTCCCTGGAGGTGACAGAGCCCAGGGAGGCCCTGTTCCAGGTGGAGATCAGCCTGCGGGCGGTGAGACCCCCCAAGTGGACCCTGGATGGAGAGGTCCTGATGGAGGGGCCTAGAGTGAGCATAGACCAGGAAGGGACCATGCACACCCTCTGCTTCAGCAGCACAGACAGCTCTATGACAGGCCCAGTGCAGTTCAATGCCGGGAAGAGCCGCTCCACCGCACAGCTCACTGTGAAGGGTAAGGTAGTTAATTGATTATCACTAAGTGAAAGTTGGAACGAAACCCAGTGGCCCTCCAGGCTCTGGGCTAGATCACTGTATTGCTAGAGGTTTGTACAGGACAGTATTACTGTATATCATTATCCATCTCTGTATCTTCCCAGAGCGCCCTCTAAAGGTGGTCCAGCCCATGCCAGACGTGGAGGCTAAAGAGAACAGCTCGGTCACACTGAGCTGTCAATTTGCCCCCTCCCCCAGGGTGGTACGCTGGTACAAGGGCCGCACCGCCCTGCAGACGTCCAGCAAGTACAGCATGAGGACGGAGAAGAGCCAGGCAGAGCTGACCATCCAGGGTCTCAAGGAGACCGACACCGGCCAGTACAGCTGCATGGCTGGAGGGTCAAAGAGCACAGCTAAGGTCACTGTGGAGGGTGAGGATGATGTATAAAAGAGGAATACAAGTGTTTTTTTTAGACAAAGCTTCAATGTTCAGATGCTTAATCATGGAAATGAATTGCAGCTTCATGCTTGCTTTTGTCTTTATATACCTTCAAAGTACTGTATGCTGTGTTTAATCTACACTGTGTTGAACAGCAGATATTACCACAAACCAACCCTGACAGCATGGATATGAGCTATATATATTTTTTTCAGTGCGAAGGCTAAAGATCATAAGGCACCTGGAGCACGTAGAAGTGGAGGAGGATAGCAACGCCACGTTCACCTGTGAGCTCAACTATGTGGTCGCCAATGTGCAGTGGCTCCTGAATGACAACCGTCTTAACGCCAACTCCGTCACCAGGATCCAAAACATGGGCACCATCCACAGCCTCACCATCAAAATGCTTCGCCCCCAGGATAGCAGAGTCACGTTCCAAGCCGGCCTGCTCACCGAGTCCACCTCCCTCAAGGTCAAAGGTTAGCCTTGTACAGTTGTCAGTTCTCACTTGTGAGCAGCCACTGCAAGAGAAATTGAGAAACTAGTGTAATGCTGGTGGTTGTACGTGTCCAGTCAGTACTGTCTTAAAGTCTTAAAGCACAGTATCTAAAACTTACAGAGATCTAATTCGAAAATAAGGCAAATCTGCTAGACTTGATTTTGACCTGAAGATGGTTGAATCTGATGTCCTTCAGTAAGGCTGTGGAGGTCATGAAATTTCGTCAGCCGGTGATTGTCAAGCAAATTACTGTCAGTCTCACGGTAATTGACCGTTAATTAACATAAACACATTTAGCATCTCCTGGCTTCCACGCATAGCCTTCAAACCACTGATCCAGACCTTTAGAACATCTACATTTTAAAAAGTTGAATAAATCCATGTAATATAGCCTACACCAACACAATAAATCCATTATTTATTTTAGACAGGTCTAAAGAAGCATGATATGAAGAAAATGTAGAACAGAATTGCATACTCTGAGTTGTCCTTACATTAGACCCTGATCTGGCTATGCCATAGGGCGTGGGCTACACTAGTTCATTTAGCAGACAAGATATGCTTAGAATTCCATGGCATTATTTTATATTATTTTATAGTATGAAGAATACAATTGACAATAGCTGAATAAAATATAAATGATATTTTCTCCAAATGATTTGAGGGACTGCACACATGCAGCTATTCTGTGTTGAGATGTTAAAACAAAGACAGGTATTTCTATATGCTTAATTTAGATTTACTTATGTAACTTCAGTTGTGATACAAACATTGGGCTGTATGTTTTTTTGTTTAATACATTCTAAGGCTTCGAACACACCAACAGCGTCATTGCATTTTGGTACCCCAGAATTACATTCATTTCCAATGAAACGCTGGGTTTGCCTTGCAGCATTAGGTTGCACAGGCAGTTGCTGTTCGCTCAGTGTGGTGCATACGATGCGTCAAACTGTATGCGTAGACAGCTTGACAGAAATGGTAGCAGAAGGGGAATGTTGAACTTTTGTTGCATACATATCCAGATGATGCTGTGTGTAATTTTGCGTAATGACGCTGTCTGTGTGTTTGAAGCGTAAGGCTACGTGATGAGACTCTAATGATGATTGTATGAAGTTGTATGAAATGCATGAGCTCTGCTTTGTTTTTTGCACAGGCTGTACACACTTCATCAGTCTCTCATTCACAATTTGACAAGCACTTGATAATGCCTAGAATTTCCCAGCGGTATCCCCTTTGTGTGGCTGTTATGCACCCTAGATAAATCCATGCCTTTTGCAGCCAGTGACCTTTGTGCCCTTGGGCTGAATATAATAATTATAATCCCCTTCTCCCGGTTGCGTGCGTCCTTATCCAATTCCGAGGTGCATATTGAAGATATTGGAAGAACTGTCCACATTTACTTTTCATCAGCCAACAAGATGAGTAGGCCTAATGAAAAGCAAAAGCACTAACCTATGTCAATCTACTATCCCCCATAGTACAAAAGTCGACCTATTCTGTAAATAAATAAATATTCCAAACATAGTCTGGGACAGTTGTGGGATGCGATAGATCCCAAATTAACACAACCACTAGCATCACAAAAATGTTTAAGCACTGAGGCTGACACAACAGATCATAACGTTTAGCTGAAAATGTTGATAAACTATTAGGCTACTTCTTCACATTATAAGCAAAGCAATGCGCACATGGCAGTAGGCTATAAGCGCAAATGTTCTATTAGCAGGAAAACACCATTCAAAAGTGAGATGCTATTATGCATGAAAAGCTTTTAAAATAAAGGTGCATTTTTATGGTGAAAATGAACTTCCCCAAATGTGAAACCTGCGTCCTGCGTATGTATGCCAGTTAGGTTCTACACCTGTTGTAAAGCGGATTAATGTGTCATTTTTAGACGTTATTTGGCCACTTTCGTTGTGATACAAACCTTATCAAAACATATTGGCCTATGGGCTAGGCTACATGTGGTGTGCGACTATGATATGAAAATGAGTTTCTACCCTTACTGGACACAAGCTGGGAATCATTCACAAGTGATAGGCTAATATTGTCACCCATCAAACTATTCTTGATTTAATCTTGTCTTTACATATACTAAATAATATATGTGTGAAATTAGTTTTGATTTAGAATGGACCATTATCATGCACCTGTCTGGAAACAGGGGCAGGGGAAGAACTGCATGTGGTGGACACTTATCCCCTGGTTCATTTTCATGCCAGCCAGGTAGGCTATACTCCTGTTGAAAAGAGAAGCAATGTGTTTAATATTAGAAAAGTTGAGAAATAAATATAGTAGGCCTAGTCTATAGAAAGCTGATGGGATCCTCCTCCTCTTAATAGAGCCCGCAGTTGCATAGCCTATAGAAATGTTGAGCAACATGAGCTCATGGGCTCTCATGAAGTGTTTGATTAGATTTTCGATTACATTTGCATTGATGTCAGAGTGATTAGAGGGACAATAGAGTGCTGAGTACCAGGCAGTTAGCAAGTTTGGTAGGCTACTAATGACTATCAGCAGCATCACAGCTTGGAGGAGCCTGATTACCATGACTAAACGGTCACGTGGAATTTGACTGCCATCATGACTCGTATCCGCCGGTGTGGCGACAATGCAGTCACTGTAACAGCCCTATCCATCAGTAACTTTAGACAAGCAAGAGATATAAGAGCCACTGATGCTTGGAAGAATGTGAACGATTAGATCAGGAACTAATGTGTTTGTACTGTTTAATTTCTCCTCCAGAAAAGCCAGCGGTATTCCTGAGGTCTCTAGAAGACATGTCAGGGGAGGAGGAGGGGAAGGTGTGTCTGCAGTGTGAGACCTCTAAGGCAATGGTCACCCCCATCTGGAGGAAAGATGGTACGGTCCTGGCCAGCAGTAACAAACATGAGCTGCTCAAGTTTGGGAAGTCCTTAGCGCTCATCATCCATAGTCTGAGTAAGGATGATGCAGGCCACTATAGCTGTGACCTGGGCACCAGCCAGACCAAGGCCAAGGTCACTGTACATGGTATGTATGGTCCAGATCATCAACAACGTCTGGCCCAAACAATTATTGGAACAGAAATGCCCATCTTATAGACTATCAATTGTCCATCTGATCTCACTGACATTTTCCACCACAGACCTTCACATCACCATTTCCCAGCGTATGAAGACCGTCTCTGTTCTGGAGGGCGAGAGCTGCAGTTTCGAGTGCGTCCTCTCTCATGATGTCATCGACGAGTCCTCCTGGACTCTGAACGGTCAACTTGTGGTTAGCAACAGCCGCATCCAGAGCGTAAACAAGGGCCGAAAGTACAAGATGACCATCAGAGATGCAACCTTGACTGACGCCGGGGACGTTATCTTCTTCATCAAAGACCTCAGCTGCAGGACCATGCTATTTGTCAAAGGTGAGTGACTGGCTCTTGTCTGAAGCGTGTCTGTCTGAAATGTGTACTAGCCTGTGTGTATCCTGACCAGTCACACTATCCTTGATCTAACCTCTGTAAGAGCATCAACAGGATGGCACTTAGGCTATACGTATTACTATATAAAGTGTGTTTCTTCCTAAGGAGGGACTATTGCAAAATGTGGGTGTCCAGATTGAAGGCCTGTAAACAGATTAGACTGTATGTGTCCCTAGAGAAAACCTGCTGTAATGTTATACTGTATGTGTCCCTAGAGAAAACCTGCTGTAATGTTATACTGTATGTGTCCCTAGAGAAAACCTGCTGTAATGTTATTTTGTATGTGTCCCTAGAGAAAACCTGCTGTAATGTTATACTGTATGTGTCCCTAGAGAAAACCTGCTGTAATGTTATACTGTATGTGTCCCTGGAGAAAACCTGCTGTAATGTTATACTGTATGTGTCCCTGGAGAAAACCTGCTGTAATGTTATACTGTATGTGTCCTAGAGAAAACCTGCTGTAATGTTATACTGTATGTGTCCCTAGAGAAAACCTGCTGTAATGTTATACTGTATGTGTCCCTAGAGAAAACCTGCTGTAATGTTATACTGTATGTGTCCCTAGAGAAAACCTGCTGTAATGTTATACTGTATGTGTCCCTAGAGAAAACCTGCTGTAATGTTATACTGTATGTGTCCCTAGAGAAAACCTGCTGTAATGTTATACTGTATGTGCTTCCTCCTAAAGAGAAGCCAGTGCATGTGTTCAGGGACATGACGAACGTCAAAGCCACCCCAGGGGAGGATGCTGAGCTGAGCTGTGAGATCACCAAGCCTGAGGCCTTCATCCGCTGGCTGAAGAACGGCCATCAGATCAGGCACAGCCACCCCAAGTACCAAATCAGTGTGGAGGACCACCTGGTACGGCTGGTGATTACAAACACCTGCATCAGAGACTCTGGGGAGTACTGCTGTGAGGCAGATGGAATTGCGACCCGGGCCAAGCTGGAGGTCAGAGGCAAGTACTGGGTAGTACTGCAGTATTACTGTGTAATGGTATAGTGTTGTTTAGCAATGTTGTGTATTCGTGTCAAATGCAAATGAATTGCGACTCAACTTTGACTCAGAGCCTCAATAAGCCGGACTCGACTTTGACTTGAGACTAATTACTTGAAAGACTTGTTTTGAAATGTTCTGGACAGATTCTGGACTGCTTTTGTATCTAATCAGGTGTAGCCCACTTGAAGTGTATTTAACCCCTCCCACACCTGCTCAGGTGTAGTACACAGGAAGTGTATTTAACCCCTTCACACACATGCTCAGATGTAGCAGCACACAGGAAGTGTATTTAACCCCCTCCCACACCTGCTCAGGTGTAGCACACAGGAAGTGTATTTAACCCCTCCCACACCTGCTCAGGTGTAGCACACAGGAAGTGTATTTAACCCCTTCACACACATGCTCAGATGTAGCAGGACACAGGAAGTGTATTTAACCCCTCCCACACCTGCTCAGGTGTAGCACACAGAAAGTGTATTTAACCCCTCCCACACCTGCTCAGGTGTAGCACACAGGAAGTGTTTTTAACCCCTCCCACACCTGCAGAGCTGCAGCACATGTTTGCACGTGAGCTGCGAGAGGCACGGGCCGAGGAGAAGAGTAAGGTGACGCTGGAGTGTGAGACGAGATTGCCGGCCAAGCGGGTGACCTGGTTGAAGGGCATGGCAGAGCTCCGGGCGGGCAAAAAGTATGTGATGAAGCAGAAGGGCGTGGCCCTCTCCCTCACAATCAGTTGCCTGGACAAGGGTGACACGGACGTGTACATCTGCGACGTTGGCACCATGCAGAGCCGGGCTCTACTGACCGTACATGGTAAGGCCATAGATAATAGAATGAATAGAACAAACAGTCCCATTCAAGTCAACGTTCTGTTATAGGTTGGATTTTGACAGCCATATTGAGTGTTCTCCTTTCTATACAGCTTGTGTATGTTTAATGTTAAACCCTTGCGTGGTCGGTGCAGGTCAGAAGGTGTTGATCATGGATGAGTTGGAGGATGTTGAGTGTCTGGAGAATGACACGGTGATGTTCAGGTGCCGTATCTGTCCCAGCGACTATGTTGGGGTCAAGTGGTACCTGGATGAGACCTTACTGTACACCAACAAGCTGAATGAGATCCAGGTGGTCCCGGGGGGATACCACAGTTTAACCTTCAAACAGCTGGCACATAAAGACTCGGGCACCATCTCCTTCGAGGCAGGTGATAAGAGGTCCTACGCCTCATTGCTTGTTAGAGGTAACTTCAGCGTAAAGTTGTTTTGTTTTACAAACATCTAAAAACACTGTACTATTACAACTATTCACAAAATGAAACTATGTCAATTATATGTCAATCCTTTATGTCCAATGTTTACGTATTTGACACGGTTGTCTATGTAATCTACCCTTCCTGTGGTAAAGAGAGACGTCCCACCATTACCAAAGCATTGGAGGACTGTGAGGCCATTGAGGGAGGCGGTTTGGTGCTGGTGTGTATGACCTCTAAGCCATGCCACATCCTGTGGTACAAAGATGGCTGCCTAATGTGGAGCTCCTCGAGGTACTACGTCAGTCGCTCAGGTAATGAGGCCAGGCTGACAATCAGGGAGGTCAGTAACAGTGATGCTGGGGTGTACGAGTGCAGCGCTGGATCGGTCAGCACCAAGGCCGTTGTCACTGTGAAAGGTAAGAAAAGGACCTCTGTTTTGAGATATTTTATTATGTTGTTGTTGTCCTTACTGTGCATTTGGCATCACATGTAAAGAAGTACTGTATATGAGATAGTGGAATATGAATCAAATGTCTTCAAAAGACAAAGAACAGGATTACTTCTTTACCGGTTTGCTTCAGCTATACCTTGCTTATTCTTGTCACACCACAATGTACATTAGGCTATCATTGGTCAATTTTTTTGTTCCAGCCATCCCAGCTGAGTTTACCCAACAGCTGCAGAGTATGGAGGTGAAGGAGGGGGAGGATGTGACCCTGTCCTGTCAGTTCTCCCTGCCGGGGGTTGCGTTCCACTGGAAGAGGGGCTTGGAGAACCTCAGGGCTGGAGAGAGGTACCTGATAAAGCAGAAGAAGTCCCTCATCTCTCTGACCATCACTGGCCCGAAGCCAGAAGACTCAGGAGACTACACTTGTCAGTGTCGAGACCACAGAACCACAGCCACCCTCACAGTCCACGGTAAAAATACATTCCTGCTTTTCATTTCAATTCCTGGGATGCATCGTGTGGAGTAACATTAGTGCCAACAGAAATTAAATGAATTCAATAAATGTAATGTTGTATTATCACTAGTGCTATCAGAGTTAATCTTTTATAATTTTAGTGCACAACTGTATTTTTATTGTGATTGATCACGTTGTCTGAAAATGTTAAAAATACACAGTATATACAGCTAAAAACAAAGTGATTTTAAAACAAGTTGACATTGAGGTTAAACAAAGTGTGCATTATCAATTTACCTGATTTTGCAAACCGTTACTTTGGACAAAATCAAGACATCAATGTTTGTGTAATTCTTTTTGTATTCAATTCTTAAATTACAGCAAAATTTGAACAAATTCTGAATTTGCTAGGAACTCAAATACATTTTTTTATCGCTTGACATTCCTAATTATCACACCAATAAATTAAAGATAATCTATCTGAACATGAATGGAAACATTTTCCATTTTCATTCAGTTGTCATGCCTGTTGGTGGTTAATTAAATGAAATGACAAAATGTAGATTTCCGCCTAAATAAACATACCCAAAAGTAACTGCTATTCATGAGTAATTACATGATTCTGACATGCAAAAACATGGTATATTTGGAAAAAAGACATCTGAGAGATTATGAGGAAATTATCAGAAGATAGATATGAGTTACCGTAAATTCCGGACTATAAGCCGCAACTTTTTTCCCAGCTTTGAACCTCGCGGCTTAAACAATGACGCGGCTAATATATGGATTTTTCCCGCTTTCAATAAAAAAAAATTAAAAAACACATTCTGTGACGTGCTCAGTTTTTCGGCGGCAAGAAGCTTTCATTAGACCAATGAAATTGCCGAACGGGTTAAGGTCAAACAACTTTTTTGTTTACTGTTTAGATTAAATCGAGCGCTCTCAAACTTCCCATCATTCTGATTACGGTAGTCATTTTGTCACCCTCATCATGGCAAAGACACGGATAAATGCATATGATGCAGCTTTCAAGTTGAAGGCGATTGATCTGGCTGTTGGAAAAGAAAATAGAGCTGCTGCACGGGAGCTTGGTCTTAATGAGTCGATGATAAGACGTTGGAAACAGCAGCGTGAGGAATTGACTCAGTGCAAAAAGACAACTAAAGCTTACTGCAAATTTTTTATTTTTTGTTACAAGCCGTGTTTCTTTGAAGCCTATTCATTTTTGTTACAAGCCGTGTTTCGTTAAAGCCTGTGTAAAGTTAATTTGTATCAATGTCCCGGTAGGCACCTGCGGCTTATAGGCATGTGCGGCTTATTTAAGTTCAAAATAATATATTTTTTTAAATTCAGTGGGTGCGGCTTATATTCAGGTGCGCTTAATAGTCCGGAAATTACGGTACATAGTTCAGAATACACAAGATCAAGTACACACAAAATAACATTTTTTTTATTTTGAAAGTCATCTTTCATTGACAAGATATAACTGAATTATTGATGACTAGAGCTGGAAACACATCAGATGGCTTCCACAACATGTGAATGATATCAGAAAAAAATGGGATTGATAGACCTAACAACTAGAAGTGGGCAGATGTTTTAATAAGTGGTGTCAGGTGTGGTCAGGGGACGTTTCCAAGTGTCCCTAAACCTCTAGGTTTGTAAATTAGATAATTCCAGTGATATTGCATATTTGCAATCCTAAATGCTATTTGTTCAGTATAAAAACACAATTTATTACCATATCAACCTCACTCAAACATTATGTGGTGTTATGGTGTATCCAGGGTACATTTAAGTGTCCTTTCAAACTCTCCAAAATGTCAGAATGTGGTAATTGCACTGTTTTTACAAACTGGATTTTAAAAGGTTCTAGGCCTTGCTTTGTTCCATACAGGTCAACTGCAAATCCCTGGAAAGCTTATCTCATTGGTTACAAGACTATCAAGGTGCCATAGTAGCCAATCCCGTGTAATGGATGCCTAAGCAGGCAACATCATATTTTTGATGTGCAAAGATATAGTCACTCGGTGGACATTCAATGTTGCCATTAAGTCAAACATCATCAGAAAACATTGACAATAGGCTAGATCTGTTCCTACCAACCTAAGGATTCATTTGATACCACCCCATGTAGCTATAGCTCGAACACAGACCAAATCGAAGCTTACCTTGTAAGATGTTTGGTGAAAACGTTGTGTAAAATAAACATTTTGACTCTCGGGGCTGGTGAGCAATAACGGTAGGTCACAGACAGACAAATAAGACATCTTCATGATCTGTGGAGTCCCAGCTTTCTGTGTGTATCAACGTGTTCCGTGTCTATTTTGTTTATGTTTCACAACGCTAACCGGAATGTACAGTAGGTAGCAGCCATCTTGAAATTAGGTAATCGGCTCACCCTGCCCTTATAAATTTGTATGCCCATATATGGTAGTATGTCACCAAATATTTGAAGGCACCAATCAATAGCCAAGACACTTAGCTTTCCACAGACACCCTGCTTTTGCAGATAGGGGCTACCGTTCTCATACCAGACTGAACTGAACAAAACTAAATCTAATAGGGTCCCCAAATATGGGGACTTTACATTTATGAGGCTTTAATACTGAAACATGTATATTTACTCGTCAGCTATCCCCATCTCCTTCAAACAACAGTTGAAGAATGTTCAGGCTGAGGAGGGCAACAGTTTCACATTGCGGTGTGAGCTCTCCAAACCAGGAGTCCCTGTAGAGTGGAAGAAAGGAGAGGAGCTGGTGAGGCATGGAATGAAGTTTCAGATAAGGAAGAGGGAGACCATATCGGAGCTTCAGATATGGAAAGCTGTGCCAGAAGACAGTGGAGTCTACAGCTGCCAGTGTGCAGACCAAAAGACCACGGCCACCGTCAAAATCAGCGGTAGGAAGTTCCTCAGCCTTATTATGTTTTCCTGTACAGCTGATCTTTCTTGAAGTGACATTTTATACATTTACATTTTGGTTATTTACATGAAGGCCGAAATACATTACAGTTTATACTATTCTCATTAAACTATTTTCCATGTTTCTTCAGCCCTGCCCGTTACCTTCAAAAAAAAGCTGAGGAACGCACAGGTTGAAGAGGGGAACAATTTGGTGTTACACTGTGAGCTCTCTAAACCAGGAGTCCCTGTTGAATGGATGATGGGAGGAGAGGAGCTGCTGAACAATGGAGAGAAGTTTCAGATAAAGCAGAGAGAGTTGGTGAATGAACTGAAGATTCTGGATGCGAAACCTGAAGACTGCAATATCTACACCTGCGTTTGTGGCAATGTGGAGACCACAGCCAGTGTTACTGTCATGGGTAAAGGGTTGGAGATCATTTAGAAAATACACTGCTCAAAAAAATAAAGGGAAAACTTAAACAACACAATGTAACTCCAAGTCAATCACACTTCTATGAAATCAAACTGTCCACTTAGGAAGCAACACTGATTGACAATAAATTTCACATGCTGTTGTGCAAATGGAATAGACAACAGGTGGAAATTATAGGCAATTAGCAAGACACCCCCAATAAAGGAGTGGTTCTGCAGGTGGGGACCACAGACCACTTCTCAGTTCCTATGCTTCCTGGCTGATGTTTTGGTCACTTTTGAATGCTGGCGGTGCTTTCACTCTAGTGGTAGCATGAGACGGAGTCTACAACCCACACAAGTGGCTCAGGTAGTGCAGCTCATCCAGGATGGCACATCAATGCGAGCTGTGGCAAGAAGGTTTGCTGTGTCTGTCAGCGTAGTGTCCAGAGCATTGAGGCGCTACCAGGAGACAGGCCAGTACATCAGGAGACGTGGAGGAGGCCATAGGAGGGCAACAACCCAGCAGCAGGACCGCTACCTCCGCCTTTGTGCAAGGAGGAGCAGGAGAAGCACTGCCAGAGCCCTGCAAAATGACCTCCAGCAGGCCACAAATGTGCATGTGTCTGCTCAAACGGTCAGAAACAGACTTCATGAGGGTGGTATGAGGGCCCAACGTCCACAGGTGGGGGTTGTGCTTACAGCCCAACACCGTGCAGGGCGTTTGGCATTTGCCAGAGAACACCAAGATTGGAAAATTCGCCACTGGCGCCCTGTGCTCTTCACAGATGAAAGCAGGTTCACACTGAGCACATGTGACAGACGTGACAGAGTCTGGAGACGCCGTGGAGAACGTTCTGCTGCCTGCAACATCCTCCAGCATGACCGGTTTGGCGGTGGGTCAGTCATGGTGTGGGGTGTAGGCCATTCCCTGTGGCTCAGTTGGTAGAGCATGGTGTTTGCCATGCCAGCATGGTGTGTGCAATGCCAGGGTTGTGGGTTTGATTCCCACGGGGGGCCAGTACAAAAATATATATATATATTAAATGCATGCATTCACTACTGTAAGTCGCTCTGGATAAGAGCGTCTGCTAAATGACTAAAATGTAAAAAATGGGTGGCATTTCTTTGGGGGGCCGCACAGCCCTCCATGTGCTCGCCAGAGGTAGCCTGACCTAATGACTAGCCATTAGGTACCGAGATGAGATCCTCAGACCCCTTGTGAGACCATATGCTGGTGCGGTTGGCCCTGGGTTCCTCCTAATGCAAGACAATGCTAGACCTCATGTGGCTGGAGTGTGTCAGCAGTTCCTGCAAGAGGAAGGCATTGATGCTATGGACTGGCCCGCCCTTTCCCCAGACCTGAATCCAATTGAGCACATCTGGGACATCATGTCTCGCTCCATCCACCAACGCCACGTTGCACCACAGACTGTCCAGGAGTTGGCGGATGCTTTAGTCCAGGTCTGGGAGGAGATCCCTCAGGAGATCATCCGCCACCTCATCAGGAGCATGCCCAGGCGTTGTAGGGAGGTCATACAGGCACGTGGAGGCCACACACACTACTGAGCCTCATTTTGTCTTGTTTTAATGACATTACATCAAAGTTGGATCAGCCTGTACTATGGCTTTCCACTTTAATTTTGAGTGTGACTCCAAATCCAGACCAACATGGGTTGATCAATTGGATTTCCATTGATTATTGTTGTGTGATTTTGTTGTCAGCACATTCAACTATGCTTTATTTGTTTGAGCAGTATATTTAAATTCACATTGAATTTTATATAAAATGTGAAAAATGTTTTATGCAGTATACATCAGCATCAAATTACAATCCTTTCTATAAGTGAATCGATGGCATCCATGTTCCTCATTTCTGTGGTTTCTTTCAGCAATTCCAATCACTTTCAAGCAAAAGCTGAGGAATCTGCAGACTGAGGAAGGGATCACCATCAGCCTGCACTGTGAGCTGTCTAAATCAGGGGTCCCTGTGGAGTGGAGGCTGGGAGGACGGATCATACTGCAAAATGGAGACAAGTATGAGATGAAGCAGAGAGGCTTGGCACTGGAGCTCATCATCAAGGAGGCTCTGCCTGAGGACAGTGGAGTCTACAGCTGTGTGTGTCGAGATCAGAAGACCAAGGCCACAGTCAAAATCCTTGGTAGGGTCAATAACGCATTGTGCTCTAATGAAACAATTGTCACTGGTGCTCATCTCACAAAAACTTGGTTAAATGTTCAACGCCTGACTTAACTTGAGCCCTTAGCTCCAGTGTAGGTTTAATTCATTGTCCTTCATCTTATCTGATGAAGGGTAAAGGTTTCTCAAGGCTGTTCTAGATTTCACTGTGTTCAGTGTTCACTCTTTGATGAAATATCCTATTTTCGCTGACTTCCTATCTCTCTTGGTTCCCTCAGCTGTACCCGCCACCTTCAGAGTGGGTCTGAAGAACCAGGATGCCCCAGAGAAGGGCAACGTGACCCTGCGCTGTGAGCTGTCTAAGTCTGGCGTCCCGGTGGAGTGGTGGAGGGGGGAGACAGAACTCTCCCAGGTTCTGTCAGGGGGAAAGTTCCAGATGAAATTGGAGGGGAGGATCGCTGAGATGACCATTACCAACGTGCAACCGGAGGACATAGGAAAATACAGCTGTGTCACTGGAGACCAGAAGACCACCGCTGTAGTTAAAGTGCAAGGTAAGCAACATTTGGTCTATATCAATGATTTTCCTTTCAGATAACCTCTTAGAACAGGGATCCAATCCGGCCCACGGGTGCTTTGAGTAATTTAAAACAAATACAAATTAAAATCCTTTGGGGGGGGGGGGGGTTGTTGGACAAATTTTTTATATATATATATTTTTTTAAATTACGTTTTGACAGCGAGGAAATATTTTTTAAATCAGTGCGGCCTTCCAAACCTTATTGAGACAGAATGCGGCCCCCTGGGGCAAAATTATTTTGACACCACCACTATTTACTTATTTAGAGGCGGACAGGTTAAGTGACTCCTGCTTTGAGACCATACACAGTAAGTTTGTATTTATACTTCTTGCGGTCATACAATACGAACCAATGTTAATGTTTCCACAGCTCTCCCTGTGACGTTCAAGCGCCAGCTCCAGAACGCGATGATCAAAGAGGGGGACAATGGGGAGTTCTGGTGTGAGCTCTCCAAGCCTGGAGCCCCAGTGGACTGGAGGAAGGGGAGAGTCATCCTGAAGTCTGGAGACAAATATGAGATGAAGCAGGAGGGACGCATCACTAAACTGCTCATCCATAATGTGAAGGAGAGTGACGCTGGGAAATACACCTGCAAGACTAAAGACGCCCAGTCAACTGCAGAGCTGACTGTGATGGGTGAGTCAGACCAAAATGAACATGGTTAGACTTTATATTGTAACTTATGATAAACATGTATTTGTGATACTGTATATCCAGGTGCATCTCCAGTCCAGTGTGTATCAGGCAAGAAAGAGCACATCAGAGGAGGCTGGTGGGAGGAGCATTCGGAGGACGGGTTTATTGTAATGACTGGAATGGAATCAACGGAACTGAGTCAAACACGTTGTTTCCATGTGTTTGGTACTGATATTGATTCCATTCCAGCCATTACAATGAACCCGTCCTCCTTTAGCTCCTCCCACCAGCCTCCTTTGGATCACATACAGTACATGTTCCTGTGAAACTATGTGTGCTCAGCATATTCCTGAAAATATTCCATATTATCTTTTGTATCTTGTTACCCTATTACTTGCTTATGGTTGGCATTACTCCAATCGAAAGGGTCTTGAAACCACTGTGCTCAGAATGAGTCCTCAGATGAGTTTTACTGCAAGTTTTTCGCTGGTTACTGTATGCATCTAAGCTTTGTTGCATGTAGAAAAGATGGATCACTGTGGCCTATATCCTCTTGCAGTTGCGTCTGGGGCACAAAACCTACAATCAGAAGGTACGCTACATGACCAAAAGTATGTGGACACCTGCTCATCGCAAATCTCATTCTAAAATCATAGGCATTCATATGGAGTTGGTCCCCCCTTTGCTGCTATAACAGCCTCCACTCTTCTGGGAAGGCTTTCCACTAGATGTTAGAACATTGCTGTGGGGACTTGCTTCCATTCAGCCACAAGAGCATTAGTGAGGTCGCGCACTGATGTTGGGCGATTAGGCCTGGCTCGCAGTCGAAGTTCCAATTCATCCCAAAGGTGTTCGATGGGGTTGAGGTCAGAGCTCTGTGCAGGCCAGTCAAGTCTTTCCACACCGATCTCAACATACCATTTCTGTATTAACCTTGATTTGTGCTCGAGGGCATTGTCATGCTGAAACAGGAAAGGGCCTTCCGCAAACAGTTGTCATAAAGTTGGAAGCAAAGAATCGTCTAGAACAGGGGTGGGCAACTTCAGTCCTCGAGGTCCTGATTGGTGTCATACTTTTTTATGCATCCCTAGAAAACACAGCTGATTAATCAAATTTCATTCTAAACAGAAGATCATGATTAGTAGATTATTGGAGTCAGGTGTGTTAGCTGGGGAAAAATTGTGACACCAATCAGGCCTCCGAGGACTGGAATTGCCCAGCTCTGGTCTAGAATGTCATTGTATGCTGTAGCGTTAAGATTTACCTTCACTGGAACTAAGTAGCCTAGCAAGAACCATGACAAACAGTTACAGACCATTATTTATTCTCCACCAAACATTACAGTTGGCACTATGCATTGGGTGCAGGTACTGTTCTCCTGGCATCCACCAAACTCAAATTAATCCATCAAACTGCCAGATGGTGAAGCGTAATTTATCACTCCAGAGAATGTGTTTCCACTGCTCCAGATGTCCAATGGCGGCGAGCTTTACACCACTCCAGCCGACGCTTGGCATTGCGCATGGTGATCTTAGACGTGTGTGCGGCTGCTTGGCCATGCAAATCCATTTCATGAAGCTCCAGACGAACAGTTGTTGTGCTGGCATTGCTTCCAGAGGCAGTTTTGAACTCAGTAGTGTTGCAACCGAAGACAGACAATTTTTACCCAATACGTACTTCAGCACTCGGCGGTACCGTTCTGTGAGCTGGTGAGGCCTACACTGAGCTGTTGTTGCTCCTAGACGTTTCCACTTCACAATAACACCACGTACAGTTGATCAGGGAAACTCTAGCTGGGAAAAATTTGACAAACTGACTTGTTGGAAAGGTGGCATCCTATGACGGTGCCACGTTGAAAGTCACTAAGCTCTTCAGTAAGGCCATTCTACTGCTAATGTTTGTCTATGGAGATTGCATGGCGGTGTGCTCGATTTTATACACCTGTCAGCAATTAGTGTGGTTGAAATAGCCAAATCCACAAATTTGAAGGGCTGTCCATATACTTGTGTGTATATATATAGTGTATGACACATTCAACTCTCCATTCAGTTAGAAGCTATTGAAAATGGAATAGGAGGGGGCCTGGTAAAAAAAAAGAGCATGTTCATCACTGATTATTCACTGAGCCACAAGCCAATCAAATGCCCCTTTGCCTGTAGCAGTGTGCCTGAGAATGAATAACATTGTTTCAAAGCGCTGTCTGACAGTGAAAGAATGATCTTGGTGCTGCTTCAAAAAGCTGTGTTTTGTCATTATGGAACATTATGTCAGTGTTCACTGAACCCCAGGGACACACTCTGGATTATTGCATTCTCTCTGTGACAGAAGCACAAGCATAAAGCATGAAATGGACTAGCCCGTTCTCCTTTCCACATTTAGGGTTTACCACCACTAACTACTGTTCCTTGTTTTCCTCAGGCCTACCCCCCACTTTCAAAGAACAGCTGAGGAACATGGAAGTTGAGGAGGGTAAGACTGTGACACTACGCTGTGAGCTGTCTAAACCTGCAGCCTCAGTTGAGTGGAAGAGGGGAGCAGAGCTGTTGAAGAATGTAGACAAGTGCCAGATAAGGAAGAAAGATTTACTGGTGGAATTGAAGATTATCGATGCGAATCTGGAAGACAGTGGGGTTTACACCTGTATTTGTGGTGAACAAAAGACTACAGCCACTGTTACAATAAATGGTGGGTATATTTTGGTTATACTTTGGAAATGTTGGAGAAAGCTTGAATATTGCATTTGGCAAATAGGCTGTATATTTCATCAGTAAGACACAAATGTGTTTTCAATTCCAGTTGTTTTTAATAAACAAGGGAAATATAGGTTTCATAAAGGTTTGACAGCCCTCTACTATGGTGTCTTTCAGCTCGCCCCGTCACATTTATAGAAGAGCTGAGGAACGTTCAGGTTGAGGAGGGCAACAATGTGACGTTGCGCTGCGAGCTCTCTAAACCAGGGATGTTGGTAGAATGGATCAGAGGAACAGATCTTCTGCAGAATGGAGAGAAGTACCAGATGAAGCAGAAAAACACAACGTTGGAGCTGATCATCAGGAAAACCTTACCTGAAGACAGTGGAGTCTACAGCTGCGTGTTGGAAGACCAGAAAACGTTTGCCACCGTCAGTATCACTGGTAGGAGAAACACTGTTGAATAATATGTGCATCGTCTTGACATTTTAAACTCGCTGTGTACCACACAATCCTAGAAGCTGTTGATCTCACAGTATGCGTTTCTATCATTGTTCAGCCGTCCCAGTCACTTTCAATCAGAAACTAAAGAACCAAGAGGCTCCGGAGGAGGGTAACGTGACATTGCGCTGCGAGCTGTCTAAATCGGGAGTCTCTGTGGAATGGCTGAAGGGAGAGGAGCTGCTGAGGGAAGGGGAGAGGTACCAAATGAAACAGGAGGGGAGGACTGCTGAGATGGTCATCAGGAATGTGGTGCTGCAGGACGCTGGGGAGTATAGCTGTGTCACCGCCTGCAATGTCAGGACAGCAGCTTACATCAAAGTTAGGGGTATGGTCTTTGCTCATTTTTTAACATACTAATACATTGATATACTGTTTATTCTTCAAAGGTTGTTGGCAAATGTGTTATTCTGAAAATGTAAATATCTTTGAATATAATTTCTGGATTGTGCATTGGATGACACCAAGTACATTTTCCACAAGGGGGCATAGAGGGATACACATGAGATTAATCATGATGCCTTCCTGTCAAATAATCTGTCAGAGGATGTGTAGAAATCAAAGCAGTTGAGCCAGATAATGTCTCAGTCTTAGATACATATTCTTCTCAGCCCTCCCTGTGACATTCACACAAGAGGTCCAGAACGCGATGATCAAAGAGGGGGACAATGGGGAGTTCTGGTGTGAGCTCTCCAAGCCTGGAGCCCCAGTGGACTGGAGGAAGGGGAGAGTCATCCTGAAGTCTGGAGACAAATATGAGATGAAGCAGGAGGGACGCATCACTAAACTGCTCATCCATAATGTGGAGGAGAGTGACGCTGGGAAATACACCTGCAAGACTAAAGACGCCCAATCAACGGCTGAACTGACCGTGAAGGGTGAGTCAGACTGATGATAGTACTACACTTTGTATAACATTTGTTTCATCCCAGTTGTTGTATTCAACAACAATATAGTGTATAAATACCAGAGACGTGTTATAACATGTCTGATATTTCATGGGTTCATGCAATCCCTCGTTTTATACTTTTCCACTATAGGGACTTTAGTTTGTGTATGTTTGTATATGAGTCGCCAATTTACTTGTTTGCTGTCCCCAGCTCCTCCCATCACGTTCAAGGTGAAGTTGAAGAACCAGGAAGTCGAGGAGGAGAACAGTGTGACGTTATTCTGCGAGCTCTCTAAACCAGGACTGACGGCAGAGTGGAGGAAGGGAGAGGAGCTGCTGAAGAATGGAGTGAGGTACCAGATAAGGAAGAGAGAGGCAACGATGGAACTGACCATCAGGAAAGCAGTGCTCGAGGACACCGGATTCTACAGCTGTGTTTACGCAGAAGCCAAAACCACTGCCACTGTCAACATCACCGGTAAGAGGAGATGCTATTGGTTTCTTAAGGGGGGTTGTGTATTTTATTATAGTAAACACAGCAATAAGTGAAGGTAATTTAGGAGGATGGGCACCCTCTGTTCAGCCTGGTTTCTGTTAAAGGGATATTTGACTCAAAAACGATCATCTGCTTATTTTTGCTGCTCTGTACTGAAAGTGCTCTACATCTTAAAATCAATTGCTGACATGCATACCTTTTTGTGATTGTATTAACAGTGGACTTATGAACAAGTCGTTTTTGAGTAAAATATCCCTTTAAGCACTTTGTGACATCTTTGTAAAAGTACTAAAATGGTTGGTTTTGATTTCATGTCCTCAGCCATACCTGTCACCTTCAAAATGGGTCTTAAGAACCAGGAGGCCCCAGAGGGGGGCATCGTGAACCTGCGCTGTGAGCTGTCTAAGGCTGGAGTCCCGGTGGAGTGGTGGAAAGGCAAGGAGGAGGTGAGCCCTGGAGGAAGGTACCAGATGAAGCTGGAGGGAAAGGTAGCGGAGATGCACATCAAGAACATCCAACCGGAGGACGTGGGGGAGTACAGCTGTATATTCGGAGATCAGAAGACCACTGCTGAAGTCAACGTGAGAGGTACAGTACATGTTACATGTTGTCTGGCTGTCATTTTTGTTGGATATGAAAGGCTCCTTCACCAGGAATTGAAGAGTTGAAGTATGGGCCTCCCCAGCAACTGTACCAACGTGGAATAGAATGCACAATAAAGCAAGAGATCAATGTAGCTGGTCTCTTTAGGTATAAAACCACATATCTATTCTAGAATAATGGTTTTTCATAACAAATTGTGACCTATACAGTATCGTACTCTGTAGGTAGTATAGGGCAATGGCCCCGAAGCACAAGACATTTTCAGATGATGTCCATCTCTGGTCCATACAGCTGCTGCATCAGTCTTCTTTGAGAAGGAGCTAGAGAGCAAGGTGGTGATGGAGGGGACGTCAGTGGTCCTCTCCTGTGAGGTCTCCAGCGTTACGGTCCCCGTCACCTGGAGGAAGGATGCCTGCCTGGTCACAGACGGGGAGAGGTTCACTTTGAAGAAGAACGGCCCTGTTCACACCCTGGAGATCAGGAAGTTGAGTCTGGAGGACGCCGGGGAGTACAGCTGCATCACCAGGGGAAAGAAGACCACAGCCATGCTAGTTGTGAAAGGTAGCCCAACCCCATCCTACACTCTTAGAAAAAAGTTCCAAAAGTTTTTTTTGGGCTGTCCCCATATGAGAACCCTTTTTGGCTCGTGGTAGAACCTTTTTTGGTTTCAGGTGGAACCCTTTTGGGTTCCACATAGAACACTCTGTGGAAAAGGATCTACATGGAACAAAAAAGGGTTCTACCTGGAACCAAAAGGGTTTTACCTGGAACCAAAAAGGGTACTTCAAAGGGTTCTCCTATGGGGACAGCCGAAGAACCCTTTCAGGTTCTAGATAGCAAAATCTAAGAGTTTACTGAATGTAGATATGTAGAGTATATCCTCATTAAACTCACAAAATTGAAGGAACCCAATGAGTCTATGTTTGCCCCTTTTGATATGTGATTATTGTAGGTAGAGGATAGGTTATACCTTGCTTACTTCTTTGCATTCTTTTGAATGGGTAATCTCCTCTGTATGGCTTGCTACATTATCCTATAAATAGTTATCCTGATCCTAACCCTTTCTCTACAGAGCGTGTGATGATCTTGTCAGGACTGAAGGACATGAAGATCATGGCCGGACAGGACGCAGTGTTTGTGTGCGAGCTGTCCCACAAGGAGGTAAGCGAGGGCGAGTGGTGGCTGGGCTCCAGCCTCCTGCAGAAGAACGAAATGAACCAGATGAGCTGCCTGGGCCACCAGCAACGCCTGGTCCTGACCATGACCACGCCGGAGGAGACCGGGACCGTGGCCTTCGTGGTCGGGGAGGAAAAGACCTCCGCCCAATTGCTGGTGCTCCCCAAACCCAAAGGTTTGCCACCTCTTTTGATTTTGTTACAGTACAATGTGAATTATACACTATAATCACTAATATGTGTATGCAGTTAGAAGGTGTATATGTAGTTTACTCTGTTTCCTGTCTTTGTCAGTACTCATTGAGAAGAAGCCTGGGGACATCGTCATCATGGAAGGGGAGACAGCCACTTTATTCTGTATGACCTCTGACCTCTTTAGCCCTGTCACATGGAGAAGGAACAGGATGCCCATCCTGAACGGAGATAAGTATGAGACTCGTAAGGAGGGCAAGCTCAACCTGCTGCTCATCCATGACACGGAACCAGGGGACTCTGGGATATACTCCTGTGACACTGGTGACATGCAGAGCAGCGCCAATCTGACTGTCAATGGTAAGGATTTCTAATAATTAAGAGCAAAGTAACATAACCAGGAACTGAGGTTTATCTCCGGGGGTTACAATATTCAGAATTTTCTCTTTGCATTACTCATCCTAACATTGGTCAAATGGAACATAGATTTCCAATTCCCTGATTATCTTCCATCTCTCCAGAGCTACCTCCTTACTTTGAGGAGGAGCTGCAGGCTGTGGAGGCTGAGGAGGGGGGCACTGCCTTCCTATCCTGTGAGCTGTCTAAGCCTGCGGTCCCAGTCCAGTGGAGGAAGGGCCGGCTACCTCTCAGGCCCAACAGGAAGTACAAGTTGAGGCAGGACGGCTGTGTGTTTCAGCTACACATCCTGGAGCTGAAGAAGGAAGACAGTGGCAGCTACACGTGCCAGGCAGGTGGTGTGGAGACCACCGCCTCTGTGGCAGTAAAGCCTCCCTCAGACAAGACAGATCCTCCCAAGACAATTCCTCGCACAAAGGCTGCCTCTCCCACTACTCCACCAGAAGAGGCCCGACCTGGCCCTCCAGAGCCAAAGAAACGGGGCATGACCCGGTCATCCATTGTGGAGTCAGAGGAAGACCTGGAGCTTGAGGAAAAAGAGACAGTGGTAAACCCACATAAGAAACAGTCATTAAGGTCTATGGGTAAAGAGACTAAGGTAGACCAGCAGGAGAAACAGAAAGTGAAACAGCCAGTAGGTATGGTGAAGGATACCATAGCAGAAAAGACCCAGAAACAGCTAGTACCACCACTGAGGTCTAAAGGAAAGGAGGCAACTATGGTGAAGGAGACACAGATGGACCAGAGGGAGAAAAAGCCAGTGAAACAGCCAGTCAGCGCTATAGTGACAGACACAGAGGAGAAAAAGTCTATGGTGAAGAAGACTGAGATAGACCCGAGGGAGAAAAAGATATTGAAAGAGATTGGGGTAGACCAGGTGGTGAAACAGCCAGTTCCACCAGAGAGACGAGCATCTATGCTGTCTGATGCTGGGGTAGAGCATGTAGGCAAAAAGCCAGTTCCACATGCGAGACGAGCTTGTGTTGTTTCGGATGCTGCGGTAGACGAGGTGAGGAAACAGCCAGTTCCACCAATGAGACAAGCATCTGTAGTGTCTGATGCTGGGGTAGAGCATGTAGGCAAAAAGCCCGTTCCACCTGCGAGACGAGCTTCTGTTGTTTCAGTTTCTGATGCTGGGGTAGACCAAATGGTGAAACAGCCAGTTCCACCAGTGAAACAAGCTTCTGTTGTTTCAGTGTTGGATGCTGGGGTAGAGCATGTTGGCAAAAAAACAGTTCCACGAGCGAGACAAGCTTCTGTTGTTTCAGTGTCGGATGTTGGGGTAGACGAGGTGAGGAAACAGCCAGTTATACCAGCGAGACAAGCTTCTGTTGTTTCAGTTTCGGATGCTGGGGTAGACGAGATGAGGAAACAGCCAGTTCCACCAGCAAGACGAGCTTCTGTTTCAGTTTCAGATGCTGGGGTAGACGAGGTGAGGAAACAGCCAGTTATACCAGCGAGACGAGCATCTGTTGTTTCAGTGTCGGATGCTGGGATAGACGAGGTGAGGAAACAGCCAGTTCCACCAGCGAGACGAGCATCTGTTGTTTCAGTTTCGGATGCTGGGGTAGACAAAGTGAGGAAACAGCCAGTTCCACCAGCGAGACGAGCATCTGTTGTTTCAGTTTCGGATGCTGGGGTAGACGAGATGAGGAAACAGCCAGTTCCACCAGCGAGACGAGCATCTATTGTTTCAGTCTCGAATGCTGGGGTAGACGAGGTGAGGAAACAGCCAGTTCCACCAGCGAGACGAGCATCTATTGTTTCAGTCTCGAATGCTGGGGTAGACGAGGTGAGGAAACAGCCAGTTCCACCAGCGAGACGAGCATCTATAGTGTCAGATGCTGGGGTAGAGCAGTTAGTTAGGTCTGTTAGATCTAAAAAGGAGAAAGATATAGAAATATACCATCAGGACAAACAGCCAGTGAGGTTTATGGTGAAGGAGACGGAAAAACACAAGATTGCGGAGGATGGTAACCAAGTCCATATCTCAGAGGATGGGTCCTCCACTGAGGCCCCCACCCAGGTAAGAGTCAACCAGAAGACCAGCAAGCCTGTAGTTGCTGTAACTGGAGTTCCCAAGGGGCTCCCGATGACTAAGCAAGTTGACGAGACTGAACCTGACATGGAAATCAGTGTAGAGGACGAACCTGAGATGCTGGATGCCGCCATCAAGATCCAGGCAGCTTTCAAGGGATACAAGGCCCGCAAAGACATGCGGCCAATCTTCAAGCAGGTGTTCAAGAACCAGAACGTTGAGACCAACGGTACCATCCAGCTAGCGTGCGTGGTGGAAGGGAAGTCTAATGCAGTACGCTGGCTGAAGAACGGCCAGCAGATCATAGGAGACCAACGCCACCACATGAACACCTCTGAGGATGGCATCTGCACACTGGTGATCATCAACATGTCAGCCATAGACACTGGGGTCTATACATGTGAGGTGGTCAACAAGTTTGGTGTGACCTCATATAATGGCAACATTACTGTGGGTCAACCTCAAAAGCCTCCATCCTCCACCCAGAGGCCTGCAGCCCCAGCACAGCCCTCCACCCCTTCTGTGCACCCAGTCCTGGCCTCTGTTGGCCCTCTCCAGCCAGCCCAGACCTCCACCTCTGGGAAGGAGACTATGGGTTCTGTGGAGAGTGAGGGGATCTCCCTGTGGCAGGCCTACAACCTGACCGAGGAGGATCCCCGCAATACCCTGCAGGAGAGGAGGGCCTCACTCATCTCCGCCAGCTCTAGTAAGTCAAGTTAGAAACATGACAGATGTCCTTAGTATGTGAACTGGGGCATATGCAGTAATTGTGTCTGCCTTTGCAAGGGGTGAGTTGTAACTGTTTGGTTGATAGACTGAAAATCATATTTTGTTTTCTCTGTCTCTCCAGTGTCTAGTCCCTCGGACTACGACACAGCTCCAGATTTCATAGAGCCTGTTGGCATCATCCCCAAAGATCCCTGCAGGTAAGACCTTCATAATCTTCAATTAACAACCAAAGACTTTTAATCATATGTTAATAAGCAAAAATATTCCCACAGGGAAAAGGAAGCCATTAAGACAGAGGAACAGGTACCCCATAAGGATAAAGAACAGAAAGTTACCCCTCAACCACCAAAGAGGCATTTGAAGGTCAAAGGTCAGCCATATTTTATTGTGTCGTTAGACCTAAATATTGAGTTGTTGCCTTTTGTGGTTATGGTATTTCACGTTGTACTGAATCCATTTACTTTAACACTGATTGTACTGAATCCATTTACTTTAACACTGATTGCTGTAAATGTTATAATAATTTGATATCATACACATGTAATGGGTTTCAGTCAGCGTTGTGTTGTGTAGAGTAAAGACAGTGTTGTAGATGTAGAAAATAACAGGTATCAGTACCTATCAACAGCATCTGCACCTTCTCCAATAGGAAAAGACACAGTGATGCATATACCTATACATGTATTTGTGCACAAGCACATGCAATGCATGTGGCACCACAATTTACATCCACTTTACAGTGGCTTTTGAAAGTATTCACCCCCATTTTTCCTATTCACCCCCATTTTTTAATTCCAGGTTGCCTTACAACCTGGAATTAAAATTGATGGTGTTCTCGGGGTGATGAGATGTGTTTGGTTTGCGCCAGACATTGGGTTTTCCTTGATGGCCAAAAAGCTCAATTTTAGTCTCATCTGACCGGAGTACCTTCTTCCATATGTTTGGGGAGTCTCCCACATGCCTTTTGGCGAATACCAAATGTCATTGCTTATTTTTTTTCTTTAAGCAATGGCTTTTTTCTGGCCACTCTTCTGTAAAGCCCAGCTCTGTGGAGTGTCCGGCTTAAAGGGGTCATATGGACAGATACTCCAATCTCCACTGTGGAGCTTTGCAGCTCCTTCAGGGATATCTTTGGTCTCTTTGTTGCCTCTCTGATTAATGCCTTCCTTGCCTGGTCCCTGAGTTTTGGTGGGCGGCCCTCTCTTGGCAGGTTTGTTGTGGTGCCATATTTTTCAATAATGGATTTAATGGTGCTCCGTGGGATGTTTCATATATTTTTTTATAACCCAACCCTGATCTGTACTTCTCCACAACTTTGTCCCTGACCTCTTTGGAGAGCTCCTTGGTCTTCATGGTGTCGTTTGCTTGGTGGTGCACCTTGCTTAGCGGTGTTGCAGACTTTGGGGCCTTTCAGAACTGGTGTATATATACTGAGATCATGTGACAGATCATGTGACACTTAGATTGCACACAGGTGGACTTTATTTAACTAATTATGTGACTTCTGAAGGTAATTGGTTTCACCAGATCTTATGTAGGGGCTTCATAGCAAAGGGGGTGAATACATATGCACTCACCACTTTTCCGTTTTAAATCTTTTAAAATTTTATGAAATAAGTTATTTTTTTCATTTCACTTCACCAATTTGGATTATTTTGTGTATGTCCATTACATGAAATCCAAATAAAAATCCATTTCAATTGCAGGTTGTAATGAAACAAAATAGTAAAAACGCCAAGGGGGTGAATACTTTTGCAAGGCACTGTATTATACATTATAATATAAAACTAAAAAGAATACAACCCTTTGTAATTCTCAAATAGAAAAGGGTAACATACCTGCAGTGAATTATAATATTAAAATAATAAAATAAATAAATAAAATGTTATCTGCACCTGTTGGATAGTAAAGCAATATCACGTTCAGTCCCTTCAATTCTCATTGAATGCAATGTACAGCTAGCATAGAATGCTAAGCTCATTAAGGCGAACATTCCATTAAGATTGTGTACGAAGATAACATTCTAAACAAACAGAATTCAGACTCCGTGCATGAATAAAGTTTACAGGGAACACATTCTGCTACTTTTTAGTAGAAATATAGTGATATTTACACACTTTTAACGTTATAAATGTCAGAGCAGAAAAACACATACCTTCTCCAATGTGAGCAGAAGACAACAAACAGTGAAATGGATGATGCAACACAGATTCAGGAGAGCTGGGCTAAACCATTCTACATGTCTTGATTGTCATAATTATACCACCTTTGTTAAACTCAAATGACAGATAAAGATTCATAATAATTGTATAAATAATACACCAAAAGTCATGGTTATGGTTAAGGCAATACCACAGTAGAAGTACAAATTCAGAAATAGAATAACCCATAAAGTGTCCTCATTGAACCAGTCCAATCTATGATCACTAAGTTGAATTTAAATAATAAGAGTGACAATAGTCTGGTACGAAAGCTATCTTGTTCATAACCTAAGGGAACAACATTACCTTGCTACATACTCATTACTCAATCACATTTGCACGCTTCTGTTTACTTCTCTCACTTCCTCTGAATGTCCCACCAGCTACGGATTCCAAACTGAGGACTCTGTCCCCGAAACACCACTGTGCCCATACGCCTGCTGCTCTCACAGGTTTTGGCTCAGAGTCAGATGGTGATGAGGACAGAGGAGAGGTACAGTATGGTCTACTTTGGAAAAACTTCCTCATAGCAGCCCCCCCATTTTAACACCCCTACTATTCCGATAAGTGCCAAGGGATCTTTAGTGACCACAGAGAGTCAAGACACCCATTCATCATCCCATCTGAAAGACGGC
Source organism: Salmo salar (assembly GCF_965601325.2). Lineage (NCBI taxonomy): Eukaryota > Metazoa > Chordata > Actinopteri > Salmoniformes > Salmonidae > Salmo > Salmo salar. The sequence goes on along the minus strand of NC_138306.1, from coordinate 49,705,664 downwards.
ACCCTACACAGGGCAATGTGGGGCATTGGGATATTTTTTTATAGACCAGAAGAAAGAGTGCCTCCTACTGACCCTCCAACACCACTTCCAGCAGCATCTGGTCTTCCATCCAGGACCAACCCTGCTTGGCTTCAGAGGCAAGCCAGCAGTGGGATGCAGGGTGGTATACTGCTGGATTATACCATAAGCAGTAATTTATGATCAAAAGATACAAATGTGAAACATTTGTGGCTATAGCGTTTTGGAACTAAACTTTTTACCAACTTTTTTCCACAGACATTTGATATCTATGTGGCCAGAGCTAACTGCACCTCTCAACAAGGTGGCAACAAGGAGACCTTTGTGTTGAAGGAGGGCCAGTACGTGGAGGTCTTGGACTCTGTCCACCCTGAGAAGTGGCTGGTCCGTACCAAACCCTCCAAGAACACCCCCTCACGCCAAGGATGGGTCTCCCCTGCATACCTGGAGAAGAAGAGAAAGGTATTAGGTCATCAGTATGTCCTGGTAAAGGATGGACATAAAATGGACAAAATTGACATATTTTGGCCATGCAATCAACTACTTTTTATGTTTCTTCACATAAACAGGATTCGTCAGAGGTAATGATAATTTTTGACTGTACATTTATTCAAACTGTTTTGCATTTTGTAAAGGAGACATTCCCACAAGTGAGGACACCACAACAGGAGATGGATGGATCAGGTTCTACAGAGGAAGAGTACAGAAGAACATTAAGGTGAGTGAATTAATATTGTCTGATCACAGTGAGAGTTCAGCATATTTGATTAATATAGTCTCTTAAAGAATACTGTCAGCATTCCATGTGATATTTCTTACTTCTTTAGCCAATTGATCCAGGGGCTGATTGATGGGGAGGAAGAGTTTGTGAAGGAGATGAAGGACTTTACATCCCATTACCTGCACCACTTAGACACTAGCCCTCATGTCCCCATCAACATCATCAACCAGAAAGAAACAATCTTCCGCAATATCAAGGACATCATGGCTTTACACGAGAGGTGATAACGTCACAACTGTTCTCTTTGTCGAGAGTGAGAGCTGGTTAATCAAATAAAATGCTGTTTAAGATACATTTTTTAACTCATGTAATGAAAAACGAGGTAAATACTGTCCTTATTTTCCTATCCCCTACTCAGGTCTATTCTGCCCAGGCTGAGCGAGTGTTCTACTGATGATGACGTGGCCATGCACCTGCTCAAACACGCAGAGGACTTTCAGAAGTATCTGCAGTACATGATGGGCCAATCACAGGCAGAGGCCTGTGTCACTGACAAGACCATCCAGCAGTACTTCAAGGCATGCAGTCAGATCATTTACCATAATGCACAAAAATTGACCATGACACCCAGAAGAAAAACGATTTGCTCTCACATGCTCCCAGTTTTCCACGCTGACATTCACGTATATTGACCTTTGTGTTCCAGCAAAACACGAGAACAGAGCCTGAGCACCCCGAAATTGCAGTGCTGGATGTCATCACCTTCTTACAGAGACCAGCGGAGAGGATTCAGACCTACCAGGCCTTGCTCAAGGTCAGTGCTCATTATCCGATTCTAAGTGTCCATTTTGAGACCTTTCCAAAGCATTAATCCATGGATTTCTCCCTGTGTGTGTGTGTGTGTATGTGTGTGTGTGTGTGTGTGTGTGTGTGTGTGTGTGTGTGTGTGTGTGTGTGTGTGTGTGTGTGTGTGTGTGTGTGTGTGTGTGTGTGTGTGTGTGTGTGTGTGTGTGTGTGTGTGTGTGTTGACAGGAGCTGATCAAGAACAAGGCTAAGTGTGGGAAAAGCTGCTGTCTGCTGGAGGATGCATTCTCCATGGTGTCCTGTCTGCCCTGGCGTTCTGACAACCTGCACCAGGTGTCTCTGATTGAGAACTACCCTGCCCCACTCACTGCACTGGGAGAACCCGTCCGCCAGGTAACTCACCCATAACCCACAAAGAGTGGTTGAGGGGCATCATTGGGGACACGGCATCATTGAAAGCTGAAATGTCAATTAACTGACTGGATAAAACTTGCAATGCACCATCTTGATTACGTGTTTGAGATGTGAATGAAATAATTTCTTCATGGATAATGCAGTTCCATCTGAAGCTTTGATACCACGTCTTTCCTCCTCACAGGGTCCCTTCACTGTGTGGGAAGAGTCTCCTGAGATCAAGACGTCCTCCCAGGGGCACCAGAGGCAGGTGTTTCTCTTTAAGGACTGTGTCCTCCTTTGTAAGCTCAAGAGAGACCCCGGCATGAACTCTGACACCTACGCCTTCAAGAACAAGATGAAGGTAAAACCTGGCACTCATCCTTTGTCTTAGTCAATGTAAATGTATAGTCCAAACCCTTGCAGCAAACATAATGTGGTTGGAACCTAGGTGTCCTAAGAGACTTTGTTATCCCTCTGAGCTTAAACCAACGCATTAGCTTGGGGAGATAAGTGTTCAGGCTTCAGGCAAGCCTACTCATCTTATGAGTGTGGCAAGGTTATAGTTTTATTTTAGTTTTGATTTTAATTTGAAATTCAGTTAAATTTCAGTTCGTTTTCAGACCTGATTACATTGTTTTATAAAAGTATTCATATTTAGTTATAGAAATCGATTATTATTCATTTTAGCTTCAGAGAGGTTTCCCGAACAATCTTCATTGCACATAGAGTACCTCCCTTGTAATATGAGCATCTCCCCCTCCACAGCTGAATGACGTGGAGGTGAAGGAGATGGTGGGGGGAGATGAGAAGTCCTGGGAGCTGTGGCACGAGCACCGCGGCTCAGTGAGGAGGTACACACTGCAGGGTCATTCCACCCTGCTCAAGCTGTCCTGGCTCAAAGACCTGAGAGAGCTGCAGCAACGCTCCAGCCTGACTGCTTCTAGTGAGTTCCTCTGACTAGGTCTTTTGGTAATGTCATTTGTTGAGTCTGCCTAGGACTATCAGCGGTTCGGTCCCCTGTTAGCGCTGTCCAGCATTAACTTTATCCAATGTTAGCTCTAGGGAGCAGTAGCTCTGTTGCCTGGTCTCTTCCCATTATTACAGTAGTCTTGTGGTTGTTTCTTTAGGTCCACCAGAGTTCAAAGTTCTCCTGGCTGACTGCACAACAAAGATTGGGCAGACAATCAAATTGGCATGCAAAGTCACAGGAACACCCAAACCAATGGTCAGCTGGTTCAAAGGTAAAAGAGTGAGCAGCATAGTAACCCTTTTAAAAAACATTTCTATTTTTTGACATAAGACGTTTTTAAACAGAAGTACGGTCTCTGACATGACTTCCCCAGACGGCCTGGTCCTAGAGGACGGCCCTCACCACATCATCACTGCAGACCGGACAGGAACCTGCTGTCTCATTCTGGACGGGGTCACTCCCAAGGACTCTGGACAGTACGTGTGCTATGCCTCCAGCCCCGTGGGTCATGCTAGCACACTGGCCAAGATGGTGGTGGACGGTGAGTGTAATGATGGGGCGGTAAGTCGGAAGCAGGTGCAACGTTTTCATTAAAACCAAGAACACGACACTAACTTAAACCTCTTACATCTAGACGTTCCGCTAGCGGAACACCTGCTCCAATATCCAATGATAGGCGTGGCGCGAATTACAAATTCCTCAAAAATACAAAAACTTCAATTTTTCAAACATATGACTATTTCACAGCATTTTAAAGACAAGACTCTCCTTTATCTAACCACACTGTCCGATTTCAAAAAGGCTTTACAGCGAAAGCAAAACATTAGATTATGTCAGCAGAGTACCCAGCCAGAAATAATCAGACACCCATTTTTCAAGCTAGCATATAATGTCACAAAAACCCAGAAGACAGCTAAATGCAGCACTAACCTTTGATGATCTTCATCAGATGACACACCTAGGACATTATGTTATACAATACATGCATGTTTTGTTCAATGAAGTTCATATTTATATCAAAAAACAGCTTTTTACATTAGCATGTGACATTCAGAACTAGCATACCACCCGCAAACTTCCGGGGAATTTACTAACAATTTACTAAATTACTCACGATAAACGTTCACAAAAAGCATAACAATTATTTTAAGAATTATAGATACAGAACTCCTCTATGCACTCGATATGTCCGATTTTAAAATAGCTTTTTGGTGAAAGCACATTTTGCAATATTCTGGGTACATAGCCCAGCCATCACGGGCTAGCTATTTAGACACCCGGCAAGTTTAGCCTTCACCAAAATCAGATTTACTATTACAAAAGTTTGATTACCTTTTGTTGTCTTCGTCAGAATGCACTCCCAGGACTGCTACTTCAATAACAAATGTTGGTTTGGTCCAAAATAATCCATCGTTATATCCGAATAGCGGCGTTTTGTTCGTGCGTTCCAGAAACTATCCGAAATGGTAAATCAGGGTCGTGCGCATGGCGCATTTCGTGACAAAAAATTGCTAAATATTCCATTACCGTACTTCGAAGCATGTCAACCGCTGTTTAAAATCAATTTTTATGCAATTTATCTCGTAAAAAAGCAATAATATTCCGACCGGGAATCTCCTTTTCGGCAAACAGAGGAAAAACACAAAGACGGGGGCGGCCAGTGCACACGCCTAAGCCCACAGTCCCTTGATCGGCCACTTGAGAAAGGCGATAATGTGTTTCAGCCTGGGGCTGGAATGACGACATTCAGGTTTTTCCCGGGCTCTGAGAGCCTATTGGAGCCGTGGGAAGTGTCACGTTACCGCAGAGATCCTTTGTAATTGAATGAGATTTCAAAGAAAGACAATAAATGGTCAGACAGGCCACTTCCTGTAAAGGAATCTCTCAGGTTTTGACCTGCCATTTGAGTTCTGTTATACTCACAGACACCATTCAAACAGTTTTAGAAACTTTGGAGTGTTTTCTATCCAAAGCCAATAATTATATGCATATTCTTGTTACTGGGCAGGAGTAGTAACCAGATTAAATCGGGTACGTTTTTTATCCAGCCGTGAAAATACTGCCCCCTAGCCATAACAGGATAAGGCAGTACGCTGATACACAAGAACAATACCAACTGGTGAGTGAACATGGGAGAGTGACATAAAGGGGAGGAAATGATGACGGTAATGAGTCCAGGTGTGAGTCATAATGATTAACAGGTGTGCGCAATGATGATTCCCAGGATCAGTGGTTAGTATTCCGGTGACATCGCGCACTGGAGGGGAGGAGCAGACGTGACAGTACCACCCCTTCTGACGCGCAGCTCCTGCCGCAGGACAACGACCCCGGGGACGAGGAGCGGGTCAATCCGGGTGGCGAAGTTGGAAATCATTCATGACTTTAGGATCCAGAATGTCCTCCACCAGAACCCAACACCGCTCCTCAGGGCTATACCCCTTCCATTCCACCAGATACTAGATCTGACAGCATGCGCCGGACTGCCATCTATATCCGGGGGGTGGGGGTGGTGGGGTGTCGTAGGGGACAGCATCAGCTAGGGGACCAGGAACCACCAGCCTGAGAATGGAAACATGAAACGAGGGTGAGATGCGGTAGTGACTGGACAGTTGTAACCTATACGTCACCCTGTTGACCCTCCGGAGAACCTTGAACGGCCCCACAAACCGGGGCCTCATTCTTGCAGGGCAGATGGAGTGGGAGGTTCCTGGTAGAGAGCCAGATGCGATCCCCAGGGTGGAACACAGAGGTCTCACTGCGTTGGCGGTCTACCTGTTTTTTTTGGACGATGGACGGTGAGCTTGAGTCTCACGTGAGCGTCACTCCACACTTCTGCGCGCTGGAACCACTCATCAACCACAGGAGCCTCAGTCTGGCCCAGAGTCCACGGCGCCAGGGCCGGCTGAAAACCCAGAACACACTGGAAGGGAGCCAACCCAGTGGAGGAGTGACGCAGCAAATTCTGGGCGTACTCTGCCCATGGAAGAAATCGTGCCCACTCACCCTGCCGGTCCAGACAGTGACTCCTCAGGAACCTCCCCAGCTCCTGGTTCATCCTCTCCACCTGCCTGTTGGACTGAGGCCGGTACCTGGAAGAGAGGCTGACCGTGACCGAGCTTCTCCATGAAGGCCTTACATACTCGCGATATGAATTGAGAGCCACGGTCGGAGACGATGTCGTCCGGAAGGCCATAATGTCGGAAGACCTGCTGGAAGAGTGCCTCAGCGACCTGGAGAGCAGTGGGGAGACCAAGAAGGGGAATTAACTGACGTGACTTAGAAAATCTATCCACTACCACCAGAATGGTGGTGAAACCATCAGAGGGGAGATCGGTTACAAAGTCAATGGATAGATGAGACCAGGGTCGCTGAGGCATGTGAAGCGGTTGGAGCTTCCCTGCTGGAGCATTCCAAGGAGACTTGGTTTGGGCACACACAGAACAGGAGTTGACATAACGAGTGACATCCTGCGCCAAGGTGGGCCACCAGTATTTCTCAGCGATGGAGTGGATGGTGTGAGAAATACCTGGATGTCCAGCGACAACCGCTGTGTGCGCCCAGGTTAGCAACCGATCCCTTAATCCCTGTGGGAACGTAAATGCGCATGGGAGGACAGTTCAGGGGTGCGGACTCCATATCCAGAGCCTGGCAGATCTCCACATCTATGTCCCAGACCACAGGAGCTACGACTCGGGAGGATGGGAAGCAGGTCCTCCGGCATTCAGGTGACCAGTCTGATTTTCATCCTCGACCATGAAATGGTGGGGTTATGGCGTTGAAGGGAGGCCGAGGATGATCTTGTGAACTGGTGCACTGGTGATGAAGGTGATATTCTCCTGCTGATTGGACTCCACGATGAGGGTGAGTGGTTGGGTGATGTGTGTGATGGTTCCAGATCCTAGAGGCCGACAGTCAAGACCTTGAACCGGAAAAGTAGAGGAGAGCAGGTAGGTAGTAATATTGAGAGAGGAGGCAAGTGTCTGATCGATAAAGTTCCCTGCGGCACCGGAATTCACAAAAGCTGTAGACACAGGGCATGAGGGACTGTCAGCCAGAGTGATGGGTACTAAAAAGAGTCTAACAGGAAGAGCAGTAGATTGAATACTCACTCCTGGTCCAGGGGATGTAACATCACATGACCGTCCCTCTGCTCTAGTGGATCCCGGATTCTGAAGTAACAGACACCGCTGGCACTTCTGCCCTCCCTGGCCACAGTACAGACAGAGCCCCAGCTGTATCCGTCTGCATCGTTCTGCCGCAAAAAGGCGTGTGACCCCTAACTCCATGGGTTCAGGCTCTGATCCCGAACACTCGCAGAAGGAGGGAGAGAAGCAATGACGATGCCGACGCTCCCGGAGGAGGTTATCCAGATGGAGGGCCATCCCAATGAGTGCATCCAGGGTGAGGTTGTCATCCCAATGAGTGCATCCAGGGTGAGGTCGTCATCCCAATGAGTGCTTCCAGGGTGAGGTCGTCATCCCGGCAGGCCAGTTCCGTCTGGACCTCCTCGCGTAGACCTCTTCTAAATAACGTTCTGAGCGCCGGCTCATTCCATCTACCCGGAAGTTCTACTGTCTGGAAGGTAAGCGCATATTCAGCAGCCGTCTGATTCCCCTGCTGGAGCTGAAGCAGACACTCACCTCCCTCTCTGCCCTCCGCGGGATGGTCGAAAATACATTGAAAAACAGAGCCATGAACCCTTCATAAGACTCGAGCTCCTCCTCTCCTCTCTCCCAGACGGCCATAGCCCATTCCAATGCCCGCCCAGTCAGCAGAAAAATAACTATGGCAACCTTAGACCTCTCGGTGGTGGGGGCTTCCATCTGGTGTGCGAAATAGAGGAAACACTGAAGGAGGAAGAATGATTCCCAGGACTGGTGGTTAGTATTCCTGCAACGACGTGCGCCGAAGGGGAGGGGAGGAGCAGGAGTAGACGTGACAGTGACGGTCACTTGCAGTCGCTTTGGTGCTGAACTCAGCACCCACAGTCAGGACTGACAGAGCACTCAGTCCATAGAGATCCTACTAAATGAATATGTATTATTTATTATTAAATGTATTAGTGTATTCTAATTCCGAATTCTATGATTCAGCCTACCTCACTCACAAATTACATGCTGATGAAGATTAGAGCTTAAATACACTGAAATACACAAATCGTACACATATGATTTTGCTATCCAACATGTTACGTATACCCCATGTCCTATTGTGCAAAGATAATACGTAATGCGTAGAGTGAATTAACTCATTACTTCTTGTCCCACAGCACCCCCCAGATTCATTACTAGGCTGCAGAGTGCATGTCTGCTGGAGGGAGAGGATGTCCAGTTTACCTGCTCCATGCACAGCACACCTCTACCCCTAGTCAGGTATGGTACAGTAAACTGCACTGGGTTTACAGATGCAGGATCTTAATTTGATCACCGTGTTGCAGGACAATTTTACAACTTTAAATGTATTTGAGGTTTAAAAAGGCTTCTGAAGTTTGTAATTTCCACTTAGAAATGTCCGACTTGATTTCCCCTTACAAAAATGTCCATTAATTATAATCCATGTAATAATTCACATTTCCTGTTGCTGCAGGATTATTTTCCTGTCGTAGCAAACGGGCTCAAAGGAAGATCCTACATCTGTACTCAGTATTCCCATACTATGTCATGAGAACATGGGCTCCCATGATTCAAAGTTTGAACCATAAGATTTCCATTGAGATCCACCCACATGTTGTTATTTGGTTGTGTGCCCTGGCATGCTCTGGGGGCAGGTGGTTTAAGGATGCCAGAGAGCTGACAGACCAGAGGAAGTACCACATAGAGAGTGACGCCCGCAGTGGGATCCTCACTCTCACCATAATGAACCCTGGAGAGACAGACCTGGGACGGTATGAGTGTGAGGTATGCGTACAGGACATGTATGAAACCCCTTTATGCACTTCATATGTAATGCTTCTTGCTAACATGTAGGTATAACATTAAGGTATAATATACTGTTGCTTGTCTTCATAGCAATGCACCCTAGGAGCTTTTGAACACTCTTATAAAGAACTGAATTTAAAATGTGAAATCTTGTTATGTTTCAGCTGTGGAACCAGTTGGGCAGTGCCAAGTGTAAAGCAGAGCTGTGCGCCGCCTTCACACAAGTGATTGACAGTGAGCCTGACCAACCACAGGTCCTCTTGACCAAAGGTAGGAGAGTTCCACCCAATCAAGGTAAATGTCCACCTGGGAGTAACGAAGCAGGTTTTGAGAAGAAGGCTGTCTACACTATAAGACATGGTTAATAGGATGACAGTAATATATTTAAGCAATAAGGCCCAAGGAGGTGTGATATATGGCCAATATACCACTCCTAAGGACTGTACATAGCCGTGGTATATTGGCCATATAGCTAAAACCCCGAGGTACCTTATTGCTATTATAAACTGGTAACCAATGTAATTAGAGCAGTAAAAATAAATGTTTTGTTATACCCGTGGTATACGGTCTCATATACCATGGTTTTCAGCCAATCAGCATTCAGGGCCAGAACCACCCTAGTTTATAATATAGGATAAAGACCCCATAGGTCCAACTCTTACTGATTTCTCATGAGAGACAAGGATAAGTATTGTGTTATCCCAGTTTTATTCTGTGGACAATATAAATGTAGTGTTAACTGATGAGGGATTAGGAAAGCACATGCCATGGTTATTCCTTAGTTTCACCTCACTTCACTTTACCTCAAACCACCACTTTATACCTGTTTTCACACTGTCAGTCATCATTGCCATTCCTCATTTTCAATTTGGATTATCTCATTACCTAGGTTACACTTTCTCTCCCATGTCCTTCCAAACACCCTCGAAACCATATACACTTCCAGTCACCTACATTAGCAATCAACATAGATATCATATCATTCGTAGTTGTACATATTCATGAAAGACATTGATACAATTTAGTATTGGATGTTTTGGTTTGTGTTTTCATCATGTTTCCATCTTTCAGAAATGAATAGTATTGGAACGGACCGGGTCATTTGCCCCCATTTGACTGATCTTGGTGGATTTCCAAAAAGCTTTTCCAAACAGGAGAAAGAAGGGGCCATAGCTCATTTACATCTAGGAGTGTTTACCAGGCACATATTAAGCCTAGTCCAAGACTGAAATGTATTTTCAATGAAGATTCTCCATTGATCTTGATTTTTAGTCCATGACTAGGCTTAATCTGAGCCCGGGAAACCACCCCTCAGAGTCCATATCAGGACCTACTTACATTTAATCCATATCAAACACCTTTAACACATTTAAGTCACCAAGTACATTCAGTTAGTCAATTTATTGAAATAAATATTATAGATCACTGGCATTGCAGTATGTATAAATTGCTTTCCTTCATGAGCTATGATTTCACCTCTAAGTAGTTTTCCTTTAGGCTTTTGGACACCAATTGATCATGTGACTCCATCCATTCTCTGTAACCCTGCTCTCCATCCCACTTCCTCTGTATTCCCCTGAGCAGGAAGTACCTCAGAGCCTTCATCATGTAAGTCTTATCATGTTCCCAGTATCATGGACCCAGTGCATGTGGATGGGTCTTCCTCTCTCCTCTCCAACGCATGCCCAGCTAACTCTCCACTCCTACCCATACAAGATGGTCATGTGCTGGGCATTAGGCGCTCCTTATGCCCCTCCCCCCATGTGTCCATGTCCTCCTGTTCATGGGCTGATTTACAAACTATTGGGTGTCCGTCAAGTCTGGAGGTAAGACGTGCACTTGTTATTATGCTTATGTGAGTCTGGAGGTAAGGGTACTGTATGTTCCTAATATTTGCTTTTATCCTATTTTTCACATTCTACATTTTTAAATAGACAGTTGTTAATGCCTCGACACACTTCGCCTCAGTCACAAGTTGGCATGGCTTCAAAAAATATATTAAACTTAAAGGCCAGCTAATATGAAGTAATGATTTTGGATTCTAAGACTCTAAGAGAACCTAAGGGCATCTGTCAGTCTGTGAGTGATGTCATTGTGCTTCCTCCAGACTCAGATGGCTGGTCCACTGCCATGGTGAAGCAATGGCTGCAGACAGACTTCAGCCCCACATCTATCGTCAAAATGCTCTTCCAGCCTGGATATCCTAAGCCGTGAGTCTACCTGCCAGAACTGTGATACTGTACATTATCATACTACTGCACCATCTCTCTCTCTATCCCAATATATGCACCGTCTCTATATTTATCACACTATTTTCTCTACAGAGCTGAGGGTGGCCCAGAGGAAAGGGACCCCACCACCAGAGGCCGCGTGGAGGTGCCACAGTTCCCCAATGATCTTGAGGAGAGATCCGAGGTTGAGGAGGAACTTTATGTCCCTGAGACCATACAGGAAATGCCAACAGGTACTTGTACTGTGCACACTCACACTGTAGTTCATTTTTTGTTGTTTTTGAAGTGGCCACTGTTCCTAAAACTTGAATAATCTCACGGAATTACTTAAATTCCTGTTTCCTTAGCTCCTCCCTCCATTCAGGTGCCGGCAGAGGACCTGTGTGTGGAGTCTGGCCAATCAGCTACCTTCACCATCATCATCACAGGAAGGCCAACCCCCGAGATTCAGTGGTACAAGGTAGGGAAGCTTCAAACCGATGTGCCTTCTCAATCTAAGACCACCATCAACTGATTCACTGTTATAAATAACTTCATACTAACCTTTATTATGATATGACATGCGCCATATCATTTCAGCATATCTGACACCGGACTAACCACACCCATTTATCAAGCAGTAATCTATACTGAACAAAAAATATAAACCCAACATGTAACAATTTTAACGATTTTACTGACTTACAGTTCATATAAGGTAATCAGTCAATTGAAATAAATTCATTAGGCACTAATCTATGGATTTCACATGACTTGGCAGGGGCGCAGCCATGGTTGGGCTTGGGAGGGCATAGGCCCACCCACTTTGGAGCCAGGCCCACCCACTGGGGAGCCAAGCCCAGCCAATCAGAATGAGTTTTTCCAGACAAAAGGTCTTTATTACAGACATAAATACTCCTCAGTTTCATGAGCTGTCCAGGTGGCTGGTCTCAGACAATCCTGCAGTTGAAGAAGCCGGATGTGGAAGTTCTGGGCTGGTGTCATTACACGTGGTCTGCGGTTGTGAGGCTGGTTGGACATACTGCCAATTTCTCTAAAACAACGCTGGAGGCTGCTTATGGTAGAGAAATGAACATTCAATTCCCTGGCAACAGCTCTGGTGAACATTCGTGCAGTCAGCATGCCAAATGCACGCTCCCTCAAAATTTCTGACATCTGTGGAATTGTGTTGTGTGACAGAACTTTACATTTTAGAGTGGCCTTTTGTTGTCCCCAGCACAAGGTGCATCTGTGTAATGATCATGCTGTTTAATCAGCTTCTTGATATGCCACACCTGTCAGGTGGATGGATTATCTTGGCAAAGGAGAAATGTTCACTAACAGGGTTGTAAACAAATTTGTGCACAAAATTTGAGAGAAATATGCTTTTTGTGCGAATGGATAATGTCTGGGTATCTTTTATTTCAGCTCATGAAACATGGGACCAACACTTTACATCACGGCTGTCCAACCCTGTTGCTGGAGAGCTACCCTCCTGTAGGTTTTCACTCCAACTCCAGTTGTAACCAACCTGATTCAGCTTTTCAAGCAGCTAATTATTAGAATCAGGTGCGCTAGATGAGGGTTGGATTGAAAACCTACAGGATGGTAGCTCTCCAGGAACAGGGTTGGACAGTCCTGCTTTACATGTTGCGTTTATATTTTTGTTCAGTATATATGGATTCTGTTGCCTTTGTAATATTTGGTATCCTCCTCTACTGCTGGGAGTCTGAGACCCCCTATGTTGTCTTAGAAGCTGTACCTTAGTACTGTGTCACTCTTATATGATTGGAGGATGGAGAGGAGCTGTTGGCCAATGAGAATGTGGAGGTGGTCCAGAATGGTGCCCGCTGCTCTCTGACTGTGCTGTACCCGGAGAGCGAGGATGGTGGCATCTACACCTGCTGGGCCTATAACGACTCCGGACACACATCCTGTCAGGCTCAGCTCACAGTGGAGGAGGGTGAGGCCTCAGGACACACCTACGCAGTTTCTCAAATGATTCCCTTTTCCCTTCTACAGTAGTGCACAACTTTTTGCTAGAGCCATCCCACTGAGTACACACTGGTTGAATCAATGTTGTTTCCACGTCATTTCAATGACGTTACGTTGAACCAACGTGGAATAGATGTTGAATTTATGTCTGTGCCCAATGGGGTATGTCTTTCTGTTCACTGTCCTTATTGTTACATTCATTCAAGCTAGCTGATGCCAAACCTTCTACAGTTTTACCACAATATGCTTGGAAGGTGTGCATCCTTATCTGAAACCAACATAACACCACAGACGTGATATTCTCTGGCTGGACTACCTGTGACTGCATGGCCATGGTCCTCTTTTCTGTAGGTCCACTGGAGTCGCAGGAGAGGGAGGTGGAGCTTGGGAAGAGGAGGAAGCTGCTCTCTGTGTATGATGTCCATGAGGAGATAGGGAGGTAAATACCGACTTTTTTTGGGTATCCTATTTCCCAAGTCGGCTGTCAATCTGCAACTGTGGAGACTACGCTCCCTTTAGCTGTGTCCCAATTATCTAAAATGGCTTCCGTCCTTTGTCTTCTCCCTGTGTCTGTAGAGGTACATATGGGGTGGTGAAGCGGGTTACCCACAGGAGGACTGGTGAGGGCTTTGCCGCCAAGTTCCTGCCCCTGAGGAGCAGTACGAGGACCAGGGCCTTCCAGGAGAGAGATCTGCTCTCCCGGTTGGCCCACCCCAGGGTGTCCTGTCTGCTGGACTTCTTCTCTACACGCAGGACCCTGGTCCTGGTCACTGAAGCGTATCCTTAACCATGGCGCTTTTAGCCACTTCCACATACAGTCCTCTTATGAAGGCCTAAGAGTGGAAATGTAGTCATAATAAAACATACTGTACTGTAGCTTGTGAGCTTGAACAACCTCCCCTGCACACCGTTTTTGTGAGTTTAAAAAAAATCTGTACTATTTTATCTTTCACTTCTTTTCTTTGGTGCGAATAAATAAAACATAAAACCTGGAGTAGGAAATGGAACATGACAACAACAAAAAAACAGAATATGTGCTCAATTTGATCAATGTATAACACTGTATATTCTTCTTAATACCGTCTATAGCTGCTCTTCTTATAGTCTTCTTGATCATCTGCTGTTGAAGGGATCGGTCAGTGAGGGAGAGGTAAAATATTACATCTCTATTCTGTGAAGGGCGGCAGGTAGCCTAGCGGTTAAGAGCGCTGGATGGTAACCGAAAAGTCATGGGTTTGAATCCCTGAGCTGACTAGGTGAAAAATCTGCCGATCTGCCCTTGAGCAAGGCACTTATCCCTAATTGCTCCGGATAAGAGCGTCTGCTAAATTATGTAAAACACAACATTGTTGGACCTGTTTTGTCCGAACGCTTACAACCTGCCCGTATGATGTCTATAAACCGTCCGTAACCATGCTTTCATGGTACCAGGTGCAGATGTACGTTCAGCAAATCCTGGAGGGAGTTGGTCACATCCACAGCATGAACATTCTTCATCTGGACATCAAAGTAAGCTCTTCCTACATCCATATTCATAAAGCAGTTGGTATATTTCATTTGATTCTTAATACATACATTTTGTTTTGTGTGCATTGAAACAATTCAGAGTGGTCATTCACTTGAATGGACAGCTTAGTCATGACATGATCAATTCCCTCACATAGAAATAGAATGAATAGAACAGGCTTTATTAATTCTACTACTATGTTCTCTCACCCACCGTCTGTAATTCACACAGCCGGACAATATCCTGATGGTGTTTCCACCCAGAGAGGAGATCAAGATCTGTGACTTTGGCTTCTGTCAAGAGATGGACACTTCCAGACACCAGTACAGCCAGTTCGGCACTCCAGAGTTTGTAGCACCTGAGATCATACATCAAGACCCTGTCACTACAGCAAGTGACATCTGGTAAGCTAAATGTACTCTCTGTTTCAGTACATCTATTATACTGTTTGTGACATTCCTGTCATGTGAAGGTACAATGTGATGATTTATCACTACAGAAATGTCTTATCTTTGTCAGGTCCATTGGTGTTGTGGCGTATTTATGGTAAGTACTGATTTGAGGTTTGATATTATATATTAGATTGTCATCATACATGTAATGCGAGTGAGCGTTGACCGGTGAAATCATGCTGTGTCCTGGCAGTCTGATGTGCCGCTGTCCGTTCATGGGGGAGACGGACCGGGCCACTCTGCTGAGGGTGGGGGAGGGGACACTGAACTGGGACACACCTGACCTCACCTACAGGAGCACAGAGGCCCGGGACTTCCTCCGCACGGTCCTGCAGCCAGATCCAGAGTAAGATACACAACCATGGAAATGAATAAAGATCCCCCCCCCCCACCGTAAAAATATATAATATGGATATAATTCTAAATGATTTGTTCTCTCTTCAGAGAGCGACCAACTGCATTTGAGTGTCTGGGGCATGAATGGTTCCAGGTAAGAGTTATACAATTTGTTTACTGGTATGTCTCAGCCAGGGTTGATGAATGAAATAAATGGAGGAAAAACAATGATTCTTGCCTAACACATTCTGTCATGTTGATTACACTGTCAGAGCGAGGATGAAACTGATGACATCAACACAAGGCCTCTGAAAGTCTTTATCTCAAGGAGGAAATGGCAGGTACAGTAATGAGACCTGCAGACTTTCAACTCTGTCCAGTGCAGTCTTTCTTGTCTCATCTCTCTTTATGCAGTATATCCAGTGTTTTCTTAACTGTCTCTTGACAGCTTTGTATGAATGTGCTGTCTTCTCTTCACCTGCATTATCTCCCCTCGCAACCCAGCGTTCTCTGACCTGCCTGGGCTCAGTCCTCACCCTGAGGCCCATCCCAGAGCTGCTCGATGCCCCTCCTCGGGAAACCTCTGTCACAGCCCCGCGGGACCCCCACGAGCCCAGCAGCACCTCAATGAGCAGCGGCTCCTCCTCGGAGTATGACGAGGCCGACGCCTGGGACTTCTTCCACCACTGCACCACCACAGAGGAGGAGGAAGATGAGGAGGAAGACTTTGACCTCCTCATGGAGAGAGCCAGGATCCCTGAGCCCTTCGCCAAGCTTAAATTGGATGAAGAGGAAGAGGAGGGGATCATGGAGGAAGAGGAGATGGGAGGACAGAGGATCGTGCTAGAAAGGAGCATAAGCAGGCAGTCCGTAGGGTCCTCGGACGCCTCCAGGCAGCCAACCCCCCAGAGGGAGAGGAGGGTCAGCCGAGATAGCAGCCCATCCTTGTACTTCTCCGAGGGGGATGAAAGCTCCGTGTCTGGGAGTGAAGGAGGGCGCATCGCCAGGAGCAGCCTGATCCACAGCACCTTCTACGACAGCTCCACGCAGCTCTCGCCCATGTCCGCCCGCCACATGACCCTCAGGGACAAGTTCCAGGCCAAAAAGCAGGAGAGGGGCCGCAAGCCGCACCGCAGTAGCCTCTCTAGCCGCCTTAACGAGCCGCTCATTGAGTACGTGGAGGACGAGGGAGAGACCAATCACGGGCAAAGGCGAGGGTCTTTGCAGTCGTCCATGCTCAAGTCTTGCTCCTTCGACAGCGGGGTCGGCCTCTCACACAATGCACCCCCGAACAGGAGGAGCAGGTCGTTGGACGACTACTCCCGACGCTCACCAGGATCCGCCAAACGCAGAGAAGAGGAAGGTGCTTTGAGTCTTAAGGAGGATTTCACTGACGAAGAGGAGGATAAGAGCTTAGTCGTTGCCCCTGCCCAGATCAAAGGTAGAAGAGGTTCAGTGGCAGTGGCTCCCGCTCAGCTTACGGCCAGGCTTCAGAAACTGGGTGCAAAATTACCCCATGCTGGTCCAGAGAAAAGCCCTAGGCCAGAGCAGGGGAGACCAGGGGAGGAGAAGGGGGAGAACCTGGCTGGCTCGCAGTGCTCCCTGGCTGAGTCCTTCATCCTCGAGCATGGCTCTGAGGCCTCCAGCAGGCTGGGCTCCTGTGAGGATATGTCCCACGGCCGCCCTTTAGCCACACATAGAGGGAGAGCAGGGGATGAGTATGATGACCAGGAGGAGCCCCTGATCACCCCGTCCCCCTGCTCCCTGCTCCAGGCATCTGATGTTGAGGATGCTGAGCAGGAGCCCCAGCGCCGGAGAGGCCAACTTCAGATCCCACCGAGAAGGACAACACACCCCAACCAGAACCCAACGGACAGAAATAAGGGTCAGGTAGAGAGGAAGGTCCTGCCGGTGAAACCCAACCCCAGTCTGTCCATCAAGGCCCCAGAGAGGCCCCCAAGGGCCAGCGACACAAAGGCACGACTCCAGAGGCATGCGTCCACACCGGCCCTCCAGGCCAAACCGCCCATGGGGAAGTCTCCTAGGATGTCACCCAAAGTTGGCTTAATGAATCTGTTCCGCAGGCAGTCCTGGGCAGGGCATTCCTACTCCCAATTGGAGGGCACGGAGCAGGGACCCACACTAGGGGAATTGGAGCCCAAAACCCCCACCATGTCACTAAGGAAAAAGATGAGGGCATCAGCCTCTAGCCTCACCAAGCTGTTCACTAAATCGTCCAGCAAGGAGGACTTAACGAAGGGAGGTGAGCTACCGTACAATTTTAGTTCAGTACACTTTTTAAAATTAGATCTCTCTCATGTAGTGGAAACCTTTTTTCAGCTAGTTCTGATGAATCTGAATCTTCACACTTTGTGTTTCTTGGTGTGATGCAGGGCCGATTGTAAAGGGTTTATTTCCTGTTCCGCCTGAGCAAAAGGCAAGCCCTGGCTTGGAGAGCCCAAAAAAGAAATCCAAGTTCTTCTCATTCAAAATACCTAAAATACCTGCATTCAAAAAGAACAAAGGTCAAGTATATCTAGACTCAATTTACAATCTATTCAGCAGGAGATTGTCTCTCTGCAATTCTAAATGTGTCTTTCTGTTTTCTCTCCAGAAATGCCTATCCGCCCCACCAGGCCTGATGTGCACCAGTTGGAGGCAGGTGGATTTCTGCTGGTATGGAGACTAGTGCAGTCCAGCGACCCAGTGGTTTACAGTGTTCAGTACAGCACAGATGGTAAAAAAACACTGCTTACAGATCACACAGACTACTATAGTACAGAATATATACATTTTCTACAAAAATGGTTATGTCCAGGTGACGTGAAGCTACGCTAAACTTAACAAGTTTAACACTATCTACTGAAGTGGGCAACTGATGATTACGATCTAAACATGTTGCACATTAAATATTTGAAATGTCCGTACTCTGTGCTGCTACAGGTGTGGAGTGGAAGCTTCTGTCGGAGGAGGTGACAGACAGCTGCTACGTGGTGAAGGACTTACCCAGAGGAGCAGGATATGTGTTCAGGGTTGGCTGCATCATCAAGACAGGCGCAGGACCTTTTAGTGACCCTTCTCCACCTGTTGTTATGGCATCCCATCCTGAAGGCAAGAAAATTCAAAATATAGTATTTTGATTTCCTTATATAAATGTATGTGTTTATTGATGAAAGTCTTTTATGTTCTGTTTTAGTGCTCCATCTCCCTTGTTGAGTCTGTGGCCAGACATAATACTTCTCCTTTGATCTACAGAGATCCACATTCCCCTCATCCAGACAGAGTCCCCAGGTTCAAAGGGCAGTAGGTCAGGAGGTCAACCTAGCCACAAGACCTACAGCTTCCTCTCAGAGATCAACAGGTACTGAATATCTATACCGGGTTAGGAAAGTTGCAGTTTTTTATGGACGACGTGAATGTGTACTAATTTAGCATATCTAAATTAAAATTTAAACCCTTGCACAACAGCATACACATATTGTCTTTACTTCACGTCTGCAAGTAGACCTATCTCTCACCATTACTTTGCTCCATTCTGTCCGTATCAGGGGCCGTTTCAGCGTGGTGACCCAGTGCCAGGACAGCCAGAGCCAGCAGCTGTTTGCTGCCAAGATCACCCCCTGCAGGCCAGAGAAGAGACAGCTGGTGCTCAGAGAGTACCAGCTGCTGAAGAGGCTCAACCACCCCAACCTGGTCCAGCTGCACACAGCGTACATAACCCCGTACTACCTGGTGCTCATCCAAGAGCTGTGTGCCGGCAGAGAGCTGCTTTACAACCTGGCTGAGAGGTCAGACAGACACACCATTGAATATGATCGCTGCCTGCTTTACATTACGACATTACTTAGTAGTGTTTGGGGGTGGTGTGTGTGTTGGTTTGTAGTGTTAGCTGGCTAAGGGGACTTGCATCTTACAGAGTATCAATGGTACTTAGTGAAAACCACATGCAGAAGATGGGTTTTATATAAACAAAAAGGAACCTCCCTTTCTCCCTCCCTCTTTTCTCCCTCCCTCACTCCCTCCCCCACACAGAGACCTGTATTCTGAGCTCCATGTAGCAGAGTTGCTGGCTCAGATCCTGAGTGCTGTGGACTACCTGCACGGCCGCCGCGTTGTCCACTTGGACCTCAAGTCAGACAACATGCTGGTGACGGACTGCAATACGCTGAAAATCGTAGACCTGGGCTCCGCTCAGTCCTTCACGCCCGGACAGACACTCAACATAGAGCATATTCAGGGACAAGAGAAAGGTACAGCAAGCGGATGACTTGGGACGATTACCCAGAAGGATGACTGGGAAGGATGACTGGGAAGGATGACGTGTTGAAAAATATATATATTCACTGGCACATACTGATGGAAACATTGGAAAGTAAAACTCTTATGAAGAATGTTCTCTCTCTCATGTTTTGTCAGTTTACATTGTCCTTCCTAAAGCTCCGGAAATCCTTGACGGACAAGGAGTCGGACCGGAGACCGACATCTGGGCTATTGGGGTGTTAGCTTTTATAATGTAAGTATAGAAAGACACATGAGGATTAATTTATTTAGCAATAATTACACTTCTCTGAACATTTAGAGCCCTGATTGCCCAGGATGCATCAGTTTGATCCTATATACAAAACACCTGCGATTTATATGACATAGACCGACAAAGTGAATCCAGGTGAAAGCTATGATCTGTTATTGATGTCACTTGTTAAATCCACTTCAATCAGTGTAGATACATGGGAAGAGACAGGTTAACTAAATAAGGATTTTTAAGCCTTTAGATAATTGAAACATGTATTGTGTACAGTGGCTTGCGAAAGTATTCACCCCCCTTGGCATTTTTCCTATTTTGTTGCCTTACAACCTGGAATAAAAATTGATTTTTGGGGGTTTGTATCATTTGATTGACACAACATGCCTACCGCTTTGAAGATGCAAAATATTTTTTATTGTGAAACAAACAAGAAATAACACAAAAATACAAAACTTGAGCGTGCATAACTATTCACCCCCCCAAAGTTAATACTTTGTAGAGCCACCTTTTGCAGCTGCAAGTCTCTTGGGATATGTCTCTATAAGCTTGGCACATCTAGCCACTGGGATTTTTGCCCATTCTTCAAGGCAAAACTGCTCCAGCTCCTTCAAGTTAGATGGTCTCTGCTGGTATACAGCAATCTTTAAGTCATACCACAGATTCTCAATTGGAATGAGGTCTGGGCTTTGACTAGGCCATTCCAATACATTTAAATGTTTCCCCGTAAACCACTCGAATGTTGCTTTAGCAGTATGCTTAGGGTCATTGTCCTGCTGGAAGGTGAACCTTCATCCCAGTCTCAAATCTCTGGAAGTCTGAAACAGGTTTCCCTCAAGAATTTCACTTTATTTAGCACCATCCATCATTCCTTCAATTCTGACCAATTTCCCAGTCCATGACGATGACAAACATCCCCACAGCATGATGCTGCCACCACCATGCTTCACTGTGGGGATGGTGTTCTCTGGGTGATGAGATGTGTTCGGTTTGCGCCGGGTTTGCGCCAGACATAGCGTTTTCCTTTGGCCAAAAAGCTCAATTTTAGTCTCATCTGACCAGAGTACCTTCTTCCATATGTTTGGGGAGTCTCCCGCATGCCTTTTGGTGAACACCAAACGTGTTTGCTTATTTTCTTTAAGCAATGGCTTTTTTCTGGCCAGTCTTCCGTAAAGCCCGGCTTAAAGTGGTTCTATGGACAGATACTCCAATCTCCGCTGTGGAGCTTTGCAGCTCCTTCAGGGTTATCTTTGGTCTCTTTGTTGCCTCTGATTAATACCCTCCTTGCCTGGTCTGTGAGTTTTGGTGGGCGGCCCTCTCTTGGCAGGTTTGTTGTGGTGCCATATTCTTTCAATTTTTTAATAATTGATTTAATGGTGCTCCATGGGATGTTCCGAAGTTTAGGATATTTTTTTTATATCCCAACCCTGATCTGTACTTCTCCACAACTTTGTCCCTGACCAGTTTGGAGAGCTCCTTGGTCTTCATGGTGCCGCTTGCTTGGTGGTGCCGCTTGCTTACTGGTGTTGCTGACTCTGGGGCCTTTTCAGAACAGGTGTATATATACTGAGATCATGTGACACTTAGATTGCACACAGGTGGACTTTGTTTAACTAATTATGTGACTTCTGAAGGTAAATGGTTTCACCAGATCTTATTTAGGGGCTTCATAGTAAAGGGGGTGAATACATATGCACGCACCACTTTTTTATTTTTATTAAACATTTCACTTCACCAATTTGGACTATTTTGTGTATGTCCATTACATGAAATCCAAATAAAATCTATTTAAATTACAGGTTGTAATTCAACAAAATAGGAAAAACACCAAGGGGGAGGTAGATTTTTACAAGGTACTGTATGTGTGCCATTCAGATGGTGAAGAGGGTATGATAGTAGGTGCCAGGAGCACTGGTTTGTGTCAATATTAGGAAGGTGTTCCTAATGTTTTGTATACTCAGTGTAGAGTAATACTGCCATTTATTCCTCTTTTTGTCCTCTGATGTGTCCATGTATCCTCTAACTATCTAGGTTGAGTGCAGATAGCCCGTTTCATTCAGACCTCAACTGGGAGAGGGACAGAAACATCCGGAAGGGGAAGATCCAGTTTGGCCGATGCTACCCTGGCCTGTCAGAGGCAGCAATCACCTTCATGAAGAACACACTGAGCAACAAGGCCTGGTGAGTCCATTGGCCACATCTTAGCCAACCAGGTTCTATACTTATTATTTGAGATCGTCAAGGTACACCCAAAGTTGTTTCATTGAGGGGTAATTGATTGGTAGTGTTAACGTTACAACAACCAGAACCAACCATTTCGGAATTTTTCCGATGTGTTTCCTCAGGGCCAGACCCTCAGCGGCTGAGTGCCTCCAGATCCCGTGGGTACGGGGTGAGCGGGCCCCCTCCAAACACAGAGACTCCATCTTGTGTTTCTCCACCGACAAGCTGCAGGCCTTCCTCAAGGAGAGAGAGGTGAAACGAGACCAGGTCCGCACCAAGCTGCAAGGCCCGTTCTTCCATTGATCTGCTCTTCCAGTAGACTGTTATGAAATACAACATGAACTGGACTTGGATGATATCTCTTCATAGCCCAGATCCTGGTCACAAATATGTGATATCTTACAAATGTTGACCTAAAATGGAGACTGGTCAAATGTATGTATTAATGGCTGTCTAAAGTTTTGTTAAGTGTTTGTCTGAATGAGTTTGGCTTTGGTTGAATTACAGTGTCATGATATCAGGGAAATGTTTAGTTAGATGCTTTATGCAAATACAGTTGCACGAGTTTGAAAACTTGAAAACATTGTTCCTTTGAGTTTGCGGCATTGGACATTACAAAAGTTAATATTTCATGAGCTAGATTTGTAGATTGTGATTTATTAGCCAAAGCGACAGATCAGAGGGTTCATGTGCCCAAAGCATAGCAAGGGCCCCTACCAGCATAAAGCTTTGTCTCACAAAGAGAGGAATGTTGAAATCCCTATCGGGAGATACATATAGACAGGTTTTTAAGTGTACACTGTATAGATATTTAGGAGTGAAATATTTACACTAAGGCAATGTTTTACATGTTTTCAATTGTCTTGTTATATTGTAGAAATGGAGAATAAGATCATGAGTAAATTAAGAATTTTTGATGATCGTTTGATTTCATTGAGTATTCCTGTACCTTGTGACCGGTGATGTATGCACTGAAAGACAAATTAAACAGTATGAGTGGTAAGTACTTTTTATTTGTCTATCTCCATTGCATACAAAAGTATACACTACAAGACACACACATTTTATTTTCTGCAGATGGATGGCTACAGTAATTGACCTGCGAGTTAAATTGACAACCACAGGTCTGACATTTGACCTATGAAAGCTGTGTGTTGAGTGCTTTGGTCCTTACATATTCATCCACAAATACTGTTCAATTAGTATAACACCCCACCATACACATCCTTACATTTGGTGTAACATCATTCAGACTACACTATCATTGCTTAAAACCAAGGGAGAAAAATGAGACTACAGAACACAGAATGGTGTTTTACTATTTGACCAATAAGAATATAATTAGATTAAGATGAAGACATAGCAGTGTTTACCTCAAAGCTAGTCCGCTAATATGACATTTCACAGCTAAGACACCGTTTTATGCACAACTTTTGTTTTACTACTTCTCGGGTTGTTTGTCCATCATACTGTATGCGAGATGGCCATCGCACATGTCAAGGGCATTCATCACAAATGTCAAGTCAGGGGCATGTTAAGTATATTGTCAAACCTTTAGATTATAACCACAAAACTCTGAATTAACGGAGGTCTATTGGCTTTGGCAGTGGTTTCTATTCGTCTACATGGCTGAAACCCAGTTGGCAGTAAGGTATGAAGTAGACGTTAACTTTTAACTGTATCGACTGTATACTCTACACGTACCTTTCAAATGTCCCTTTGTCTTACTCAAAAATCCTCATAAATGACAGACTGAATGAATGTGGAAAACAACCTAAGAGTTTTAGACCATCTTCTTGAGTCTTAGGTGCATTCGGTAGTATGCGTTTCTGTGGAAATCCCCACAGTCGTCATATGGCAACCCTCAGAACGTTTCCTTTGGTGGCTAAATCGAAATTAGCTGGTGTCAAATGTTGGTTTATGTATCTCCTGTAAGGTACCAGGCAAGAGGAAGACTGGGACACTGTACTGTAGCTCCTTACGACTTGATGCCCTGCTGAACTTTCATTATTTCCTGTTGAGGAGGGGAGTAGAACGTGCTCAACATTTGGGTTGGAGCTCTTAACATGGTAATACAAAGGTGAAATTACAAAAGATATTAGTTACATACTGGAACAAGGACTTGTAATAACATAAAATAGATCATGAGTAATTAAACATGAGAAATAACTTTCAGCGAGGGGATCTGTAATTACATAGTCCTTTTTCAAATTGTGTAATAACCAATAAACTCTTAAAATGAAATTTTAAATTGCAGGTTTTGCCTTGAACGGCTATCCAACATGTCCCATTGAGAAAGACATGTTAATATAAATATATAGATAGTTATAGAACATACAAACTCTTCTCCAACATGGAATGCATGTATCTAGTCATCCACACCTCCTGTATCTAGTCAATATCTCCTGTATCTAGTCAATACCTCCTGTATCTTGTCTTTATACAGCCATCTTCTTTTCAGACTCACCTCCTTAAGAACACTTTGCAACTTCTCATAGGACTCATCCAAGTCATCGTTGACAATGACAATGTCAAACAATCCAGGCTCGTTGCCTATAACAGAAGAGTGAAGAAACAAAAATGAAAACTCATTGTCAACGGCATGTAATGGACTGTCCTTAGTTCAATTCACATCCCTCAAACATTTGTAGTTTTAAAACCAGTTTACGTAGGACAGTATGGTGGACCTACACTCCTCCATGTTTACATAGGACAGTATGGTGAACCTACACTCCTCCATGTTTACATAGGACAGTATGGTGGACCTACACTCCATGTTTACATAGGACAGTATGGTGAACCTACACTCCTCCATGTTTACATAGGACAGTATGGTGAACCTACACTCCTCCATGTTTACATAGGACAGTATGGTGAACCTACACTCCTCCATGTCAATCCGTGCTGCCTCCAGGCGGCTCTGGATTTTTTCCTCCGTCTCCGTCGCTCTACCCCTCAGACGCTCTTCCTGTACACATTAATGTTCCACAAGCATTTTCAGTTTATACATTTCAAGAACAAACATTCCATGTGGCCATCTCAGGTCTAGCAAGCATGCAAAAAGTTAAACTGCATAGTAGAAGAATGGTAGGCAACTAGATTCAGCCACAGGCTGCTTTTTTCTTTGCAAATGTTTTTTTTTATCCGGAACATAATTATTAATATACACTACCGTTCAAAAGTTTGGGGACACTTAGAAATGTCCTTGTTTTTGAAAGAAAAGCAAATGTTTTGTCCATTAAAACAACAGCAAATTGATCAGAAATACAGTGTAGACATTGTTAATGTTGTAAATGACTATTGTAGCTGGAAACGGCAGATGTTTTATGGAATATTTCCATAAGTGTACAGAGGCCCATTATCAGCAACCATCACTCCTGTGTTCCAATGGCACGTTGTGTTAGCTAATCCAAGCTTATCATTTTAAAAGGCTAATTGATAATTAGAAAACCCTTTTGCAATTATGTTAGCACAGCTGAAAACTGTTGTGCTTATCAAAGAAGCAGTAAAACTGGCCTTTTTTAGACTAGTTAAGTATCTGGAGTATCAACATTTGTGGGTTCGAATTACAGGCTCAAAATGGCCAGAAACAAAATACTTTCTTCTGAAACTCATCAGTCTATTCTTGTCCTGAGAAATTAAGGCTATTCCATGCGAGAAATTGCCAAGAAACTGAAGATCTCGTACAACGCTGTGTACTACTCCCTTCTCAGAACAGCGCAAACTGGCCCTAACCAGAATAGAAAGAGGAGTGGGAGGCCCCGGTGCACAACTGAGCAAGAGGACAAGTACATTAGAGTGTCTAGTTTGAGAAACAGATGCCTCACAAGTCCTCAACTGGCAGCTTCATTAAACAGTACCCGCAAAACACCAGTCTCAACGTCAACAGTGAAGAGGCGACTCCGGGATGCTGGCCTTCTAGGCAGAGTTCCGAAAGAAAAAGCCATATCTCAGACTGGCCAATAAAAGGAAAAGATTAAGATGGGCAAAAGAACACAGACACTGGCCAGCATCCCGGAGTCGCCTCTTCACTGTTGACGTTGAGACTGGTGTTTATGGGTCCTTGAGGCAAATTTGTTCAACATGAGGAAAGACACCTACATACACAGTTTCAGGTCAAACGGGGAGGCGGATATCAGGATTTAAGTAAGACTTCTTACAACAGCAATACCTATGAGCCAATTGGTTCCATTCTTTTTGACTAAGTTACTCATGGCCTCTAGTTTCTGTCTGCCAAATTAGCAAAAAAGTGGCCAATCTATGCTGTGAACCCCTAATAATTTGTACACTACAAATGGGCCACAAATAATCTCAAATATATTATGTATTTCACAATAACATAATTTAATACATTGATTACATTGAGACACAATCACATATGTCTTTCAATTTATCCATGGGGATAGTTGGCAACAGATTTTATAAATTAAAATCATTAGCTGAATTTCTGGTGATTTTACAGTCTCCTTTGTCCAACAACAGATTTCTTCTATTTTTTTACTTAAACTTTGAGGGGCCAAATAATATTGCTTGCGGGCCGAATTTGTCACCTGTTGCGGAACCTTGCAGTAGAAGAACGCTGTGCAATGTATGGTTGTGGACTCTTACCAGGACCTCAATGGAGGGGGGCTGAATTGAAACATAGATGGGGTCCAGGTCAGATTCCTTGATGTGTCTCACTCCCGCAATATCCACATCCAAAATACAAATGAGGCCCTTGGCCCTCACATCCTGTACAGCACACTTACTGTGGAGAAAACAAACATAGCTATGTTTAATTGCATCCACGATTCCACCAAACAAACCCGAAAATTATACCACTGATTATCACGGATTAATACATAGGGGCGGCAGGTAGCCGAGTGGTTAGAGAGTTGGTCCAGTAACTGAAAGGTTGCGAGATCGAATCCCCGAGCTGACAAGGTAAAAATCTGTCGTTCTGCCACTGAACAAGGCAGTTAAACCACTGTTCTTAGGCTGTCATTGTAAGTAAGAATTTGTTCTTAACTAACTTGCCTAGTGTAATAAAAGGTAAACAAAAAAATACTGTGAGACATTTTGGTGCAAACCAAAAGTTCAGAAAATGTACTCTACCTTGTTCCATACAGGTTGCCAGAAAATTCATCAGTTTCAATGAATTCTCCCGTGTCAATATCCTCCTGCATAGCCTCCCTTTTTCTGAAGTGGTAATCTTGAAACAGACAGGAGAGAAGAAGAAACAGTTAGTAATCAGTCAGGCTGGATGGAGTTCTCTCAAATGAATAAAGGGTAAATTTACAGGGTACAATAGATGTATAATGATTAGTATTCAGGCACTAAAAAAGGGTGATATAGAAAAAAATGCAAGGATAAGTATGGGTAGATAGAGACATTTTTATTCACATCATTACAAGCAATTAGGGAAATTAACATTGACATCACTAGAAGCAAATCACACAATGAATGACCCCCAAGTATAAAATGTGGAAGGTGATTAGAAGCGGGCAAAAAAGACACGCTGTCTGGATGCAAGAGGAACAGTATATATACACAGTATAGAACACAGTACAGTATATAACAGTTTAGAAGGAGAGAGGGTGTACAGGGCACACATCAAACTAACACATTACTGTCCCCTACCATTGGGATTATATTATTCCTCTACAATGTCACAGTGGACCTAATACAGTGGGGGGGAGGGGTGGGGGGGGGGGGGGGGGGGCTGTAGGGAACACAGGACAACCCTGTCACAATCACTTCAACAAGGACATCATAATGAACCTACAGCTACTCATATCAACACATACACATTAGCATTGCAACATGACAGGTGTGTTCAGATTGAGAAGGAATCACAGCACATTCAAATATGTCCTGGTAAAACAGATGTCTCACTGGGAAAAAAAGATTGCATAGATGTAAATAAAGGTGAAAATGCTAGTAATGCTTTCTAACAACAAAATAAAAAATAATAGACAATCACTATAGACTGAATCCAGCAAAGCTCATAGTCCTGGTAGTGCAGTTACTGCGTTATTTTATAAAATCTAAATATATAAAACTAGAGCTCAACTGAAGAAGATATCAAGCTTTAACTCTCCATTATCCATATTCCTGGGGGGAAATAGAAAACATCAAACATCTATCTTCCTCAAAAACTGTTGCTTAAGTCGTAGGAAATCACATAGATGTATTGATCAAATGAATAGAACAGTCCTAAGGATATCTGCCTTGACAACAGGACCAGGTTGTGCTGGCAGCTATGATCCATACTTTCAATTAATATTACTGAACTGGAGTATATCAAATATCAAACAAAAGGCTTTACTATGAAGCCTATCAATCTCAACAAAATGTTGTGATGCTAATGGTGGGTACATACAGTAACAGACATTTTATGGATGTGACAACTTATTTTCTGGGGGGGGGGGGGGGTCAGGAGAGGAGATCCACGGAGGAATCACAGGGGGCTATTTTCAAAAGCTTTTTACCACAAAGTGCAAACTGACATTTGTATTCCTGAGAATATTAGATGTATTTTTACCATAACTAGTATGCACTTGGTATTGTTTAGTTTGGTCACTCTATACTGTGAAGATGAAAGTAACCCCCATCACTCTCTCTTCACAATGTTTTTGTGAATGGCATTTAGACTTGGTTGGATAGAACACAAAATGAAGAGGAGATAGCTACACCTGCAGATGAAACAGACGATAGGACGTCTGCTAGGGGAAGTAATGTAGCCCCCAGAAGCATAGGCAGACAGAACAGGCCTACGGAGAAAAAAAAGGCACAACAAATAATGTTTATTGTTGTATCTTATAGGGGGATCATTTGGAGAGCCACTGGTGCAGTTCACTTGAGTTAAGAAGCATGGGAGCTTCAGTGTCAGTCGGAATGGAGTAGGCTGGGATATGTAGGTGAAGAGGGTGTGAAGGTTGTGTTCGTACAAAAGAGGGCAACAAGGTAGTGATGGAGGTCTGTAGGTACAGAAAAGCTGGAAGTTCCAGGTTTTATATAGTTGAAGTCAAAAGTTTACATACACCTTAGCCAAATACATTTCAACTCAGTTTTTCACAATTCCTGACATTTAATCCAAGTAAAAATTCCCTGTCTTAGGTTAGTTAGGATCACCAGGATCGGACCAAAATGCAGCGTATTCGTAGTTCCACATATTTAATTTAACGTGAAACTGAAATGCAATACACTAATACTTGAAACACAAAAACAAACCGTGACGCAGAAAGAAAACACACTACTCAAAATATAATCACCCACAAACACAGGTGGGACAAACATCAACATAAATATGACTTCCAATTAGAGGTAACGAGGATCAGCTGCCTCCAATTGGAGATCAACCCAAACAACACGAACATAGAAATACAAAACTAGAAACTGAACATAGAAATACAAAAACAGACAAACACCCCCTGTCACGCCCTGACCTACTCTACCATAGAGAATAACATCTTACTATGGTCAGGATGTGACAACCACTTTATTTTAAGAATGTGAAATGTCAAAATAATAGCAGAGAGAATGATTTATTTCAGCTTTTATTTCTTTCATCACATTCCCAGTGGGTCAGAAGTTTACATGCACTCAATTAGTATTTGGTAGCATGGTCTTTAAATTGTTTAACATGGGTTAAACGTTTCGGGTAGCCTTCCACAAGCTTCCCACAATAAGTTGGGTGAATTTTGGCCCATTCCTCCTGACAGAGCTGGTGTAACTGAGTCAGGTTTGTAGGCCTCCTTGCTCGCACACACTTTTTCAGTTCTGCCCGCAAGTTTTCTATGGGATGGAGGTCAGGGCTTTGTGATGGCCACTCCAATGCCTTGACTTTGTTGTCCTTAAGCCATTTTGCCACAACTTTGGAAGCATGCTTGGGGTCATTGTCCATTTGGAAGACCCATTTGCGACCAAGCTTTAATTTCCTAACTGATGTCTTGAGATATTGCTTCAATATATCCACATAATTTTCCATCCTCACGATGCCATCTATTTTGTAAAGTGCACCAGTCCCTCCTGCAGCAAAGCACCCCCACAACATGATGCTGCTGCCCCCCTCTTCCTTCTTCCTCCAAACATAACGATGGTCATTATGGCCAAACAGTTCTATATTTGTTTCTTCGGACCAGAGGACATTTCCCCAAAAAGTACAATCTTTCTCCCCATGTGCAGTTGCAAACCGTTGTCTGTCTTTTTTATGGCGGTTTTGGAGCAGTGGCTTCTTCCTTGCTGAGCGGCCTTTCAGGTTATGTCGATAGAAGACTTGTTTCACTGTGGATATAGATACTTTTGTACCTGTTTCCTCCAGCATCTTCACAAGGTCCTTTGCTGTTGTTCTGGGATTGATTTGCACTTTTCGCACCAAATTACGTTCATCTCTAGGAGACAGAACGTGTCTCCTTCATGAGCAGTATGATGGCTGCGTGGTCCCATGGTGTTTATACTTGGGCACTATTGTTTGTACAGATGAACATGGTACCTTCAGGCGTTTGGAAATTGCTCCCAAGGATGAATCAGACTTATGGAGGTCTACAATTTCTTTCTGAGGTCTTGGCTGATTTCTTTTGATTTTCCCATGATGTCAAGCAAAGAGGCACTGAGTTTGAAGGTAGGCCTTGAAATACATCCACAGGTACACCTCCAATTGACTCAAATTATGTCAATTAGGCTATCAGAAGCTTCTAAAGCCATGACATCCTTTTCTGGAATTTTCCAAGCTGTTTAAAGGCACAGTCAACTTAGTGAATGTCAACTTCTGACCCACTGGAATTGTGATACATTGAATTGGAACGTTATTAAAATTGTTCATAATAAATAAACATTATTTAAATTTTTCCATGTCAAAGGGTTTTTATATTTTCGGTCTTCTGTGATGTATATAAATTATAATGTTGGGATGAAAACTAAAAAGGGAATACATTTCAACTCTACAGTGCCTTCGGAAAGTATTCAGACCCCTTGACTTTTTCCAAATTTTGTTATGATACAGCCTTTTTCTAAAATGTATTAATAAAAAAAAATTCTGCAATCTGCACACAATACCACATAATGACAAAGCGAAAACAGGTTTAGGAATGTTTGCAATTTTAGCAAAAAAACTAAACAGAAATACCTTATTTACAATTATTCAAACACTTTGTTATAAGACTCGAAATTGAGCTCAGATGCATCCTGTTTCCACTGATCATCCTTGAGATGTTTCTACAACTTGATTGGAGTCCACCTGTGGTAAATTAAATTAATTGGACATGATTTGGAAAGGTACACAACTGTCTATAAAAAGGTTCCACAGTTGACAGTGCATGGTCCTGTGTGGCTAAGTTGGTAGAGCATGGTGTTTGCAACGCCAGGGTTGTGGGTTTGATTCCCATGGGGGACCAGTATGAAAAAAATAAAAACAAAATGTATGCATTCACTACTGTAAGTCGCTCTGGATAAGAGCTTATGCTAAATGACTGAAATGTAAATGTCACAGCAAAAACAAAGCCGTGAGGTCAAAGGAAGTGTCTGTAGATCCCTGAGACAAGATTGTGTCGAGGCACAGATCAGGGGAAAATGTCTGCAGCATAGAAGGTCCCCAAGAACACAGTGGCCTCCATCATTCTTAAATGGATGAAGTTAGGAACCACCAAGACTCTTCCTAGAGCTGGCCACTTGGCAATCAGGGGAGAAGGGCCTTGGTCAAGGAGGTGACCAAGAACCTGATGGTCACTTTGACAGAGCTCCAGAGTTCCTCTGTGGAGATGGGAGAACCTTCCAGAAGGACAACCATCTCTGCAGCTCTCCACCAAATCAGGCCTTTATGGTAGAGTGGCCAGACAGAAACCACTCATCAGTAAAAGGCACATTACTGCCTGCTTGAAGCTTGCCAAAAGGCACCTAAACACTCTCAGACCATGAGAAACTAGATTTTCTGGTCTGATGAAACCAAGATTGAACTCTTTGGCCTGAATGCCAAGCATCATGTCTGGAGAAAACCTGGCATCATCCCTACGGTGAAGCATGGTGGTGGTAGCATCATGCTGTGGGGATGTTTTTCAGCGGCAGGGACCGGGATTCTAGTCAGGATCGAGGGAAAGATGAAAGGAGCAAAGTACAGAGAGATCATTGATGAAAACCTGCTCCAGAGCAGTCAGGACCTCAGACTGGGGTGACTGGTTCACCTTTGAACAGGACAACGACCCTAAGCACACAGCCAAGACAACACAGGAGTGGTTTCGAGACAAGTCTCTGAATGTTGTTGAGTGGCCCAGCCAGAGCCCGGACTTCAACCTGATTGAACATCTCCCGAATGGTGCAGCAGTCTAAGGCACTGCATCTCAGTGCTAGAGGCATCACTACAGACCCTTGTTACAGTGAGGGGGAAAAAACGTATTTGATCCCCTGCTGATTTTGTACGTTTGCCCACTGATAAAGAAATGATCAGTCTATAATGTTAATGGTAGGTTTATTTGAACAGTGAGAGACAGAATAACAACAAAAAAAATCCAGAAAAACACACGTCAAAAATGTTATAAATTGATTTGCATTTTAATGAGGGAAATTCGCTTGAATTCCGCGGTCCGGTTCCCAATGTGAATGCAAAACTCTCCAGGTTCGCTTGTCATTATTCCTGCACCGCACACTAGACTACAGCAACACCGTTTTCCCTGCCATAACCCCTCACATTGGTGCCACAAAAGAGAGATGATGTGCAGGTTCGCAGGGGGAAAAAAGTGTGGTTGTTGGATGTTGATTAGCGATTGTCAAGGATGCACAGAAATTCCAAAATGTGTGGATTTTTTTGTTCAGATTATTTATTCGCAAAATGTGAACTATAGGCTAAGAGAGCTTCATAAACTGTTTATTGATTGTGGGGTTAGGAATAGTGTGAGAAGACAACCTATTTGGTGAGAATCACAACATAGGGTACAAAATCTATTCTAGCTCTTAAAGGGGCAGTAGCCTGTACAATTTCAATTACAACATTATATTGCTATTTATTCTGTTAGCAAACAAATGTGCATGTTAATAGTATCTTCAGATTGCATTTAATTAAAATGAGACATAATTGTAATCTATTAGCTACAGTCCAATAACCAATTCTGATTGAATGGCTTGTCCTGCACTTTGTAAAAATCCAGAGTGCATGTAGGAAAAAGATCTTGGCTCCTTTCTAAACATAGCAATGTGAATGCAAAGAGGACTCGGTCCACAAACTAGGGGAAGTGAACTGGCAAACGAGTTGAGTCCTCATTCAAAGGCAGTGTGAATACAAAGAGAACTGAGTCCTTTCGTTTTATGTTCTTTTTTACCCCAGCTCACTTTAAAGAGGACTGTATGTGAAAACACCGTTAAATAATCCCACAGCACCCCATCACACCTTCTCCTTACCCACCCAAATAATAAAGTAATGCCTTTCGTGAAGTAACACTCGCAGTTGACCCCCCCTTACTAGCTCTGACTTTGCTGATAGCTACTTTATTGAGGAAAAATGTACTTACTATGACATGTGGTTGTCCCACCTAGCTATCTCTGTTTTGGAGTGCCTGCTAAATGACTAAAATGTAAAAATGTAATATATTGAATTCCAGTCTCTGCGTTCATACAGTAGGCATTTCTTATTAAAGATGGAAGCTTCATTCTGGGCCTGGAGAGCGCCACTGATATCTTTCTGGGCTTACTGACATGTTTCTGTGTTTTGACTGAAAACATTTTACTGTACCTTTGCCATCTACCTCTCCTGGACGTGGATCCCGGGTTGTATCTGTAAGGACACATTCAGTGAGCATCAATTCAACATCCATCCTATTCTGTGATCATATGATACAGAGTGATATCAATAACCTCAACCTGTAAATGCTATGCAAGACAACCCTAACTGTATATGGTTTCTTTATTGTTCATTGGTCTTCCTCGTGGTCCAGTCGCACCAGCGGGGATAGATACTGCTGCCCTACTGCTGGAAACTACATCTGGTGTCACAGAACGTACGTGACACGCTGAAGCCGAAGACTCCCTTGTAGTCCTTCAGCAGCTTCTTTAGCAGAGTGCTCTTCCCTGCCCCTGAGGGGCCGCTCAGAACAACCGGCCTGGGTCCTTCCATAACACTGAGGAGAGGGAGAGGAGGGTTGAATAAAGTGAAAAACATTAAGCATGTGAAAAGTTATACTTTACATTGAATAGTGAAAGCTTGTTCTCAATTGAACTAACTAGTTTTCTATTAAAAATGTGTGGCTGTGATATGCATAATAACAAATTGCTTCTTACGAATTGCATTTTTCTTTCTTGGTCGACTGAACCTTCGTTATTTCCTGTTGAGACAAGTATAAGAATATTAAGTGTAGTTACAAACCCATCACATAAATATGACTCAACACTTACTGCCGACCACAGGAGATTGGTGGCACCGTAATTGTGGACGACGGGCTTGTGGTAATGGTTGGAGCGGAATATTTGGAATGATATCAAATACATCAAACTCATGGTTTCCATGCGTTTGATACCATTCAATTAACTCCGTTTCAGCCATTATTATGAGCCGTCCTCCCCTCAGCAGCCTCCACTGCTACCGACTGACTGACAATTAGAGAATTATACTTTGTCCCCATACTACATGCAGACAACAATCCTCTTCAGACTCACCTCAATAAGAACACTTTGCAACTTGTCATACGCCTCCTCTAAGTCATCATTGACTATAAGCACGTCAAACACTCCTGGCTCGTTGCCTGAAATAGAAGTGATAAATTATGAAAGCTCTTCTCAAATCATTGTTAAAGGCATAGCATGGATAATGTGTTGTTCCATCCATATTCTCCAAACATTTGTAGTATGGCCATGTCTACATAGGACAGTAAAGGGGACCTACTGAGCTCCATGTCAACTCGCGCTGCCTCCAGACGCTTCTGCAGACTCTCCTCTGTCTCAGTATTTCTGTCCCTCAGACGCTTTTCCTGTAAACATCAATGGTCCCCAAATGTATTACAATTTGTACATTTCAAGAGTCTCATATCACGACCTCAAGGATGACCAGCCCGGTCTTATAGACTAGACGTAACATAGTCAACGGAAATCCAGGACACTGAAATTAGTATGCTATGTTACGTTTGGTATGGTTACATAAGACCTATGGTTACCTACGCAAAAAACAAAAGTATGTAGATTGATCGCGGTGGATAGGTGGGTGTATAACGTGACTGTCTATCAATCCAAAGGTTGCGAGTTTTAATCTCACCATTGACATCTTTAGCATTTTAGTAACTTTTCAACTACTTAATACTTTTTAGCTACTTAGCATGTTAGCTAACCCTTCCCCTAACTTCAACCCTTTTGGCTAGCCCTTCACCTAACCCTAAGCTTAACCCTTTAACCTAACTCCCAACCTTAACCCTAACCCTTTAGCCTAGCTAACATTAGTCAGCTACCTACCTATTTAGAATTCGTTACATATCATACATTTTGCAAAATCATAACATAGTGAATTTTTCTAATTCATAACATATTGTATGTTATGCAAATTCATTACATATGATACAAATTATAATTCGGAACATATATGAAATTGGTGATAGACATCCACAAACTAATACATACCAAAATAAACATAACATATACTAAATTGAGTGGCTCGGATTTACTAAATGCTCTGAGACCAGGTTGGGTTGACATGTCTAAGGATTATTATCATATAGAGAAAATAATAGGGGTCCAAACTCAAAACCTTAAGAAACGCCAAAATACAGTAAAACTCTCTGCGTTGTATGATTGTTGACTAGTTACATAGTTTACGGACGCAGAGCCACGATAGTCTATTCCATTGTGACATATATCTGCACCTCAATAAGAGTATATCAAATGAGTTCGTAAATGTTTTCTAATGGACCATGCGGACTATGACAGCTCTGAACTCTGAATTGGACTTTACCAGGATCTCAATAGAGGGGGGCTGGATAGAAACATAGATGGGGTCCAGATCAGTCTCCTTGATGTTCCTCACTCCCTGGATCTCCACATCTAAGATGCAGATGAGGCCCTTGGCCCTCACGTCATCTACAGAAGACTTGCTGTGTAGAAAATAGACAACATAAATGATGCTCATTAATTGTTTCAGGATCCCATTGAACAGCACAAGAACGCACCTTTCCACCTACATATGTACAATGGGCTTATAAAAGGGGATGGGGAGTGACATTAGACCAGTGACTATTCCTCAAATGCTACAGAATAGCTAGGGTAAGAGGATAGTAACATTAATCATAACACCAAAAGCTAATATCAGGGTTCAGAGGTTCAGATTAAGAGTGACACTGCAGGTGCTGAGTTCTGTGTGCTATCAAGTGCTATCCTGATATGTACAGTGCATTCAGAAAGTATTCAGACCCCTTGAATTCTTCCACATTTTGTTGCATTACAGGCTTATTCTAAAATTTATTAAATCTTTTTTTTTCACTCACCAATCTACACACAATATCCCATAATGACGAAGCAAAAACAGGTTTATAGAAATGTTTCTAAATTAATTTAAATAAAAATGTATTCAGACCCTTTACTCAGTAATTTGTTGAAGCACCTTTGGCAGCGTCTCAAGTCTTCTTGGGTATGATGCAATAACATCTGCTTAACATGTGTATGTGGCCAATAAAATTTGATTTGATTCGATTTTTAAGCTTGGCATACCTGTATTTGGGGAGTTTCTCCCATTCTTCTCTGCAGATCCTCTCAAGCTCTGTCAGGTTGGATGTGGAGCGTTGCTGCAGGTCTCTCCAGAGATGCTCGATTGGGTTCAAGTATGGGGTCTGGCTGGGCCACTCATGGACATTCTGAGACTTGTCCCGAAGCCACTCCTGCGTTGTCTTAGCTGTGTGCTTAGGGTCATTGTCCTGTTGGAAGGTGAACCTTCACCCCAGTCTGAAGTCCTGGGCGCTCTGGAGCAGGTTTTCATCAATGACCTTTCTGTACTTGATCTTTGTTTATCTTTCCCTCAATCCTGACTAGTCTCCCAGTCAGTGCCACTGAAAAACAACCCCACAGCATGATGCTGCCACCACCATGCTTCCCCATGGGGATGGTGCCGGGTTTCCTCCAGATGTGACACTTGCTATTCAGGCCAAAGTGTTCAACATTGGTTTCTTCAGACCAGAGAATCTTGTTTCGCATGGTCTGAGAGTCTTTAGGTGTCTTTTGGCAAACTCCAATCGGGCTGACATTTTACTGAGGAGTGGCTTCCGTCTGGCCACTCTACCATAAAGGCCTGATTGGTGGAGTGCTGCTGAGATGGTTGTCCTTCTGGAAGGTTCTCTCATCTCCACATAGGTTCTCTGGAACACTGTCATAGTAACCATCAGGTTGCTCCCCCGATTGCTCAATTCGGCTGGGCGGCCAGCTCTAGGAGGAGTCTTGGTAGTTCAAAACTTCTTCCATTTAAAAATGATGTAGACCATTGTGTTCTTGAGGATCGTCAATGCTGCAGAAATGTTTGGTACCCTTCCCCAGATCTGTGCCTCAACACAGTCCTTTCTCTGGGCACTACAGACATTTCCTTTGATCTCATGGCTTGGTTGTTGCTTTTACATGCACTGTGAACTGCGGGACATTATAAAGACAGGTGTGTGCCTTTCCAAATTTTGTATTTATTTTTTATTTCACCTTTATTTAACCAGGTAGGCAAGTTGAGAACAAGTTCTCATTTACAATTGCGACCTGGCCAAGATAAAGCAAAGCAGTTCGACACATACAACAACACAGAGTTACACATGGAGTAAAACAAAGATACAGTCAATAATACAGTAGAAAAATAAGTCTATATACAATGTGAGCAAATGAGGTGAGATAAGGGAGGTAAAGGCAAAAAAGGCCATGGTGGCAAAGAAAATACAATATAGCAAGTAAAACACTGGAATGGTAGATTTGTAGTGGAAGAAAGTGCAAAGTAGAAATAGAAATAATGGGGTGCAAAGGAGCTAAATAAATAAATACAGTAGGGGAAGAGGTAGTTCTTTGGGCTAAATTATAGATGGGCTATGTACAGGTGCAGTGATCTGTGAGCTGCTCTTACAGCTGGTGCCTAAAGCTAGTGAGGGAGATAAGTGTTTCCAGTTTCAGAGATTTTTGTAGTTCGTTCCAGTCATTGGCAGCGGAGAACTGGAAGGAGAGACGGGCAAAGGAGGAATTGGCTTTGGGGGTGACCAGAGAGATATATCTGCTGTAGCGCGTGCTACAGGTGGGTGCTGCTATGGTGACCAGTGAGCTGAGATAAGGGGGGACTTTACCTAGCAGGGTCTTGTAGATGACCTGGAGCCAGTGGGTTTGGCAACAAGTATGAAGCGAGGGCCAGCCAACGAGAGCGTACAGGTCGCAGTGGTGGGTAGTATATGGGGCATTGGTGACAAAACGGATGGCACTGTGATAGACTGCATCCAGTTTATTGAGTAGGGTATTGGAGGCTATTTTGTAAATGACATCGCCGAAGTCGAGGATAGGTAGGATGGTCAGTTTTACGAGGGTATGTTTGGCAGCATGAGTGAAGGATGCTTTGTTGCGAAATAGGAAGCCAATTCTAGATTTAACTTTAGATTGGAGATGTTTGATGTGAGTCTGGAAGGAGAGCTTACAGTCTACCAGACACCTAGGTATTTGTAGTTGTCCACATATTCTAAGTAAGAACCGTCCAGAGTAGTGATGCTGGACGGGCGGGCAGGTGCGGGCAGCGATCGGTTGAAGAGCATGCATTTAGTTTTACTTGTATTTAAGAGCAGTTGGAGGCTACGGAAGGAGAGTTGTATGGCATTGAAGATCATCTGGAGGGTTGTTAACACAGTGTCCAAAGAAGGGCCAGAAGTATACAGAATGGTGTCGTCTGTGTAGAGGTGGATCAGAGACTCACCAGCAGCAAGAGCGACATCATTGATGTATACAGAGAAAAGAGTTGGCCCAAGAATTGAACCCTGTGGCACCCCCATAGAGACTACCAGAGGCCTGGACAACAGGCCCTCCGATTTGACACGTTGAACTCTATCAGAGAAGTAGTTAGTGAACCAGGCGAGGCAATCATTTGAGAAACCGAGGCTATTGAGTCTGCCAATGAGGATGTGGTGATTGACAGAGTCGAAAGCCTTGGCCAGGTCAATGAATACGGCAGCACAGTATTGTTTCTTATCGATGGCGGTTACGATATCGTTTAGGACCTTGAGCGTGGCTGAGGTGCACCCATGACCAGCTCTGAAACCAGATTGCATAGCGGAGAAGGTGCGGTGGGATTCGAAATGGTCGGTAATTTGTTTGTTGACTTGGCTTTCAAAGACCTTAGAAAGGCAGGGTAGGATAGATATAGGTCTGTAGCAGTTTGGGTCAAGAGTGTCCCCTCCTTTCAAGAGGGGGATGACAGCAGCTGCTTTCCAATCTTTTGGAATCTCAGACGACACGAATGAGAGGTTTAACAGGCTAGTAATAGGGGTTGCAACAATTTCGGCAGATCATTTTAGAAAGAAAGGGTCCAGATTGTTTAGCCCGGCTGATTTGTAGGGGTCCAGATTTTGCAGCTCTTTCAGAACATCAGCTGACTGGATTTGGGAGAAGGAGAAATGGGGAAGGCTTGGGCGAGTAGCTGTGGGGGGTGCAGTGCTATTGACCGCGGTAGGGGTAGCCAGGTGGAAAGCATGGCCAGCCGTAGAAAAATGCTTATTGAAATTCTCAATTATAGTGGATTTATCGGAGGTGACAGAGTTTCCTATCCTCAGTGCAGTGGGCAGCTAGGAGGAGGTGTTCTTATTCTCCATGGACTTTAGTGTCCCAGAACTTTTTTGAGTTTGTGTTGCAGGAAGGAAATTTCTGCTTGAAAAAGCTAGCCTTGGCTTTTCTAACTGCCTGTGTATATTGGTTTCTAACTTCCCTGAAAAGTTGCATATCACGGGGGCTGTTCCATGCTAATGCAGAACGCCACAGGATGTTTTTGTGTTGGTTAAGGGCAGTCAGGTCTGGAGAGAACCAAGGGCTATATCTGTTCCTGGTTCTAAATTTCTTGAATGGGGCGTGCTTATT
The DNA here is from genome assembly GCF_965601325.2 of Salmo salar. Lineage (NCBI taxonomy): Eukaryota > Metazoa > Chordata > Actinopteri > Salmoniformes > Salmonidae > Salmo > Salmo salar. Next base: position 49,665,580 of record NC_138306.1, on the reverse strand, counting down.
TAAGATGGTGAGGAAGGCATTTAAAAAAAATAGCCAGGCATCCTCTACTGACGGGATGAGGTCAATATCCTTCCAGGATACCCGGGCCAGGTCGATTAGAAAGACTTCCTCGCTGAAATGTTTCAGGGAGCGTTTGACAGTGATGAGTGGAGGTCGTTTGACCGCTGACCCATTACAGATGCAGGCAATGAGGCAGTGATCGCTGAGATCTTGGTTGAAAACAGCAGAGGTGTATTTAGAGGGCAAGTTGGTTAGGATGATATCTATGAGGGTGCCCATGTTTACGGCTTTGGGGTGGTACCTGGTAGGTTCATTGATAATTTGTGTGAGATTGAGAGCATCAAGCTTAGATTGTAGGATGGCTGGGGTGTTAAGCATGTTCCAGTTTAGGTCACCTAGCAGCACGAGCTCTGAAGATAGATGGGGGGCAATCAGTTCACATATGGTGTCCAGAGCACAGCTGGAGGCAGAGGGTGGTCTATAGCAGGCGGCAACGGTGAGAGACTTGTTTTTAGAGAGATGGATTTTTAAAAGTAGAAGTTCAAATGGTTTGGGTACAGACCTGGATAGTAGGACAGAACTCTGCAGGCTATCTCTGCAGTAGATTGCAACACCCGCTCCTTTGGCCGTTCTATCTTGTCTGAAAATGTTGTAGTTAAATCATGTCCAATCAATTGAATTTACCTCAGGTGGACTCCAATCAAGTTGTAGAAACATCTCAAGGATGATCAGTGGAAACAGGATGCACCTGAGCTCAATTTCTAATCTCATAGCAAAGGGTCTTAATACTTATGTAAATTATGTTTTCGCTTTGTCATTATGGGATATTGTGTGTAGATTGAGGAACATTTTTTAATTTAATCCATTTTAGAGTAAGGGTGTAACATAACAAAATGTGGAAAAGGGGAAAAGGTCTGAACCCTTTCTGAATGCAGTGTATAATGGAGGATAAAGGTCATTCTGTCCCCGGCCTGTCTCTTTGCTAATCCAGGTATTAATGGACCAGCACTAAAAGATATCTTTACAAAGCCATGACAGGAGAATACCCTACTGGATTCTAGTCACCAGTGGAGCAAATACTCTGATTGTTCATTTTGATGTATCAATATCACCGGTAGGGCAACATAAAACCCAATCAACTAGCATACTGTTCCAAAACTCCAGTAATGTTCCCAACATTTTTCAGAAATCCAGGTTGGAGAGTTGTATTTCCTGGTTAGTCCCTCCTGATTCCAGGAATCCTCCATCTGGGATTTTTTGAAAGCCTGAGAATTTTGGGAAAATCACCAGAAATTTGCAACCCTACATGTAAGATATTTTGGTGTCAACAGGTTATCAACATGTACTCTACCTTGTTCCATACAGGTTGCCGGAAAACTCAGCATTCTCAATGTATTTCCCATCATCAATATCCTCCTGCATAGCCTCCCTGTTTGAGAAGTGGTAATCTTCAAATGGACAGGAGAGGAGAATGATCAATTCATTGTCAATCAGGCTTGAAAGCAGATTTGAAGTTACAAAACCAGCTTGATTCAAATCCAGGAGAGCATCACTGATATCCTTCTTGGTTTACTGACATGATCTGTGTGCAAGGATTGACGCTGGTTGACGAGAAGCAGGTACAGGGAGTGAACATTTAATTTAGCAATGGACATGGAACAGGACAAGACAGCGTCTGGAAATGAACACATAGTAATGACATTAATGCTCACACAGGGAACAAACGGGGGCGCAGACAGGAATAGGGAAGGCAATCAACAAAGTGAAGGAGTCCAGGTGAGTCCAGTGAGCGCTAATGAGCGTAATGATGGTGACAGGTGTGCGTAATGAAGGGAAGTCTGGCACCCTCGAGCGCCAGAGAGGGAGAGCGGGAGCAGGCGTGACACTGTGTTTATGAGTCAGAGAATGTTACTGTACCTTTGCCATCTACCTCTCCTGGACGTGGGTCCCGTGTTGTATCTGTAAGGACACATTCAGTGAGCATCTGTTAGGTTCTTATTTTTCAGAGTAAATAACCCACGGACACTAGAGAAGCTTTAACCAAGTTTAATTCTTCCCAAAGGTTCTGTACAGCTGTAATTCAGACAGCAAAACATTTCTCTCCATCACAGTTATATACATCCTACTTAAGACACTCCCTCTCTCTAATCCTTACATTTATGGTTCTACAGGAAGAGGGTTAAAAGGGAAACAGGATACCAAACCTTTATAACTCCCTGATGAGAATCTGTCCTCACCTCCTGACCTCAACCCCTCTTTCATCTAATCCACAGATGTCCATCTGTCTTTCCTGTATCAACATGGTGGTCTGCTCCCGTCCCCCAACACATTCCAAAACATTCCACAGCTATCTGTCTTTCTACAGATATTCTATGCTTCTTCTCTATCATTTATTTAATATTTCAATGTTCAAACTGTCGAATCCAACAGCCTCAACATTCATCATCCATCATCAACACCATTCATCAACCTCCATCATCAACATCCATCATCAACCTCCATCATCAACATCCATCATCCACAACCATCATCAACCTCCATCATCAACATCCATCATCAACATCCATCATCCACATCCATCATCAACCTCCATCATCAACATCCATCATCAACATCCATCATCAACCTCCATCATCAACATCCATCATCAACCTTCATCATTAACATCCATCATCAACATCCATCATCAACATCCATCATCAACCTCCATCATCAACATCCATCATCAACCTCCATCATCAACATCCATCATCAACATCCATCATCAACCTCCATCATCAACATCCATCATCAACATCCATCATAAACCTCCATCACCAACATTCATCATCAACATCCATCATCAACCTCCATCATCAACATCCGTCAGCGACATCCGTCAGCGACATCCATCATTGACATCCATCATCGACATCTATCATCAACATCCATCATCAACATCCATCATCCACAACCATCATAAACCTCCATCATCAACATCCATCACCAACATTCATCATCAACATCCATCATAAACCTCCATCATCAACCTCCATCATCAACCTCCATCATCAACCTCCATCATCAACATCCATCATCAACATCCATCATCAACCTCCATCATCAACATCCATCATCAACATCCGTCAGCAACATCCATCATTGACATCCATCATCGACATCTATCATCAACATCCATCATCAACTCCTGGTCATAAGGAAGGCTAACAACAACCTCAAAGATGTGCATTCAAAGACATGCCAGCCGACCGTAAAGGTATGCCGTTTCTGTAGTGTTCAGTGGTCTACATTGCAGCCAACAAGAAGAGGAATGGAGATAGAGGACATCCCTGTCTCGTACCAGTCAGCAGAACCATAACTAGTTATAATTGTGGTTGGATATGGATTGGATACAGAGCTATCCCACATCAAAATCCTTTGACAAACTTGGCCTAGAGTTTGATAAGGCTGAGAGTACCGATAGATAGGGCTTAGTGCTGTCCCACTTCCTCCCAGACAGGATATTGGGGTAGGAGCCAGAAACACAAACGTACGTGACACGCTGAAGCCGAAGACTCCATCATAATCCCTCAGTAGCATCTTCATAAGAGTGCTCTTCCCTGCCCCTGAGGGGCCGCTCAGAACAACCGGCCTGGGTCCTTCCATAACACTGGAGGAGAGGGAGAGAGGAAGTACAATGAAAGATACAGTGAAAAACCTTTCATACTGTCACATAGTGTTCATTTAGCTATACATTTGCTAAACATTTTTGGGTCATTTGGGCATTAAATTAAAACATGCTAACTTTTGGACAAAAATGCTAAAGTTAGCATTTGTGCAAGCAGCCAGGTAAACAGAAAAAAAGACATTACTCTCTCTCTTTGTCCAAAGAGTATTTATAGGGTAACCAATATGCAATTTTGTAATTTGGGTGAACAATGCCTTTATACAGTTTTTTAGGTATGTATGTAAACAAATCTTTCCACTACTGATTTCTGAGAAAGCTATGTACTAGATACTTATACGTAAACAGTGCAGTTTTAGTTTGACCTCTACATGGATCTTGTGCTTTTGTTTTAGTGGATTACCTAGGAGATCTGTATTGGCTGCACCAGTCCACTCATTAACTCCGATGCCTTGACGTCAAAGTGTTAGTCTAACTCTCATTGAAGTCTGAAGACTGGTGCGTGTAGCCTTTCACTTTCAGTAGCCTACTGCTGTCTAGCCTGACACTACCAAAACAGTTACAGATATACCAAACAAAAGGGAATCAAGCACTATCAGGTTTTCTTCTGTAACCTTCAAAATAACCCTCTCCTGCCCAGATTAATTCTGGCTAACTCCACTCTCAGGAGCCAATCTGTTTAGAGTGCTTGGAGGGTAACCAGCTAGCGAGCCTATAGCTGAGCAGCTCTCCCTTCGGTCCCAGGCGCTAGAGCTAATCCACTGATCCAGGGAATAAACTAATCTGATTGAATGGCTACGGCTACGGCACAATGATATATGGGGGGACAGCCATGGGACTGCACATCAGGACCACACAAGGACCACACATCGAGAGTGTCAAGACGTTAAAGGGTTAAACACAACACCCACAGAAACCTGAAGAGAATATCCAGTAAATTGCCTGACTGTTTAATCTAGCAGACGGTTATAATCACTTCTATAATGTAGCTCATGCATGTGCTGCCATTCTAATAACACTCTGTTAGCACTATGGGAATTATGTAATTCTTCCATGAAACCAACATTATGGTTATAGAAAATTCATAAATAAGTAGGAATGCACTTTGATGAAGCAGATTGGATGATAGGACTTTGTAAAAGGGATTAGGAATAGATTTCACGGTCCAGTACAGACAAGTACCATGCTCGTCTTTTACTTAAGTCAATCCGGGCCAATGAGGTTGATTAATAGAAACTGGGCCAAATGGAACACCCGGCACTGAGCTGCGTCAACACTGTATGTCTGCATCAAGACCATATATCTGCATGCAGAAAGTCACATTGGTTGGTTTATTGTGACTCTGACAATAAGGACATTTCCAGATATAAACCATGTTCAAATAGGCGAATTTCAAGTCAATCAGCAGTAGCAAAACATTCGAGGTGACAGGCGGATCGCTCTTCATTCTATTGGTGAAATGACATTGTTGCTGACATTAGAGTCAATGCCTAATCAGGCAGTCTGACCTATTTTGAGTCCTGGTTGACTCTCTATATCAATGTGGTCCTGAAAATTCAATGATGTTGCATGGGTATAGCACACTGAAGACTGTCAAACGGATTGACTTATTTAATTGGAGGGGATACCAGAATCCACTCTAAAATATCCATAGACCATTAAACCATCACAACCTAGATTCCTGTCTGCTGACCGTAGCTGGGCTTTTTGGTGAAAAGTGCTATGGGATTATTGGCCATAATTGAATAATTAAGTAAAGGGTTTATTGCCTACCCCTTAAAAGGACACAACTTCCCAAAGACAACAAAACTGGTACTGCATGTAGGTACCTGATATTATACCAAATCATTGTATAACTTTTGTCAATATTTAGGTGCATCTTACTTACGCACAAAACGTATATATCCAAGCACAGCAACAAAAGAACACTGAAGGACAGTACCATAACATACAAACTGTTTACAAGTTGCTACTCCAAATATGAATAATAACATCACCTGTTTCTGACTTCAAAACATCTATATGGAGTCCATAAACACTAGTATAGTTAGTAAGTTCCGGTTTAAATTGATTACTAAAGACAGACCGCTTGATGTACTCTAGGTATGTCCCTGCTACCCTGCACTCTTAGAAAAAAAGGTGCTATCTAGAACCTGGCTATCCCCATAGGAGAACCCTGTCCCATAGGAGAACCCTTTGAAGAACTATGTTTGGTTGCAGATAGAACCCTTTTAGTTCCATGTAGAACCCTTTCTACAGAAGGTTCTACACGGAACCCAAAAGGGTTGTAGCTGGAACCAAAAAAGGTTCTCCTATGGGGACAGCCGAAGAACCCTTTTGGAACCCTTTTCTCGAAAAGTATACAGCTATGTCTGTCCTACAGTATATTAGCTATGCCTGTCCTACAGTATATTAGCTATGCCTGTCCTACAGTATATTAGCTATGTCTGTCCTACAGTATATTAACTATGCCTGTCCTACAGTATATTAGCTATGCCTGTCCTACAGTATATTAGCTATGTCTGTCCTACAGTATATTAGCTATGTCTGTCCTACAGTATATTAGCTATGTCTGTCCTACAGTATATTAACTATGCCTGTCCTACAGTATATTAGCTATGCCTGTCCTACAGTATATTAACTATGTCTGTCCTACAGTATATTAGCTATGTCTGTCCTACAGTATATTAGCTATGCCTGTCCTACAGTATATTAGCTATGTCTGTCCTACAGTATATTAGATATGCCTGTCCTACAGTATATTAGCTATGTCTGTCTACAGTATATTAACTATGTCTGTCCTACAGTATATTAGATATGTCTGTCCTACAGTATATTAGCTATGTCTGTCCTACAGTATATTAGCTATGTCTATCCTACAGTATATTAGCTATGTCTATCCTACAGTATATTAGCTATGTCTATCCTACAGTATATTAGCTATGTCTATCCTACAGTATATTAGCTATGCCTGTCCTACAGTATATTAGCTATGTCTGTCCTACAGTATATTAGCTATGTGTATCCTACAGTATATTAGCTATGCCTGTCCTACAGTATATTAGCTATGTCTGTCCTACAGTATATTATCTGTCTGTCCTACAGTATATTAACTATGCCTGTCCTACAGTATATTAGCTATGTCTGTCCTACAGTATATTAGCTATGTCTATCCTACAGTATATTAGCTATGCCTGTCCTACAGTATATTAGCTATGTCTGTCCTACAGTATATTAGCTATGTCTGTCCTACAGTATATTAGCTATGTCTGTCCTACAGTATATTAGCTATGCCTGTCCTACAGTATATTAGCTATGCCTGTCCTACAGTATATTAGCTATGCCTGTCCTACAGTATATTAGCTATGCCTGTCCTACAGTATATTAGCTATGCCTGTCCTACAGTATATTAGCTATGTCTGTCCTACAGTATATTAGCTATGTCTGTCCTACAGTATATTAGCTATGCCTGTCCTACAGTATATTAGCTATGTCTGTCCTACAGTATATTAGATATGCTTGTCCTACAGTATATTAGCTATGTCTGTCTACAGTATATTAACTATGTCTGTCCTACAGTATATTAGATATGTCTGTCCTACAGTATATTAGCTATGTCTGTCCTACAGTATATTAGCTATGTCTATCCTACAGTATATTAGCTATGTCTATCCTACAGTATATTAGCTATGTCTATCCTACAGTATATTAGCTATGCCTGTCCTACAGTATATTAGCTATGTCTGTCCTACAGTATATTAGCTATGTGTATCCTACAGTATATTAGCTATGCCTGTCCTACAGTATATTAGCTATGTCTGTCCTACAGTATATTATCTGTCTGTCCTACAGTATATTAACTATGCCTATCCTACAGTATATTAGCTATGTCTGTCCTACAGTATATTAGCTATGTCTATCCTACAGTATATTAGCTATGCCTGTCCTACAGTATATTAGCTATGTCTGTCCTACAGTATATTAGCTATGTCTGTCCTACAGTATATTAGCTATGTCTGTCCTACAGTATATTAGCTATGCCTGTCCTACAGTATATTAGCTATGCCTGTCCTACAGTATATTAGCTATGCCTGTCCTACAGTATATTAGCTATGCCTGTCCTACAGTATATTAGCTATGCCTGTCCTACAGTATATTAGCTATGGCTGTCCTACAGTATATTAGCTATGTCTGTCCTACAGTATATTAGCTATGCCTGTCCTACAGTATATTAGCTATGCCTGTCCTACAGTATATTAGCTATGCCTGTCCTACAGTATATTAACCATGCCTGTCCTACAGTATATTAGCTATGCCTGTCCTACAGTATATTAGCTATGCCTGTCCTACAGTATATTAGCTATGCCTGTCCTACAGTATATTAGCTATGCCTGTCCTACAGTATATTAGCTATGCCTGTCCTACAGTATATTAGCTATGTCTGTCCTGCATTGTTAAAGTTGTATATTTGTCTTACCTTCTCTCAGTGGCAGTACTGTGTGGCTGTAGAGGAGGTGTCTCAGAGTGACTGGGATGGAGGAGAGAGCTTGTACGGGTGTTTGAGGTGTGTGTGAGAGGTGTGTCTAGGTTGTGTGTGTGTGTGTGTGTGTGTGTGTGTGTGTGTGTGTGTGTGTGTGTGTGTGTGTGTGTGTGTGTGAGACCTGTGGCTAGGTGTGTGTTTGTCACACTGATTGACAGAGACAGCTTACTGTCAGCATCAATTACCACCTCCTCCCATCAGCTCATCAGACATTTGCACACCGGCATGCTGGCCTTGTTTATCTGCGGTGTCTAAACAGGTAGCGGCTTAATTACTTCAGGTCATCATGACTGGCTCCGTTGGCTGTATCTTCCCCACACTTAAGTCCTCACAGCTCTGTCAGAACAGTGTAGCCAGTACCTCTCTTATTCCGTTGGTTGACCAATGTAGTCTCAGGCCGTCATTGTAAATAAGAATTTGTTCTTAACTGACTTGCCTAGATAAATAAAGGTTAAATTAATAAAAATTTAAAAAACACTGGTCAAGAACGTTGTCCTCAGCTCTTTGCTACCAAACACTGTTTAATGATAAACCTTAATGAAGGAGGAAATGTGATTAAGGGTAACAACAGGCATCCCGTCATCTACTTTAAGTACCACAGACACAGTCAGAGGTATAGACCGTGTTTTTTTTGTTTTGTTTTGTTTTTTGTTTTGTGGGTAGATCAGCTTTAATATTGCAGATAGATTGTGGCTTCTATCAATGTAATTGTCTGCATTATTTCCGATCCCCATATATTTTTGGGGTAAATGTATATATTATTTTAAATATGTATTTTTTAAATATATTTTCCTTCTTTATCATTTTCAACCTAACCCTACCACCCCCCCCTTAATTGGAGTAAATTAATGGACAACAATACTTAGGTTTCCACATCCAGCTACATATATTTCACAGACAGTATATTTTCCATTAGTTATCTTTTGTTTGTTTTTAGTCCCATCCTTCAGCTACCCTCAACCCCTCCCTCTCTGAAGACCATCCAATTTCTAGCTGCCATATACACTACGGTTCAAAAGTTTAGGGTCACTTAGAAATGTCCTTGTTTTTGAAAGAAAAGCAATTTTTTTTGTTCATTAAAATAACATCAAATTGATCATAAATACAGTGTAGACATTGTTAATGTTGTAAATGACTATTGTAGCTGGAAAATGTAATATCCACATAGGTGTACAGAGGCCCATTATCATCAACCATCACTCCTGTGTTCCAATGGCACGTTGTGTTAGCTAATCCAAGCTTATCATTTTAAAAGGCTAATTGATCATTAGAAAACACTTTTGCAATTATGTTAGCATAGCTGAAAACTGTTGTTCTGATTAAGAAGCAATACAACTGGCCTTCTTTAGACGAGTTGAGTATCTGGAGCATCAGCATTTGTGGGTTCGAATTACAGGCTCAAAATGGCCAGAAACAATTAACTTTCTTCTGAAACTCGTCAGTCTATTCTTGTTCTGAAAAATGAAGTCTATTCCATGCGAGAAATTGCTAAAAAACTGAAGATCTCGTACAATGCTGTGTACTACTCCCTTCTCAGAACAGCGCAAACTGGCTCTAACCAGAATAGAAAGAGGAGTGGGAGGCCCAGGTGCACAACTGAGCAAGAAGACAAGTACATTAGAGTGTCTAGTTTGAGAAACAGATGCCTCACAAGTCCTCAACTGGCAGCTTCATGAAATAGTACCTACAAAAGACCAGTCTCAACATCAACAGTAAAGAGGCGACTCCGGGATGCTGGCCTTCTAGGCAGAGTTCCAAAGAAAAAGCCATATCTCAGACTGGCCAATAAAAGAAAAAGATTATGATGGGCAAAAGAACACAGACACTGGCCAGCATCCCGGAGTCGCCTCTTCACTGTTGACGTTGAGACTGGTGTTTTGTGGGTACTATTTAATGAAGCTGATGTTTCCAGCTACAACAGTTATTTACAACATTAACAATGTCTACACTGTATTTCTGAACAATTTGATGTTATTTTGATGGACAAAAAAAATATGATTTTCTTTCAAAAACAAGGACATTTCTAAGTGACCCCAAACTTTTGAACGATAGTGTATATTTCCACTGTGCTGTGATGTTTCACAAAAGTTCTGAACCTTTCTATTTTCAAAGTTTTTACAGATTGTAAATTAAAGATAAACACTTTTGCTAAGACTGTTATTATATTATTGATCGATTGACTCTGACCAGCAGTGCTATTTGTTGTGTCTTTTCTGGTGGATGAAACTGAAATTGCAACCAGATTTCTATTGCTTGTTTAAGGAATAGCGATATTTAGGAGATAGACCGTATAGATTTGCAGTCTGTATGTAAGAGGTGGCTGTCCTGTTATGGTTGCAGCTACGTGTGACATTGGTGTCACATAGAGGATTCTTCCAGATGCTCCGCCCCCTCTCTCGGCAGCTGTCAGGTGATGGTACAGTATTACATGTGTTGTTACATGTGACACTGGTGTTACAAACTCAAATCATAGAGGGCCGAGTGTCTGGAGGTTTTCACTCCTCCCTTGTACCTGATTGACGAATTAAGGTCATTGATTAGTTAGTAACTCCCCTCACCTGGTTGTCTAGGTCTGAATTGAGAAGAAAAACCAAACACCAGCAGACAAACGGCCTTGCGGGTTTGACACCCCTGATATAGAGGATGGGTCCTGATGCTACTTGTGCCTTATTGTGAATACTTTTACTTTAGCTCAGCCCATGAAAATAGTTCCCACCTCTGTCTTCCTTCTCTCTCTCCATCCCTCCTTCCTGCCCTAGAGGGTCAGACTCTTAGCTCATATATCCTTTGTCTTGGCAAGAATAGCGGATGGTCATAACCTTAGGGAAGCTCAGAATAGCAGGATTGAATGGGCTAGTCTTGACCTGACCAGGGCTGGACTAATCCTTAAGTGGTCCAATTGTTTCTTAAAGGACAATCACAAACACATATAACAAGGCTCCAGATTGGCCAGATCAACTTGCAAGGGCTGCTTGGCTTTTAATGATGGGACAAATCACAACATAGAGAAGGACAACAGGTCAGGACTTATTCTCGGACAATATTCTTGCCTACAGGTCTTTGAACATCATTTAGATGAAGATAATTCATTAAAACGTCATAATAACTTTCAGAATCAGTAATAATTTATTAACTAAATAAGTAATAGAGTTTTTTTGTTGAAAAATGTAAATGTATATAAATATAACATCAATGATCATTTACAAAGCATTTATAAACATTTATAAGCAGTGGTGGAAAAAGCACTTATTTTTCATACTTGAGTAAAACTAAAGATACCTTAAAAGAAAATGTAAGTAAAGTGAAAGTCACCCAGAAAAAATACTACTTGAGTAAAAGTCTAAAAGTATTTGGTTTTAAATGTACGTAAGTATCAAAAGTTAAAGTATAAATCATTTAAAATGTCTTATATTAAGCAAACCAGACGACACTATTTTATTTTTCCATTTTTATTTACGGATAGCAAGGGGCACAGTTCAACACTCAGACACAATTTACAACAAAGCATTTTTGTTTAGTGATTCTGCCAGATCAGAGGCAGTAGGGATGACCAAGGATGTTCTCTTGAGAAGTGCGTGAATTAGACTATTTTCCTGTCCTGCTAAGTATTCAAACTGTAACGAGTACTTTTGGGTGTCAGGGAAAATGTAACTTGTAAAAAGTACATTGTTTTCTTTCGGAATGTAGTGGAGTAAAAGAAAAGTTGACAAAAATATAAATAGTAAAATAAAGTACAGATACCCCAAAAAACTAGTACCTAAAAGTATTTTTACATAAGTACTTTACACCACTGAGTATAAGCATTTATCATGGCTAACCAGTGTTCATCAAAGTTATAAAAAAGCCAGATTATGGCGGTGATCTTTAACGTTGTACACACATTGCATCTTCAATGATATCTACCTGTATGTTTTCATGTATTTATGCAATAACCAACATCATTAAAAGCCTCATTTTATTTTTGTAACATTTACTAATTACACGTTGTACGCCTGTACAAAGAAACACAACCTCAATGACAAACACAAAATCATTCATCTCAAACTATTACAATTGTTATGTTCACACTTTCCTCCCTTCCTAACTAACTAAAACCACGACTTGATAATAACATGACTGTAAACACAATGGCAGTGTTAATCTATTTCACATACAGTACCAGTCAAAAGTTTGGACACACCTACTCATTCAATGGTTTTTCTTTATTTTTTACTACATTCTACATTGTAAAATAATAGTGAAGACGTCAAAACTAGGAAATAACACATATGGATTCATGTAGTAATCAAAAAAGTGTTAAACAAATCTAAATATATTTTTTAGATTCTTCAAAGTAACCAGCCTTTGCCTTGATGACAGCTTTGCACACTCTTGGCATTCTCTCAACCAGCTTCACCTGGAATGCTTTTCCAACAGTCTTGAAGGAGTTCCCACATATGCTGAGCACTTGGTGGCTGCTTTTCCTTCACTCTGCGGTCCAACTTATCCCAAGCCATCTCCGTTGGGTTGAGGTCAGGTGATTGTGGAGTCCAGGTCATCTGATGCAGCACTCCATCACTCTCCTTCTTGGTCAAATAGTCCTTACACAGCCTGGAGGTGTGTTGGGTCATTGTCTTGTTGAAAAACAAATGATAGTCCCACTAAACGCAAGCCAGATGGGATGGAGTATCGCTGCAGAATGCTGTGGTAGCCATGCTGGTTAAGTGTGCCTTGAATTCTAAATAAATCACAGACAGTGTCACCAGCAAAGCTCCCCTACACAATCACACCTCCTCCTCCATGCTTTACGGTGGGAATTACACATGCAGAGATCATCCGTTCACCTACTCCGCGTCTCACAAAGACACGGCGGTTGGAACCAAAAATCTCAAATTTGGACATCAGACCTAAGGACAGATTTCCACCAGTCTAATGTCCATTGCTCATGTTTCTTGGCCCAAGCAAGTCTCCTCTTCTTATTTGTGTCCTTTAGTAGTGGTTTCTTTGCAGCAATTTGACAATGAAGACCTGATGCATGCAGTCTCCTCTGAATAGTTGATGTTGAGATGTGTCTGTTACTTGAACATTTATTTGGGCTGCAATTTCTGAGGCTGGTACCTCTAATGAACTTATCCTCTGCAGCAGAGGTAACTCTGCGTCTTCCTTTCCTGTGGCGGTCCTCATGAGAGCCAGTTTCATCATAGCGCTTGATGGTTTTTGCGACTGCACTTGAAGAAACTTTCTAAGTTCTTGACATTTTACGGATTGACTGACCTTCATGTCTTGAAGTAATGATGGACTGTCTTTTCTATTTGCTTATTTGAGCTGTTCTTGCCATAATATGGACTTGGTATTTTACCAAATAGGGCTATATTCTGTATACCACCCGTACCTTGTCACAACACAATTGATTGGCTCAAACGCATTAAGAAGGAAAGAAATTCCACAAATTAACTTTTAACAAGGCACACCTGTTAATTGAAATGCATTCCAGGTGACTATCTCATGAAGCTGGTTGAGAGAATGCCAAGAGTCTGCAAAGCTGTCATCAAGGCAACGGGTGGCTACTTTGAAGAATCTCAAATATAAAATATATTTTGATTTGTTTAACAATTTTTTGGTTACTGCATGATTCCATACGTGTAATTTCATAGTTTCGATGTCTTCACTATTATTCTACAATGTAGAAAATAGTAAAAATAAAGAAAAACACTTGACTGAGTAGGTGTGTCCAAACTTTTTACTGATACTGTACATAATTTCAAACATACACAAAACTATTTACATGTGTTTTCTTTTGATATAAACAGACCACTTGTCACACCCTGACCTGAGAGAGAGGGTTTGTTTCTCTATGTGGTTAGGTCAGGGTGTGGAGTGGGCATTCTATGTGTTGTATTTCTTTGTGTTGGGCCAGGTATGGTTCCTAACCAGAGGCAGCTGTCTATCGTTGTCTCTGATTAGGAACCATACTTAGGCAGCCTGTTTTTCCTTTGGGTTTTGTGGGTAGTTGTTTTCCGTTTAGTTGTAAGTACCTGACGGAACTGTCTGCTGTCATTTTTGTTTAATTTGTGAAGTGTTCATTCTTTCATTAAACCACAAGATGAACATATTCCACGCTGCACCTTGGTCTACTTATTTTGATGCCCGTGACACCACTATTATTTTCAAAAGTGTATACCGCTTATAGTTTATAGTCCAAAGAGTATGTCAACCTTGTTTTGATCTAAAGCCATTTTAAATCATTCTTTCAGTGCCTGAGCACTAAGATGACTTTAGTTCTTGTCATTTACGTACGAATTGTAATGGATTGAGCACAGAGTCCTCCTCTTAGAAATGGCTTGGCTCACTAAATGATGAGGTGAGCTTGATACAAATGAATGCCATCTAGGTGGGCAAAGCAAAGGTCAAATGTCAAACCTAAAAGGTCAAATGACATGAAGACTGATCATTGTGCAATACCCAGTCATGGATGGCATTTTGTCATGGGGTGGCCCCCTACTTGGTTTGGGAGGGGGGGTTAGAGGGCAGGTTAAGGTGCAAAGACAAGGGTAATCTCTGACAGGCCAGCTGTCCTTACGTCCCTTTCAAAGATCAAAGGTTAATACTTCAGATGTCCCGCCCCCTCAGGGGCCTGTGCTTCTCTGGCCCTGCCCAGTCACAAAAATACCCGTCTCAGGTCCCCAGGAGAAGTGATGGTGTTACACTGTGGACACAGCTTCTTAGCCCCCTAGGACATAAACACAGCAATTTGAGACTGCTTTGGGCTCAACAAACATCTGTATGAAATGTGTGTGCATTATATTGTGTTGTATGAAAAAAATCGAATGGGCTGTAACCATCAATCAAACTTTATTGTCCCCAAAGGGAAATGTGGGAAGAAAGCAGGGGTAACGTGATAAAAATACAATAGAGTCATGTGTATTATAGCTTTATAGCATTATCTGACAAACATCTTACCAGAGTGCGGAGCCAACACTCCTCACAGTGGGCATGCCAGCACTGGATGGAGGTGAGGGGTGTTGTGTAAGTGTCCTACAGAGAGAGAGAGAGAGGGGGGGAGATAGAAGATGTAAAGAATGAAAAACGACGCGTATGGATGACATTACAGTGCCTCATGCAGCAACACACAGTGAAACACATTCCACATTGTGTGTTAAATGTATCGATTGCATGAAAGACTGTTGTCACTAGATGGTGCTAAGTGCCTGTATCTGCTGTGTCAGTGCAGCTGGAGAGGACAGGTGAGACAAGGACCTAGGAGACCTAGCTGTGGTACATTCCTCAACAGTCCAGATTTAATCAAATGTTCAAAATGTTTATATTTGTTTGCTTTGGGGCTCCATTTTACCCATACTGAAATTCAACTATTCATAACTATGCTTATTGATAGGTTGAATGAAAGGTTCTGTGTGGCTCAGTTGGTAGAGCATGGCACTTGCAAAACCAGCTGTCATCAGGGCAAAGGGTGGCCCTATTCCTGTACTGGGGAACCAGTACAGGAATATGTGTCCACTCTCTACTGTAAGACACTCTGGAATAGAATGTAAATGTCTTAAAAGATACACTTCAGTATTTCTATTGAATTAGCTTGATCCCAGTGCAACAATTTTTTTTTTAACTTTATTTAACTAGGCAAGTCAGTTAAGAACAAATTCTTATTTTCAATGATGGCCTAGGAACAGTGGGTTAACTGCCTGTTCAGGATCAGAACAACAGATTTGTACCTTGGAGACTTGAACTTGCAACCTTTCGGTTACTAGTCCAATGCTCTAAGCACTAGGCTACCCTGCCATCCCAACTCTAGTCACTAGCCTGGTCCCAGACCTGTTAGAGATCTTCCCAACTCCATTGCTCATTGTCAAGCTAAACAATGACAAGGAGTTGGCATGACAGCACAAACAGACTGGGACTCAGGCTATACACTCACTCTACAGATAAGACAGTTGTGTCCATCTCCTCTGGACATCTGCTTCTCTAGGTCCCGTATACGACTTCTTAGTGAATCCAACGTCGTCAGCCCAGAATCCTCAGAGGCCCTGAACATACGCACCACGCACACAGAGAGAGGAGGGGAGTGAGGGGGACAGGAGAAGAAGATGCCAGACAGTTATTCATAACTCAAAGACAGATTAAATGATTTGCTGGCCAACATGAACACGGCGCATGACATTTAGCTGCAATCACATAGGCAGCCTTCACTGTCTCATTCATCATTGGAAGAGGAAGGTGAGCTGAGAGAGTGGGAGGGCAAGTACCACACACACCACAAGCTCACTACAGGCTCACCACAGGCTCACTACAGGCTCACCACATGCTCACTACAGGCTCGCCACAGGCATAACGAGTCGTCCTGTATGAGTTTAGCTGGACTTATGCCTAACTCGTTCATTGGTTAACTCTTGAGGTTCATAGGGTCTCCACCGTGCTAGGTAAATCTGAATGGAGTTAATGCAGCGTATTGCTGGAACAAAGTTCTAAATACATTTCATCTTGATGTTCTGGTGCCGTTTGGGTAATTCAAGTATTGATTGGGGACTTATTTTTGGACGAATGTAACTGTTTTTCTGGGTGATTTGTGTTGTCTTACTTGTGCTTCCCATGATAGTTTGTGAATAATGTGTATATTTATGTTGCATATACAGGACACATGCAAGAGAGATCTAGGTCACAAAATTAAAATATATATATATATATATATATATATATATATATATATATATATATATATATATATATATATATATATATATATATTTTAATATATATACTGCTCAAAAAAATAAAGGGAACACTTAAACAACACAATGTAACTCCAAGTCAATCACACTTCTGTGAAATCAAACTGTCCACTTAGGAAGCAACACTGATTGACAATAAATTTCACATGCTGTTGTGCGAATGGAATAGACAACAGGTGGAAATTATAGGCAATTAGCAAGACACCCCCAATAAAGGAGTGGTTCTGCAGGTGGGGACCACAGACCACTTCTCAGTTCCTATGCTTCCTGGCTGATGTTTTGGTCACTTTTGAATGCTGGCGGTGCTTTCACTCTAGTGGTAGCATGAGACGGAGTCTACAACCCACACAAGTGGCTCAGGTAGTGCAGCTCATCCAGGATGGCACATCAATGCGAGCTGTGGCAAGAAGGTTTGCTGTGTCTGTCAGCGTAGTGTCCAGAGCATGGAGGTGCTACCAGGAGACAGGGCAGTTCATCAGGAGATGTGGAGGAGGCCATAGGAGGGCAACAATCCAGCAGCAGGACCGCTACCTCCGCCTTTGTGCAAGGAGGAGCAGGTGGAGCACTGCCAGAGCCCTGCAAAATGACCTCCAGCAGGCCACAAATGTGCATGTGTCTGCTCAAACGGTCAGAAACAGACTCCATGAGGGTGGTATGAGGGCCCGACGTCCACAGGTGGGGGTTGTGCTTACAGCCCAACACTGTGCAGGACGTTTGGCATTTGCCAGAGAACACCAAGATTGGCAAATTCGCCACTGGCGCCCTGTGGTCTTCACAGATGAAAGCAGGTTCACACTGAGCACGTGACAGACGTGACAGAGTCTGGAGACGCCGTGGAGAACGTTCTGCTGCCTGCAACATCTCCAGCATGACCGGTTTGGCGGTGGGTCAGTCATGGTGTGGGGTGGCATTTCTTTGGGGGGCCGCACAGCCCTCCATGTGCTCGCCAGAGGTAGCCTGACTGCCATTAGGTACCGAGATGAGATCCTCAGACCCCTTGTGAGACCATATGCTGGTGCGGTTGGCCCTGGGTTCCTCCTAATGCAAGACAATGCTAGACCTCATGTGGCTGGAGTGTGTCAGCAGTTCCTGCAAGAGGAAGGCATTGATGCTATGGACTGGCCCGCCCGTTCCCCAGACCTGAATCCAATTGAGCACATCTGGGACATCATGTCTCGCTCCATCCACCAACGCCACGTTGCACCACAGACTGTCCAGGAGTTGGCGGATGCTTTAGTCCAGGTCTGGGAGGAGATCCCTCAGGAGAGCATCCACCACCTCATCAGGAGCATGCCCAGGCTTTGTAGAGAGGTCATACAGGCACGTGGAGGCCACACACACTACTGAGCCTCATTTGACTTGTTTTAAGGACATTACATCAAAGTTGGCTCAGCCTGTAGTGTGGTTTTCCACTTTAATTTTGAGTACGACTCCAAATCCAGACCTCCATGGGTTGATAATATATATATATATATATATATATATATATATATTATATATATATATATATATATATATATATATATATATATATATACTGCTCAAAAAAATAAAGGGAACACTTAAACAACACATCCTAGAGCTGAATGAAAGAAATAATCTTATTAAATACTTTTTTCTTTACATAGTTGAATGTGCTGACAACAAAATCACACAAAATAATCAAATAGTCAGGGTTGAGACCTGAGCCAAGTCCTCGTGCTTACCGTGGGGCGCGTGTGACCAGTCAGGCACTGTGTTATGCGGTGATGCGCACCGTATCTCCGGTGCGCATTCACAGCCCGGTGCGCTCATTGCCTGCGCCCCGCATTTGCCGGGCTAAAGTGAGCATTCAGCCAGGACGGATTGTGCCGGCTCAGCGCTCCTGGTCTCCAGTACGCCTCCTCGGTCCAGGATATCCTGCGCCAGGTCTACGCACTGTGTCGCCAGTGCGCCTTCACAGCCCAGTTGCCCTGTGCCAGCGCCCTGCACTTGCTGGGCTAAAGTGAGCATCCAGCCAGGACTGGGTGTGCCAGCCCTACGCTCGAGACCTCCAGTGCGCCTCCACGGCCCAGTATATCCTGTGCCAGCTCCGCGCACCCGGTCTCCAGTGCGTCTCTCCAGCCTGGTACGCCCTGTGCCTGCTCCACGCACCCGGCCTCCAGTACGTCTCCACAGTCCGGTGAGACCTGTTCCAGCGACGGCCGGCAGTCCGGAGTCTCCAGCGACGGCCGGCAGTCCGGAGTCTCCAGCGACGGCCGGCAGTCCGGAGTCTCCAGCGACGGCCGGCAGTCCGGAGTCTCCAGCGACGGCCGGCAGTTCGGAGCCTCCGGCGACAATATACGGTCCGGTTCCTCCGGCGACGATCCAGGGTCCGGTTCCACGAAAGTGGGGGGAGCCCCAACGGAGGGGGATTGGCATCACACACCAGAGCCTCCCGCACCAGAGCCTCCACCAAGTGGAGATGCCCACCCGGACCCTCCCCTATGGGTTTAGGTTTGTGGCCGGAGTCCGCACCTTTGGGGGGGGGGGGGGGGTACTCACGCCCTGACCTTAGAGATCTTATTTATTCTCTATGTTTGGTTAGGTCAGGGTGTGACTCAGGTGGGAATATCTATGTTTTCTTTTTCTATGTTTTTGTGCCGAGTGTGGTTCCCAATCAGAGACAGCTGTCTATCGTTGTCTCTGATTGGGAATCATACTTAGGCATCCTGTTTTCCACCTGAGTTTTGTGGGAGGTTATTCTCTGTTTAGTATTCTGTTACCTGAGAACTGTTGGCTTTTCGTTTTGTTACTTTGTTCGAGTGTTTTTTGATCAAATGAAATCATGAACACTTTCCACGCTGCGCTTTGGTCCACTCATTCCGACGAGAGCCGTTACAACTCCTGTGTTCCAATGGCAAGTTGTGTTAGCTAATCCAAGTTTATCATTTTAAAAGGCTAATTGATAATTAGAAAACCCTTTTGCAATTATGTTAGCACAGCTGAAAAATGTTTTACTGGTTAAAGAAGCAATAAAACTGGCCTTCTTTAGACTAGTTGAGTATCTGGAGCATCAGCATTTGTGGGTTCGATTACAGGCTCAAAATGGCCAGAAACAAAGAAATTTCTTCTGAAACTCGTCAGTCTATTCTTGTTCTGAGAAATGAAGGCTATTCCATGCGAGAAACTGAAGATCTCGTACAACGCTGTGTACTACTCCCTTCACAGAACAGTGCAAACTGGCTCTAACCAGAATAGAAAGAGGAGTGGGAGGCCCCGGTGCACAACTGAGCAAGAGGACAAGTACATTAGTGTGTCTAGTTTGTGAGGCATCTGTTTCTCAAGTCCTCAACTGGCAGCTTCATTAAATAGTACCCTCAAAACACCAGTCTCAACGTCAACAGGGAAGAGGCAACTGCCTTCTAGGCAGAGTTGCAAAGAAAAAGCAATGTTTTCTACACCTGTTGTATTTGGCGCATGTGACAAACAAAATGTGATCTTATTTTATTTTATTTTATTTGTTGTTTTTAGTCCTACCCTTCAGCTGCACTCAACCCCTCCCATCCATCTCTTAACACCATCCATTTGTACATATATTTTGCCATATTTTTCAACTGCGCTGTGATGTTTCACAAAAGTTCTGAACCTTTCTATTCTCATAGTTTCTACAGATTGTAAATTAAAGATAAAACATTTTCTAAAAGTATTATTATTTTATTGATTGACTATGACTTTTCAAATCACCCAGCAGTGCATTTTGCAAATCTTCAGCCATTCCTGGACCTGCGACCAAAAACAAGCTACATATGGACAGTCCCCAAACAAATGATCTAATGATTCTGTCTCTTGGCAGCAAAATCTTCAGAGCTGGGATGATTGTATCCCCCATATAATATAACATTCTACTGGTTGCACGAAATTTGTATAATCATTTTAATTGAGAACATCTAACTTTTGAATCTGGCGTAGTTTTACATATCAGTTCATAAACCATGTGCCATGGAATCAGTGCCATATGCCATGGAATCAGTGCCAGGTGCCTTGGAATCAGTGCCAGGTGCCTTGGAATCAATGCCAGGTGCCATGGAATCAATGCCAGGTGCCATGGAATCAATGCCAGGTGCCATGGAATCAGTTGGGAAATCTCTCAACTTTTTTGCAATCTGTATGGCACAGATGTAAATGTGTTGGTCCTTACATGAAACTGGTATACTTTTTTATTTATCACAAATTCCTTTAAGCAATTTTGGTCTTTAATGCCGGGCCGACAGACAAGTTCCTTACTTTTTCCCCATTCCACTTGCCTCTTCCATTTTTGCAGTAATGCTGCAATTAGTTGTTGTAATTTTGGGTAGAGCAGACATTTCCATATATTTTTGTTAGCTGAATGTGTGATGTAACTCCACCAGTCCTATTTATGATTTAATTTACAAAGATTATACTTCTTTTTTTTTTCCCAAAAATATATATATTTTTTTTAATCAATTAGTATGTTTGAGTTTAACCATAATATTTGTTGTATTATTTGTTCTGTCTTTCTGGTGGATTAAAATTTAAATTGCAACCAACTTTCTATGGCTTGTGTTAAAAATAGCTATATTTTGGAGATGATTTCATTTTCAAATCACCGAAAGTGAGATGTTGTAATCTGAATAAAGTGAAAAAGGCCATTCTTGAACATGGGGTGAGACGTTCTTATTAATCTGCTAAAGAATTAGTTTGGATTAAGTATAACTTTTGTATGACTGAAGCCTTTAGTAAGAGGTCTAATGCTTTCATATTTAATAATTTCTGCCATCCGAATTCATCTTCATTATATAAATAGGCCCGTTTAATTTTGTCTGGGTTGCCGTTCCAAATAAAATGGAATAAGTTTTGCTCATATAATTTCAAAAAGCAAGTCGCTAGGTGTAGGCAAGGCCATAAGCAAA
Source organism: Salmo salar (assembly GCF_965601325.2). Classification (NCBI taxonomy): domain Eukaryota; kingdom Metazoa; phylum Chordata; class Actinopteri; order Salmoniformes; family Salmonidae; genus Salmo; species Salmo salar. The sequence continues at coordinate 49,643,764 of NC_138306.1, read as the reverse complement.
TAGGTAAAGTGAGATATGACTAAAGAGTTAATCAGGGTGATTTTTTTCACAAATAGACAGGCATTTTCCTTTCAATGTTAGAAAGATCTTATCTATTTTTGCAAACTTTCTACTCACATTTACTTTCTTTCGGGATATGAATACTGAGTATGTCCACATCACCGTCAGAACATTTCATTGGTAAACTACACGGTAATGTAAAATAGGTATTTTTTAATTATCCAATGCGTAATAATACGTAATACATACACTTAATTTGGTTGTAATCCAGAGGTTAGAAAAAATATCTAGATCTCTATGAGGCCATGGAGGGATCCAAATTGTGGATTTAAAAGAAAACATGAATCATCAGCGTACAATGACACCTTTGTTTTTAAGCCCTAGACTTCTAACCCCTTGATATTGTATCTGATTTAATGGGTAACATTTCGATGGCCATAATAAATAGATATGCCGATAGTTGACAACCTTGTTTTACTCCTCTTGACAGTTTAATACTTTCTGAGAAGTAGCCATTCATTAGTATTTTACATCTATGGTTACTATACATATCTTTAACCCATGGATTCTCCAAAATTGAAATAATCCAGGCATTTATATATAAATTCCCTAGGGGGCAGCATTGACACGGCTGGATAAAAAACATACCCGATTTAATCTGGTTACCACTCCTACTCAGTAACTAGAATATGCATATACTTATTACATATGGATAGAAAACACCCTAAATTTTCTAAAACTGTTTGAATGGTGTCTGTGAGTATAACAGAACTCAAATGGCAGGTCAAAACCTGAGAGATTCCTTTACAGGAAGTGGCCTGTCTGACCATTTCTGGAACTTCTTTGCCATCTCTATCATTTACTAAGGATCTCTGCTCTAACGTGACACTTCCCACGTCTTCCATAGGCTCTCAGAGCCCGGGAAAAAAGAGAATGTCGTCATTCCAGCCCCAGGCTGAAACACATTATCGCCTTTCTCAAGTGGCCCATCAAGAGACACTAGCTTATGCGCGTGACCCCGACCGCCCCCGCCTTTGGGATTTTTTCCTCTGTTTGCCGAAAAGGAGATTCCCTGTCGGAATATTATCGCTTTTCTACGAGAAAAATGACGTAAAAATTGATTTTAAACAGCGGTTGACATGCTTCGACGTACGGCAATGGAATACTTTGAATTTTATTGTCAGGAATTGCGCCAAGCGGGCGACACTTCTTTACTATTTCGGATAGTGTCTGGAACGCACGAACAAAACGCCGCTATTCGGATATAACGATGGATTATTTTGGACCAAACCAACATTTGTTATTGAAGTAGCTGTCCTGGGTGTGCATTCTGACGAAGACAACAAAAGGTAATGACATTTTTATAATAGTAAATATGATTATGGTGAGTGCTAAACTTGCCGGGTGTCTAAATAGCGAGCCGTGATGCCTGGGCTATGTACTTAGAATATTGCAAAATGTGCTTTCACCAAAAAGCTATTTTAAAATCGGACATATCGAGTGCATAGAGGAGGTCTGTATCTATAATTCTTAAAATAATTGTTATGCTTTTTGTGAACGTTTATCGTGAGTAATTTAGTAAAATGTTAGCGAATTCCCCGGAAGTTTGCGGGGGTATGCTAGTTCTGAACGTCACATGCTAATGTAAAAAGCTGGTTTTTGATATAAATATGAACTTGATTGAACAAAACATGCATGTATTGTATAACATAATGTCCTAGGGTTGTCATCTGATGAAGATCATCAAAGGTGAGTGCTGCATTTAGCTGTCTTCTGGGTTTTGGTGACATTATATGCTGGCTTGAAAAATGGGTGTCTGATTATTTCTGGCTTGGTACTCTGCTGACATAATCTAATGTTTTGCTTTCGTTGTAAAGCCTTTTTGAAATCGGACAGTGTGGTTAGATTAACGAGAGTCTTATCTTTAAATGGCTGTAAAATAGTCATATGTTTGAGAAATTGAAGTAATAGGATTTTTAAGATTTTGAAAATCGCGCCACAGGCTGCAAGTGGCTGTTACGTAGGTGGGACGAATTCGTCCCGCCGGTCCCATAGAGGTTAAAAGAAAACATGAATCATCAGCGTACAATGACACCTTTGTTTTTAAGCCCTAGACTTCTAACCCCTTGATATTGTATCTGATTTAATGGGTAACATTTCGATGGCCATAATAAATAGATATGCCGATAGTTGACAACCTTGTTTTACTCCTCTTGACAGTTTAATACTTTCTGAGAAGTAGCCATTCATTAGTATTTTACATCTATGGTTACTATACATATCTTTAACCCATGGATTCTCCAAAATTGAAATAATCCAGGCATTTATATATAAATTCCAGTCATACTTTATCAAAAGCCTTTTCAAAGTCAGCTATGAATACCAGGCCTGGTTTCCCAGATTTTTCATAGTATGCCATTGTTTCCAGTACTTGTCTTAAAGTATATTATATCCAATGTATCGTCCATGTAAAAAACCTGTTTGATTAAGATGAATAATATCCAACAACACCTTTTTAATTATATTTTTGGAAAGGTTTACAGTATCATGAAGTCAATGGTAATGTAGAACATTTACACAGCTGACACTTGACATTTCTTTCAGAACTTACATATCAATGTCACTATTTTTACAGGTCCTGTGTAGGGAGGCTATGCTGTTGTCCAGTTTGTTGCTCTCTCCGTTGCTAGTGGATGGACTTCCTGTAGCAAAAGAGGACTATTATTTTAGATCAGGACATCCACACTTAATATCCAATTAATGAAGTATGGCGACAGGTAACCTAGCGGTTGGAGCGTTGGACCAATAACCAAAAGGTTGCTAGTTTGAATCCCTGAGCTGACAAGGGTGTCGTAGGGCACTCAGTCTGGCTTTCAACTTTCTCTTGAAAGTTGTAATAGTAGAATGCACAAGGTGGCATTTCAAAATGTGGGTAGTGTATCATAAGATAACTATGTATAACTTGTCAGAAATGTCCAGATCAAATAGTCCAAGTTAGCTGATGTTTTTTAGCTAGGTTCGTTAGCCTTAGATTTTGTTGTAATGTTTGAGTCACTCAAATATGACATGAATAAACATTAGACATGGGAAAATGTATAGATTTGCAAGAAAATGTGCTTCAAAACTGCAAAATTGTATCTGCACCCCAGGACAACAATGTATAGAATTGCAGGAATTTGCTTTAAAACTGCAAAATTGTCTGTCCACCAACAAGAGAGGTGTGAACAATTTCTGTCATGAACAGTGCTTGTGCCTATAGAAATAGCGCTGGATGTTCCCCAATGCTGGAAGAGGGCCCTGAGTGAAAAAGTTTAGGAACCCCAATTCACACCAGCGTATTAATACACACATGTACATGAAATTGGACAAATATCAGCACCAAACAAATTATATTATAGGTACTAAATATTAATTAATTCAAACTCAGTAGCTGTTCTCACCCTCATTTGTCCATTTGGAATGTTCCAGAGTTCCTCTGTTGGATAGTGTACCACCACTGAGAAACAAAACCAATGAGACAGTTAATGCAGACAATGCTAACCACACAGGCATGACGACTGTAGTGATGGAACACAGAAACAGGCCATGGGACTACAGGGTGTGGTGCGTACGTTAAAAGCGCCCCCCTCAGTGCTTCCCTCTCCTCCACCTCCCCAGGATCCTGCCCTGAACAGGGGATGTCTGCCTCCGTACATCTGGATCACCATGTTAAGGAAACATACGGACTGCATGCAACCATGTACAATTATATAGTACTGCCATATTGGTGGATCCTTACAATGACCCTACAACATTCGCAGAGTACGACCCTGCCTCACACAGGAAGCGGCGCAGGTCCTAATCCAGGCACTTGTCATCTCCCGTCTGGATTACTGCAACTCGCTGTTGGCTGGGCTCCCTGCCTGTGCCATTAAACCCCTACAACTCATCCAGAACGCCGCAGCCCGTCTGGTGTTCAACCTTCCCAAGTTCTCTCACGTCACCCCGCTCCTCCGCTCTCTCCACTGGCTTCCAGTCGAAGCTCGCATCCGCTACAAGACCATGGTGCTTGCCTACGGAGCTGTGAGGGGAACGGCACCTCCGTTCCTTCAGGCTCTGATCAGGCCCTACACCCAAACAAGGGCACTGCGTTCATCCACCTCTGGCCTGCTCGCCTCCCTACCTCTGAGGAAGCACAGTTCCCGCTCAGCCCAGTCAAAACTGTTCGCTGCTCTGGCACCCCAATGGTGGAACAAGCTCCCTCACGACGCCAGGACAGCGGAGTCAATCACCACCTTCCGGAGACACCTGAAACCCCACCTCTTCAAGGAATACCTGGGATAGGATAAAGTAATCCTTCTAACCCCCCCCTTAAAAGATTTAGATGCACTATTGTAAAGTGGTTGTTCCACTGGATATTATAGGTGAATGCACCAATTTGTAAGTCGCTCTGGATAAGAGCGTCTGCTAAATGACTAAAATGTAATGTAAATGTAATGAGGAGAACATAGGATTGATGATTAGATCTTATAAAATCTGATATGTTTTAAAGGATACTGTACTCTTCCATAATGCAGAGTGTCATCTCCATCCCTGTCCAGGTCAGCGTCGCTGTCACCACCGCCTTCCTTAGACGTGCTGCTGCTCACAAACACTGACCCTGAGGTCGTCATAACACTCTGTGACTTATCTTCACTCTCACCATATCTTCACTCTCACCATATCTTCACCCTCACCATATCTTCACCCCCATCATATCTTCACCCCCATCATATCTTCACCCCCATTATATCTTCACCCCCATCATATCTTCACCCCCATCATATCTTCACCTCCATCATATCTTCACCCCCATCAAATTTTCACTCTCAATATATCTTCACTCTCAATATATCTTCACTCTCAATATATCTTCACTCTCACCATACTTCACCCCCATCATATCTTCACCCTCACCATATCTTCACCCTCACCATATCTTCACCCCCACCATATCTTCACCCCCATCATATCTTCACCCCCATCATATCTTCACCCCCATCATATCTTCACCCTCACCATATCTTCACTCTCACCATATCTTCACTCTCACCATATCTTCACTCTCACCATATCTTCACTCTCACCATATCTTCACTCTCACCATATCTTCACACTCACCTAGCACATTCTCACATAGTGGGCAGTGTTAACTGACTATCGAGTGTTAAGGGCAGATGTTTAAGGCTATTGAGAGGTGAGACTTTTTTTGCTAATCTGAGGCCATTGAAAGGTGACACTTCCAAATGTATGAAGTGATTTGTGTCACCTATGCTGTCATGCCAACTCATTGTCACTCATTATCATTGTTTGACTTGACATGTACCATATGTCTCCTTTTCAAGAGTTGAAAAATTCCCTTAACTTTCCCCAAATTCCCAGGTTTTCCAGACATCCTGGTTGGAAGAGAATAAGATTTCTGGAATACCTGAGCATTTTGGGAAAGTTACAAGAAATGTATAACCCTATCGCCAACCCATATAATCAAGGTAGAGCTTTGCTGTTGGTAAGGGAAAGCAATTTAGCCTTATAGGTAGGCTAATAGAGTATACTGTGTTAAGTTCAGTGCCTTTCTAACTGCCACTCAGTCACATTATCAACCCCACTGCACCAGATCCAAGACCCAGTCAGAGGGTCTGGTACGGGGGATGTGTTTACCTTCACACCCTCCCAGTATGGATGTCATCCGTATCCTCCTCCGCTCACTCCACTCCTCCTCCCCCCTCCCCAGGTCCAACAAAATGTCCTGAAAACACACACAGACACAGGCATGATGCAGCCATGCGCACGCACACACACAATTTTCCACACCCTACACACTTTTCTATGTAAATACATATCTTATAGCCCTTGGTTGTTACTGATGTATCTCTGAGGCGTAACCTGAGGTACAGTAACCTGATGTACAGTATCCTGTGGTACATTAACCTGAGGTACAGTATCCTGAGGTACAGAATCCTGAGGTACAGTATCCTGATGTACAGTAAAACTGTGGTACAGTAACCTGAGGTACGGTAACCTGAGGTACGGTAACCTGTAAAAGCAGGCCCTCTCCACATGGACACACTGAGTCTAATGGGCAGTAAACAATAGCAGGAGTTTAATCACAGGTGGGCACAACATGCTGTTAACCTCTGATTATTTCAGTAGCCCTGTTTCCAGACCAACCACCTGCTCTATCCATCATCAATCTCTCTTAGACCTCCAGTAGAGTATGAGGAATAGCTAGGCTTGCTGTCGCCTACAATACAACGCAATTTTCTATTTAGGAACATACCTGGCCCTCGTAAGGTCTCCTCCTCTTCAGCTTGCCGATCCTGACTGAAAGAGAACCCACACAGAGAGACAGACAGGGAGCAGAGAGGGTTAGCTAGAAGATATCTGTAGAGCTAGGTAATAGCAATTGGCTGTGCAATTCCCCATTGGGAGTAAATGTACAATACATGGTACTGTAGTGTAAACACAGCCATACAGTAAGACCCAAAGGAAGGAGTTAAAGTAGAGGGATGATGCTTCTGCTTTGTGACAATGGGGGTACATGTGACAGAGTTGTTGGCTACTGTGTATAAAAACAGACCGGAATACACACAAATGCATACACACACACACACACACACACACACACACACACACACACACACACACACTAACAAACGTAACACAGAAGAATACCAACTTAACTTTTTCATCTTGTTCCTGACTGCATCCTGCCTGTGTTGTTCCTGACTGCATCCTGCCTGTGTTGTTCCTGACTGCATCCTGCCTGTGTTGTTCCTGACTGCATCCTACCTGTGTTGTTCCTGACTGCATCCTGCCTGTGTTGTTCCTGACTGCATCCTGCCTGTGTTGTTCCTGACTGCATCCTGCCTGTGTTGTTCCTGACTGCATATTACCTGTGTTGTTCCTGACTGCATCCTACCTGTGTTGTTACTGACTGCATATTGCCTGTGTTGTTCCTGACTGTATCCTGCCTGTGTTGTTCCTGACTGCATATTGCCTGTGTTGTTCCTGACTGTATCCTGCCTGTGTTGTTCCTGACTGCATATTGCCTGTGTTGTTCCTGACTGCATATTGCCTGTGTTGTTCCTGACTGCATCTTATCTGTGTTGTTCCTGACTGCATCCTACCTGTGTTGTTCCTGACTGCATCCTACATGTGTTGTTCCTGACTGCATATTACCTGTGTTGTTCCTGACTGCATCCTACATGTGTTGTTCCTGACTGCATCCTACCTGTGTTGTTCCTGACTGCATATTACCTGTGTTGTTCCTGACTGCATACTACATGTGTTGTTCCTGACTGCATCCTACCTGTGTTGTTCCTGACTGCATCCTACCTGTGTTGTTCCTGACTGCATCCTACCTGTGTTGTTCCTGACTGCATCCTACCTGTGTTGTTCCTGACTGCATATTACCTGTGTTGTTCCTGACTGCATATTACCTGTGTTGTTCCTGACTGCATCCTACCTGTGTTGTTCCTGACTGCATATTGCCTGTGTTGTTCCTGACTGCATATTGCCTGTGTTGTTCCTGACTGCATATTGCCTGTGTTGTTACTGACTGCATATTGCCTGTGTTGTTCCTGACTGCATATTGCCTGTGTTGTTCCTGACTGCATATTGCCTGTGTTGTTCCTGACTGCATATTGCCTGTGTTGTTCCTGACTGTATCCTACCTGTGTTGTTACTGACTGCATATTGCCTGTGTTGTTCCTGACTGCATCCTACCTGTGTTGTTCCTGACTGTATCCTACCTGTGTTGTTCCTGACTGCATCCTACCTGTGTTGTTCCTGACTGCATCCTACCTGTGTTGTTCCTGACTGCATCCTACATGTGTTGTTCCTGACTGCATCCTACATGTGTTGTTCCTGACTGCATATTACCTGTGTTGTTCCTGACTGCATCCTACCTGTGTTGTTCCTGACTGCATCCTACCTGTGTTGTTCCTGACTGCATCCTACCTGTGTTGTTCCTGACTGCATCCTACATGTGTTGTTCCTGACTGCATATTACCTGTGTTGTTCCTGACTGCATCCTACATGTGTTGTTCCTGACTGCATCCTACCTGTGTTGTTCCTGACTGCATATTACCTGTGTTGTTCCTGACTGCATATTACCTGTGTTGTTCCTGACTGCATATTACCTGTGTTGTTCCTGACTGCATCCTACCTGTGTTGTTCCTGACTGCATATTGCCTGTGTTGTTCCTGACTGCATATTGCCTGTGTTGTTCCTGACTGCATATTGCCTGTGTTGTTCCTGACTGCATATTGCCTGTGTTGTTCCTGACTGCATATTGCCTGTGTTGTTCCTGACTGCATATTGCCTGTGTTGTTCCTGACTGCATATTGCCTGTGTTGTTCCTGACTGCATCCTGCCTGTGTTGTTCCTGACTGCATCCTGCCTGTGTTGTTCCTGACTGCATCCTGCCTGTGTTGTTCCTGACTGCATCCTGCCTGTGTTGTTCCTGACTGCATCCTGCCTGTGTTGTTCCTGACTGCATACTACCTGTGTTGTTCCTGACTGCATATTACCTGTGTTGTTCCTGACTGCATCCTACCTGTGTTGTTACTGACTGCATATTGCCTGTGTTGTTCCTGACTGCATCCTACCTGTGTTGTTCCTGACTGCATCCTACATGTGTTGTTCCTGACTGCATCCTACCTGTGTTGTTCCTGACTGCATATTACCTGTGTTGTTCCTGACTGCATATTACCTGTGTTGTTCCTGACTGCATCCTACCTGTGTTGTTCCTGACTGCATCCTACCTGTGTTGTTCCTGACTGCATCCTACCTGTGTTGTTCCTGACTGCATATTACCTGTGTTGTTCCTGACTGCATTCTGCCTGTGTTGTTCCTGACTGCATCCTGCCTGTGTTGTTCCTGACTGCATCCTGCCTGTGTTGTTCCTGACTGCATCCTGCGTGTGTTGTTCCTGACTGCATCCTGCCTGTGTTGTTCCTGACTGCATACTGCCTGTGTTGTTCCTGACTGCATACTGCCTGTGTTGTTCCTGACTGCATCCTGCCTGTGTTGTTCCTGACTGCATCCTGCCTGTGTTGTTCCTGACTGCATCCTGCCTGTGTTGTTCCTGACTGCATATTACCTGTGTTGTTCCTGACTGCATCCTGCCTGTGTTGTTCCTGACTGCATATTACCTGTGTTGTTCCTGACTGCATATTACCTGTGTTGTTCCTGACTGCATCCTACCTGTGTTGTTCCTGACTGCATCCTACCTGTGTTGTTCCTGACTGCATATTACCTGTGTTGTTCCTGACTGCATCCTGCCTGTGTTGTTCCTGACTGCATATTGCCTGTGTTGTTCCTGACTGCATATTGCCTGTGTTGTTCCTGACTGCATCCTGCCTGTGTTGTTCCTGACTGCATCCTGCCTGTGTTGTTCATGACTGCATATTACCTGTGTCGTTCCTGACTGCATCCTACCTGCATCCTACCTGACTGCATCCTACCTGCATACTACCTGACTGCATCCTACCTGACTGCATCCTACCTGCATCCTACCTGACTGCATCCTACCTGTGTTGTTCCTGATTGCATTCTGCCTGTGTTGTTCCTGACTGCATTCTGCCTGTGTTGTTCCTGACTGCATTCTGCCTGTGTTGTTCCTGACTGCATTCTGCCTGTGTTGTTCCTGACTGCATTCTGCCTGTGTTGTTCCTGACTGCATTCTGCCTGTGTTGTTCCTGACTGCATCCTGCCTGTGTTGTTCCTGACTGCATCCTGCCTGTGTTGTTCCTGACTGCATCCTGCCTGTGTTGTTCCTGACTGCATACTGCCTGTGTTGTTCCTGACTGCATATTGCCTGTGTTGTTCCTGACTGCATATTGCCTGTGTTGTTCCTGACTGCATATTGCCTGTGTTGTTCCTGACTGCATCCTGCCTGTGTTGTTCCTGACTGCATCCTGCCTGTGTTGTTCCTGACTGCATATTGCCTGTGTTGTTCCTGACTGCATATTGCCTGTGTTGTTCCTGACTGCATATTGCCTGTGTTGTTCCTGACTGCATACTGCCTGTGTTGTTCCTGACTGCATACTGCCTGTGTTGTTCCTGACTGCATACTGCCTGTGTTGTTCCTGACTGCATACTGCCTGTGTTGTTCCTGACTGCATACTGCCTGTGTTGTTCCTGACTGCATCCTACCTGCATCCTACCTGACTGCATCCTGCCTGTGTTGTTCCTGACTGCATTCTGCCTGTGTTGTTCCTGACTGCATTCTGCCTGTGTTGTTCCTGACTGCATTCTGCCTGTGTTGTTCCTGACTGCATACTGCCTGTGTTGTTCCTGACTGCATACTGCCTGTGTTGTTCCTGACTGCATCCTACCTGTGTTTTTCCTGCCTGTGTTGTTCCTGACTGCATCCTGCCTGTGTTGTTCCTGACTGCATCTTATCTGTGTTGTTCCTGACTGCATCCTACCTGTGTTGTTACTGACTGCATCTTATCTGTGTTGTTCCTGACTGCATCCTACCTGTGTTGTTCCTGACTGCATCCTGCCTGTGTTGTTCCTGACTGCATCCTACCTGTGTTGTTCCTGACTGCATATTGCCTGTGTTGTTCCTGACTGCATATTGCCTGTGTTGTTCCTGACTGCATCCTGCCTGTGTTGTTCCTGACTGCATACTACCTGTGCTGTTCCTGACTGCATCCTACCTGTGCTGTTCCTGACTGCATACTACCTGTGTTGTTCCTGACTGCATACTACCTGTGTTGTTCCTGATTTCATCCTACCTGTGTTGTTCCTGACTGCATCCTGCCTGTGTTGTTCCTGACAACATACAGAGGAGAGCGTAGTTTCAGCAGGATGACAGTAGGAAGAACAATCTTCTCCCTAGCGCCTTATTAGAAATTCATTATACTGTACTGTATCATCTGTAATAAAAGTCAGTAGTCCTCAACAAAGCCAACACACACTGGAGATAGAGGAATGGTGTGTTTCTCTACTGGCTACTGGACAAAGCACTGATACAAGAGTAGCTACTAGGTTATAAACGATGTGCACAGGTAAGATACATATGTAAGATACACAGGTAAGATACACAGGTAAAATACACAGGTAAGATACACAGGTAAGATATGGCGAACTATCAGCAGACTACAACCTACAAGGTATGAAATAATTTTATCTTGTGTAAAATTCATTGATGGTTTTATGGTAGAACATCGTCCTAAGTCTGTTCCCCGAAATATATAATGTATAAACTAAATAGTCAGTGAGTGTAGTCTGTGATAATGGGTGGGAAAAGTACTCAATATAAGTATTGGGGTATACAAGGTCGCCCAGATAGTGTCTTGTGTCTCTTACCGGGTCTTTTGCAGTCTGGGGTTAGGTGACTTCTGTTGTGGGGACTTAAAGGTGCGGGTTTGGCGTAGCACCAGTCATCGACTGTTAACATATCAAGAGGTTAAATGTCAAGGGTTAATAGATCCTCTGCTCGTGTGGGTGCTAGGTCAAAAGGTACCGTGCTCTCAGTGACAGGGGTCATAGGAGTCAGTCAGGCTAGTTTCTCATTCTGAATGATCGGTGGGGTTTCACTGATCTTCAATGCAGGAGAGGGAGGATAGAAGCTCCCATTTTCATTCCTCCCTTGAAAATGTCCTCCATAATATATCGTAGCTGTAGATAGGCCTTTGAATATCATTTTACAGTCAATTACCACAATGCAAAAGCAGTAACCCAACTAACCCACCCATCTGAACCAACAACAGCTGTCTTTGAAATCGGATGTATTTCTGAACACATACCATTCAGTCTTGTATGTCTGTTGGTTCTCACACGCAGAAACGTCTGTGGAAAAAGGAGAGTTGAAGAACCTTCAAAAAAGTGTGTGTGTGTGTGTGTGTGTGTGTGTGTGTGTGTGTGTGTGTGTGTGTGTGTGTGTGTGTGTGTCTTTGTAGTGAAGAACCTACCTGGTATCTGTCTGAGTGGGGCTCTTCAGGAGGGCAGGGGAGAGAGGTGGGGGACCCACCCTCACATTTAATGTGCAGAGATAGTGAGAGGGTCTGTGGACAGAGGACAGGGACAGAGTCAAAGAAAGGTGTGTGTGTGTGTGTGTGTGTGTGTGTGTGTGTGCGTTATTATTTACCTTAGTAGCTCCTAATGGATGGTTCCTCTGCACTGAATTAGTACTGTTGAAAGGAAGAAAGAGGGAACACTTAAAGCGGGTCAGGAAACTAATGCTACAATATTCAAACTGTTTATTGTTGTTTAGTGTTGTTTAGTGTTTATTGTTTAGTGTTGTTTATTGTTTAGTGTTGTTTATTGTTTAGTGTTGTTTGTTGTTTAGTGTTGTTTATTGTTTAGTGTTGTTTGTTGTTGTTTAGTGTTAATTGTTGTTTTTTATTGTTGCTTAGTGTTGTTGTTTAGTGTTGTCTGTGTGTGTGTGTGTGTGTGTGTGTGTGTGTGTGTGTGTGTGTGTGTGTGTGTGTGTGTGTGTGTGTGTGTGTGTGTGATTTGTAACTGTGCCAGTCTGCTATTCTCCTGCTCATATCTGTTCTATACGCCTACCTGATTTGTAACTGTGCCAGTCTGCCCATCTCCTGCTCCATGTGCTCCTGTAGCTCACCTGGTGGTAACACAGCATGGCACACTGGACACACTGGGGGCAGGGAGTCATACAGGACATTACCCTTACCTACTGACACATAGAGGGGCTGGGAGTCATACAGGACATTACCCTTACCTACTGACACATAGAGGGGCTGGGAGTCATACAGGACATTACCCTTACCTACTGACACATAGAGGGGCTGGGAGTCATACAGGACATTACCCTTACCTACTGACACATAGAGGGGCTGGGAGTCATACAGGACATTACCCTTACCTACTGACACATAGAGGGGCTGGGAGTCATACAGGACATTACCCTTACCTACTGACACATAGAGGGGCTGGGAGTCATACAGGACATTACCCTTACCTACTGACACATAGAGGGGCTGGGAGTCATACAGGACATTACCCTTACCTACTGACACATAGAGGGGCTGGGAGTCATACAGGACATTACCCTTACCTACTGACACATAGAGGGGCTGGGAGTCATACAGGACATTACCCTTACCTACTGACACATAGAGGGGCTGGGAGTCATACAGGACATTACCCTTACCTACTGACACATAGAGGGGCTGGGAGTCATACAGGACATTACCCTTACCTACTGACACATAGAGGGGCTGGGAGTCATACAGGACATTACCCTTACCTACTGACACATAGAGGGGCTGGGAGTCATACAGGACATTACCCTTACCTACTGACACATAGAGGGGCTGGGAGTCATACAGGACATTACCCTTACCTACTGACACATAGAGGGGCTGGGAGTCATACAGGACATTACCCTTACCTACTGACACATAGAGGGGCTGGGAGTCATACAGGACATTACCCTTACCTACTGACACAGAGAGGGGCTGGGAGTCATACAGGACATTACCCTTACCTACTGACACATAGAGGGGCTGGGAGTCATACAGGACATTACCCTTACCTACTGACACAGAGAGGGGCTGGGAGTCATACAGGACATTACCCTTACCTACTGACACAGAGAGGGGCTGGGAGTCATACAGGACATTACCCTTACCTACTGACACAGAGAGGGGCTGGGAGTCATACAGGACATTACCCTTACCTACTGACACAGAGAGGGGCTGGGAGTCATACAGGACATTACCCTTACCTACTGACACAGAGAGGGAGAAAAGGCGGAGTAAGGAGGGGAGAGTTTCATTAGAATTGTCTGTGTCAAATAAATATAAGGTTTAACACACACGCACGCACGCACGCACTCACACACCCCACTCCCCCTCACACTCAGCACCACCCTGTCAGTGAGCCTGCATCATAGCCTGTCAATGGGAACATTAGCCAGGCCCACCCAGCCCATTGGGTTTCCCTTCTGGATTACTGCCGTAAGCAGACAGCTAGGATGGGAGGTATGCTAAATAAACATTTTACCAGGTAGATGAGGTAATTTACTCCTGAAAGCCATCAATCACATGTAGAGAAGTAAGGCCATCTGTCTGCATCATATCTCTCTCTGTATCTCAACACAACCAGACAAGAACCTCGTCATATAGCCAACGATGACGGAGTAAACAGCATGGTCAATATCAGTGACATAAATGAAAATGAATAAATTTGACATGAATAAAAACAAAGGCTCATTAGCCTACTCATCACCATTAAAAACACTGAAACAGTCCAAGTATCACAGGTCTACACTAGCTATTTCTAACCTGAGAGCCTAGGGACCTGAAGCATGAAGTCTAGTACCCCACTGTCTCTTCTGTCCTCAGGAAGCTATTGTCCAGCACACCAGCCACACTCATAAAGGACAAGAGACATGCGGTGCAGCATGCTAGGAGCAGGTTGGCGTTCCCTCTGACATCAGCTGAGTTATGAGCGACTAATGAGGACTCAAATAGGGACAAAATGGCTGCTAAATAACACATGGCAGCAAATCGCAAAAAGACGCTCAGTGTCCTTGGGAAAGAGACAGGTCGTTCCGTGTTGCTCGGAGGTTTTTTGCATCCCCCATCGAAGCCTAAATTAGTTTTACCGACACGCATCAAGCGTTCGCGGGCCTTCAGCGCTCCCCGGCCCGAAACACACGGGAGTCAGTAAACAATGAAATCTCGAGGCTGAAATTGAATTCATAAGCACATTACCTGGAGAGACAAGTGTCTCTGAATGGCGCCGTGATAAGAGGAATGGGATTAGATTTGCAGGTGGTTTATTGTCCCTGTTTTTAGAACCTCTCTCTACCCCCGTTTCAGTATCCTGACACCTGTGTCTGGCAGGCCACTACCAGGCAGCCTCCAGTAGTAAGGGCCAGTTTCCCGGACCCAGAATGAGTCTTTATCTATACTAAATGCACTTTTAATGGCTGAGAATTGAATATGGAAGTGTGTGTCAATGTGTGTGTGTTTGTGTACATCCTCCCCCTCCCTCTCTTCCTCTCCCCAGTCCCAGATGAACCCTGTCAGCATCAGTCAGCCTCAGCAGCGCTCCAGTCTGGGGGGGGGTCTCACACGAATAACAGGTTGGGGCAGTAAACCAGCATATGGGGCTGAGTTAGCACTCTCCTCAATACAACAGGATGTGATGCATTTCCTCTGTCTGAGGCTAGCTACACAACAGGCTGTGATGTATTCACTCTCTGTCTGAGGCTAGCTACACAACAGGCTGTGATGTATTAACGTTCTGTCTGAGGCTAGCTACACAACAGGCTGTGATGTATTCACTCTCTGTCTGAGGCTAGCTACACAACAGGCTGTGATGTATTCACTCTCTGTCTGGGGCTAGCTACACAACAGGCTGTGATGTATTCACTCTGTCTGAGGCTAGCTACACAACAGGCTGTGATGTATTCACTCTGTCTGAGGCTAGCTACACAACAGGCTGTAATGTGTTCACTCTGTCTGAGGCTAGCTACACAACAGGCTGTGATGTACTCACTCTCTGTCTGAGGCTAGTTACACAACAGGCTGTGATGTATTAACGTTCTGTCTGAGGCTAGTTACACAACAGGCTGTGATGTATTAACGTTCTGTCTGAGGCTAGCTACACAACAGGCTGTGATGTATTCACTCTCTGTCTGAGGCTAGCTACACAACAGGCTATGATGTATTAACGTTCTGTCTGAGGCTAGCTACACAACAGGCTGTGATGTATTCACTCTCTGTCTGGGGCTAGCTACACAACAGGCTGTAATGTATTCACTCTGTCTGGGGCTAGCTACACAACAGGCTGTGATGTATTAATTTTCTGTCTGAGGCTAGCTACACAACAGGCTGTGATGTATTAATTTTCTGTCTGAGGCTAGCTACACAACAGGCTGTGATGTATTCACTCTCTGTCTGAGGCTAGCTACACAACAGGCTGTAATGTATTCACTCTCTGTCTGAGGCTAGCTACACAACAGGCTGTGATGTACTCACTCTGTCTGAGGCTAGTTACACAACAGGCTGTGATGTATTAACGTTCTGTCTGAGGCTAGTTACACAACAGGCTGTGATGTACTCATTCTCTGTCTGTCCCATCCTTCACTGGTCCCATCCCTCACTGGTCCCATCCCTCACTGGTCCCATCCCTCACTGGTCCCATCCCTCACTGGTCCCATCCCTCACTGGTCCCATCCCTCACTGGTCTCATTTCTCACTGGTCTTATCCCTCACTGGTCTTATCCCTCACTGGTCTTATCCCTCACTGGTCTTATCCCTCACTGGTCTTATCCCTCACTGGTCTTATCCCTCACTGGTCCCATTTCTCACGGGTTCCATCCCTCACTAGTCTTACACATTACTAGATCCATCTCTCACTGGCCCCTTACTGTTCTCATACCTTACTGGTCCCATCCCCCATTGATACCATCCCTCACTGGTCCCATCCCTCACTGGTTACATCCCTCACTGGTCTCATTTCTCACTGGTATCATCCCCACTGGTCCCATCCCCTCACTGGTCCCATCCCCTCACTGGTCCCATCTCTCACTGGTCCCATCTCTCACTGGTCCCATCCCTCACTGGTCCCATCCCTCATCGGTCCCATGTGCATGTGACAAATAAAACTTGAAACTTGAAACATGTATGGCATCATGGTTACGCTCTCATCCTTGTGACTATGGTTACATCCTTAACCTTTGGACTCCACAATCGCATCCATACTATTTCTAACCTGCTGTACATTGAGGCTTGTCTGGGGAAATGGTTTGTCTCCAAATCTTTGGGGAATGTGGCAGGACAGAAGGAACAACAATTCCCTTCATAATGTTCCTTTAGTACATTATTTTGAATCTAGAAATCCCATTTTCTGATCTTAAAATCATTCAAAGTTCACTGTCACAAGGAAAATAGTATTTCTGATATGGTTTGTTGTTGTCAGGAGGAAATTAAATGGACTACAGAAAAATATGAAAGCACATCAACACAAAATAAATAAAATATAGATTGTATCTCCCAAGGGCTTTCATAGGAGACACATGTGAGAGGAATGCGCTGTAGAAACACTGTATTGGGTTTTCCGTCTAATCCCTCACAATCAAATGATATAACATGGGAAACCTCATACGGTTCATGATGTACACTACCGATCAAAAGTTTGGGGTCACTTAGAAATGTCTTTGTTTTTGAAAGAACATTTAAAAAAAAAATGCCCATTAGAATAACAGCAAATTGATCAGAAATACAGTGTAGACATTGTTAATGTTGTAAATGACTATTGTAGCTGGAAACAGCAGATTTTTTGATGGAATATCTACATAGGCGCTAAAGAAGCAATACAACTGGTCTTCTTTAGACTAGTTAAGTATCTGGAGCATCAGCATTTGTAGGTTTGATTACAGGCTCAAAATGGTCAGAAACAAAGAACTTTCTTCTGAAACTCGTCAGTCTATTCTTGTTCTGAGAAATGAAGGCTATTCCATGAGAAAAATTGCAAAGAAACTGAAGATCTCGTACAACGCTGTGTACCACTCCCTTCACAGAATAGCGCAAACTGGCTCTAACCAGAATAGAAAGAGGAGCAGGAGGCCCCGGTGCACAACTGAGCAAGAGGACAAGTACATTAGAGTGTCTAGTTTGAGAAACAGATGCCTCACAAGTCCTCAACTGGCAGCTTCAATAAATAGTACCCGCAAAACACCAGTCTCAACGTCAACTCTGAAGCGGTGACTCCGGGATACTGACAACTATAGTGTAGAGAATCATTGTACCATTGTAAGCTTCCCTGTGGCTCAGTTGATAGAGCATGGTGTTTGCAACGCCAGCATGGTGTGTGTGCAACGCCAGGGTTGTGGGTTTGATTCCCACGGGGGGCCAGTACAACAAAAAAAAAAAAAATGCATGAAATGAAATGTATGCATGAAATGTATGCATTCACTACTGTAAGTTGCTCTGGATAAGAGCGTCTGCTAAATGACTAAAATGTAAATCTAAAATGCCGTGAAATATCTTTTCCATAATCAAAAATATTGTATTTTCAGCTCTTTAAAGCTGGTAAACAAAACCAAAAGTAAAAGTCACAAAAACAAAACTTAAGAACCAGAAGCATAGAAATAGCAGGTAGCCTAGTGGTTAGAGTGTTGGGCCAGTAACCAAAAGGTTGCTGGATCAAATCCCTGAGCTGACATGGTGAAAATCTGTCGTTCTGCCCTTGATCAAGCCAGTTAACCCACTGTTCCCCAGTAGGCCATCATTGTAAATAAGAATTTGTTCTTAACTCACTTGCCTAGTTAAAAAACTCTAATTTCTATGTGAATTTGTTCGGTTTGCCCAAAAAGTTATTGCAGCTTTAATTCTTTAGAGTCTAAGACATTGGGGGGAAGGGGGTTGCTTAGCTGAAATATGTAAATGTTTTAACATGGTCATACTGTGGATCATTTAGCTATTTCAATTTTAGGACCCCTTTAGGTATCAGAAAAAATATATAGAAAACTGATTTGATAACATATAGACTTTGGCCTTCACAACTAAAGCTGATAGAAACGCACTGAATCACACATTCCTAAACGGCAAAAAGTTCAGTCAAATAATGTATCATAAGAAACAAGGTTTTGAAGTGTCTGTCCTAAATCTTGGAGATATAAAAAACTCAATCTCCATACTTCCATTCGTTTTTTAAAACAGGTACTGGTTTCCTTCAGACGAGTCCCATGACAGTTGCGGGGGTTGTAGAGTAAAACGGAGCACACCATCGTGTTCGTGACGATCTCCCCATTCCAAAGGGGGGGTCATAATTGTATGTTAAACCGGTCGGACAATACAGACGTTTTCGTGAGAAGACTGATTTCCGGGATGTCTCATGGTCTGACAAACACCACTCTAGCTCTGCCACCTTTCATTGCAGATGCGGAATTGCGACACTGCCGGATGTGGTGGATTGAGACGCATCCAATGCAAAAAAACTGATATCTCTAGCTTCAACTGATGGATTAGTATGGGGATTTTTTTGTTATGTATCTTAGATTGACGCACCGGTGCATCAATAAACTTTAGGGGGTTTAATGCTCTATTTGAGGGAAATCATTATTGGTGACTGACAGAACTGTTGATATTGTAGACTATGGGATCCTGTTAGCATAGCAAGTGCTTAAAGTCATACTGTATGTAGGGGATATCAAACCTATCTCATATGCCACACCACCAATACAGAGAAATCAGACAACCACACAAACATCCTTGAAAATACCATAGTCACCCTGTGGGCTGATGCCAGCGCCCATATGACAGGTGCCAGTACTGTAGAGACAAACAGAGCTGAGATGACTGACGTGACCTTCACAGAATATCACGTCATCAGGGCTTGATGTCACCCTGGC
The DNA here is from genome assembly GCF_965601325.2 of Salmo salar. Lineage (NCBI taxonomy): Eukaryota > Metazoa > Chordata > Actinopteri > Salmoniformes > Salmonidae > Salmo > Salmo salar. The sequence goes on along the minus strand of NC_138306.1, from coordinate 49,624,401 downwards.
ACATTATGCTTGATTTCACCCTGGGACATTAGGCTTGATTTCACCCTGGGACATTAGGCTTGATTTCACCCTGGGACATTAGGCTCGATTTCACCCTGGGACAATAGGCTTCATGTCACCCTGGGACAATAGGCTTCATGTCACCCTGGGACAATAAGCTTCATGTCACCCTGGGACATTAGGCTTGATTTCACTCTGGGACATTAGGCTTGATTTCACCCTGGGACATTAGGCTTGATTTCACCCTGGGACATTAGGCTTGATTTTATATTTTTTTAAACGCTAGCAAAACCAAATGCATGCTCTTCAACCGTTCTCTGTCCGCACCCGCCCGCCCGACTAGCATCACTACTCTGGACGGTTCTGACCTAGAATACGTGGACCACTACAAATACCTAGGTGTCTGGCTAGACTGTAAACTCTCCTTCCAGACTCATATCAAACATCTACAGTCCAAAATCAAATCTAGAATATGTCACAATCGTCGTAATGATTGGACCAAGGCGCAGCGTGAGTAGCGTTCCACATCTTTATTATAATGTGAAACTTCAGCAAATACAAAAACAATAAATGATCAAACAAACCGTGAAGACAGTGAAGTGCAAATAGGCACCTACACAAAAACAAGATCCCACAAAACACAGTAGGGAAATGGCTGCCTAAATATGATCCCCAATCAGAGACAACACTAAACAGCTGCCTCTGATTGGGAACCATACCAAGCACACCAACCTAGAAATAAACAACATAGAACACCCCCAGTCACGCCCTGACCTGCACAGGACGTACTGGGCTGTGGAGGCGCACTGGAGACCTGGTGCGTAGAACCGGCACACATGGCACCGAACAAATGACACGCTCCTCAAGGCGAGTGTGGAGAGCTAGCACAGGACGTACAGGGCTGGGAAGGTGTATTGGAGACCTGGTGCGTGGAGCCGGCACAACTTTCACCAGACTGATAGCATGCTCCTTAGGACGAGTACGGAGAGCTGACTCAGGTGGCATTAAACCGATAACACGCTCCTTAGGGCAAATGTCGTGCATCCTCCACCAATTCAATAACTCTCTCATTTCTCTCTCCTCCAAATTCTCCCTTAACTCACTGACGGTCTCTGATTCTCTCCGTTCACTCTCCTCCAGTTTCTCCCTCTTCTCCCAGACTGGCTCTGGTTCACTCCTCGGTTCCGCCGACCACCCTTGTGCCCCCCCCCCAAAAAAAATTCGGGCAGTTTTTGGGGCTTTCAATGTGGCCGCGAACCCCGGTGTCGTCGCTGTCCTCCATCATAACCTTACGTCTGCCACTCCTGCAAGGAAGGCGATCCTGTACTGCCAGGATTTCCTCCCAAGTCCAGGATCCCTTCCCATCCAGGATCTCCTCCCAAGTCCAGGATACACTCTCTTCCTGGGCACGCTGCTTGGTCCTGTTGTGGTGGGATCTTCTGTCATGATCGTCGTAATGATTGGACCAAGGCGCAGCGTGAGTAGCATTCCACATCTTTATTATAACGTGAAACTTCAGCAAAATACAAAAACAATAAATGATCAAACGAAACGTGAAGACAGTGAAGTGCAAACAGGCACCTACATAAAAACAAGATCCCACAAAATACAGTGGGGAAATGGCTGCCTAAATATGATCCCCAATCAGAGACAATGCTAAACAGCTGCCTCTGATTGGGAACCATACCAAGCACACCAACCTAGAAATAAACAACATAGAACACCCCCAGTCACGACCTGACCTACTATACCATAGAGAACCAAGGGCTCTCTATGGTCAGGGCGTGACAGAATCATCTTTCTATTTCGCAACAAAGCCTCCTTCACTCCCGCCGCCAAATTTACCCTCGTAAAACTGACTATCCTACCGATCCTCGATGATGTCAAAATAGCTTCCAATACTCTACTCAGCAAATTGGATGTAGTCTATCACAGTACCATCCACCACTGCGACCTGTATGCTCTAGTCGGCTGGCTCTCGCTACATATTCGTCGCCAGACCCACTGGCTCCAGGTCATCTATAAGTCTATGCTAGATAAAGCTCTGCCTTATCTCAGCTCACTGGTCACGATAACAACACCCACCCGTAGCACGCGCTCCAGCAGGTATATCTCACTGGTCATCCTCAAAGCCAACACCTACTTTGGCTGCCTTTCCTTCCAGTTCTCTGCTGCCAGTGACTGGAATGAATTGCAAAACTCGCAGAAGCTGGAGACTTATATTTCCCTCACTAACTTTAAACATCAGCTGTCTGAGCAGATAATCGATCGCTGCAGCTGTACATAGTCCATCTGTAAATTGCCCACCCAATCTACCTACCTCATCCCCATATTGTTTTTATTGACTTTGCTGCTCTTTTGCACACCAGTATCACTACTTACACACCATCATCTGCTCATCTATCACTCCATTGTTAATCTGCTAAATTGTAATTACTTTGCTACTATGGCCTATGTATTTGTCACGTCCTGACCTTAGAGAGCCTTTTCATTTCTCTATTTGGTTAGGTCAAGGTGTGATTTGAATGGGCATTCTAGTTTTTCTATTTCTTTGTTTGCCGGGTATGGTTCCCAATCAGAGGCAGCTGTCTATCGTTGTCTCTGATTGGGGATCATACTTAGGCAGCCTTTTTTCCACCTTTAGTTTGTGGGATCTTGTTTTTGCTACTGTGCTGTTAGCCCCACTGAACGTTACGTTTCGTTTGTATTTGTTTTCGGTGTTCATTTTAATAAAATAAGATGTACGCCTACCATGCTGCACCTTGGTCCAATCCTTCCATCGACGAGCGTAACAGTATTGCCTTACCTCCTCATGCCATTTGCACACACTGTATATAGACTTTCTTTTTTTTCTATTGTGTTATTGACTGTACGCTTGTTTATTCCATGTGTAACTCTGTTGTTGTTTCTGTCGCACTGCTTTGCTTATCTTGGCCAGGTCGCAGTTGTAAATGAGAAATTGTTCTCAACTAGCCTACCTGGTTAAATGAAGGTGAAATAAAATGTAAAAAAAAATAAAAACCCTGGGACATTAAGCTAGGCCAGGGCATGAACAAGGCTATAGGAACATGCTGTAAAGAATAACCTGCAGTAACCGTGGTATAACTATGATTGACAGACATGGGCACTGGTCAAGATTGGATTGTTTTGAACGGTAGGGTTATGATTATGTGTGCATCTGTGTCTTTCTGTATGGCAGTCTTGCGATGCTGTCCTCGTTCATCAGTCATCACTCGGCTACTGGAAGGAAAGGGGGGGGGGGGGGGAGTAGGATTGTGTGGGCTGTAGTTGGCAAGCGTTCAGAGGAGACCTGAGTCATACAAGTCATTGGCTCCCACCACACCTGTGCCTGCCCTTTCCGGTCTCCCACAACAACCTGCTTCCTTTTGAAAACATCACATCAAGGATATTAAAGGATATTACTCAGCCCTTCTCTTCCTACGTGTAGCACAGGCTGTGTCCTATAGTGCACTACTTTTTACCAGAACTGTATGGATCATGGTCAAAAGTAGGGCACTATGTAGGGAATAGGGTGCCATTTGGGACAAATAGAGACTCTCTGAAGTAGAGGGAGGAGGAGAAGAACGTAGGCCGCCTTTTGTTTTTATTGGGGGAATAATGGCCTACGCTATTTAATGAACAGTACCATAGGCATGTCGCTACTAATTAACATAATAGACCATGTTGTTACTAACACATTAACGTAATAGGCCATGTTGGTACTAAAACATTTACAGAATATGCCATGTTGTTATTCCTACATTAACATAATAGACCATGTTGTTACTAACACAGTAACATAATAGGCTATGATGTTATTAAAACAGTAACATAATATGCCATGTTGTTATTCCTACATTAACATAATAGACCGTTGTTACTAACACAGTAACATAATAGGCTATGATGTTATTAAAACAGTAACATAATATGCCATGTTGTTATTCCTACATTAACATAATAGACCGTTGTTACTACCACAGTAACATAATAGGCTATGATGTTATTAAAACAGTAACATAATAGGCCATGTTGTTATTCCTACATTAACATAATAGGCCATGTTGTTACTAACACAGTAACATAATAGGCTATGATGTTATTAAAACAGTAACATAATAGGCCATGTTGTTATTCCTACATTAACATAATAGGCCATGTTGTTACTAATACAGTACCATAATAGGCCATGTTGTTATTCCTACATTAACATAATAGGGCATGTTGTTACTACAAACTAACATAATAGGCCATGTTGTTACTACAAATTAACATAATAGGCCCATGTTGTTACTAATATTTAACATAATAGGCCACGTTGTTATTGCTACATTAGCATAATAGACCATGTTGTTACTAATAATTAACATAATATGCCAGATTGTTATTCCTACATTAGCATAATAGACCATGTTGCTACTAACACATTAACATAATAGACCATGTTGTTACTAATACATTAACATAATAGGCCATGTTGTTACTAATACAGTAACATTATAGGCCATGTTGTTACTAATACAGTAACATTATAGGCCATGTTGTTACTAATACAGTAACATTATAGACCATGTTGTTACTAATACAGTAACATTATAGGCCATGTTGTTACTAATACAGTAACATTATAGGCCATGTTGTTACTAATACAGTAACATTATAGGCCATGTTGTTACTAATACAGTAACATTATAGGCCATGTTGTTACTAATACAGTAACATTATAGGCCATGTTGTTACTAATACAGTAACATTATAGGCCATGTTGTTACTAATACAGTAACATTATAGGCCATGTTGTTACTAATACAGTAACATTATAGGCCATGTTGTTACTAATACAGTAACATTATAGGCCATGTTGTTACTAATACAGTAACATTATAGGCCATGTTGTTACTAATACAGTAACATTATAGGCCATGTTGTTACTAATACAGTAACATTATAGGCCATGTTGTTACTAATACAGTAACATTATAGGCCATGTTGTTACTAATACAGTAACATTATAGGCCATGTTGTTACTAATACATCTGCTGAGGAGAGTCATTTCCCTTTTCTTTGATTTTTAAAAGTATGTTAGTTTTTTTTTTGCATTTTTATTCATCCCAGAATTCCCCGGGAATACAGTACAAAACAAAAGCTAATGGAATGTTGGGAAATCCCTTTCCGTAACTCGTTTCACTGGACAATTACCGTAATACACACGTCCTCTGATTCCCAAATGGCAACCTACGCCCTAGTTTGTCCACTACATTTGACCAGAACCCCGTGGACCCTAGTTCCCAGTTTCGCCTCACACTGCCCAATCCATTGTGTATAATGTCCTAAGGATACCCCACCACCACCCACCTTACCACCACACTTACTCACTACCTTGAATCAATGTCTCATCAGGAATGTAATGATTACTCATTGATTAATAAAGGCTGTATTAAGTCATTGTTGAAGGGCCTTATGTCTACATTGTACATTAAAAGCGCACATGGAGGACCGCAGCTGGAAGTCACAGTAAGGAACCAAACAATAACAAGTAAAACTGTGTTTGTGTGTTTATACTGTAGGCCTACAAGGTCAAGTATACGTGTGTGTGTGTGTATGTGTGTGTGTTTGTGTGAGTATATGTGTGTGTGTTTGTGTGACTATATGTGTGTGTGTGTGTGTGTGTGAGTATATGTGTGTGTGTTTGTGTGACTATATATGTGTGTGTGTGTGTGTGTGTGTGTGTGTGCGTGCGTGCGTGCGCGCAGGTGTATATGTTGTGGGTGTGCAAGTGCATCTAAGCAACTTTTTGCTTTGAGCTGAGCAGCTGTGCTCCCTCTTTCAAGTCCTAGTTGAATTCAACCTCAAATCAGAACTTAAATTGACTCATTGTGAACCACCTCAGCCCCATAGCCCTTCTCTGATGACCGCCAGATCAATAATAAGGCCTTATGACCACGGGTCAATCGGAACAAAGACCTCCAACCAATATTACAAACCTCTTTCTCGCTCTTCTCTGTCTCTCCCTCTCATCTCTGTCTTTCTCTCTCTGTCTCTCTCTCTCTTTCTCTCTCTGTCTTGCTCTCTCTGTCTTGCTCTCTGTATGTCTATGTCTCTCTTTCTCTCCCCCCTCTCTCTCTTTCTCTCTCTGTCTGTCTGTCTCTCTGTCTGTCTGTGTCTCTCTCTGTCTTTCTCTCTCCGTATGTCTGTCTCTCTTTCTCTCCCCCTCGCTCTCTCGCTCTCCTTTTATCTTCTTCATTACGGGTCACTTTAGTTCCATCAGCTGTGTGCACGGCCGTGCACGTCCTTAGCCAATCATCTCTCTCTATCCGTAAATGAGGACAGTAACCGCCAGGCTCTCCTCTTAGACCATGTTCACCCGGAAGGCAATGAATGAACTCTGCCTCTAGTCTTCTAACTGTAATCAATCTAGCCTCATTGAAATACATGCTTAATGATGTTTGAAACTGATCTAGAAACCAGTAAAAAAGGGAAAGGACAGTGTGTCAGTTGGGTCGTCATTAGTTACCACAGCCAGAAAGTCAGAAAGCTACCAGTCACATGAGGCAGTGTGATGTGCGATGACGCTTATGGTTTGTGGGAAACGACCAATCAAACGAGGGAGTTGGATGACGGGCATGCCGATTGCAGGGGCAGTCGAGAGACATGCTTTTCTTTTATCTAGTCATCCATCACAGATTTGGTTATTTATTAGATTTAATAAAACCAACCGTTCTAAATGCAAAGTGGTAATCAGATGTCTTATTCAAACTCAGTTTGCAAGCGTATCATGATGTTTGCCCTTACTCAAAGTTACTCCAATATCTGCATTGTTTATAAAATGGCATGTAGGTAAACAAATTAACACAAATTCACAAGTAAAATGTACAGTTTCACAGAAATGTTTCACAGATTTCATAATTTTTTACTATTGGCGGATTATTGGGTGATTTAAGATGAAAACGTGTTACTTTATTTGGCACTTAGGCACTTACAACAATCATGTATTTATTTAATACAACATAGCCTTACAGCCCACCTGTAGGGGGAAACTCACCACTCTAACCCCACTCTATACAGGGGAAACTCACCACCCTAACCCCACTCTATACAGGGGAAACTCACCACCCTAACCTCACTCTATACAGGGGAAACTCACCACTCTAACCCCACTCTATACAGGGGAAACTCACCAACCCAACCCCACTCTATAGGGGGAAACTCACCACCCTAACCCCACTATACAGGGGAAACTCACCACCCTAACCCCACTATACAGGGGAAACTCACCACCCTAACCCCACTATACAGGGGAACCTCACCACTCTAACCCCACTCTATAGGGGGAAACTCACCACCCTAACCCCACTATACAGGGGAAACCCACCACCCCAACCCCACTATACAGGGGAAACTCACCACTCTAACCCCACTCTATACAGGGGAAACCCACCACCCTAACCCCACTCTATACAGGGAAACTCACCACCCCAACCCCACTCTACACAGGGGAAACCCACCACCCTAACCCCACTCTATACAGGGGAAACCCACCACCCTAACTGCACTCTATACAGGGGAAACCCACCACCCTAACCCCACTCTATACAGGGGAAACTCACCACCCTAACCCCACTCTATACAGGGGAAACTCACCACCCTAACCCCACTCTACACAAGGGAAACTCACCACTCTAACCCCACTCTATACAGGGGAAACTCACCACCCTAACCCCACTCTATACAGGGGAAACTCACCACCCTAACCTCACTCTATACAGGGGAAACTCACCACTCTAACCCCACTCTATACAGGGGAAACTCACCAACCCAACCCCACTCTATAGGGGGAAACTCACCACCCTAACCCCACTATACAGGGGAAACTCACCACCCTAACCCCACTATACAGGGGAAACTCACCACCCTAACCCCACTATACAGGGGAAACTCACCACCCTAACCCCACTATACAGGGGAACCTCACCACTCTAACCCCACTCTATAGGGGGAAACTCACCACCCTAACCCCACTATACAGGGGAAACTCACCACCCTAACCCCACTATACAGGGGAAACCCACCACCCCAACCCCACTATACAGGGGAAACTCACCACTCTAACCCCACTCTATACAGGGGAAACCCACCACCCTAACCCCACTCTACACAGGGGAAACCCACCACCCTAACCCCACTCTATACAGGGGAAACCCACCACCCTAACTGCACTCTATACAGGGGAAACCCACCACCCTAACCCCACTCTATACAGGGGAAACTCACCACCCTAACCCCACTATACAGGGGAAACTCACCACCCTAACCCCACTCTATAGGGGGAAACTCACCACCCTAACCCCACTCTATACAGGGGAAACTCACCAACCTAACCCCACTCTATAGGGGGAAACTCACCACTCTAACCCCACTCTATACAGGGGAAACTCACCACCCCAACCCCACTCTATACAGGGGAAACTCACCACCCCAACCCCACTCTACACAGGGGAAACTCACCACTCTAACCCCACTCTATACAGGGGAAACTCACCACCCCAACCCCACTCTATACAGGGGAAACTCACCACCCCAACCCCACTCTACACAGGGGAAACTCACCACCCTAACCCCACTCTACACAGGGAAACTCACCACCCTAACCCTACTTACACTCTTAATTTATATTTATTTTATTGGCCCATCCACCCCCCTCTTAGGAGGACAAAAGTAACTTTGTTTTACATTTTAGGTTTTTACAGATATTTTGTTACATATACATTATTTATACACTTTTCATACATGGTACTTTTATAGCCCTACACAATAGGAATACAGTTTGATATACACATTACACATACAATGGTACTGCAATAAGTGCCACGGGAGTTGGGAAACCCGTTTAAAGGCCCAACTTCTTGCATTTTATTGAGGAACATTCCATTGTTAGTTAGTAATTCAACATTATTCAAATGAAATGAATGTTGTAAACGTGTATGGTATGAATTACAGTGATCTGTCTTTGAACGTACTGCCTTCTTGTTCATTTCAGTAGCATATTTCTCTTTGGCTTTTGTTTGTCTGTCTTTCCCCCATGGTGGCATTCATACGTCTCTGTGCCCACAACTTGAAACAGAGCACCATTGAATTGAAAGCTTTTACTCTCCCAACTGAGTTTGTTTTTCCTGACAATCTGTTGAAGGTCAAGAATATGATCTAGTACTATTAGAATGAAAGGGTTGCAGGGAAACTAATAACGTTGCTCTATCAAACAGAATAACTCCTCTGTGCTGGGAATGTATTCCCTTATGCCAGCTAGTTAGCTAGCTCATTTTAGATTAGAGTAGCAATAGTCAGCTACAGTGACTATTCACACCCATTAACTTTTTCCACATTTGGTTGTGTTATAGGCAAATTAATAAAAAATGAAAAGCTGGAATGTCTTGAGAAAATAAGTAAGTATTCAAACCCTTTGTTATGTCAAGCCTAAATATGTTCAGGAGTAAAAATGTGCTCAACAAGTCATTTAATAAGTTGTATGGAATATGTGTGTAATAGTATTTAATAGTATTGAACATGACCACCTAATTTCTGTGTCCCACACATACAGATAATTGTAACATCCCTCAGTTGAGCAGTGAATTTCAAACACAGATTCAACCACAAAGACCAGGGAGTTTATCCAATGCCTCGTAAAGAAGGGCACCTATTGGCAGATAAGTGAGAGAAAAAAAGAACAGACACTGAATATCCATTTGAGCATGCTGAAGATATTAATTACACTTTGGATGGTGTATCAATACACCCAGTCACTACAAAGATACAGGCGTCCTTCCTAACTCAGTTGCCAGAGAGGAAGGAAACCACTCAGGGATTTTACCATGAGACCAATGCTGACTTTAAAACAGTTACAGAGTTGAATTAATCTAACAGGAGAAAACTAAGGATGGATCAACAACATTGTAGTTACTCCACAATACTAACCTATTGACAGAGTGAAAAGAAGGAAGACAAATATTTCAAAACATACAACCTGTTTGCAACTATGTAATACTGCAAAACATGTGGCAAAGCAATTCACTTTTTGTCCTAGATACAAAGTGTTATGTTTGGGGAAAGTCCTATACAACACATTGTACCACTCTCCATATTTTCAAGCATATTGGTGGCTGCATCATGTTATGGGTATGCTTGTAATCGTTAAGGACTGGGGAGTTTTTCAGGATAAAAACATGTATAGAATGGAGCTAAGCACAGGCAAAATTATAGAGGATAACCCAGTTCAGTTTGCTTTCCACCAGACACTGGTAGATTAATGCACCTTTCTGCAAGACATTAACCTAAAACAAGGCCACATCTACACTGGAGTTGCTTATCAAGAAGACAGTGAATGGTCCTGAGTGGCCAAGTCACAGTTTTGAATTAAATCTACTTGAAAATCTATGGCAAGACCTGAAAATAGTTGTCTAGCAATGATCAACAACCAATTTGACAGAGCTTGAAGAATTTTGAAAAGAATAAATGGGCAAAAGTTGCATAATCCAGGTGTGGAAAGCTTAGAGACTTACCCAGGAAGACTCACAGCAGTAGAATGGCCTTTCTGAAGAGCTAAATGACTTTCAACGTGGCACTGTCATAGGATGCCACCTTTACAACAAGTCAGTTCGTCAAATGTTTTCCCTGCTAAAGCTTCCCCGGTCAACTGTAAGTGCTGTTATTGTGAAGTGGAAACGTCTAGGAGCAACAACGGCTCATCCGCAAAGTGGTAGGTCACACAAGCTCACAGAACGGTATCACCGAGTGCTGAAGTGCGTAGCATGTAAAAATTGTCTGTCCTGGGTTGCAACACTCGCTACCGAGTTCCAAACTGTCTCTGGAAGCAATGTCAGCACAATAACTGTTCATCGGGAGCTTCATGAAATGGGTTTCCATGGCCGAGCAGCCGCACACAAGCCTAAGATCCCCATGCACAATGCCAAGCGTCAGCTGGAGTGGTGTAAAGCTCGCCGCCATTGGACTCTGGAGCAGTGAAAACACATTCTCTGGAGTGATGAATCACGCTTCACCATCTGGCAGTCCGACGGACAAATCTGGGTTTGGCAGATACCAGGAGAACAGTACCTGCCCCAATGCATAGTGCCAACTGTAAAGTTTTGTGGAGGAGGAATAATGGTCTGGGCTGTTTTTCATGGTTCGGGCCCCTTAGTTTCAGTGAAGGGAAATCTTAACCCTTCAGCATACAATTACATTGTAGATAATTCTGTGCTTCCAACTTTGTGGCAACAGTTTGGTGAAGGCCCTTTCCTGTTTCAGCATGACAATGCCCCCATGCACAAAGAGAGGTCCATACAGAAATGGTTTGTCGAGATCGGTGTGGAAGAATTTGACTGGCCTGCCCAGAGCCCTGACATCAACCCCATCGAACACCTTTGGGATGAATTGAAAACGGCAAATGCTAGCCAGGCCTAATCGCGCAACATCAGTGTCCTTATCTCACTAATGCGCTTGTCGCTGAATCGAAGCAAGTCTCCGCAGCAATGTTCCTAACATCTAGTGGAAAGCCTTCCCCGAAGAGTGGAGTCTGTTATAGCAGCAAAGGGTGGACCAACTCCATGTTAATGCCCATGATTTTGGAATGAGATGTTTGACGAGCAGGTGTCCACATCATTTGGTCATATAGTGTATAAACCGGTTCACTGTCTGAGCGCTAACATCTGTCCCAGGCTAGGTGACAGTTATGGGACATACGCTGACTAGTGTTCACCTGGGGCCTGTAACTCAAATGCTTTACACTTGCACTCGTGTGACAGTAAAGGAGATTGAAAGGGAAATCAAATGTAGCATCTGATCATAGATCCTACAGTGACAGTTAGATCCCGCTGTCTACTGTCATGATAACTCTACCATCTGGCTATAAACCATGGTCAAGTCCTCTAGTTATCTGAACTGTGAGTGTCCCAGTCCCTGCACCTGAAAGAAAGACATTTCTCTCTTGGCAATAAAGTGTGTATGTGTGTGTGTCTGAGTGTGTGGCCTGAGTGGGTCTGGATGAGGTGGCATTAAGAGGCTAATAGAGCCATCAAAGCCCCTCGTTATGCGCTAATTAGATGGGGGTCTGTATTTTATGAGCCTATTTCTCTACCCACTTATTAACACACACTTCTGGCCTCTCTCTGTCTCTCTGTCTCTCAATTCAATTTCAATTAAGGGGCTTTATTGGCATGGGAAACATATGTTTACATTGGCAAAGCAAGTGAAATAGATAAAACAAAAGTGAAATTAACAATTAAAAATTAACCGTAAACATTACAATCACAACAGTTCCAAAGCAATAGGGACATTTCAAATGTAATATTATGTTTATATACAGTGTTGTAACGATGTGCAAATAGTTAAAGTACAAAAGGGAAAATAAATAAACATAAATATAGGTTGTATTTACAATGGTGTTTGTTCTTCACTGGTTGCCCTTTTCTTGTGGCAACGGGTCACACATCTTACTGCTGTGATGACACACTGTGGTATTTTACCCAATAGATATGAGAGTTTATCTAATTTGGATTTGTTTTCAAATTCTTTGTGGGTCTGTGTAATATGAGGGAAATATGTGTCTAATATCCTCACTCACTCACTCACTCAGTGCTTAATGGGGGGAAATGAAAGGCTCATTCTACAAAGCTGATTGTATCAAGCACTTTGACCCTGAACACTCACAGACAACAGGACTAGATAGCAGGGGACCTCGACTTACGGATGCACAATTGCACGAATGCATGAACGCATGCAGACACACATGCCTGTCCTCCATACACCACAGGTGTAAGGGGGTGGAAACAGTAAAACAGGACTACTATGAACCAGCAGTAGAAAGACCACACATAGCCCTCAAAGTGACCCTGCTTCCTCTCCTCATACAGATAGCATCAGAAACTGTCTCAGTCACGTACCACTGCTGCGGGTATGAGGGACATAGTATAGAAAGACATGGACCCGTATTCATGAATCATCTTAGAGTGGTGATCTAGGATCAGCTTTTTAACTTTACAATCATAATGAACAAGATCACATGGACAGGGGTCCTGATCAGTCTGTCTAACTGTCGGTCTGTCTAACTGTCATTCTGTCGGTCTGTCTAACTGTCTGTCCGCCTGTCTGTGTGTCTGTCTGCCTGTCTGTTTTGTCATTTAGCGGGCCAGAGGGACTGAACATAGCAGTGGTTGCCTTATTCAGGGCTAGGTAGTCAGCCAGCCAGCCAGACAGCCAGACAAGACAAGACACACAGACACCGACCCAGCACTATCACTGGGATAAGGGCAGCCAAGTAAACAGAGCCTTTATAGTGGAGAAACACAGTGACTGATGTTCTGTGCCAGCGTGTGTGTGCGCGCGTTTGCACACATGCACGCGTTCGACCGCATGTGTCTGTAGCCCTGGTGAGCTTGATCCTGTGTGGTGCTCATCAATACCCCCCAGCGATACTCCCTCCTGGTCTGCTAACACTGAAGAACAAAGAGCTCTGGCAGTGTTGGCCAGCGTCGGCCAGTTATAGATCCTCACCTCTCTGTTTTTGTTCAATCAGGTCATGCTGTGGTGCTGTAGTGAGGACACTTTCAGTTGAATGTTCAATCTCCTATGAACATGGCTTCAAAAGAGTGACTTTAGCATGCGCTAATGAGGCTGGATCATCTCCAGTTAGAAGCTAGACCCAGCGGCAGGTTGGTTCTAGCCCACCCAGACATAGTGGTAGGATACTGCGATAATACTGACTGTCCTGGGATTTTGGACATTCAATACTGTGTGGTTAGACTGTAAACTCTCCTTCCAGACTCATATTAAACATCTCCATTCCAAAATTACATCTAAAATCGGCTTCCTATTACGCAACAAAGCCTCCTTCACTCAGGCTGCCAAACATACCCTTGTAAAACTGACCATCCTACCGATCCTCGACTTTGGCGATGTCATTTACAAAATAGCCTCCAACACTCTACTCAGCAAACTGGATGCAGTCTATCACAGTGCCATCCGTTTTGTCACCAAAGCCCCATATACCACCCACCACTGCGACCTGTATGTTCTCGTCAGCTGGCCCTCGCTATATATTCATCGCCAGACCCACTGGCTCCAGGTCATCTATAAGTCTTTGCTAGGTAAAGCTCTGCCTTATCTCAGCTCACTGGTCACGATAACACCACCCGTAGCACGCGCTCCAGCAGGTATATCTCACTGATCATCCCCAAAGCCAACTACTCCTTTGGCCGCCTTTCCTTCCAGTTCTCTGCTGCCAATGACTGGAATTGCAAAAAAATATATACTTTTTTTTTTTTTTAAAGCTGAAATTGAAGACTCCCTCACTAACTTTAAACATCAGCTATCTGAGCATCTAACCAATCGCTGCTACACAGCCCATCTGTAAATAGCCCATCCATTCTACCTACCTCATCCCCATATTGTTTTTATTTACTTTTTTGCACACCATTATTTCTACTAGCACATCATCTCCACATCTGTCATCCCAGCGTTAATTTGCTAAATTGTAATTACTTCGCTACTATGGCCTATTTATTGCCTTACCTCCTCACGCCATTTGCACACACTGTATATAGACTTTTTTCTATTGTGTTATTGACTGTATGTTTGTTTATTCCATGTGTAACTCTGTGTTGTTGTTTTTGTCGCACTGCTTTGCTTTATCTTGGCCAGGTCGCAGTTGTAAATGAGAACTTGTTCTCAACTGGCCTACCTGGTTAAATAAAGAACAGGGACAGAACACGGACAGAACAGGCGATATGTTCAGTGATCCACAACCGCAGCCCCCGTCCCCTTCACCCTAGACTACATCACCCTATTCCCTATATAGTGCACTCCCCCACACAAGGCTCTGGTAAAAAGTAGTTACTATATATGGAATAATAGGGGGCCATTTGGGACGCAGCCGTCCCTACATCCAGCCACCCAAAGCCCCCCGCCACCCTTCATCTCTCCTCTACACTTGTGGTCTCCATCTCCCTCCACGGGTCTTTGAAGTGAGATCAGAGAGAGAGGCGTTCAGACCATGTGACGCGGCAGGTCCATCAGGTCCATCAGGTGCAGGGAGACAGAGGCTCTGTTGAAGCAGACTGTTGTTTTAACGACCCCTGGTCCTCTCTCATAATCTCTCTCTCTTTGTCCTCTCAACCCACGTATTCTCAGTCTACACTGCTGTTCAATATGAGGAGAATGCAGAAAGATAAGATGCACACCATTGGGAATAGGGTGCTATTTAGGACGAAGCGTTACCATCTCTCTCTCCATGTTACTGTAAAAGTCCTCCAGTCTGGCCGCTGGGCTGACTGACACACTTTAACCGGGCTCCTTTTAGACCTGAATGAGGACATATGGATTCCATGTCACTCGCAGACAACCCCTCTTGTGTCTATACACTGAGTGGGTGTGTGTGGTGGCTGGTTGAGGATATGGGCACTACAGACGACAGTACAGTGAATGTTACTTGGGACTATAGAGGTTGGTTGGAGTGGGAGGCAGTTTAGGGCAGACCGTTACGAGCCAGTCTAGGGCAGACCGTTACGAGCCAGTCTAGGGCAGATGTGGTGTAAAGAGGTTGTTATGGATTAAATGAATGTTAGGGGTTGGAATAACAAGTCCTAAGGATAGTTTGGGATGGGGGTTTCTAATCTGTGTGTGGGTGGTATGGATGGAAGGATAATGTATCAATGTGCTGTGGGTGGGTGGGTGTTATGGAAGGATAATGTATCAATGTGCTGTGTGGGTGTTATGGAAGGATAATGTATCAATGTGCTGTGTGGGTGGGTGTTATGGAAGGATAATGTATCAATGTGCTGTGTGGGTGGGTAGGTATAATGGAAGGATAATGTATCAATGTGCTGTGTGGGTGGGTAGGTGTTATGGAAGGATAATGTATCAATGTGCTGTGTGGGTGGGTGGGTAGGTGTTATGGAAGGATAATGTATCAATGTGCTGTGTGGGTGGGTAGGTGTTATGGAAGGATAATGTATCAATGTGCTGTGTGGGTGGGTGGGTAGGTGTTATGGAAGGATAATGTATCAATGTGCTGTCGGTGGGTGTTATGGAAGGATAATGTATCAATGTGCTGTCGGTGGGTGTTATGGAAGGATAATGTATCAATGTGCTGTCGGTGGGTGTTATGGAAGGATAATGTATCAATGTGCTGTCGGTGGGTGTTATGGAAGGATAATGTATCAATGTGCTGTCGGTGGGTGTTATGGAAGGATAATGTATCAATGTGCTGTGGGTGGGTGTTATGGAAGGATAATGTATCAATGTGCTGTGGGTGGGTGTTATGGAAGGATAATGTATCAATGTGCTGTGTGGGGGTGTTATGGAAGGATAACTTCTACCACTTCCACACACTGCTGCTCCTGGCCAGACAAGATGAAGGGAACGAGAAAGAAAGAGAATAACAGCCCCCCCCCCCCCCCCGCCACGATGAAAGCTCTCCACTTAAGAGCACATTAGAAGAACAAATTACTGCCACGACAGGAGGGCAACAGTCAAACACGACCCTCGAACATCAAACACAGTCACCATCTCATTCATATGCTTCTTCTCTCAGACAATGTGTCTGAAATCCCAAAGTGCAGTCCACATGGTCCAGACATTCTCTTCATCTACAGTATGGTAACACAGCTGTCAAATGGATCGTACCATTAGAAGATCCCTTTGATTTGGGGGATGTTTGGTTGGGTTATTCTATCTCTTTCTGATCTTAACCCCCCTCAGTCTAATGCTAACTTATGTGTGTGGCAAAGAGAGGGGAGATCTCTGTAGCAGATGTACAGTACGTCCACTCATTCACACCATGACTCGGAAACTCTGCAACTTGACGGAGTCTCGGATTAACGCTTCCTGTTCCCAGTCACTTGAATTGGACACAGATATGGGGGAAATCTTCCTTATCAGGATGGGTGGCAAAATCTGCTGTTGAGGGACTGTGGGAATTTTATGGGATAACTGGACAGAGAACAACTAAATCCTCCACTGATGGGGAAGCGAGGCCCAGGGAAGTTACCAGAATGGGCGAGGGGAAACGTTGGAGCGTAACACTCCAGGGCTTGGTTCACCAGATGTGTTCAGTGTTGAAGAGTCCTCTACGGTCTGTTATACACGCCTGCTATGGAAGTCAAGGGAACACCAAACCTGCCTGTACAGAATCAATATCCCATAGATTAATGGTAGGCTACATTCTAAATGACAATGTGTTCCCACAGTAGTGCACTGCGTAGGGAATAGGGGGCCATATGGGACACAGATGCAGACTTGCCACAGGGATTAATTCTCATGTGATGCTTTATGGGTTTAGTTGGTTCCAGACACAGTTTACGTGTGTGTGTGTGTGTTCTTTCAGAGCAGCTGTCCAGCTGAGGGTGTATTGATTGATGTCTCCTGTAAGACATACTGTTTACATCTAACAGAGGAGATCAATAGGAACCATTCCATGTTCATGCATACACATCTATCTGCTCTGCTCTTTATTCCCAAGATGTAGTCTCTCTCACACACACACACACACCACACACACACACACACACACACACACACCACGCGCAGAGACAGACACACAGACACACAGACAGACAGACAGACACACAGAGACAGACACACAGAGACAGACACACAGAGACAGACACACAGAGACAGAGACAGACAGACAGACAGACACAGAGACAGACAGACAGACAGACAGACAGACAGACAGACAGACACAGAGACAGACAGACAGACATAGAGACAGACACACATAGAGACAGACACACACAGAGACAGACACACACAGAGACAGACACACACAGAGACAGACACACAGAGACAGACACACATAGACAGACACACATAGACAGACAGACACACATAGAGACAGACACACATAGAGACAGACACACATAGAGACAGACACACATAGAGAGACAGACACACATAGAGAGACAGACACACATAGAGAGACAGACACACATAGAGAGACAGACACACATAGAGAGACAGACACACATAGAGAGACAGACACACATAGAGAGACAGACACACATAGAGAGACAGACACACATAGAGAGACAGACACACATAGAGAGACAGACACACATAGAGACAGACACACATAGAGACAGACACACATAGAGACAGACACACATAGAGACAGACACACATAGAGAGACAGACACACATAGAGAGACAGACACACATAGAGAGACAGACACACATAGAGAGACAGACACACAGAGACAGACACACACACAGAGACAGACACACACACAGAGACAGACACACAGAGACAGACACACACACACAGAGACAGACACACACACAGAGACAGACAGACACACAGAGACAGACAGACACACATAGAGACAGACAGACACACATAGAGACAGACAGACACACATAGAGACAGACAGACACACATAGAGACAGACACACATAGAGACAGATGTAACTGTCTGATGGCTTCACTTTGCTACAGAATTATTTTCTCACCTGCCCACATTTACTATTCATACAACTAGACACACCAATCAGAACTCTCCCTTACAGTAACTCAACCGCAACACCATACGGTGTGATAACAGCACAGGGATTTGAAGGCAAGATCACCACTGTCCGTCTGTCAGGAAAGCTGCAGTAGAAGATGTTTTATCATTCTCTTCTTCTGTTTTTGTATCCTTTTAGATATACAGCTCAACCCCTAGAAGTTTGAAACATCTCCCTGAGGAAAATCAGCATGATTCGCCGCGCTGGAGACATCTGCCCTTTGAAAAAGAGGAGCCGTTTAAACAGCTGTCACATCTGTTCGTCTGCACATCTTCAGATAAAACGTCTGGGGCCATAATGCTGATCTACTGTAAGGATCAGGCCCTCCCTCTGCCCATGTAGTCTTATTCATTGTAATGTAAAAAAGCAAATCTGATCCTAAATCAACACTCCTACTCTGAGACGATTGGCACATATGGCCCCTGGGGTAATGTGGTTTGGATACTGGAGAAGAGAAGGGAGACATCAAGCAACACAATGATACTGAAGACATATAAACAAACACTGTGTCAGACAAACAGCCAGGATAGCCATAACAAGCCTGTCTAACCAGAGCACGTAGAACCGTTTTTAACTCTTGATATACTCACAAAATATGCCCATTCACAGTGAGCTCCTGTAGATAGATTTCAACTGGAGACTGTATGCTAATGAATGTATCTCTAAGTGCATAGAAGATGGGTAAATCTGTTGGAATTCAATCCCTTTTTGACAGCACCTCTTTTAATTTGAATGAACGCTTTCATACATTTTTGCCCGTTGTAGAAGTGGTCAGAAAGTTACTTTTTGGACCTTAAAGCACAAACATTCAGGAGATGCTCAAAGTTGACCCATTTTGCATACCCCACCGTACCATGATACATTGTGTTGTGTTGGAACATCCATGTCTTCATCACTGGAAAAGATAAAAGGTTTAGATTGATAGCATTTAAAAGCTTACAAACAGGGTTTCCAACATGTTTTATTTTACCTTTATTTAACTAGGCAAGTCAGTTAAGAACAAATTCTTATTTTCAATGACAGCCTAGGAACAGTGGGTTAACTGCCTTGTTCTGGGGAAGAAGGACACATTTTTACCTTGTCAGCTTGGGGATTTGATCTTGCAACCTTTCAGTTACAAATCCAATGCTCTAACCACTAGGCTACCTGCCACCCCAAATAAAATGTATAATTTATTGATAGAATAGAGAGGGACAAAAAGAATGCCTGTGAACAAACTTGGTGATTTGTAGTGTGTTTTGTGATGTATGGGTCGTGTTTTATGGGTCCTAGGGTATGGGTTGCGCAATATGGGTCATATGGTATGGATCGTGCTGTATGGGTCGTATTGTATGGGTCGTGATGTATGGATCGTCAGGTATGGGTCATACATGTCCATATGTAGGCTACATGTCCATGTATTATCATGAATGATCATAGCGCGGTTTTCTACGTAGCAACCAGAGTGTCACCCCTGTACGTTTTGAAGCTTAACACTAAGTCAGTCAAGAGGAACCAAAGCTTAACACTGTAAGTCAGTCAAGAGGAACCAAATATCAGACTTTAGAAAAGTGCTGGCAGCTCAACTGCATCAAAGCCCTGAGTTTGCCTGAGCTTCAATCTAATTGGATAAAAAAGGAAAAGCTGCTTCTAATACTCAGAGTACATTTTTCCAGAACTGATTTGAGCTACACCCACTTTGGGTTCGGCAGCCCTATTCCATGCACCCTGTCCATCCATGCCTGTATTTTCATCAAATTATTCTCTGTTTGGAGGTAATATGAACACACACACACACACACAGGGTGTCGCTCTCGTAAAATAAGCATATAAACACACGCACATACACCTGTTTGGCATCTTTCCTTTCCTGTCACTGTTAGGTTTCATTATTGGGATTCCTGCCTGTCATTCACCCGACAGCATTTCAAAACCAGGAGGTTCCACAAAGCCAGACACTCACAGGCTTGCACACACACACGCACAAACAATCAAACACACACACAAACAAACACACACACACACACACAAAAACACTCCACTTCTTTTGTTAAGACAAGGCATCCCAGCTCCAGGCCTTGATGTGGGATGAAAAGTATCTATGTTATATGGGGGGATGTCATGGTTCTCCCACCTCCTCCCCCCTCTCTCATTGTCATTATTTTCAACATGGCCCTCCCCTGATCTACTGAGGATTGTGGGTCCTCTCTCTCTGGGGACTTTCATCTGTCAGGCGCCACCTTGGTGGCCGTGCGGGGGTTAGATTTCCCATCATGCCTTGTGCTGGAATGTCTGCCTTCCTTCCCACTCTTTGGAGGTGGAGGCAAGACGAGGGCAGGCGAGCGTCGTCGTGCCCCGTCGGGCAATTATCCTCTAGCGTAATGAGGAGCAGCTCTCGCCCCGTCGCTCTGACTGACACCTCTCTCCTTCATTTTGTCAACACAACAGATGGCTCATGATTGCGTGGGTGGCCATATTGAGTTGATGTAATTTGTGGAGCAGAGAGCTGCGTCATTTCTCGTCGCATGGCTGCCTTGCTCGCTCTGCCACCTCGTTATCTCTGAATAGGGTGTTTCTCACTCAAACTTCCCCCCCTCTTATGTTTGTCTTCCACCTTATTGAAAAACTATACATTCAGTGGTAGTACTAATGGTAATCTGTGACCAATAACCAGAAACATGGACCAGTGGCCATTTTTTGTCAGGTCATGTCAAGTCCAAGAGAGTGTCACATTCTTTGCACAAGCAGGAAAAGATTTGGGTTAAGATTGTCAAAGAGTAGAAAGGACACACTCCATAAAGACACACATTAAAAATTCAAGATGTAAGCCTTCCATAACTGTCAATGATTTCATCGATTGTATTGAAACCATGGATAAAAAAAGCGTACAATTCCTGCTAGCCTGGTATGAGGATTTTGCTGCGTGTCTTTATATCACACTGTATTACTGCCAGTATATTACCACCCATACAGATATGCTTGGAGAAATATATACAGAGGATACTCACAGTGTTCCTTGCGGTCCTCAGGACTAGACGAGGCCTCTCTGTCCGACAGCAGCCCAGACACCGTAAACAACTTCCTCCCAGAATCCTCAGCGGCCTTGAGTGATCCCGGTGAGCCAGAGAGGAAACACCCTCCTCCAAAATCATACTCCTTCCCCTCAGAATCTGTGTAGCAGCCCTTGAGCCTCTTGGCAGGGGTGAAGGCTGACTGATAACCACTGGCCTCCCTCTCCTCTGGCGGGGAGGAGAAGGGTCGGAAGGCCCCTACCCCAATGTGGTTGAGCATCCCCAGGGAAGGGCAGTCCAGGTTGTTGGGGTGAAACTGGAACTGGGGATTGAGGTGGAGCAGGGAGGCAGGGAAGTCTCTGGCAGGGAAGGAGCCGTGGCCGGAGATAGGCCCCTGACGGTTGTACATGGAGGAAAATGTGTAGGAGCCGGAAGGGAAGGGGAGGTCCTTCTCAGAGATTGGGACCCTGAAGGACCTCGGGGCCTGGCAGGGGATGGAGGCCTGGCAGGGGACGGAGGCATCGCGGCCTGTCTTGGCTGTGGAGGCCAGCACCATCAGGGCTGGGGACGCCAGGGGACCGGGTAGGTAGGAGGAGCTGTCCATCTTGAAGGCGGGCCAGTGGAGATCCATCCAATCCACTCCACACTGTCCCTAAAGCGAGAGGGGACTGGTCAATAGGGGATGGGCTTAGTAATGGTGTGCTTTGGAGACAGATGAGGTTGATGCTGAATGACTTCACTGTGAGTCCATCCTTAGAGTGTTGGGCCAGTAACCGAAATGTCACTGGTTCAGATGAAAATCTGTCGATGGGGCCTTGAGCAAGGCACAACCCTAAATGCTCTGCTAAATGATGTACAGTAAATGTAATAGAACTTGATAAAATACTATTGTCACAAATGAAAGTGATATAAGAAAGATATGGGGGATGAAACAGAACTGTGACACAATTAACTAATGCAAATGTTAAATAATAACTTTACCAAAAATAAGACATTTCCATAAGGAATGTGCAATTTGGACAGAAAATGATGTTAAGAATGGTAACACACTTTCATAGTCTAACTAACCAAACTGGGAAAGGGAGAGCTGCGCTGATTTGTATTAGTAACTGAGAATGTGCTGTTAAATGAAATTTAAAGTTACATTAAAAAAAACATACAAACATACAATAGAAAAAACCGTAAAACGCATATATTTCCATGTGCTTGACATTACGTTTTATCAAATAGAGCTTTGGGTGAATATAATTTTTTTTTGTGTGATCTGCATAAAACGTTATAAAATAATCCTAATATTGGTGTCTAATTCTAAATGTGCAGATCTTGAAGATTATGAAACGAATCGTTTGTTTTCTCAATGTTAAAGTTTCTGAAATTAACATTTTTATAGGCTACAGAGAAATGATCAATTAAAAATGATGTTTCTTACAGGTTTGGTTATGAAGAGATCGTTTTGATATTGATCATCTACACTTATAGTGAACTCTGATATATTTATTTTAAAAAATTTACACATGAATGTGCAAATTAAAAAACTTCTGTTCAACAAAAAACAATCACATGAAAGAGGTCGCATGTCTACTGCGTTTTCTCTCGCTCCAAGTGACTTTTTAAACACCACTCAGTCTACCAAAATCTACTATTGTGTACCTTAGCAGCGCTTCCCTTCCTCATTGATTTACTACTCGGTACTCATTCTAACGTGAGAGCGTTATAACATCCATTAGACTCCCTGCAAGAGATTTTTTTCAGCTTTGTTTGTGTATTATATAGGTCTATTTAGACTTAACACGCCAAACCTATATATTAGAAACATTTCAAGCCATCCCATTGTGTTTGATATATTCCAGAGAAGGCACACCTTATTCAACTTGTCAACTAATCATCAAGGCGTTGATTAGGTGAATCAGGCGAGATAGTTCAGGGCCACAACAAAATTGTGAAACGTCTCGGGGTCCCCAAATGAGCGGTTTAAGAACAGCGTAAGAAGTTGAACGGAATGCCCAACAAACTTCTTGAAAAGTAGGCTATTCAAATGTCAAACAAAGCCTAATTTGCGAGTAAAAAATAATAATAAAAAGCGTGGCAGTCTTTAAGAGCAAATACCTGATAATAAAACATTTAGCCAGATAATTATAAAAAATATATATTAATAGGATGTTACATATAGGCCGGACAAGAAGCTAACAAAATGTAGAATAGGCTACACAATAAGGCTATACATGTGCTAATTTAACCCATAAACCCTAGGTTACCATAACAATTTAACAGTTAAGAAGAGGTAGCATATAGGGCTAGACCTAGGCTACTTACCGAGTTAAAGCGCTGTATTGGACCTTTGTTAACCGCACAAAGATCACTTTCTCAAGTTAGGATGTCAGAGATGGTTGGCACTTAAAAAAACACGCGCTTGCAAAAAGTCGCGATTCTTTACAAGTATCGTGTAGTATTTGTCACGTGGACGGACCAATTAGAATTGTAACAGAAGAGGTGGTGAATTTGTGAGGTTAATGCGACGCTGGTTCAGGCTGTTGTGGCTACTGCTGCTGCTGCTTAGATGATTCATCACTCGAAGCGTGGACATCCCCTCTCCCTCTCTTAGCCTACCTTTCCCCTCCGAGTCACTCACTCCGAAGAGGGTCTGTGAGCTACATTCAGAGCGTTCAATCTGTTATCCTCAGTGCTAGCCTATATCCTGAACAACAACAACAAACATTATACTAAAATGTGATTAAACCATATCCAACTACTTTAAAATAATGTACCTCTGGCAAAGGCACAAATAAGTTACATGCACTGCCATTTAAATCCTGATAACAACATGCTTTAGTCCTGATTGTAAACGTGGGGTCTTTTTTATACCCAAAACACAGATGTTCAGGCATAGACATTGTCTCACTTCAACTCAACATTGAGATTTTACATTTGGCATTGTTTCTTTCCATATAATAAACAGCACTTTTTGTAATGGCAGTGTAATGAACTACTAGGCTACTTAAGTTTAACAGTAACAGTATAGGCTGGTGCTGAGGAAAGGGGATAACCTTGAAAAGGACCAACACTGGACAGTATGAGGCCCAGGCTTACTAACATGCCTAACGGGGTCAGTCTCACATGTGACGGAAAGCTTTATAAAATGTGAAGGGCTTGGGACTGTGTTGTCTTCCATTCCTCTGTTCAGTAGAGAATTGCTTAGGTTGATGGCCATGTCCTGTGCTTTTGATTGAGGAAAATATGCTGTTGCTGAGTTAGAATGCAAATGATCATCAGGGGCGAAAATCTGATATCAACTTTGGAGGGGACAATTACATGACATTTTCTCAAGAGCAATTCCTGAGGGGGACACCAAAAGTAGTGCTGTAACACATAGCCTACATTGTAATATGGTAAATGTATATTGAGGAACCAAAGAAATAAGGTGTTTGCCGTACTCCTAACTACCAGTACCCAAAACTACACAACTAATCACAACAGCAATACCATTGCCTTTAACAAATCTTAGTTCAGTCACCAGTTTAAGTTGAGAGTGGGGGTATCCATGGCATTTTCCAATTATGTTCCTATTTTACAAGTCAAAAAAATTGAGAACCTTTCATAATGTTGCCAAACAAAGACTCAACAAACTTACCTGAGACTCCCTGTCTCTGCCAGTCTGTCCCCAACTCTACTGTCTGTGTGCCATCTGTTGCCTGCTCTGCCTAATGACATCATTGTGAAACATTTCCATTAGAATTTCATTTCTTTCTTATGAACATTTTATCAACTAGTCTTTGAGATATTAGGCTACTAGGGTTCTTACTATGCATTTTGGTGTATTGAAAAATACTCTGATGTCCGTCTTTTATTTTTCTGCCATTTTTCTACCTGGCTGGCTGGCTACACACACAGTGTGTAGGTTATTTACAGTAGGAGATGGGCTTCTATCATCTTCAATCATTCTATTTGGTCTTCGATCTAAAAGGTAGCTAGCAAATGTGAAACAGATTAAAATGACAAGAGTTGACAGCTGTATGAGTTCACCATTTACACAACATATGCTGCAACCTTTTGTAATTTTAATAGTTTGTTTCATATTGGCTGGCTTCCAACAATAGCTGAATTTGCAAAGCTAGCGAGCGCCAATTCAGTTTCAGTGGTGTTTTCTATAATCTTTGCTACCCGGGTTAAATAAAGGTGAAATAAAATAAATAAATAAATAAAAGTTCCCTTGCGACAATTTAGCTTTTGCAATGAGACCATTAAATATATTTAAAACAATGGTAGAAGAGAGTGTAGTTCTGTTCAGTTTATCGCTAACCTTATCACAGGGACTTTGAAGCACTAATTTACATCATCTGCATGCTGATCTTGGAATAAATTGACGATAGCAAAGATTCCATCTTTGACGACGCCACATAAATGGAATAGGTACTAGCTAGCTTAATAGTTAATATTTGCGCGCTAGCTCTGCATATTCAGCTAGTGTGTGTGCGCGATTGACTAGATTAACCTCACGTCAGTTACGTTAATTGAGTGCCTTTCAGACAGTAGACACGACCCCTCTGTTACCTTGCCAACTAAGGAACTGGCAGTGGATCAAACCATTGTGAGGCAAAGGGTGGGGGGGGGGTCGCAATCTTTTGAAACTTAAAAACGCGCTATTAAGTGTCTATAATCAGCACAATTGCTTTCATTGTGTATTATTAATATTATTTAAATTACATAGTTATGTTTCAGTGATATTGGGGGGGACAAATCATATTTTTCCCAGGATGGGGGGGGGTCGTGTCCCCCCCGTCCCCCCGGGATTTCCGCCCCTGATGATCATTTAATGCTGAAATTGTGTCTATTGGGTGTTTGATCTTGACTCAGAGCGATTCAGACATTTAACACTGTTGGATGGCATAACACGAGAAAATCACAAATCACTCTTAATGTGTTTTTATCAGAATTTGTAGTTTAAAGACATTTTGGGAATAATGTTATTGAAATAATGAAGTCTTCCCCTGAGCCATTCCAGAGGTTCTGTTGGGCTAATCTAATGTGACACGTAATTTCCGTGTCTCCAACGGTACGATGTTTGCTTCTCCTCAGGTCTCAGTCTGTAATGAACATCCATTTGAGTGCCAGCGAGTGTGGAGAGACCTCTGAGATTGGGAATACGATGGGAGGTTTGGGAGTATTTGGGAATGTCACAACGAAGGCAAATACAGGGGAAATTCCTTTAGGTATGCGAGTGGGGAAACTGGATAAAAGTGAATAGTTGCAATTTTGGAATGGTAGCTCCAATGTCTGCTCTGACATTACTTCCCACTGGGCACAGATTCAACGTCTATTCCACGTTGGTTCAACGTAATCAATTTGAAAAAATCTGGAAACAACATTTATTCAGCCAGTGTGTGCCCAGTAGGTTGGCCTGTGTCAGTACAGCTAATAATGTCTCACCTTGCCATATGCTGGCATTAAAGCTGGAATCAATGATGGTGGAACTGCCACATCTGTTTGCGATATTACAACAAAAAAGAAATTACTTCAAACAACAAACAATGTTTTTTCACATGCAATAGAACAGCAGAGTATATATTGTGATTTATTTTTTAACCATGAAGCTGGATGCTCCTTGCCTCCATTTCATAAAGAAAACAAGAACAATTGTGCTGGGGTGAACAGTGGCACTGTTTCCCTTAATGCAGATTCCACTTTTAAACTGTCCCCAAAATGAAAAGGTTTTCCATAAGAAAAGGGGTGAAAATCTGATATCAACTTTGGAGGGGACAATTACATTACATTTTCTCAAGAGCAATTCCTGAGGGGGACACCAAAAGTAGTGCTGTAACACATAGCCTACGTTTAATATGTTAAATGTATATTGAGGAACCAAAGAAATAAGGTGTTTGCCGTACTCCTAACTACCGGTACCCAAAACTACACAACTAATCACAACAGCAATACCATTGCCTTTAACAAATCTTAGTTCAGTCACCAGTTTAAGTTGAGAGTGTCCATGGCATTTTCCAATTATGTTCCTATTTTACAAGTCAAAAAAATTGACAACCTTTCATAATGTTGCCAAACAAAGACTCAATAAACTTACCTGAGACTCCCTGTCTCTGCCAGTCTGTCCCTGCATATCTGTCCCCAACTCTGCTGTCTGTGTGCCATCTGTTGCCTGCTCTGCCTAATGACATCATTGTGAAACATTTCCATTACAATTTCATTGCTTTCTTATGAACATTTTATCAACTAGTCTTTGAGATATTAGGCTACTAGGGTTCTTACTTTGCGTTTTGGTGTACTGAAAAATACTGGGAATGAGTACCACAATATATACCACATCATGTAAACTATAAGAGCCATTATTGAAAATGTCGGCCTGAAGGTATTGGAGACAACACAAGTATGTGTTCCAACTGATTAGGATGATTCAGTCATTTGGGAATGAGTGTGAGGCCAACAAAAAGACATCCAGATGACTCACGTCCTGCCACAAAGGAAGACGTCCAATCAACATCACATCACATAACATCATCATCAGCTGCCCAGGCAGCCCTGTAATTACATGCTGCTGACTGAGATACTGTGGCTCGGGGTGGCAATTTATTCTGGGCGCCAGTCAGTACAGTAGACCCCCGGACAATACAACGCAGGGCCCAGTGCTACTGTGCCATAACCGGGCAAAGACAGGGACATCATTAAAACCTGTTGGGGCTAGGGGGCAGTATTTTCACGGCTGGATAAAAAAACGTACCCGATTTAATCTGGTTACTAATCCTACCCAGTAACTAGAATATGCATATACTTATTATATATGGATAGAAAACACCCTAAAGTTTCTAAAACTGTTTGAATGGTGTCTGTGAGTATAACAGAACTCATTTGGCAGGCAAAACCCTGAGACATTTTCTGACAGGAAGTGGATACCTGATGTGTTGAATTACCTTTAAGCCTATGCCATTGAAACACACAGGGGCTGATTAATGTTTTGGCACTTTCTATTGCTTCCACTAGATGTCACCAGCCTTTACAAAGTGTTTTGAATCTTCTACTATGAGATCTGACCGAACAAGAGCCTTGGAACGGTGATGGCCGATTAGACTCTGGCGCGCGAGGTCATGTTGGGTACCCTCGTTCCAAAACGTTTTAAAAGAGAATGCATTCGTCCACCTTGAATATTATTCATGTTCTGGTTAAAAAAGGCCCTAATGATTTATGCTATACAACGTTTGACATGTTTGAACGAACGTAAATATATTTTTTCCCCTCGTTCATGACGAGAAGTCCGGCTGGCTTAGATCATGTGCTAACAACACGGATCTTTTTGGATATAAATGATGAGCTTTTTTGAACAAAACTACATTCGTTATGGACCTGGGATTCCGGGAAGTGACATCTGATGAAGAGAATCAAAGGTAATGGATTATTTACATAGTATTTTCGATTTTAGATCTCTCCAACATGGCCGTTTGTCTGTATAGCAAAGCATATTTTTCTGGGCGCAGTGCTCAGATTATTGCAAAGTGTGATTTCCCAGTAAGGTTATTTTTAAATCTGGCAAGTTGATTGCGTTCAAGAGATGTAAATCTATAATTCTTTAAATGACAATATAATATTTTACCAATGTTTTCTAATTTTAATTATTTAATTTGTGGTGCTGACTTGACTGCCAGTTATTGGAGGGAAACGATTTCCTCAACATCAATGCCATAGTAAAACGCTGTTTTTGGATATAAATATGAACTTGATAGAACTAAAAATGCATGCATTGTCTAACATAATGTCCTAGGAGTGTCATCTGATGGAGATTGTAAAAGGTTAGTGCATCATTTTAGCTGGTTTTATGGTTTTGGTGACCCTGTCTTTGAATTGACAAAACATTACACACAGCTATTGTCAATGTACTCTCCTAACATAATCTAACTTTATGCTTTCGCCGTAAAACCTTTTTGAAATCGGACAACGTGGTTAGATTAAGGAGATGTTTATCTTTCAAAGGGTGTAAGATAGTTGTATGTTTGAAAAATTTGAATTTTGACATTTATTTGGTTTCAAATTTGCCGCTCTTGAAATGCACCTGCTGTTGATAGGGTGCACCACGGGTGGCACGCTAGCGTCCCACATAGCCTTAACACTTGAGTGGACCTGCAGGTCACGCAAGGCAAACATCACCATCACCACCACGCAGAGCCACCAGTTCTCTGTGAAGGATAGAAGGGCAGAAACAGACTGGCCATGGGGCAACTCAGGCAAATGCCAGGTGGCTGGTCCATCAATCCCATTGTGTAAATTAGTTTGTACGCAGAATTATCCTTTTTTTGGTCAAATAATGGGGACCTTGAGGAAAGTTGTGGGCCGGTGTGGGGTCTCGAGGAAAACAAATGGGCCGGTGTGGGGGCCTTGAGGAAAACGCTAGCGTCCCACATAGCCCCAAGAAGTTAAATAAAGGTGAAATAAAATATATAAATAAAAGTTCCCTTGCGACAATTTAGCTTTTGCAACGAGACCATTAAATATATTTAAAACAATGGTAGAAGAGAGTGTAGTTCTGTTCAGTTTATCGTTAACCTTATCACAGGGACTTTGAAGCACTAACTTACATGCATGCTGATCTTGGAATAAATTGACGATAGCAAAAGATTCCATCTTTGACGACGCCACATAAATGGAATAGGTACTAGCTAGCTTAATAGTTAATATTTGCGCGCTAGCTCTGCATATTCAGCTAGTGTGTGTGCGCAATTGACTGGATTAACCTCACGTCAGTTACGTGCATTGAGTGCCTTTCAGACAGTAGATACGACCTCTACGTTACCTCACAAGCTAAGGAACTGGCAGTGGATCAAACCATTGTGAGGCAAAGGGTGGGGGGGGGGGGTCGTAATCTTTTGAAACTTAAAAACGAGCTATTAAGTGTCTATAATCAGCACAATTGCTTTCATTGCGTATTATTAATATTATTTAAATTACATAGTTATGTTTCAGTGATATATTGGGGGAGACAAATAATATTTTTCCCAGGATGGGGGGGGGGTCGTGTCCCCCCCGTCCCCCCCGGGATTCCCGCCCCTGCATAAGAATTTTAAAGAGAAATTCAATGCCCATTGTAGCCTATGTCTACTATCATAATGTGGATCTCTTCAGTCACCCCCTCCACAGCCCTCCACCCCAACCCTCTGCCCACACCAGTTTGTGTGGGGAAATAGGAAGGCAGACAGCAGATGCAGACATTTAACGGGAATATAAACAGGAGACATTAGACTGACTGGCTAGCTCTGTCTCACCTCCAGACTTATGTGACAGGCCTTGGTGTGGGGTCTGACATAGGATGGTCATTATTTCACTAAGTGAATTGCGCTAGCTGGCTTGTGCCATTGTTTAAGGGTTAGATTCAGCGAACACACAGCACTGGAGCAACAGGGTGTATGTAGACAGGCATTCCAGCGTCAGCTCATCTTGTCGACCTCTATAAGTCTGGCAAAAATATTTACAAGCACCTCCAAATTACAGTTTGTCCCTTGGCTGGAATCCCCTGGTTAGTGAACATCCAGACAGACACATAGCAGACACAGTCCTGTTAGCAGATAGCTTATATCCCTCCCTCCTATGATCCCCTTCCACAGGGACGGACTGGGAGCAGAAATCAGCCCAGGTATTTCTAACACACCAGCCCATTTGTTTTCCTCGAGGTCCCCACACCGACATATTTGTTTTCCTCAAGGCCCCCACACCAGCCCATTTGTTTTCCTCAAGGCCCCCACACCAGCCCATTTGTTTTCCTCAAGGCCCCCACACCGGCCCATTTGTTTTCCTCAAGGCCCCCACACCGGCCCATTTGTTTTCCTAAATGCTCCCACACCCGCACATTTGTTTTCCTCAAGGCCCCCACACCAGCCCATTTGTTTTCCTAAATGCTCCCACACCGGCCCATTTGTTTTCCTCGAGACCCCACACCGGCCCATTTGTTTTCCTCGAAGCCCCCACACCGGCCCATTTGTTTTCCTCGAGACCCCCACACCGGCCCATTTGTTTTCCTCGAAGCCCCCACACCGGCCCATTTGTTTTCCTCGAGACCCCCACACCGGCCCATTTGTTTTCCTCGAGGCCCCTACACCGGCCCATTTGTTTTCCTCGAGATCCCACACCGGCCCATTTGTTTTCCTCGAAGCCCCCACACCGGCCCATTTGTTTTCCTCGAAGCCCCCACACCGGCCCATTTGTTTTCCTAAATGCTCCCACACCGGCCCATTTGTTTTCCTCGAGACCCCCACACCGGCCCATTTGTTTTCCTTGAGACCCCCACACCGGCCCATTTGTTTTCCTCAAAGCCCCCACACCGACCCACAACTTTCCTCAAGGTCCCCATTATTTGACCAAAAAAAGGATAATTCTGCGTACAAACTAATTTACACAATGGGATTGATGGACCAGCCACCTGGCATTTGCCTGAGTTGCCCCATGGCCAGTCTGTTTTTGCCCTTCTATCCTTCACAGAGAACTGGTGGCTCTGCGTGGTGGTGATGGTGATGTTTGCCTTGCGTGACCTGCAGGTCCACTCAAGTGTTAAGGCTATGTGGGACGCTAGCGTGCCACCCGTGGTGCACCCTATCAACAGCAGGTGCATTTCAAGAGCGGCAAATTTGAAACCAAATAAATGTCAAAATTCAAATTTTTCAAACATACAACTATCTTACACCCTTTGAAAGATAAACATCTCCTTAATCTAACCACGTTGTCCGATTTCAAAAAGGTTTTACGGCGAAAGCATAAAGTTAGATTATGTTAGGAGAGTACATTGACAATAGCTGTGTGTAATGTTTTGTCAATTCAAAGACAGGGTCACCAAAACCATAAAACCAGCTAAAATGATGCACTAACCTTTTACAATCTCCATCAGATGACACTCCTAGGACATTATGTTAGACAATGCATGCATTTTTAGTTCTATCAAGTTCATATTTATATCCAAAAACAGCGTTTTACTATGGCATTGATGTTGAGGAAATCGTTTCCCTCCAATAACTGGCAGTCAAGTCAGCACCACAAATTAAATAATTAAAATTAGAAAACATTGGTAAAATATTATATTGTCATTTAAAGAATTATAGATTTACATCTCTTGAACGCAATCAACTTGCCAGATTTAAAAATAACCTTACTGGGAAATCACACTTTGCAATAATCTGAGCACTGCGCCCAGAAAAATATGCTTTGCTATACAGACAAACGGCCATGTTGGAGAGATCTAAAATCGAAAATACTATGTAAATAATCCATTACCTTTGATTCTCTTCATCAGATGTCACTTCCCGGAATCCCAGGTCCATAACGAATGTAGTTTTGTTCAAAAAAGCTCATCATTTATATCCAAAAAGATCCGTGTTGTTAGCACATGATCTAAGCCAGCCGGACTTCTCGTCATGAACGAGGGGAAAAAATATATTTACGTTCGTTCAAACATGTCAAACGTTGTATAGCATAAATCATTAGGGCCTTTTTTAACCAGAACATGAATAATATTCAAGGTGGACGAATGCATTCTCTTTTAAAACGTTTTGGAACGAGGGTACCCAACATGACCTCGCGCGCCAGAGTCTAATCGGCCATCACCGTTCCAAGGCTCTTGTTCGGTCAGATCTCATAGTAGAAGATTCAAAACACTTTGTAAAGGCTGGTGACATCTAGTGGAAGCAATAGAAAGTGCCAAAACATTAATCAGCCCCTGTGTGTTTCAATGGCATAGGCTTAAAGGTAATTCAACACATCAGGTATCCACTTCCTGTCAGAAAATGTCTCAGGGTTTTGCCTGCCAAATGAGTTCTGTTATACTCACAGACACCATTCAAACAGTTTTAGAAACTTTAGGGTGTTTTCTATCCATATATAATAAGTATATGCATATTCTAGTTACTGGGTAGGATTAGTAACCAGATTAAATCGGGTACGTTTTTTTATCCAGCCGTGAAAATACTGCCCCCTAGCCCCAACAGGTTTTAATGATGTCCCTGTCTTTGCCCGGTTATGGCACAGTAGCACTGGGCCCTGCGTTGTATTGTCCGGGGGTCTACTGTACTGACTGGCGCCCAGAATAAATTGCCACCCCGAGCCACAGTATCTCAGTCAGCAGCATGTAATTACAGGGCTGCCTGGGCAGCTGATGATGATGTTATGTGATGTGATGTTGATTGGACGTCTTCCTTTGTGGCAGGACGTGAGTCATCTGGATGTCTTTTTGTTGGCCTCACACTCATTCCCAAATGACTGAATCATCCTAATCAGTTGGAACACATACTTGTGTTGTCTCCAATACCTTCAGGCCGACATTTTCAATAATGGCTCTTATAGTTTACATGATGTGGTATATATTCCCAGCAACTACTACAGTATAAACCCGATAGTCATAGAAATGAACATGAGCCATTACGGTAAACTCAGCGTATAGAGTAACAACATAGAGTGTAACAATATACACTAACAACAGACAGTTTCCTAACAAGATTTTGTCATGTTATTAAAGTTTTTTGTAAATCATTCTCTCATTTTGTTCATTCTAATTTCATTTTAACAAGATGAATACATTCATCTCTCTCATGAGGTGAATTAAATGGGTGTTCGATATGAGATCTCTACTTCTTTATCACGATGCCAGAGATTATTATTAACCCTATAAGTTAATCATGTAAGTCTTTTAACTTTGTCACTTCCTAATTGGAGAGTTGAAGTATTTTTTTTATATATTTTTAATTTTTTTAAATCCCAGCCCATATCCCCGCAGGAGGCCTTTTGCCTTTTGGTAGGCTGTCATTGTAAAATAAGAATTTGTTCTTAACTGACTTACCTAGTTAAATAAAGGTTAAATGCATTTTATTCTTAAGTACACCAGAGTGTAAATACTGAGACCTAGTCAGTATGGCTACGTCCCAAATGGCTCTCTATTTCCCATATAGTACATCCATTTTGACCAGAGACCTACAGTATGGGCCCTAGTCAAAAGTAGTTCATTATATAGGGAATAGGGAGCCATTTGGAAGACATCCTATGTTCCTTCTCTCATTCATCCTCAGGGCCAGTAGTAAACCTTGTTACAGCAATCATCTCCACACACTCCCTAGAGGAAATTAAGGCTGATGTAGATTTCTCCAGGAGCACAGAAGTCCCATAGCAATACAAATATTCAGCACAACACCTCTTACCTTGAATGTGAATCAAGTGTGACCATATTTAGCATTGCCTCAGAGTTTACTGATAGTAAAAAAGGCTAACTTTAATATCGAAACAAAGATGGAGAAATACTGGTCATGTTTGGACAGAGAGAACCAGAGACTGGCAGTGGACCACAGGGACTCCAAACGCACAGTAGCCAGAGCTCAGTATGTTAGAGACAGATGGGTAGTGGGTAGTTGTACGACTGAGTCCTACAGTACTCAGTATATTAACATAGTCAACTAGTACTGCCATGGAAAGAGAGGCTAGCCACTATATTAACAGAGAGAGAGAGAGAGAGAGAGAGAGAGAGAGAGAGAGAGAGAGAGAGAGAGAGAGAGAGAGAGAGAGAGAGGCCTTCGACCAGACCGCTACAAGATGGAGTGTGTGAGTGTGTGAGAGTTGAGCTGTCTGCGCCTCAACTGTGTGTGTACCAACAAGTGTGCGTGTGTGTGACAGCTCCCAAAGCAGCCAGCGAGCGTGAATGTGAAGAGTTGCAGAGAGGTGCATTATGGTCCCAATCATTGATCGCTTCCTCCCAGGACCACTATTTCGCTTCTGCCCCCTTACACACACACGAAGGGGTAACCCCTGACAAACCCTGCAGCTTGTTCTGTTTTCACATCCACAGCACTCTCATTCTCTACCATTGGTCCAATGCATGCAACCCAACCTCCAGATGAAAATGTGTTATTTTCATCTGGAGGTTTGGTTGTACATCTGATAGTAACCTACTTCGGTGCTGGCAAACTTGGACATATAGCAGTGAGAAGTGATATTAGGTACAATGAAAATGGAAAATAATAAAGACTAAATCTGAATCTAATATCTGTATCAAAAACAGTACTTGATCTCTGGAGGGAAACTGTGATGTTTAACAGATAGGAGAAGAAATATGATCTCTGAGAGATAATGTTGTACATTAATTCCGTATCCGCCAGTCTTTTGCTCTCAATGTTGGGCAGTCAAGTGGCTAACAGTGAGGAGCAGTGACAGGCTATCTCTTCACATCCCCCTAATCCACCAACACACCCCCCCTGCCAAGCCCCTGTCCCCCTTGCAGTCAGAGGCTGACACTAATGTGACACCCTCAGGATAATTAGCAACAAACGCACTGCTGACTGAAACAGTTCTCATCTCACAGTGGACTGTTTCTAGTCATTAGTCTGCACCCACAGAGAGGACAAGACCACAGAGAGGACCACAGAGACGACCACAGATAGGACAGGAACACAGAGAGGACCGCAGAGAGAATAGGACCTCAGAGAGAACTGGACCACAAAGAGGAGCACAGAGAGGACAAGACCTCAGTGGCGACCACATAGAGAACAGGACCATAGAGGAGACAACCGAGAGGACAGGACCACAGAGAGGACCACAGAGAGAACCACAGAGAGAACAGGACCTCAGAGAGGACCACAGAGAGAACAGGACCACAGAGAGGACCACAGAGAGAACCACAGAGAGAACAGGACCTCAGAGAGGACCACAGAGAGAACAGGACCACAGAGAGGACCACAGAGAGGACCACAGAGAGAACAGGACCACAGAGAGAACAGGACCACAGAGAGGACCACAGAGAGGACCACAGTGAGAAATGGACCACAGAGAGAACAGGACCACAGAGAGGACCACAGAGAGAACAGGACCACAGAGAGAACAGGACCACAGAGAGAACAGGACCACAGAGAGAACAGGACCACAGAGAGAACAGGACCACAGAGAGAACAGGACCTCAGAGAGAACAGGACCACAGAGAGAACAGGACCACAGAGAGGACCACAGAGAGAACAGGACCACAGAGAGAACAGGACCACAGAGAGAACAGGACCTCAGAGAGAACAGGATCTCAAAGAGGACCACAGAGAGGAACGAGAGGGAGGGGGGCAAAGGACCCTACCATTATCTTTACTGACGGGGGAGGGGGAAGGACCTTACCATTATCTTTACTGACCGAGGGACGGGAAGAACCCTTCCATTATCTTTACTGATGGGGGGAGGGGTGGAGGACCCTACCATAATCTTTACTGATGGGGGAGGAGGACCCTACCATTATCTTTACTGACCACAGAGAGGACAATGTTTTGGTTTTTACCCTAACACTATACAGTTGATTCAAATTATCAAAGCCTGATGAGTGCACAATCGCTGCGTAAATGTAGCCTGCCATAAAGGTGATTCTTTTTCAAAAGGCAAGATAGGCTACAGAAGTAAACAGTATTTTAAACCTGCATTTGGGGCTGAAAGTCATTCATGTTAGCAGCCAATATCAACTATTCATGTTAGCAGCCAATATCGTGTTACTTCTCTGGAGTCCAGAGCAAGCAAAATCATACGGAAGTTGCAGGATCAGATGGCAAGCATGTTGTCTGCAATCACTTTGAAAGGCAGCCTGCCTGCAGACTGACTGCTCGTTGTCAGCCCAGTAGCCCAGTTCTTCATCACAAATATCATATTCGCCAGAATATGTCACATCTTCATCCCATAATATTGAAGGCAGTGTGATGTTACAGCTGCTAATCTTTAGAAATATAGCCAGTAGCCATCCAATCTAGACCAATCTGAAATCTGAAAAGTATCAATCACATCGCCAGGTAGCCTAATACTGTTAGAGGTATATTGCTAAACTGTATTTTATATGAATGATAAACGTAGGTTTTGCCAGGCAAAACTGGAAGAAATGAAACAACTGGTTAATGGTTAATAATCTATGGTTAATGGTTATGGTTAATAATCTGGACATGCGCACCCTCCTTTGCTCGCCAATGTCATTGGTCGTTAGTCAACAATCAAGATGCACAACTTTTTGTTTCTGAAGGATATGAGACTACTGGTTCTGAAGCATGTACTGTATGAGACTACTGGTTCTGAAGCATGTACTGTATGAGACTACTGCTGGACACCGGGTTCAGAAGAAAAAAATACCAAAAATGTATAAAAAACACAAAACATTCTGGAAAATTATACCACCACCGAAAAGGGGACATTGGAGACTGGAAGGAACATGTGCTCTGCACAGGTAGAGCCCTATCTGTGCACATGCCTATCTGAGACCAGGCTACACAAACCCCTGCTGTACACTTTCCTCTTTCTCTTTCTGTCCATTTTAAGACTAGTAGCCTTGGGGACCAATGAGAGAGATTATATGCCTTTACCATTCCAAGCTTACCATTTGACACAAGCACTTCAAATCAAATCAAATCAAATCGTATTAGTACATTTTACAACAGGTGTACACCTTACAGTTAGGGGCTCACTTACGAGCGCCTAACCAACAATGCAGTTTCAAAAAAATTATCTGGGTAGCCATTTGACTAGATGTTCAGGAGTCTTATGGCTTGGGGGTAGAAGCTGTTTAGAAGCCTCTTGGACCTAGACTTGGCGCTCCGGTACCGCTTTCCATGCGGTTGCAGAGAGAACAATCTAAGACTACGGTTGCTGGAGTCTTTGACAATGTTTAGGGCCTTCCTTTGACACCGCCTGGTATAGAGGTCCTGGATGGCAGGAAGCTTGACCCCAGTGATGTACTGGGCCGTTCGCACTACCCTCTGTAGTGCCTTGCGGTCAGAGGCAGAGCAGTTGCCGTACCAGGCAATTATGCAACCAGTCAGGATGCTCTCGATGGTACAGCTGTAGAATCTTTTGAGGAACTGAGAACCCATCCTCCCTATAGGCTGTCTCATCGTTGTCAGTGATCAGGCCTACCACTGTTGTGTCATTGTCAAATGTAATGATGGTGTTGGAGTCGTGCCTGGCCTTGCAGTCATGAGTGAACAAGGAGTACAGGAGGGGACTGAGCACGCACCCCTGAGGGGCCCCTGTGTTGAGGATCAGCATGGCAGATGTGTTGTTACCTACCCTTACCACCTGGGGGCGGCCCGTCAGGAAGTCCAGGATCCAGTTGCAGAGGGAGGTGTTTAGTCCCAGGGCCCTTAGCTTATTGATGAGCTTTGAGGGCACTATGGTGTTGAACGCTGAGCTGTAGTCAATGAACAGCATTCTCACATAGGTGTTCCTTTTGTCCCGGTGTGAAAGGGCAGTGTGGAGTGCAATAGAGATTGCATCATCTGTGGATCTGTTGTGGCGGTAAGCAAATCGGAGTGGGTCTGGGGTTTCTGGGATGATGGTGTTGATGTGAGCCATGACCAGCCTTTCAAAGCACTTCATGGCTACAGATGTGAGTGCTACAGGTTGGCAGTCATTTAGGCAGGTTATCTTAGTGTTCTTGGGCACAGGCACTATGGTGGCCTGCTTAAAACATGCTGGTATTACAGACTCGGACAGGGAGAGATTGAAAATGTCAATGAAGACACTTGCCAGTTGGTCAGAGCATGCTCGCAGTACACGTCCTGGTAATCCGTCTGGCCCTGTGGCCTTGAGAATGTTGACTGGGTGCAGAGAGCATGATCACACAGTCTCATGCATGTTCCAGTGTTATTTGCCTCAAAGCGAGCATAGAAGTAGTTTAACTCGTCTGGTAGACTTGTGTCACTGGGCAGCTCTTGGCTTTGCTTCCCTATGTAGTCTAATGGTTTGCAAGCCCTGCCACATCTGATGAGCGTCAGAGCCGATGTAGTACGATTTGATCTTAGTCCTGTATTGATGCTTTGCCTGTTTGATGGTTCGTCGGAGGGCATAGCGGGATTTCTTATAAGCTTCCGGGTTAGAGTCCTGCTCCTTGAAAGCCGCAGCTCTACCCTTCAGCTCAGTGTGGATGCTGCCTGTAATTCATGGCTTCTGGTTGGGGTATGTACGTGCAGTCACTGTGGGGACGATGTCATAGATGCACTTGTTGATGAAGCCAATGACTGATGTGGTGTACTCCTCAATGCCATCGGAGGAATCCCAGAACATATTCCAGTCTATGCTAGCAAAACAGTCCTGTAACTTAGCATCCGCTTCCTCTGACCACTTTTTTATTGATCTAGTCACTGGTGCTTCCTGCTTTAATTTTTGCTTGTAAGCAGGAATCAGAAGGATAGAATTATTGTCAGATTTGTGAAATGGAGGGCGAGAGAGAGCTTTGTATGCATCTCAGTTTGTGGAGTAGAGGTGGTCCAGAGTTCTTTTTCCTCTGGTTGCACATTTAACATGTTAATAGAAATTTGGTAAAACGGATGTAAGTGTCCCTGCATTAAGTCCCCAGCTACTACGAGCGTTGCCTCTGGGTGAGCATTTTCTTATTTGCTTATGGCGGAATACAGCTCATTCAATACTGTCTTAGTGCCAGCCTCTGACTGTGGTGGTATGTAAAACAGCTATAAAGAACATAGATGAAAACTCTCTTTTTAGGTAGTGTGGTCTACAGCTTATCATGAGAAACTCTACCTCAGGCGAGCAATAGCTTGAGACTTCCTTAAATATCATGTACCAGCTGTTGTTTACAAGAGTACATAGACCGCCAACCCTTGTTTTACCAGACACCGCTGTTCTATCCTGACAGTACATTGTATAACCAGCCAGCTGTATGTTAATATTTGTTAGTAGAATGGAGGGAAATGGGGGTTTATTCAATCACCTTTCAAATTTTCAGGAAGCAGCCCGACCTTCGGTCCCTCTTTCCCCTCCTCCTTTTCACACAGATCACGGGGGGTAGGTGTCACGTCCTGACCAGTAAAAGAGTCATTTGCCATAGTAGTATGGTCAGGGCGTGGCAGGGGGGTTGTTTTGTGTGTTTTGGGGTTTTTTGGTTCTAGGGGAATTTGTTCTAGTTTTCTATTTCTATGTTTCGTTTTTCATGTTTGGCCGAGTATGGTTTCCAATCAGAGGCAGGTGTCTTTCGTTGTCTCTGATTGGAAGCCATACTTAGGCAGCCTGTTTTCCTTTGGCTTTTGTGGGTGGTTGTTTTCTGTTTAGTATGTTAGGATACCTGACAGAACTGTTTGGCTGCCATTTGTTTTTTCTTTGTGAAGTGCTTTTTTCATTCAAAAAATAAAAGATGAGCACTCAACACGCTGCGCCTTGGTCTGTTCACTACGGCGCTTGTGACAGAACCA
Source organism: Salmo salar (assembly GCF_965601325.2). Lineage (NCBI taxonomy): Eukaryota > Metazoa > Chordata > Actinopteri > Salmoniformes > Salmonidae > Salmo > Salmo salar. The sequence goes on along the minus strand of NC_138306.1, from coordinate 49,583,690 downwards.
CCCACCAAAAGAAGACCAAGCAGCGTGGGAGGAGGTATGTGGAGTCTTGGACCTGGGAAGAAATCCTGGATGGGGCAGGACCGTGGACAAGGCCGGGAGAGAATCGTCGCCTGCCGGAGGAGATAGAGGCAGCGAAGGCGGAACGGCGTTACTGGGAGGAACGGCTGGAACGTCAAGAGGAGGCTGAGAGGCAGCCCCCCCCCCCAAAAAAATGTTGGAGGGGCATACGGGTAGTTTGGCTAGGTCAGAGAGGAGCCTAACTTCCCGGGCGTACAGGAGAGAGCCGTGGAGGTAAACTGGAGCCAATAAAGGAGTCAAGCGCTGAGTTCGACGCGAGATTCCGGGAAATGGTACTGGCAGAGAGGGCACTGCGGAGCGGGCGTGCAGAGGGACGAGAAATGCATTACGGGGTGATGCGCACTATCTCGCCCATCCGCACGCACAGTCCGGTGCGGTCGGTATGGGCCCCGCAGCGTTGCCATGCGAGAGTTGGCCGGCAGCCAGGAAGAAGTGAGTCGGCTCAACGCATCTGGCCTCCAGTGCATCTCCTTGGCCCAGTTTATCCTGCGCCTGCTCTACGCACAGCAGCCCTCATTCCCCAGCACAGCCCAGTTCGCCCTGTGCCAGCACTCCGCCCGTGCCAGGCTACAGTGACCATCCAGCCAGGACGGGGTGTGCCAGCCAAGAGCTCCAGACCTCCGGTGCGCCTCCACGGCCCAGTGTACCCTGTGCCTGCTCTGCGCACCCAGTCTCCTGTGCGTCTCCCCAGTCTGGTGAGACCGGTTTCAGCTCCCCGTAGGAAGCCTCCAGTGTTGATCCATGGCCCGGAGCCTGTAGGGATGATCCATGGCACGAAGCCTCCAGTGATAATCCATGTCCCGGAGCCTCCAGTGATGATCCATGGCACAAAGCCTCCAGTGATGATCCATGGCCCGGAGCCTGTAGGGATGATCCATGGCATGAAGCCTCCAGTGATGATCCATGGCTCGGAGCCTGTAGGGATGATCCATAGCACGAAGTCGCCAGTGATAATCCACAGCCCGGAGCCTCCAGTGATGATCCATGGCACAAAGCCTCCAGTGATGATCCAAGGCACGGAACCTACTGCGACACCCCTCAGCCCAGAGCCTCCAGCTACGCTCCTCAGCCCGGAGCCTCCAGCTACGCTCCTCAGCCCGGAGCCTCCAGTTACGCTCCTCAGCCCGGAGCCTCCAGCTACGCTCCTCAGCCCGGAGCCTCCAGCGACGCTCCTCAGCCCGGAGCCTCCAGCAACGCTCCTCAGCCCGGAGCCTCCAGCGACGCCCCTCAGCCCGGGGCCTCCAGCGATGCCTCTCATCCCGGGGCCTCCGGCGACGCCTCTCAACCCGGGGCCTCCGGCGACGCCTCTCAGCCCGGGGCCTCCGGCGACGCCTCACAGTCTGGGGCCTCCGGCGACGGTCTGCAGCCCGGAGTCTTTGGCGACGGTCTGCAGCCCAGAGTCTTCGGCGACGGTCTGCAGCCCAGAGTCTTCGGCGACGGTCTGCAGCCCAGAGTCTTCGGCGACGGTCTGCAGCCCAGAGCCTTCGGCGACGGTCTGCAGCTCAGAGCCTCCGGCGGTGGTCGGCAGCGCAAAACGGGGGCTACGCCCGGAGCCAGAGCCACCTCCGTAGCTGGAGGATTGGTGGAAGGGCTTGGGTGTAGCACAGGAACCGTCGTAGACGGTGGCCACCCTCCCTTCCCTCCCTTTAGGTTTGGGGTTGTTTTTGTGGGTTTTTTGTTTGGGGTGCAGTCGGGGTCTGCACCTTCGGGAGGGGGGGGGTACTGTCACGTCCTGACCAGTAAAAGGGTCATTTGCCATAGTAGTATGGTCAGGGCGTGGCAGGGGGGTTGTTTTGTGTGTTTTGGGGTTTTTTGGTTCTAGGGGAATTTGTTCTAGTTTTCTATTTCTATGTTTCGTTTTTCATGTTTGGTCGAGTATGGTTTCCAATCAGAGGCAGGTGTCTTTCGTTGTCTCTGATTGGAAGCCATACTTAGGCAGCCTGTTTTCCTTTGGGTTTGTGGGTGGTTGTTTTCTGTTTAGTATGTTAGGATACCTGACAGAACTGTTTGGCTGTCGTTTGGTTTTTCTTTGTGAAGTGCTTTTTTCATTCAAAAAATAAAAGATGAGCACTCAACACGCTGCGCCTTGGTCTGTTCACTACGACGCCTGTGACTGCTTCCTCGGGCCTGTTCCCGAGGAAGCAGTATATCCTTCTAGCCGGGCTCATCAGAGTCATGAAAGGAAAAAAAGGATTCTACCAATCCGTGGTAAGTAATCGTAGTCCTGATGTCTAGAAGTTATTTTCGGTCATAAGAGACGGTAGCGGCAACATTATGTACAAAATAAGTTAAAAAATGAGTTACAAACAATGAAAATAAACAAACAGAAACACAATCGGCTGGGGGCACGTAAAATGTCTGCCTTCTCCGGCGCCATCTTACTTCATATCCTTTTACCAGTTCTGGCATTGCAAATATTAAAATGTATGCTTCCATTTGCCAGGATAGTCTGATTGGTACCTTAACCTCAGATTGCTATGTAAAACAGCCGCTCTCTGAGAAAAACATGAAAATGTGTAATGATGGCTGCAATTGTGCCAGTATGCATGTATGAGGGAAGTACTATGGTGTGTGTGTTCATTTTTGCTGAGGACAATAAGACCAAAGCTCAATAATCTTCAATAATCACAGGGAGGGAGTGAGGGAGGGGGAGAGAGAGGAGAGAGAGAGAGAGAGAGAGAGAGAGAGAGAGGAGAGAGAGAGAGAGAGAGTGCTTCTGTCATATATTCTCTTAATTACCACATTGTATGAGTTAAACCATGTAGAATATTGGACTGTTGAAAACTACAACTCCCTACTACATCGCACAGGTCTCTACAGAAACTGAGCATCAAGCTCACAGAAAAAAATGAAATGAAATGGAATTCAAATAATTTAATCCATGAAACATTTTGGTTAATTGCTCGGCATTATTACCAGATAAAGGGGGCTATGCAATGAGCAGTGGAATGAGGCGCAATCTCCTCTCATCACCTGACTTCAATGTCATTTTGTGTGTACACACATACACACGTGCACACACACAGACACACACACACCATCAGGTAAAGGTCTCCCATTGGTGATCTGTGAGTTGCCTCAGTTCAAACAGATCAATATGACGCTGGCACATCCCTCCCTCCGCCAACCAGGAGAAAACAATTAGAAGCCATTGATCCTGTGCCAGTCCCCTCCATAAATATGCATGTGTCCTTGACCTACCTTCTGAGAGAAAATATAGGCAGAGAGAGAGCGAGAGACCAGAGAAAAACCAGAGATGAACCAGAGAGAGACCAGAGAAAGAAAGAGACCAGAGAGAGACCCTTTGAGACCAGAAAGAGGCAAGAGAAAGAAAGACCAGAGAGAGACCAGAGAAAGAGCAGAGAGAGAGAGAGAGAGAGACCAGAGAGACCAGAGAGAGACCAGAAAAACAGAAACACCAGACAGAGACCAGAGAGAGATCAAATAGACCAGAGAGAGACCCTTTGAGACCAGAAAGAGGCAAGAGAAAGAAAGACCAGAGAGAGACCAGAGAAAGAGCAGAGAGAGAGAGAGAGAGAGACCAGAGAGACCAGAGAGAGACCAGAAAAACAGAAACACCAGACAGAGACCAGAGAGAGATCAAATAGACCAGAGAGAGACCCTTTGAGACCAGAAAGAGGCAAGAGAAAGAAAGACCAGAGAGAGACCAGAGAAAGAGCAGAGAGACCAGAGAGACCAGAGAAAGAAAGACCAGAGAGAGACCAGAGAGAGACCAGAGAGAGATCAGATAGACCAGAGAGACCAGAGAGACGAGAGAAAGAAAGACCAGAGAGAGACCAGAGAGAGATCAGAGAGAGACCAGACAGAGAAAGACCAGAGAGAGACCAGAAAGAGGCTAGAGAGAGACCAGAGGGAGACCAGAAAGAGATCAGATAGACCAGAGAGACCAGAGAGAGATCAGATAGACCAGAGAGACCAGAGAGACGAGAGAAAGAAAGACCAGAGAGAGACCAGAGAGAGATCAGAGAGAGACCAGACAGAGAAAGACCAGAGAGAGACCAGAAAGAGGCTAGAGAGAGACCAGAGAGAGACCAGAGAGAGACCAGATAGAGAGAGAGAGACTAGCGAGAGAGAGTCCAGAGAGAGACCAGTGAGACACCAGAGAGAGAAAGACCAGAGAGAATAGAGAGAGACCAAAGAGAGGCCAGAGAGAGAGAGAGACCAGAGAGACACCAGTGAGACACCAGAGAAAGAAAGACCAGAGAGACCAGAGAGAGAAAGACAAGAGCGACCAAAGAGAGAGAGACCAGAGAGACCAGAGAGAGACCAGAGAGAGAACCCCCCTCCACACACACACAGAAGGACACACACACCCGCAGAAAAACACATGGAAACACACGCACAGCCCATCTCTTTACTGCCCTAACACTACATCCATCCTGCGTTCAAAGCCGAAGGGTGTAATAGAACAACCCTGTGTCTCGTCGCCACGTCACATAGTATTAGCACACCCAGGAGATGGCTAATTCAGATGACAGCTGTCAACAGCCTGGTTTAAATAGCCACTCCATAAAATACATAGCTGGAATTGTATCAAAGCCACTATGGCGATGGATAAGTTTACAGTTTACGCAGTGTGTTTGTTAAAAGAACATTTACATTTACGTCATTTAGCAGACGCTCTTATCCAGAGCGACTTATAAATTGGTGCATTCACCTTATGATATCCAGTGGAACAACCACTTTACAATAGTACATCTATATATTTTTTGAGGGGAGGGTAGGGGGGGGGGGGGGGTTAGAAGGATTACTTAATCCTATCCCAGGTATTCCTTAAAGAGGTAGGGTTTCAGGTGTCTCCAGAAGGTGGTGATTGACTCCGCTGTCCTGGCGTCGTGAGGGAGCTTGTTCCACCATTGGGGTGGCAGAGCAGCAAACAGTTTTGACTGGGCTGAGCGGGAACTGTGCTTCCTCAGAGGTAGGGAGGCGAGCAGGCCAGAGGTGGATGAACGCAGTGCCCTTCTTTGGGTGTAGGGACTGATCAGAGCCTGAAGGTACGGAGGTGCCGTTCCCCTCACAGCTCCGTAGGCAAGCACCATGGTCTTGTAGCAGATGCGAGCTTCAACTGGAAGCCAGTGGAGTGACGTGAGAGAACTTGGGAAGGTTGAACACCAGACGGGCTGCGGCGTTCTGGATGAGTTGTAGGGGTTTAATGGCACAGGCAGGGAGCCCCGCCAACAGCGAGTTGCAGTAATCCAGACGGGAGATGACAAGTGCCTGGATTAGGACCTGCGCCGCTTCCTGTGTGAGGCAGGGTCGTACTCTGCGAATGTTGTGGAGCATGAACCTGCAGGATCGGGTCACCGCCTTGATGTTAGCGGAGAACGACAGGATGTTGTCCAGGGTCACGCCAAGGCTCTTAGCACTCTGGGAGGAGGACACAATGGAGTTGTCAACCGTGATGGCGAGATCATGGAACGGGCAGTCCTTCCCCGGGAGGAAGAGCAGCTCCATCTTGCCGAGGTTCAGCTTGAGGTGGTGATCCGTCATCCACACTGATATGTCTGCCAGACATGCAGAGATGCGATTCGCCACCTGGTTATCAGAAGGGGGAAAGGAGAAGATTAATTGTGTCATCTGCGTAGCAATGATGGGAGAGACCATGTGAGGATATGACAGAGCCAAGTGACTTGGTGTATAGCGAGAATAGGAGAGGGCCTAGAACTGAGCCCTGGGGGACACCAGTGGTGAGATCACGTGGTGCGGAGACGGATTCTCGCCACGCCACCTGGTAGGAGCGACCTGTCAGGTAGGACGCAATCCAAGAGTGAGCCGCGCCGGAGATGCCCAACTCGGAGAGGGTGGAGAGGAGGATCTGATGGTTCACAGTATCAAAGGCAGCAGATAGGTCTAGAAGGATGAGTGGTAGGTGTGTGTGGTGGAAGGTGTGTGTGGTGGTAGGTGTGTGTGGTGGTAGGTGTGTGTGGAGGAAGATGTGTGTGGTGGTAGGTGTGTTTGGTGGTAGGTGTGTGTGGTGGTAGGTGTATGTGGTGGTAGGTGTGTGTAGTGGTAGGTGTGTGTGGTGTGTGTGGTGGTAGGTGTGTGTAGTGGTAGGTGTGTGTGGTGGTAGGTGTATGTTGTGGTAATTGTGTTTGGTGGTAGGTGTGTGTGGTGGTAGGTGTATGTAGTGGTAGGTGTGTGTGGTGGTAGGTGTGTGTGGTGGTAGGTGTGTGTGGTGGAAGGTGTGTGTGGTGTGTGTAGTGGTAGGTGTGTGTGGTGGTAGGTGTATGTTGTGGTAATTGTGTTTGGTGGTAGGTGTGTGTGGTGGTAGGTGTATGTTGTGGTAATTGTGTTTGGTGGTAGGTGTGTGTGGTGGTAGGTGTGTGTGGTGTGTGTGGTGGTAGGTGTGTGTAGTGGTAGGTGTGTGTGGTGGTAGGTGTATGTTGTGGTAATTGTGTTTCGTGGTAGGTGTGTGTGGTGGTAGGTGTGTGTGGTGTGTGTGGTGGTAGGTGTGATGTGTGTGTCAGGTCAGTGTGACGTGTGTGTCATCACCTCCTCTCCTCTCCTCTCCTCCTCCTCCTCCTCTCCTCCTCCTCCTCCTCTCCTTCTCCTCATCTCCTCCTCACCTTCTCCTCCTCCTCCTCCTCCTCCTCCTCCTCCTCACCTTCTCCTCCTCTCCTCCTCCTCTCCTCCTCCTCCTCTCCTTCTCCTCATCTCCTCCTAACCTTCTCCGTCTCCTCCTCCTCCTCCTCCTCCTCCTCCTCACCTTCTCCTCCTCTCCTCCTCCTCTCCTTCTCCTCATCTCCTCCTCTCCTTCTCCTCTCCTCCTCCTCCTCCTCTCTTTCTCCTCATCTCCTCCTCTCCTCCTCCTCTCCTCCTCCTCTCCTTCTCCTCACCTCCTCCTCCTCCTCCTCCTCACCTCCCCCTCCTCTTTTGCGCCCCCTTCCAAAGAGCAATGTTGTCCTCCTCCTCTTCCATGCCTCCTTCTTACCTTCCTCCATTCTTCTGCTTCTTCCAGACATCGAGCTCCTCCTCCTCCTCCTACCCCTCACATCTGTCACTCCACTGTAATTATGAGAGGTGAAAGTAATGTGTCTCAGTATGAATAGGTTCAGGGGCCTGATTGTGATGTCTAGTGTTTCATTACCATGTCAGGGGCCGGATGGCCGCATGCGTCGCCATGTAGAAAATCCTATTTAGGCCCTCATTTAGGTGGCTCCCTGTCCCGCTGATAGCAATCACACTGTAATTGTGTGTGGGGCCTGACAGAGCGGGCCTCAGACAACAGAGAGACGGAGAGCGAAGGAGGGAGAGAGAGCGAGGAGGAAGTGAAAGAGAGAAAGAGATCTGACATCACATCCACATAGGTACCTTTATCAATCGGTCATTCCAGTTTTAATACGCAGAGCACTAATTGGGAGGAGAGATCACGTTAAGTAAATCATTTTGATTTATGACACAATCCCTGTCAGATATTACATATGTCCTTCCTGATTTGAAGACAACAACTAACCAGCCCTCTAGCAATCAATATTTGCACATTTTCCATGTCAAAGTAGTTAACTAGTTTAGTATTTATTACTTTTTCCCCCCAGACAAACATTTCTGAAGATCTGACCGTGTGTGTGTGTGTGTGTTTCCAGTGCTCCTAGGCCAGTGGATACTGGCTGTCTAATTGACTAATTTAAACGCTGTTTGCCTAAAGGAGGGCCTTTGCGTTAAATGTTTGATTGCCCTCATATTAAACATAGTTACTCCCATCGTCTCTTAATAAGGACTTTATGAGGTTTTCTTACTCCTCATCTCCCTTCTCTCTCTATTCACCTTGCATAATTAAGTAGAATATTCAAAAATATGGAAATGAAGAAGCTCTCTGAATTTGCATAATGGTCATTATACCATAGTATGCATTTTTTTCAGTTTGGTTTATGTGAGCAGAAGCAGGGGATGTTTTCTATGTGTTCTTCCCAAATGACACCCTATTCACTACATAGTGCTATGGGCCCTGGCCAAAAGTACTGTACTGTAGGGATTTGTTTTCCATTTGAGACACAACATTGGTCATGGCTCATCTAGTGTGGCTGCTCTCTGCTCAGTCAGTTAATGACCCTTGAACCAAGCCCAGTTTTACTACACTGTAGGAAACATTACATTACAATACGATAGTATCGATCGGTGGAACAACAATTACCTGTCCGTTTCCACAAGATAAGGTGCGACCAGTGAAGCATTTATTTATTTTTGGAAATACAACCAATATTTATCTTTCTATTTATTTTCCCTTTTGTACTTTAACTATTTGCACATCGTTACAACAAAATGTGAAATGTCTCAATTATTTTGAAACTTTTGAGAATGTAATGTTTACTGTTCATTTCTGATTGTTTATTTCACTTGCTTTGGCAAGGTAAACATGTTTCCCATGCCAGTAAAGCCCTGAATTGAATTGAGAGCGACAGACAGAGCGACAGACAGAGCGACAGACAGAGCGACAGACAGACAGACAGACAGACAGACAGACAGACAGACAGACAGACAGACAGACAGACAGACAGACAGACAGACAGACAGACAGACAGACAGACAGACAGACAGACAGACAGACAGACAGACAGACAGACAGACAGACAGACAGACAGACAGACAGACAGACAGACAGACAGACAGACAGACAGACAGACAGAGGGGGACTCTAACCACAGCACTTCACCACAAACTTCCTTATAGTAGTTATTCTCACAGTTGTTCATTTGACCAAAACCTGTGTATTTCTTATGATAAACACTGGACTGGAAAGAGATGTAAACCAACAGGTAGTTAATAGAGTTGTACCAAAGTAAGGAAAGACAAAAAGTTCTCTCAGAGCCAAAGTGATCCTCTTATTCCTCAACTACTCCAGTCTCTCTCCTCCGGTCTCTCTCCTCCGGTCTCTCTCCTCCGGTCTCTCTCCTCCGGTCTCTCTCCTCGGCCCTAATCTCTGGTGGGTCCTACTGTAGGGTTTTACTGGCCCTGGCTGACAGGGTGTCAGGCAGTTAGCCATGCTGTCTGTGGAGCATATACACACACACGCACACACACACACACACACACACACACACACACACACACACACACACACACACACACACACACACACACACACACACACACACACACACACACACACACACACAGACAGACACACACGCACACACACACACAGACACACACACACACACACACACACACACACTGTGTGACGTAGTCTGTCAAGTCTGTCAACCATGGTGTCTGTGGAGGAACAGCTCAGTCTGGGGGTCTCATTAAGCCCCCCACACAGACCTCATCCTAACCCTGTCAAGACCTCACACACAAGCACATGCGGGTTCATTCATTTGTTAAATGACTGTAATGTAATGTGTGTCTGACACTGACAGCAGATGAGGTTGTAAGGCAGTAAGAAGTGAAGCCTTACCCCTCCCTCTCTGCTCCCTTTCTCTCTCTCCTCTCCTCCCTCTCTCCTTTCTCCTCCCTCTCTCCTCTCCTTTCTCCTCCCTCTCTCCTCTCCTTTCTCCTCCCTCTCTCCTCTCCTTTCCTCCCTCTCTCCTCTCCTTGCTCCTCCCTCTCTCCTCTCCTCCCTTTTTCCTCCCTATCTCCTTCCTTCCTCCTCTCCTCCCCGCTCCTCTCCTCTCCTCTCCTCTCCTCTCCTCTCCTCCCTTTTTCCTACCTCACTCCTCCCCTCCCTCTCTCCTTTCCACCCTCTCTCCTCTCCTCCCTCTCTCTTCTCTTCCCTCTCTCCTTTCCACCCTCTTTCCTTTCCTCCCTCTCTCTTCTCCTCCCTCTCTCCTCTCTTCCCTCTCTCCTCTCCTCCCTCTCTCTTCTCCTCCCTCCTCTCCTCTCAACACCGCTGTGCACCTCTCTGACTTTTAGGCATATGATCAGCAGCAGCCACTAATGAATGGTCAGTCAGGTAATTGAGGCTCTGGTGGCGGCCGGGCGGCTTGACAGAGCAGGTGTCCCACATGGCAGCCTATTCCCTATGTAGTGCACTACTTTTGATCAGGGTCCATAGGGTTCTAGTCGAATGTAGTGCACTACATAGCGAATAGGTTTCCATTTGGAACACAGCCTGGGTGATGGCACAGGAATGCTAGCAAAGCTAGACAGACGCTAGCTCAACAGTAGCAACTCCCAGAGCTTAGCTGTACCACCAACTCACAGGTGACTCTGTAATGTGGAAAACATTGCATTTAGGTTAAGCAGACACCATTTTAATAACAGTTCCCTTGCCTGTGTTCATTAGAAATGTGACTGACAGGTAATTCAGGTGAATTTGTTGAATTGTCCACTGCAGCGGTTCTTAACCCACCAGCAGTGAAATAACTTGACAGGTAAAATCCTGATGAGACTGACTCTGTCCTAATATGGACACCGCAGACAGGAAAGGATTAAACAGACAGAGTTAAAGGTTAACATCCTCAGTGTCACACTATTATTGCACCCTGGAGTGATGTCACTATGCCTGCCATGGCTCTGCCAGAGGCGCTGACCTGAGGAGAGCTCAGAGTGAATTATGGGTTGTGTTTAATTCCCTTCTGTGACAGCCACAGAGATACATGGTAAATTGGATTTTTTGGAATTGCGCTGAAGCAGGTAAGGGAGACATTCCTTGTTGCCTCCCCTCTGTCAGGTATTGTTGAGAGTTTTCTCTCTCTCTCTCTCTCTCTCTCTCTCTCTCTCTCTCTCTCTCTCTCTCTCTCTGGGCTGTTGATGGGACAGGGCAGTAGCAATCTAAACTAATCTCATCTACACATACCTCAAAGTATCACACAACAGTGCCTGACTGAGTGACATCTGGTACATTTGCAGACCCACTGCTCAGTTCATCTCATTGCTAAAGTGACTTTTACCATTGGTTTTAGGGCACTACCTTAAAGGGTCAGACTGGGATGCCCCTCGTTGCACACGGAAGTATGCATACACATGCATGCAATCATCAACACACGAACGCCTTTCACTTTCAATGAGTATCTAAGTTTGGCTTGATATCTGGACTCCTGTCTGAGGAAGTCTATCGTTTCATGACACTCCAAAGGTGACCCTACAAACTGTCCTATGCTCTATTCAGTCACAGCTTCCCTAGAATCAAATAAAATCACATTTTGTTGGTCACATACACGTGGTTAGCAAATGTTATTGTGAGTGTAGTAAAATGCTTATACTTCTAGATCCGATAGTGCAGCAGTAGCTAACAGGTAATATCTAACAACTCCACAACTAAACCTAATACACACAATCTAGTAAAGGAATGGGATGAGAATATATAAGTATAAAATATATGGATGAGCAGTGACAGAGCGGCTAAGATGCAAAAGATAGTAAAGAATAGATAGTGAAGGATACAGTATACAGTATACACATATGAGATGAGTAAGGAGAGATATGTAAACATTATTAAAATGACTAGTGTTTCATTTATTAAAGTGGCCAATGATATCTGTAATGAACACGATTGGAGACAGAGAGCTGGTTTGAAGCGCAGGACGCAGCAGGTGTTTATTTTTAAAGGACCACAGGAGGAGGTAGGTAGCTGGGTCCAGGGGCAAGCAGAAGGTCATACACAGGGGGAGGCAGGTAGCTGGGTCCAGGGGCAGGCAGAAGGTCATACACAGGGTGTCCAAAAGGCAACAGTACAGGCAGGGAAAAGGCTAGTAACGTAGTCCGGGAGATCAGGCAATAGGTAGATAACAGGAAATCTGATGTGTGTGTGAGAACAGGTGATGAGAATTCATGTGATTGGGATCTGGAGAGAGCGGCGTTTAGGGGATCTATGTGTTTGAGAGTGTGAGCTGGAAAGTGGGCTGGAAAGTGAGCTGCATTCAGGGGATCTACGTGTTTGAGAGTGTGAGTTGGAAGCAGACGTTACAGTACCCCCCCTTCACGGGCTCATGACGGCCTAGGAAGCTGAGCAGGGGGCCTCCCCCGGCACGTGGAGCTGGGCAGTCAGGACGGTTACGGTGGAAAGCCAGGATCATGGCTGGGTCGAGGATGTCCTGGGCGGGGTCCCAGGACCGTTTTTCAGGTCAGTACCCCTCCCAATCCACCAGGTAGTGGATGCGACTTCCCAGGCGCTTGGAGTAAAGGAGGGCTGAAGTCCACAATCATCTCTTTTGTTTTGCTGACATTGAGTGAGAGGTTATTTTCCTGACACCACACTCTGAGGGGCTCCACCTCCTCCCTGTAGGCCATCTCGTTGTTGTTGGTAATCAAGCCTACCACTGTAGTGTCGTCTGCCAAATTGATGATTGAGTTGGAGGCGTGCACGGCCACGCAGTTGTGGGTGAACAGGGAGTACAGGAGAGGTCTGAGAACGCAACCTTGTGTGGCCCCAGTTTTGAGGATCAGTGGGGTGGAGATGTTGTTTCCTACCTTCACCACCTGGGGGCGGCCCGTCAGGAAGTCCAGGACCCAGTTGCACAGAGCAGGGTCGAGAACCAGGGTATCAAGCTTAACGATGAGTTTGGAGGGTACAATGGTGTTGAATGCTGAGCTGTAGTCAATGAACAGCATTCTTACATACAGTTGAAGTCGGAAGTTTACATAGGTTGTGAGTCATTAAAACTCGTTTTTCAACCACTCCACCAATTTCTTGTTAACAAACTATAGTTTTGGCAAGTCGGTTAGGACATCTACTTTGTGCATGACACAAGTCATTTTTCCAACAATTGTTTACAAACAGATTATTTCACACAGAAGTTTACATACACTAAATTGACTGTGCCTTTAAACAGCTTGGAAAATTCCAGAAAATGATGTCATGGCTTTAGAAGCTTCTGATAGGATAATTGACATAATTTGAGTCAATTGGAGGTGTACCTGTGGATGTATTTCAAGGCCTACCTTCAAACTCAGTGCCTCTTTGCTTGACATCATGGGAAAATCAAAAGAAATCAGCCAAGACCTCAGAAAAAAATTGTAGACCTCCACAAGTCTGGTTCATCCTTGGGAGCAATTTCCAAATGCCTGAAGTATAAACACCATGGGACCACGCAGCCATCATACCGCTCAGGAAGGAGATGTGTTCTGTCTCCTAAAGTTGAACGTACTTTGGTGCGAAAAGTGCAAATCAATCCCAGAACAACAGCAAAGGACCTTGTGAAGATGCTGGAGGAAACAGGTACAAACGTATATATATCCACAGTAAAACGAGTCCTATATCGACATAACCTGAAAGGCCGGTCAGCAAGGAAGAAGCCACTGCTCCAAAACCGCCATAAAAAAGCCAGACTACGGTTTGCAACTGCACATGGGGACAAAGATCGCACTTTTTGGAGAAATGTCCTCTGGTCTGATGAAACAATAATAGAACTGTTTGGCCATAGTGACCATCGTTATGTTTGGAGGAAAAAGGGGGAAGCTTGCAAGGCGAAGAACACCATCCCAACCAAGAAGCACGGGGGGTGGCAGCATCATGTTGTGGGGGTGCTTTGCTACAGGAGGGACTGGTGCACTTCACAAAATAGATGGCATCATGAGGAAGAAAATGATGTGGATATATTGAAGTAACATCTCAAGACATCAGTCAGGAAGTTAAAGCTTGGTCGCAAATGGGTCTTCCAAATGGACAATGACCCTAAGCATACTTCCAAAGTTGGGGCAAAATGGCTTAAGGACAACAAAGTCAAGGTATTGGAGTGGCCATCACAAAGCCCTGACCTCAAACCTATAGAAAATTTGTGGGCAGAACTGAAAAAGCGTGTGAGAGCAAGGAGGCCTACAAACCTGACTCAGTTACATCAGCTCTGTCAGGAGGAATTGGGCCAAAATTCACCCAACTTATTATGGGAAGCTTGTGGAAGGCTACCCAAAACATTTGACCCAAATTAAATAATTTAAAGGCAATGCTACCAAATACTAATTGAGTGTATGTAAAGTTCTGACCCACAGGGAATGTGATGAAAGAAAAAAAAAACTGAAATAAATCATTCTCTCTACTATTATTCTGACATTTCACATTCTTAAAATAAAATGGTGATCCTAACTGACCTAAGACAGGAAATTTTTGCTAGGATTAAATGTCAGCAATTATGAAAAACTGAGTTTAAATGTATTTGGCTAAGGTGTATGTAAACTTCCAACTTCAACTGAAGGTGTTCCTCTTGTCCAGATGGGATAGGGCAGTGTGATGTCGATTGCATTGTTTGTGGACCTATTGCGGTTGTAAGCAAATTGGAGTGGGTCTAGGGTAACAGGTAGGGTGGAGATGATATGATCCTTTACTAGTCTCTCAAAGCACTTCAGGATGACAGAAGTGAGTGCTACAGGCGATAGTCATTTACCTCAGTTACCTTAGCTTTCTTGGGAACAGGAACAATGGTGGCCATCTTGAAGCATGTGGGGACAGCAGACTGGGATAGGGATTGATTGAATATGTCCGTAAACACACCAGCCAGCTGGTCTGCGCATGCTCTGAGGATGCGGCTAGGGATGCCACCTGGGCCGGCAGCCTTGCGAGGGTTAACACGTTTAAATGTTTTACTCACGTTGGCCACGGAGAAGGACAGCCCACAGTCTTTGGTAGCGGGCCGTGTCGGTGGCACTGTATTGTCCTCAAAGCGAGCAAAGAAGTTGTTTAATTTGTCTGGGAGCAAGACGTCGATGTCCGCGACGGGGCTGGTTTTCTTTTTGTAATCCATGATTGTCTGTAGACCCTGCCACATACGTCTCGTGTTTGAGCTGTTGAATTGCGACTCCACTTTGTCTCTATGATGACGCTTTGCTTGTTTGATTGCCTTACGGAGGGAATAACTACACTGTTTGTATTTGGTCATGTTTCCAGTCGCCTTGCCATGATTGTCACAATGGTGGCTTGAGGAAGCAGGAGAGGTGGAGTCAGGCGCAGGAGACAGATGATTCCGGGAATAATACTTTTAATAAATATTTGCACGGAAAATACAAGCACAGAGTGCAGGATGTGCAAAATCGAAGGCACCACCCTCTACGAAAGAAAACTAGGGACGCAGCCCAACAATAATTCCATGGAAAAATACAAACCCTCACAAGCAACATCAGCCCAGACAATAAACAATCCCGCACAACCCACAAACCTAACTAGCTAGCCTAAATACCCCTCCCCACTAACAACTAATACAAAACAGGTGCGTAACTAACCTAGACCTAACTCACAGAACGTGAAACAGAGATCAGTGGCAGCTAGTAGGCCGGCGCCGACGACCGCCGAGCGCCGCCCGGCCGAGGAGGGGCGCCACCTCCCGTAGGTGTCGTGACAATGACTAAATGTGTCAATCCACGGTTTCTGGTTAGGGAAGGTTTTAATAGTCACAGTGGGTACAACATCTTCTATACACTTCCTTATAAACTCACTCACCGAGTCAGCGTATACGTCAATGTTATTGACTGAGGCTACCCGGAACATATCCCAGTCCACGTGATCGAAACCATCTTGAAGCGTGGAATCCGATTCGTCAGACCAGCGTTGGATAGACCTAAGCACGGGATAGACCTAAGCTTCCTGTTTTAGTTTCTGCCTATAGGAGGGGAGAAACAAGATGGAGTCATGGTCAGATTTGCCAAGAGGAGGGCGGGGGAGGGCCTTGTATGCATCGCGGAAGTTAGAGTAGCAGTGGTCAAGTGTGTTACTCGCTTGTGTACTGCAATCGATATACAGATAGAATGTAGGTAGCCTTGTTCTCAGATTAGCTTTGTTAAAATCCCCAGCTACAATAAATGCAGCCTCAGGATATATGGTTTCCAGTTTGCATGTCCAGTGAAGTTCCTTGATTGCCGTCTTGGTATCCGCTTGCGGGTGGTATACACAGCTGTGATGATAACCGAGGAGAGTTCTCTTGGGAGATAATACGGTCAGCATTTGATTGTGAGGAATTCTAGGTCAGGTGAACAAAAGGACTTGAGTTCTTGTATGTTGTTACAATTACATCATGAGTCATTAATCATGAAACATACACCCCTGCCCTTCTTCTTACCAAAGAGATGTTTGTTCCTGTCGGCGCAATGCACTGAAAATCCCATTGGCTGTACGGACTCCGACAGCATGTCCCCAGCCAGCCATGTCTTCATGAAACAGAGTATGTTACAATCCCGGATATCTCTTTGGAAATCAACTCTTGCCCTAATTTCGTCAACTTTGTTAACTAGGGACTGGACAATAGCGAGTAATATACTCGGAAGCGGTGGGTGGTGTGCGCGCATTGAAGCCTCGCTAGAAGACCGCTCCGGCACCCTCTCATCCGGCGGCGTTGTTTTGGGTCGGCCTCAGGAATCAGTTCAAATGCCCTGGGAGGTGCAGACAGATTTGCTTTGGGAAAATGGTATTCCTGGTCGTAGTGCTGGTTGTGCTGGTAAGTTGCATCTCTGATATCCAATAGTTCTTTCCGGCTGTATGTAATAACACTTAAGGTTTTCTGGGCTAACAATGTAAGAAGTAGTACATAAAAACAAAATACTGCAGTTTCCTAAGGACTTGAAGTAAAGTTGACATCTCCATCGGTGCCATCTTGTCAAAATGGAGAGGTAGACAGTTCCAGGGTATGAGAAGGTGACCCTATCAAACTGTCCTACACTCTATTCAGTCACAGCCTCCCAAGAGGCAGACAGTTCCAGGGGATGAGAAGTCTACTTCTAGAGTCTCTCCTTCCTCTCTCCACTCTGTTTTTGTCCTACCAGGTCTTTAGGGCATGAATGTAGGGAGACTGTTGAAAGTGGACATCGGGGTTAATACTTGGCTGTAAGCAGTACTCATGACTGGGGATTGGGAATGTATTGTGTACTGTAGCCTGTGCCTTTTCCATGAGCTAAAACTAGTGGACATGACATCTCCTTCCAACTGTCTGCCTTTGGGCGATTCTTGCGTTCATACCAATCTAAGAATTCAACTAACCTTCTCTACGTTGCTGTACACTATCTCATGAAATTAGGTAAACTTGTACAATTCAAAGTTTTTCCCTCAGAGGTGACCCACATGTACAGCTAGGAAGGTTGGAAGTCAGAATGACATTGGACAGAGATGTGGAGAATTGATAAAGGGATAGACAGGCTAGTAATGTAGTCTCCTTACTGCATGAAGATTTCAAATATGATGTAATTCAATGTGCTTATCAAACAGAGATGTGGAATACATAATGTGTTAGACATGTCATTATATTCTATATTCTATCAAAGATGACAGTGGAATCCACCAACTTCAGACAAGAGCAGCCCTTTCTATGTCACTTCCTGTAATAGCTGTCTGCTTCCCAGATGAAACCTTATTTCCTTTATAATGCTCTACTTTTGACCAGAGCCCTATCGGCCTTGATCAAAAGCAGTGCACTATAAAGGGAATAGAGCCCTATGGGCCTTGATCAAAAGCGGTGCACTATAAAGGGAATAGAGCCCTATCGGCCTTGATCAAAAGCGGTGCACTATAAAGGGAGTAGAGCCCTATCGGCCTTGATCAAAAGCGGTGCACTATAAAGGACATTTGGGATGCACCTGTCTCTATCGGTCCCAATCTCTGTCTTTTACCAGACATCTGTCCCCAGTCTTACCCTGTCCTGCCGGCGCAGTCATGCCACAGTGACATATAGCTACCATTAGCCAGGACATAGTTAAATTATGATAAAACCCCTCCCACCGCTTAGGCCCTGATTAAAGGCGCAGTCCAAGGGTTGATAAAGAGATCCCATCTGCCTCCCATCACCTAACAGCCATTGCTGTTCAGTTGGTGTTTTGCCTCATGCTTTCACATCACCACCACACATGCGGACGCGCACACATAGACACAACACACACACAGACACATAGACGCGCGCACACACACACACACACACACACACACACACACACACACACACACACACACACACACACACACACACACACACACACACACACACACACACACACACACACACACACACACACACACACACTGAGAGAGACATAGACGCACACAGACACACACACACAGACACACACACACACACAGACGCACACACACACAGACAGACGTACACACACACACACGCACACACACACACAGAGAGAGACATAGACGCACACAGACACACACACACAGACACACACACACACACAGACGCACACACACACAGACAGACGTACACACACACACACACCACACACACACACACACACACACACACACACACACACACACACACACACACACACACACACACACACACACACACACACACACTGGAGCTGATCCAGATGGATGTTCTTGGGAGAGGCAGAGGCATCCCACCTTCAACCCATTTTGGACCTGTCACACACACACACAAACATTCAGGCACACACACTCGGGCATGCGCACACACACGCGCTCACACACACCACCTCTAAGATCACAGAAGCACACTCTCATAGTGGCAGGTTTTATAAATGGATGAAAATAAAATATCAAATAAGCATTAAAGAAGAGAGAGGAGCAGAGGAGGAGAGATGGAGAAGAGGAGGAGGAGAAGGGGAGAGGAGGAGGAGAAAGAGGATAGGAGGAGAAAGAGGAGAAAGAGGAGGAGAGGATGAGAGGAGGAGAGGAGATAAGGAGAGGAGAAGAGGAGAAGAGGAGAAGAGAAGGAGAAGAGGTGAGGAGGAGAGGAGGAGGATAGGAGGAGAAGAGGAGAAAAGGAGAGGAGAGAAGGAAAAGAGGAGGAGAGGAGAGGAGAGGAGAGAAGGAGAAGAGAAGAGGAGGAGAAAAGGAGAGGAGAGAAGGAGAGTAGAAGAGGAAAAGAGGAGAGGAGGAGGATAGGAGGAGAAGAGGAGAAAAGGAGAGGAGAGAAGGAGAGGAGAAGAGGAGAGGAGGAGAAAAGGAGAGGAGGGGAGGAGAAGAGGAGAAGGGGAGAGAATGAGAGGAGAAGAGGAGAGAAGGAGAGGAGGACGAGAAGTAGAGGAGGAGGAGACAGAGAAGAGGAGGAGAAAAGGAGAGGAGAGAAGGAGAGTAGAAGAGGAGAAGAGGAGAGGAGGAGAAGAGGAGAGGGGGAGGAGAGGAGGAGAGGAGGAGGAGAGAAGGGGAGGAGGAGGTGGAGAAGAGGAGAGAAAGAGAGGAGGAGAGAAGGAGGAGAAGAGGAGAGAAGGAGAGGAGGAGAAGAGGAGGAGAGGAGGAGGAGAAGAGGAGAGAAGGAGAGAAGGAGAGAAGAGGAGGAGAGGAGGATGAGAAGAGGAGAGAAGGAGAGGAGGAGAGAAAGAGAGAAGAGGAGGAGAGGAGAGAAGGAGAGTAGGAGAAGAGGAGGAGAGAAGGAGAGAAGAGGAGGAGAGGAAAGCATTAATCCAATACAAGCCTAGCGCTCCACTGAATACAGGGGGATAGAGAGGGTGGGAGAGAGAGAGAACAAGAATGATCACCTCTCGTCTGTGTTCCGTCAAGGGAGAAATTACACATTTACTGAGTTTTTTTCAAGCGGCAATGGGTTCCATAGATCAAAACCAATGGATTTACGAGCCAATTTTCAACATGATATATAGACACCAGGAATCATTTTACCTGTGTTACCAGCCTCTCACCGCCTTCCATGCTCTGGGGTGAAGTTTCCCATGGGTACAGATCTAGGATCAGCTTTCCCTCCCCCAATCCTAAACTTAACCATTATTTTTATTTGACCTTTACTTAACTAGGCAAGTCAGTTAAGAACAAATTCTTATTTTCAATGACGGTCTAGAAACAGTGGGTTAACTGCCTTGTTCAGGGACAGAACGACAGATTTTTACCTTGTCAGCTCAGAGATTCAATCTTGCAACGTTTCAGTTACTAGTCCAACGCTCTAACCACTAGGCTACCTGACACCTCATTAGTGGGAAAAATGCTAAACTGACCCCAGATTAGAGGCAATTTACACCTCCTCCCACTGAAAACAGCTTGTGAGTCCCTCAGATATGCTCCCTGTCCAACTATAGCAGGTTCCTCCAAATGAATAGCACATCGCCAAGTAAGTTATGGTTTGCCACACTCTCTCCCTCTCTTCTTTTCTCTCTCTCTCTCTCTCTCTCTCTCTCTCTCTCTCTCTCTCTCTCCTTCTGTCATTCAAAATAATATATTCTAGATGGATGAGTAAAAATAAAGCCAATGGACATTGAATCAAACATGTTGGACACTGAAACAAACAATAATTTGACACTCTAACATACTAATTTGACAATGGTTTCGCACACAGCAGGTTTCAGATCCCACCTGTTCCACCACCAGTTCATGAGGATTTTGACTGTTAAGATGCACAGATACAGTAGGCCTACACATAGCCCTGGGACGTAGAGGTGCTGGGGATGCTGCAGAACCCCCAGAAAAATCATTACAAAAAAAATGTTACATATAGATACAGTACCAGTCAAAAGTTTGGACACACCTACTCATCCAAGGGTTTTTCTTTATTTTTACAATTTTCTACTTTGTAGAATAATAGTGAAGATATCGATACTATGAAATAACACATATGGAATCATGTAGTAACCAAAAAAGTGTTAACAAATCAAAACATATTTTAGATTCTCAAATTAGCCACCCTTTGCCTTGATGACAGCTTTGCACTGGGTCTTTACTAGTCCTGTATAGACATCTTCAGCGCGCGCATTTTTTTTTTTTTTTGCATCCATTTTCCTCAATCAAAAAAAATGGAACTGGAATTAAAATCCTTCTTCACTTCCTCAACTGACTGAATTTAAATAAAATTGAGTGAATATCCGTGGCTAAACTCCCTCCTCTTTCTGGCTGAGGGGGCTACTCGTCGTTTGGGCGAGCTGAAGTCTCCAATCACCAGTTCTGGATCCAGGTGCCATCGACCAGCACCAAGTGCTCTCCAGAGAATTGCCACTTGGCTTTGTGGATATAGGATATACACTGAGTACAAAACATTAGGAACACCTGCTCTTTCCTTGACATAGACTGACCAGGTGCATCCAAGTAAAAGCTATGATCCCTTGTTGATGTCACCTGTTAAATCCAATTCAATCAGTGTAGTTGAAGGGGAGGAGACAGGTAAAAGAAGGATTTTTAAGCCTTGAGACATAGATTGTGTATGTGTGCCATTCAGAGGGTGAATGGTCAAGACAAAAGATTTAAGCCCCTTTGAATGGGGTATGATAGTAGGTGCCAGGCGCACTGGTTTGGTTGTGTCAAGAACTGCAACGCTGCTGGGTTTTTCACGCTCAACAGTTTACTGTGTGTATCAAGAATGGTCCACCACCCAAAGGACATCCAGCCAACTTGACACAACTGTGGGAAGCATTGGAGTCAACATCAAATCAAATCAAAGTTTATTTGTCACGTGCGCTGAATACAACAGGTATACAATACAACCTTACAGTGAAATGCTTACTTACAGGCCTTAACCAATAGTGCAAAAAATGGTATTAGGTGAACAATAGGTAAGTAAAGAAATAAAACAACAGTAAAAGACAGGCTATAAACAGTAGCGAGGCTATAAAAGTAGCGAGGCTACATACAGACACCGGTTAGTCAGGCTGATTGAGGTAGTATGTACATGTAGATATGGTTAAAGTAACTATGCATATATGATGAACAGAGAGTAGCAGTAGCGTAAAAAGAGGGGTTGGCGGGTGGTGGGACACAATGCAGATAGTCCGGTTAGCCAATGTGCGGGAGCACTGGTTGGTCGGCCCAATTGAGGTAGTATGTACATATGTACATGAATGTATAGTTAAAGTGACTAATGATAGTTGGACCAGCATCCCTGTGGAACACTTTCAACACCTTGTAGTAAATCCCTCGACAAATTGAGGCTGTTCTGAGGGCAAAAGAGGGTGAAACTCTGTATTAAGAAAGGTGTTCCTAATGTTTTGTACAGTATGACGTAACACCTTGTTCCTGGCCGGGTTCCATACTGTATGTGCTGTAGACTACTTTTCTATCATTAAACACTACAGTATGGAAACAGACTACCTCGTTGGTAGCTTTCGAGGGTGATCCAAATCTATTCGATTCTAATCAGGTCATTACATCAACAAATGGAAACCTTGGCACTGTAAGGTTCTATCTAACATTTTGGTATAAAATGTGTTATTCATATAGTTGCTCTTCAGGTGGTCCTTCACATGTGAGATAAGTCTGATTTGTGAAAAGGAAATTTACGACAACAAAAAAGAATATTCTGAAAGTCGTTTCTGCGCAAACACCTTTGAACTTGGTGCTATAAGGTTGTGTCTGCAATCCAATCACACAATGCTGGGTTGTCCATAAACAAATAACTGTATGTAAGGTGATGTACTTATTGAATCATGAAGAGGAAGACATCTCAAAACAGTTCTGAGATCTGGGACATGAAAAATACTCCTTATCTCAAAAGCATCCATTCAGCAAATAGACCCTTATAGTCTCAAGTCCTTGATTATTCATATCATAGGTTCTGGTCCTCTTTTGCAATTACTTTCATTTTTTAAATCCACTTTTTCAGAAGAATGGCCATAACTTAAGTTATTTATGGTAAAAACAAATATATACAGGTGCCTTATATTATTTTTATCAGATTATGAAATTACAGGTGGCCTATAGTGCAGTGGTTCTCGGGACACCTGGGGGTACTTGGCCTATCCACAGGGGGTACATGAGAAGACTCATGGTAAAATGCACATGAGGGGGTACATCAGGGGTACTCTGGACAGAGCAAAATTCAGTTGGTAGAGTGGTAGAGTAGCCAAAAAAGGTTGTGAACCACTGCTATAGTGTGCTCCCCAGGCTGCACCCCAGTCCCCGCAGGCACACAGCTCGAAAATCTCCTCAAATGACTCACTTTCTAGGGACAAGAAAATGATCATCCATAAGCTATAACAACACAATAATACATTTTATATATTTTTTCTTGTAAGTATAGGTTACTATATAGGCTGTAAACTGAAGTGAATATTCCTATTCGATAACCACTATTTACATTACATTTACATTTTAATCATTTAGCAGACGCTCTTATCCAGAGCGACTTACAGTATTGAATGCATACATTTCATACATTTAAAAAAATATACATATTTGAGTTATTTTAACTTTTTTTTTTACTTATTATTTTTTTTTCTGTGCTGGTCCCCGTGGGAATCGAACCCACAACCCTGGCGTTGCAAACACCATGCTCTACCAACTGAGCCACAGGGAAGGCCCTGTAGCTGTGGCGTGCATGCGCTACAGGCAGAAGTCTTCACGCTTTTTGATGTATTTCAGAACTGCAGTTTCCTCTGCTTGGAGCAACAGTGAAGTGGGCAGGGTAGTACGGATTTCTTCTCTTGCATCTGCAAGCAGAGTCTGAACATCAGACAGGATGGCATTGTCTCCCTCAATCCGTGTAATGGCTACTGCTATAGGTTTCAGGAGTTTCAGGCTGCTTACCACTCTCTCCCTAAATACATCATCCAAGAGGATGATCTTGATGGGGCTGGCCATATCGGCAGACTGTGACATGGCCATTTCTTGGAGACTCCTTCCCCTCCAGGAGACTGTCAAACATAATGACAACACCACCTAAACGGGTGAAGCTTCAATGTGGTGCTCTTATTCTTCTCACTTTGCTTGGTGAGGTAGATTGGTGCTATAAGTTGATGACCCTTCACATACCTAACCATTTCCTTGCCTCTCTTGTACAGTCGTGGCCAAAAGTTTTGAGAATGACACAAATATTAATTTTCACAGTTTGTATGATGGCAATTTGTATATACCGTAAATGAAGCCCTACGTTTTTAATGTACAGTATTCATGGACGCCAAGGGAAGTTAGGTTTCCCCCAAAAATGTATCAATAAAACAATACAAAAACACATACAATAATTAATCTTTCGTCTCTCTGTGTTTCATAATTTTCCTTCAATTCACAAGAGGCTGAATGTATCTCACTGGAGAAAGCATCTGAGTGTCTGTATATGTGTAGCCAATCTATCTGATGCTGTCTGGTCAAAAATAGTATGACATTGTTGCCGCCCGTAGCATAGAACTCAAGGGAAGCCAGTGAGCATTTGACCTTCCTTGATAAGAAAACTATAAAATAATAGCCATTCAGCGTTGAGCTAAACTGAATGAGCTCAACTGTGAATGGTCCTGGCGCACCAAGAAAAAGTGTCAAGGGAAGCCAGTTGGGATTTGGCTTCTCATAAATGATATCACATTGAGTGCACAACGACATTGACAGAAAAAACGGGAATTGTTGCATCTTGTTGTGTTGTTGTCCTCCGGTGGCTAGCTAGCTAGCAAACATTTCCCCTTTCCTAAATTAGCGGAGATAGGGAATACGGAATGGGCTCGTGGTTTTACTTAATTCTCCTTACTGGCAAATGATTATAACGGCGATTCTGATCCAACCATAAGATCATACATTGTGCCCCTGGCCTGAGAGAATGGAAGTTCAATATGTAGTTAGATGTAGTAGGAAGTTAGGCTAGCGAGCAAGCATGGAATCGCTCTGAAAGTGATCCAAACAATAGCTCTCGTTATTGTTCTCCACTCTTTTTGTAGTTATCGTTGTAGTGTGAACGCCCCTCATCATTTGAATTATCGTTATAGTTATTGTCCTTGGTGTGGATGGCCCTTTAGAGCCTGCTTAAGGCCCAGTGGATAGGCATTGCTGTTTTTTACTTTTTCTATATCAATACGAAAACCTCCATGGAAGGGGTGTTTCACTAAAATTACAAACTTAACACATTTTATTGATAGTTAGCTAGTAGTTTACTGACTTTGGGTGTCAGAGACCAGAAAAATATATCGGTTTACTCATCCAGAACTAAGCTTTAGCAATGTTGCTAGTTCTCCATAGGATATAGTGTATTTATCATTTTAGTGAACTATCGCTTTAACAAATGTGTGATGAACATTAATTAATATACACTCAGTGGCCAGTTTATTATGTACACCACCCCATTCACGAAAATGGTTTGTTCCTACAGACAGTGAGTCACAAGGCCGTGACTTGCTATATAAACAGTCAGACAGGCATCGAGACATTCAGTTACTGTTCGATTGAACATTAGAATGGGCAAAACAAGTGACCTAATCGACGTTGAGCGTGATATGATCATTGGTACCAGGCTCGCCGGTTCCAATATCTCAGAAACGGCCGGCCTCCTGTGCTTTTCACGCACGACAGTGTCTAGGGTTTATTAAGAATGGAGCGACGAACAAAAAAACATCCAGTCAGCGGCAGTCCTGTGGGCGAAAACAGCTCGTTGATGAGAGGTCGAAGGAGAATGGCAAGAATCGGGCAAGCTAACAGGCGGGCCACAAACAGGCAAATAATGACGCAGTACAACAGTGGTGGTGCAGAACAGCATCTCGGAAAGCACAACTCATCGGTCCTTGACACGACCACACCTTGTTCGACTCCTATCATCTAAAAACAAGAAGAACTGTCTCCAGTGGGCACACGATCACCAGCACTGGACAATTGAGGAGTGGAAAAACATGGCTTGGTCCGATGAATCCTGGTTCCTGTTACGTCATGCTGATGGCAAAGTCAGGATTTGGCGTAAGCAGCATGAGTCCATTGCCTCATCCTGCCTGGTGTCAACGGTACAGGCTAGTGGTGGTGGTGTAATGGTGTGGGGAATGTTTTCCTGGCACACGTTAGGTCCCGTGATACCAATTGAGCAACGTTCCCATGTCCCAGAGAATTCAAGCTGTTCTTGAGGAAATCGAAGACTCCTCTCCATCACACATCACGCATCCCTATTTTTGAGGACAGTTTGCCTGGTGATTTGAGGGGTTAGCCCTGTAGGCTCGGCCCTAATTTATGTGTTCTCTGTCACATGGAGCTGCATGGAAAATGGTCCAGTAACAAAGGACAATGCCCAAGGACTAGTCAGCCCTTCCCCCTCTGATGGGACAAAATGTATATCTGTTACAGTGTTCAAAGGACTGATTATTGTGACAGAATAATGCTATAGTATCCATGTTTGGTATCTGTGTGAAACTTGTTCACTGAGGAGAACTCTGATGCTATCTACATGGATGTATGATCTCTGTGGTTACTGTTCACTGAGGAGAACTCTGATTCTATCTACATGGATGTAAACTCAGGAAACAAAGAAATGTCTTCTCACTGTCAACTGAGTTTATTTTCAGAAAACTTAACATGTGTAAATATTTGTATGAACATAAGATTCAACAGCTGAGACAAGCTGAACAAGTTCCACAGACATGTGACTAACATAAATTGAATAATGTGTCCCTGAACAAAGGGGGGGGGGGGGGGTCAAAATCAAAAGTAGCAGTCAGTATCTGGTGTGGCCACCAGCTGCATTAAGTACTGTAGCGCATCTCCTCCTCCTAGACTGCTCCAGATTTTCCAGTTCTTGCTGTGAGATGTTACCCCACTCTTCCACCAAGGCACCTGCAAGTTCCTGGACATTTTCGGGGGGAATTGCCCTAGCCCTCACCCTCCAATCCAACAGGTCCCAGACGTGCTCAATGGGATTGAGATCCGGGCTCTTCGCTGGCCATGGCAGAACACTGACATTCCTGTCTTGCAGGAAATCACGCACAGAACGAGCAGTATGGCTGGTGACATTGTCATGTTGGAGGGTCATGTCAGGATGAGCCTGCAGGAAGGCTACCACAGCGTTGAGATTGCCTGCAATGAAAACAAGCTCAGTCCGATGATGCTGTGACACACCACCCCAGACCATGATGGACCCTCCACCTCCAAATCGATCCCGCTCCAGAATACAGGCCTCGGTGTAACGCTCATTCCTTCGATGATAAACGCAAATCCGACCATCACCCCTGGTGAGACAAAACCGCGACTTGTCAGTTAAAATAACTTTTTGCCAGTCCTGTCTGGTCCAGCGACGGTGGGTTTGTGCCCAGAGGCGACGTTGTTGCCGGTGATGTCTGGTGAGGACCTGCCTTACAACAGGCCTACAAGCCCTCAGTCCAGCCTCTCTCAGCCTATTGCGGACAGTCTGAGCACTGATGGAGGGATTGTGCATTCCTGGTGTAACTCGGGCAGTTGTTGTTGCCATCCTGTACCAGTCCCGGAGGTGTGATGTTCGGATGTACCGATCCTGTGCAGGTGTTGTTACACGTGGTCTGCCACTGCGAGGACAATCAGCTGTCCATCCTGTCTGCCTGTAGCGCTGTCTTAGGCGTCTCACAGTACAGACATTGCAATTTATTGCCCTGGCCACATCAGCAGTCCTCATGCCTCCTTGCAGTATGCCTAAGGCACGTTCACGCAGATGAGCATGGACCTTGGGCATCTTTCTTTTGGTGTTTTTCAGTCAGTAGAAAGGCCCCTTGAGTGTCCTAAGTTTTCATAACTGTGACCTAATTGCCTACCGTCTGTAAGCTGTTAGTGTCTTAACGACCGTCCCACAGGTGCATGTTCATTAATTGTTTATGGTTCCTCGAACAAGCATGGGAAACAGTGTTTAAACCCTTTACAATGAAGATCTGTGAAGTTATTTGGATTTTTATGAATTATCTTTGAAACACAGGGTCCTGAAAAAGAGACGTTCCATTTTTTTCTGAGTTTATGATCTCTGTGGTTACTGTTCACTGAGGATAACTCGGATGTTATCTACATGGATGTATGATCTCTGTGGTAGCTTGTATCTGGACAGGGTGAGCTCAATTACTCTGTTTTGTTGTCTTCTTAGGAATTATGTCTAATTTACTTTGGCCTCATCCCCCACACAAGCTCTTAGATGCGCTGACACCCTTTGGAGATTGGGCCTTGGTGGTCAGGTTACGCGCTGACACCCTGTGGAGATTGAGCTTTGGTGGTCAGGTTATTCTGTAAACTTGCTATCATTTGATTGGTCAAAGGTGGTTGGTTTTGGGTTGAAAGGTTACACCTTCAGATGTTATATTAACAATTAAATGCCTTTTGTTCTCTCTCTTACCCTGTATCCTGCCCATGGAGGAAGGTTGTATGACTCATTTGAATTTCCTAGACTTTTAGGCCTCAGGTCTAGTCAGCATCTCCTTGTTCATGCCTTGTCCTGTAAGTTAACCTTAGGATCTATATTCTTGGAATAATGCCTTGTAATGCTTGTTAATGCTATGTAACTGAAGCTTCCTGCCTTGTATGTGAATACATTCAGTGTTAAAATATCTGCCTTTCATCTAGACAATTGTCAGACCAATTCTTACGTGTCAGTGTCAACTCATTGCCTAACGCTTGCTTATTGTAATCTTTATGGAGTCAAACATTTGAATAGGCTAATTACTTTGTCGTATATACCCCCACGTGTTAAATATTACTGCCCACTACAGTCCTACCTTTCAGGGTAGAGTTTGCCTGGTGATTTTGGAGGAGTCAGACTGATTCTAACATGAGTTACATACAGGTACTATGCTAGCCGTGAGATATTAGCACACAAGACCATTTGAAAAAACAAAGATGTTTATTGAATGGGTAATGGAGCAGATTGCTTTCCTCTCTTTTCAGACAGTGAGCACAACAGTCCATCTTAGCCTGTTCAAACTCTCCCACAAGCTAAATCTTTTGACTCATCTGAGTAAGGAAGTGTCACTTTCACCGCAATGACAGGGCGAGCCGCCAACTAAGAGGTAAGACACAAAACTACACAGCCCAGGAAACAAAACGGCAAGATGAGAAACAAAAAGACAGTGGCCAGAGGTCCCACCCCCCTGCCCCAATCTCAAATAGGCGTTTCTCTCCGCATGGCTCAATTAGCTCACTCTGGCTATTTACAGTTTATCTGGCCTCATCTCGGCCTGGGCGAAGGAGGGAGA
Organism: Salmo salar; assembly: GCF_965601325.2. Lineage (NCBI taxonomy): Eukaryota > Metazoa > Chordata > Actinopteri > Salmoniformes > Salmonidae > Salmo > Salmo salar. The sequence goes on along the minus strand of NC_138306.1, from coordinate 49,554,953 downwards.
GGAGTAATGAAATGGGATGTCAGCCGTTGTCTCTGCCATGATAGGCTGGTGGGGGGGGGGTCCATTGGCTGTAAAGGGAATGTGGTGGTGTTGGTGGGGGGTATTATTCCTGTGTATCAGTCGTATTTAGAGGTGTGTGTGATGGAGGGGGGGGGACGAGGCCTGGTTGTTTGTTATTTGTCAGAGGGGTGGATGTGATGGATGACTCTCCCACCCCCCATCTCCAGCATTCTGTTCTGTGGGCCGCTCAACCGAGGCCAGGGTGGCTGTGACCTCATCCACTCTCCTCTCCTCCACAGTCCCATAAAACACCAGGGCTTGACGTTACGGCTTCTTCACCTTCTTGATGGACGAGGAGCTGGATGCGGATTCTCTGCGTTTACGCTGGAAAGACACAAAAAATGCACCAAACGCTGTCAGCCATTGGTCCAGAACATGTATAAACCTGCATAATTACACATTAAACTATGAGAATACTAAGAACTGTGCCCATTGGAACATTTTCTACATGTATTCTCTTGACAAGTTGTATTCAGCTAACTCCTGTTAATACAGCAGGGTCGTGTATTCATTAGGATACACTATCAAAACAACAAAAATATGCATTTCTTATTGGACAAGTTTAGCAGGGATGACACAAACATGCAAAACATCCCTGCTATGGAGAAATGCAGGATGGAACTAATTAAACAAAAGAATATGATCTATATGATCAGTCTGTGTGTGTAAAATAAAAAGTGGTTAATATGAACCTAACTCACAGCTAAAAAAAGAAAGCCATCCAATGTTATTTGTTGCTTAGACTTAGACTTTACTGCAAATGACACTCGAGTCTTGAGAAAGATAGCCTTTATAATAGAACGCTTGTGACCACACACACATCTAAATATTGCACTTGGGGAAAAAATATCTTAAAGTAACAATAGAATGAACCAAACAGGCATTCTATTTTTGTTGTATTATAGTGGCCACTATTGATATCGATCAAGAGCACAAGGCTACATGTGTGCAAAAATAACATTTACTGAGTAAAATAAAGTAGAATCCAGCCAGTAGTGATCCAAACCCCGCCTCCTCTCCCCTCCCAAACTTTTCTCATCGGATCTACACGAATCACGCGTTTTGCATCCCTGGTTGAGGTAGTCCCTCCCGGTCTGTTTAATTCCGTTTCAAATCATATCAAATTTTATTTGTCACATGTGTCGAATACAACAGGTGTAGACCTTACCGTCAAATGCTTACTTTGGTGCCTAATGGTTTTTGTGAGTGGGGTGGGCTGAGAGACTTACTGAGTTGGGGGTGAGCGGAGCTCCCACCACATCGATGATCTGCTCCTTGGCCTCGCCCTTGATGTCGTCTGGGCCGGGCCAGGCGGGCACCTCGGGGCCCCCAGGGGCCTCTAGTCCTCCTCCTCCTGGGGGCCCGACGGGGACCCCTCCTCCTCCAGCCTTCAGCAGGGCCTCGTAGCGGTGGCGTAGCATCTGTTGTTCGTACTCACAGTTACCGTGGGCCTGCTTCAGCTCATAGACCAGCACCAGGTCACTGCGCAACTCGTTGAACATCTGGACTATCTCCTCTGTGGGCATGGGGTTCAGGTCTACACAGAGAGAGCAGCGTAGGGAAAGATGAAACACACACACAGATAGGAAATATCCCACTAACCACTGTACGAGGCCCACAATGCATTGGCAGTAAGCAAACGGTTTGCCTTGTTTTACTTGATCTACATGGACAAATCAACTCAAAGGATATTTAAGTCCAACTATCTAGTCAGAGTGCCTCAGTCTGTGTTCGCTCTATTTTATATTTCACCTTTATTTAACCAGGTAGGCCAGTTGAGAACAAGTTCTCATTTACAACTGCGACCTGGCCAAGATAAAGCAAAGCAGTGCAACACAAACACCAAACCAGAGAGTTACACATGAAATAAACAAACATGCAGTCAATAACACAATAGAAAAGTCTATATACAGTGTGAGCAAATGAGGTAAGATGAGGTAAGGCAATAAATAGGCCATAGTGGCAAAAATAATTACAATTTAGCAATTAAACACTGGAGTGATAGATGTGCAGAAGATGAATGTGCAAGTAGAGATACTGGGGTGCAAAGGAGCAAAATAAATAAATACAGTATGGGGATGCGGTAGTTGGATGGGCTGTTTAGAGATGGGCTATGTACATGTGCAGTGATCTGTGAGCTGCTCTGACAGCTGGTGCTTAAAGATAGAGAGGGAGATATTTATACTGGAATGGTAAATGTTATTACCAGACCTGGGTTTAAATGTTACCCTGAACAAAAATATAAATGCAACATGTAATGTGTTGGTCCCACGTTTCATAAAATAAATAAAAGATTGTATAAATGTTCCATATGCACAAAAAGTGTCTCTCAAATTTTGTGCACAAATTTGTTTATATCCCTGTTAGTGAGCACTTTTCTTTGGCAAGATAATCCATCCACCTGACAGGTGTGGCATATCAAGAAGCTGATTAAACAGCATGATCATTACACAGGTTCACCTTGCGCTGGAAACTATAAAAGGCCACTAGTTGAGGGAGTGCGCAATTGGCATGCTGACTTTAGGAATGTCCACCAGAGCTGTGCCAGAGAATTTAAATGTTGCATTTCTCTACCATAAGCCGCCTCCAACGTCATTTTAGAATTTGGCAGTACGTCCAACTGGCCTCAAATCGTAGACCACGCCAGCCCAGGACCTCCACCTCCAGATACTTCACCTGCGGGATCGGACAGAATTTCTGCAAACTGTCAGAAACCATTTCAGGGAAGCTCATCTGCGTGCTCATCGTCCTCACCAGGGTCTTGACCTGACTGCAGTTCATCATCGTAACCGACTTCAGTGGGCAAAATGCTCACCTTTGATGGCCACTGGCACGGATGAATCCCGATTTCAATTGTAACGGGCGAGCGGTTTGCTGCTGTCAGTGTCCCATGGTGGCGGTGGGGTTATGGTATGGGCAGGTATAAGCTACGGACAACAAACAACGAGCACAATTGGATTGTCGTGCCATTCATTCGCCGACATCACCTCATGTTTCAGCATGATAATGCACAGTCCCATGTCGCAAGGATCTGTACACAATTCCTGGAAGATGAAATTGTCCCAATTCTTCCATGGCCTGCATACTCACCATTACATTTACATTTAAGTCATTTAGCAGACGCTCTTATCCAGAGCAACTTACAAATTGGTGGATTCACCTTATGATATCCAGTGGAACAACCACTTTACAATAGTGCATCTAAATCTTTTAAGGGGGGGGGGGGGGGGGGGGGGTTAGAAGGATTACTTTATCCTATCCTAGGTATTCCTTAAAGAGGTGGGGTTTCAGGTGTCTCCGGAAAGTGGTGATTGACTCCGCTGTCCTGGCGTCGTGAGGGAGCTTGTTCCACCATTGGGGATCCAGTCATGCTCTGGATCGACGTGTACGACAGCGTGTTCCAGTTTCTGCCAATATGCAGCAACTTCGCATAGCCATTGAAGAGGAGTGGGACAACATGCCACAATCAACAGCCTGATCAACTCTATGCGAAGGAGATGTGTCGCGCTGCATGAAGCAAATGGTTGTCACACCAGATACTGGTATTGTAATCAGTATCTGTATCTGTAATCACACCAGTATCTGTGACCAACAGATGCATGCATGCATATATATATATATATATATATATATATATATATATATATATATATATATCCAGTCATGTGAATTACATAGATTAGGGCCTAATGAATTCATTTCAATTGACTGATTTCCTTATCTGAACTGTAGCTCAGTAAAATCTTTGAAATTGTTGCGTTTATATTTTGTTCAGTGTTTTTAGGTATTTCAATTACATTCAAAGTCATTTGGAAGTAAGTACTTGGATATATTTTCTTTGAAAAAAACAGTTTTTGGAAATACACAAGTATTTCATAATACACCGACTCAAATGCACTCCCATGCCTTTAACCCAGACCGTTTTGGTATTTGAAATAATGTATTTGGAAATAAGTATTTGATTCGGAACACATTATTTGGGGGGGGGGGGGGGGGGGGGCAGGAAGCCTTGTGGTTAGAGCTTTGAGCCAGTAACCGAAAGGTTGCTGGATCGAATCCCCGAGCTGACAAGGTAAAAATCTGCCGTTCTGCCACTGAACAAGGCAGTTAACCCACTGTTCCCCAGTAGGTCGTCATTGTAAATAATATTTTTTTCTTAAAACTGACTTGCCTAGTTAAATAAAAGGTTACATTTAAAAAAATAGATATTTTTTAAAATACTCTAATACACAGAAAATAAGTATTTCAATAACAAATAATACACATATTTGAACCCAGGTCTGGTTGTTTGTGTGAGTCAGACAGTGCCTTGGTTTGCTGTTTAACATTTATGCTGAGGAGATTATGGTAGGTATTATGCCTAACTGAACTCACCCACTTCCCTCTCTGTCAGGATCTGGTCAATGGCCTTGATCTTCTTCTGGCCTACCGAGCTTGGCAGCTTCATCTGTAACACACACAGAAAATAATACTTTGGGGTGTATGGGGATAAACATCCTCACCTCTGGCGGTTAATTCGTTTGAAATGCACTTCAGCGGGGCTGATCAAAATGCTTCAATCTGCCCCAGTTTATTTGACATTATCTGTGGAGCACTCCACTCCTTTACCCACAATGCATTTTACATAGAGAGCAGCAGCTCCCCATTAGTCATGGAGATGAATAAGCCCCCTCTGCTACATCCTGAAGATATTAGCTTGCCGCTAATGGCATAAATCATGGTTTTGCTAATGAGAGCAAGGGCTAGGTCCCAAATGGCCCCCTATTCACTAGGGCTGGGAATTGCCACGGACCTCACAATACGATATTATCACGGTACTTAGGTGCTGATACGATATGTATTGCGATTTTATATGTATTGCGACTCGATAATGTGATTTGATTGCGATTCGATGTTCCAAACATATTGCTCTCTATACGTCTGCTGCAGAGAGACAAGAGAGAGCATGAGAAAATGTGTTTGTCAGTCATGGAAATAAAAGTGCTGAAAACATGTAGGGTCACTATTTAAAAAGAAGATGGAGAACAAACTATAGGATGAAGTTTTGGTGCAGGTACAGCCGACTCGCGCTAGCTAACACTGGAACTAAATAAATGATCCTTTTAAAATGGAGCGTTAGTGGAGTTTCCAAAAACACCTCAAATGGTGTTCCAATGGGAGTTCTTTATGGTGTTTCAAATGGGAGTTCTTTATGGAGTTTCAAATGGGAGTTCTTTATGGAGTTTCAAATGGGAGTTCTTTATGGAGTTTCAAATGGGAGTTCTTTATGGAGTTCCGATGGGAGTTCTTTATGGAGTTCCGATGGGAGTTCTTTATGGAGTTCCGATGGGAGTTCTTTATGGAGTTCCGATGGGAGTTCTTTATGGAGTTCCGATGGGAGTTCTTTATGGAGTTCCAATGAGAGTTCCAATGCGAGTTCTTTATGGAGTTCCAATGCGAGTTCTTTATGGAGTTCCAATGCGAGTTCTTTATGGAGTTCCAATGCGAGTTCTTTATGGAGTTCCAATGCGAGTTCTTTATGGAGTTCCAATGCGAGTTCTTTATGGAGTTCCAATGCGAGTTCTTTATGGAGTTCCAATGCGAGTTCTTTATGGAGTTCCAATGCGAGTTCTTTATGGAGTTCCAATGAGAGTTCTTTATGGAGTTCCAATGCGAGTTCTTTATGGAGTTCCAATGAGAGTTCTTTATGGAGTTCCAATGAGAGTTCCAATGAGAGTTCTTTATGGAGTTCCAATGAGAGTTCTTTATGGAGTTCCAATGAGAGTTCTTTATGGAGTTCCAATGGGAGTTCTTTATGGAGTTCCAATGGGAGTTCTTTATGGAGTTCCAATGGGAGTTCTTTATGGAGTTCCAATGGGAGTTCTTTATGGAGTTCCAATGGGAGTTCTTTATGGTGTTTTAATGAGAGTTCTTTATGGTGTTTCAAATGGGAGTTCTTTATGGTGTTTCAAATGGGAGTTCTTTATGGTGTTTTAATGAGAGTTCTTTATGGTGTTTTAATGAGAGTTCTTTATGGTGTTTTAATGAGAGTTCTTTATGGTGTTTTAATGAGAGTTCTTTATGGTGTTTTAATGAGAGTTCTTTATGGTGTTTATGGAGTTTCAATGCGAGTTCTTTATGGTGTTTTAATGAGAGTTCTTTATGGTGTTTTAATGAGAGTTCTTTATGGTGTTTTAATGAGAGTTCTTTATGGTGTTTTAATGAGAGTTCTTTATGGTGTTTTAATGAGAGTTCTTTATGGTGTTTTAATGAGAGTTCTTTATGGTGTTTTAATGAGAGTTCTTTATGGTGTTTTAATGAGAGTTCTTTATGGTGTTTTAATGAGAGTTCTTTATGGTGTTTTAATGAGAGTTCTTTATGGTGTTTATGGAGTTTCAATGCGAGTGCTTTATGGTGTTCCAATGAGATTTCTTTATGGTGTTCCAATGAGATTTCTTTATGGTGTTTCAAATGGGAGTTCTTTATGGTGTTTCAAATGGGAGTTCTTTATGGTGTTTCAAATGGGAGTTCTTTATGGTGTTTCAAATGGGAGTTCTTTATGGTGTTTCAAATGGGAGTTCTTTATGGTGTTTCAAATGGGAGTTCTTTATGGTGTTTCAAATGGGAGTTCTTTATGGTGTTTCAAATGGGAGTTCTTTATGGTGTTCCAAATGGGAGTTCTTTATGGTGTTCCAAATGGGAGTTCTTTATGGTGTTCCAAATGGGAGTTCTTTATGGTGTTCCAAATGGGAGTTCTTTATGGTGTTCCAAATGGGAGTTCTTTATGGTGTTCCAAATGGGAGTTCTTTATAGTGTTTTAACCCTTTCACGTGTGAGTTCCAAATATCTAACAGTCGCCTCAGCGTGAGTTTTTTTATGCACGTGATGTTTGAACGTTCTCTCCATTCCAGGATGTGATTGTTACTTAACCTGTTATGGCTAGGGGGCAGTATTTTCACAGCTGGATAAAAAAACGTACCCGATTTAATCTGGTTACTACTCCTGCCCAGTAACTAGAATATGCATATAATTATTGGCTTTGGATAGAAAACACCCTAAAGTTTCTAAAACTGTTTGAATGGTGTCTGTGAGTATAACAGAACTCATATGGCAGGCAAAAACCTGAGAAGATTTCATGCAGGAAGTGGCCTGTCTGACAAGGTGTCGTTCTTCTTGTCTCCGTTTATTGAAGAGTGAGGATCTTAGCTGTCCCGTGACACTTCCTACGGCTGCCATAGGCTCTCAGAAGGCGGCAAAACGCTGAATCGTGGCTTTGCAGGCTCTGGCTGAAAAAAAGTAGCGCGTTTGGGTAGTGGCTGGTTACAGTACTGTGATACTCAGGCTCGTGCCCGCGTCGACCGAAAGCTTTGTTTTCTTTCCTCTGTTTAGCTAAATGGACATTCCCGGTCGGAATATTATCGCTTTTTTACGAGAAAAATGGCATAAAAATGGATTTTAAACAGCGGTTGACATGCTTCGAAGTACGGTAATGGAATATTTAGATTTTTTTTGTCACGAATTGCGCCATGCGCACGACCCTTATTTACCATTCGGATAGTGTCTTGGGACGCACGAACAAAACGCCGCTATTCGGATATAACGATGGATTATTTTGGACCAAACCAACATTTGTTATTGAAGTAGCAGCCCTGGGAGTGCATTCTGACGAAGACAACAAAAGGTAATCAAACTTTTATAATAGTAAATCTGATATTGGTGAGTGCTAAACTTGCCGGGTGTCTAAATAGCTAGCCCGTGATGGCTGGGCTATGTACTTAGAATATTGCAAAATGTGCTTTCACCAAAAAGCTATTTTAAAATCGGACATATCGAGTGCATAGAGGAGTTCTGTATCTATAATTCTTAAAATAATTGTTATGCTTTTTGTGAACGTTTATCGTGAGTAATTTAGTAAATTGTTAGCAAATTCCCCGGAAGTTTGCGGGGGGTATGCTAGTTCTGAACGTCACATGCTAATGTAAAAAGCTGTTTTTTTATATAAATATGAACTTCATTGAACAAAACATGCATGTATTGTATAACATAATGTCCTAGGTGTGTCATCTGATGAAGATCATCAAAGGTTAGTGCTGCATTTAGCTGTCTTCTGGGTTTTTGTGACATTATATGCTAGCTTGAAAAATGGGTGTCTGATTATTTCTGGCTTGGTACTCTGCTGACATAATCTAATGTTTTGCTTTCGCTGTAAAGCCTTTTTGAAATCGGACAGTGTGGTTAGATAAAGGAGAGTCTTGTCTTTAAAATGCTGTGAAATAGTCATATGTTTGAAAAATTGAAGTTTTTGTATTTTTGAGGAATTTGTAATTCGCGCCACGCCTATCATTGGATATTGGAGCAGGTGTTCCGCTAGCGGAACGTCTAGATGTAAGAGGATAAACAACAACACTGAATGGCTCAGAGTAGGAGTGAGAGGTTACCGTGATTGACTGCCTGCACGCGCCATTTGTATCAATAAATCACTATCAGAAAATGTTTTGTGTGGTATTATTGATATATTTAGTATTTTATTGACGTTTTTCAATTACCCGTGATAAATCATGCATTCCGATTTTTGCATAAATTGTAATGGGCGCATAGTATGTGTGTAAAATAATGTTTTGAAGGTTGTACTGATTATGATGAGCTAAGCTAATTCCAGCTATGTGTATGGAGCCATATTTGTTGACATACAATGCATTCTGGGTTTCACGTAATCATCCGTTTGACCAAAGATGTTATAACAAAATGAGGTGAGTAAGAGTTCACTCATTTTTTGAGGACTTCTGCAAATGAATGGTGGGTTGTGAACGACAGTAGATGACACACCCCTTCAACATGCATACTGTAAACAGACCAAACTCATCTTGTCTTCTCTTATTATCTTCAGTTTCTGTGAGGAAAAAATGCATGGCTGCGCGCTGAAACTAATCGACGGATTACTTTCAATTTCTAGAAAGTGTTTTACCAAAACATTTTTCGATCAATGGTGAGCTCACTCGTGATGTGATTAATTATACATAGTAATTGCTATTAGCTAATTCATATTGTAGTTTACGTCAGCCGAGAGTTAGAAAATATGACCGCTTGTGTTGCGTCAATCTTTCCTCAGTTAGCGCTAGGACAAATGTAGCCTACATTTTTCCAGTTAGGATGATTGTGATATGCTATAGATACTTCTGTGAATATCTGAACATTGCATTCAAAAATAAACTGCTCACATTCTGGACATAACTTTGTAACGACTGTTTGTGTAAATAGTTTCTGAAAAAAGTGTGGCCAGCTCAAATGCTGATTGTTGCGTCATTGGCCGTCACTGGCCGTTCTAAATGAGCGTTCTAAATGAGTGTTCTAATCACACGGGGTGTGATCGTACGCTTCAGGGACCACTGTAGAACGATCACACCCCGTGTGATGGTACGTGTGAAAGGGTTAATGAGAGTTCTTTATGGTGTTTCAATGCGAGTTCCTTATGGAGTTTCAATGGGAATGCTTTATATTGGTCTTTGAGAGGGAAGCTGAGGTCATATGGTGATATTTGGAGGGGGAACCATCTAAGCAAACCAATATACAATTCCTATACAGATCATGTGTGACTAATAATTTTAGTGCATGGCCATGCTTACCCTCTGGCTGCGCAGCGTGACTCCAGCTGATTTGAAGTCAGGGAATTTGATTCCTGCCGTCTCAGGAACAGTCTGTTGTGGACAGACAGGGAAACAGTAGAGAGGTGAGCACAGAGACAAGACAAACAAGCAGGGTGGCATCAGGTTCCTCATTAAGGGATTGGGCGAATGGGAGAGTGTTTGTATACCGGTTTCTCCATCTCTCGTTTCAGCGGGAGCTTCTTCTTGGTAGCCTTGCGCTCGGCACGTCTCATCTCTGTGTTGGTGTCTGCTGCTGTGATGAGCTTCTGCAGGTCCTGGGCCTTCTTCTCACGATCCTTCTTCCTGCTCTCCATCTTCCGTAGCTCCTGCATCAGATACTCCTCTTCTGCCACCTTCAGGGCAAAACGGGGAAGTGCAACATGAGCAGGGGATTAAAACAGAAGAATGAGTTACCAATAATATAATTAAGCAATAATGCTCGACAAGGCCTGAGGAGTGCCTGGACACAACGAGGAGTGCCTGGACACAACGAGGAGTGCCTGGACACAACGAGGAGTGCCTGGACACAACGAGGAGTGCCTGGACACAACCCTTAGCCTTGGTATAGTGGCCATATATCACAAACCCCCGAGGTGCCTTACTGCTATTATAAACTGGTTACCAACATAATGAGAACAGTTCAAACAAATGTTGTATGACATCAGCCAATCAGCACTCAGGTGTTGAAACAACCAGCTTATAATGGTCTGTGACCTCTGGACATACATTAAAGACCTTCACAGCTTGATAGATGCAAATCTATCTTGGTCACATGGTCTGTTTCTAGTTGGAAATACTTCAGACATTGAATTGGATTCGATGAAATTGTTAATGTGTGCCCTAACTGCTGCCAAAAAGGCAATTGTTTTTTTTAAGTGGTTTGAGCCAAATACTTCTACAAAAACTTATTGGAGAACTTATTCTTATTCTGTAGCTACAAAAACTCTAGTGGGCTGGTCAGAGGCCATCTCCATCATCAAAGACCTGGGTTAGCTAACTGCTGTTTCAACCCCTTCTTGCTCATGTTTTGTTGTTGTGGTAGTCTGTGACAGCTATCTCATTTGATTGGCACTGATAAAACCCCCCCCCGTAATAAAAAAAACAAAAAATATATATATATAAATAAATAACACTAAAATAATTTAGGCCTATGCCATATAGCCACCCTTCTGTCCAAATCAACATTCAATTTTGTATTTAACTAGGCAAGTCAGTTAAGGACAAATTCTTATTTACAATGACGGCCTAAGAACAGTGGGTTAACTGCCTTGTTCAGGGACAGAATGACAGATTTTTACCTTGTCAGCTCGGGGATTCGATCTAGCAACCTTTCGGTTACTGGCCCAACGCTCTAACTACTAGGCTACCTAATGAGTGCATTGTCTTAGTTTATGCGATCCTAGTGAGAATCTAACCCACGACCCTGCCAAACTCCGTCCAGGAGTTAGACACCAGATACATTATAGGAATCAAAGGCTGAAAGTAATTGCACCTCAAAGGGATAGTGTACGATTTTGGCAAATAAGCCCTTTTTCTACTTTAACCCAGAGTGAGATGAACTCATGGAAACCATGAAATTGCTCAGTAGTATTTGCGCAATAGCTGTACCCTTAGACTTCTAGTAATTGGCGTATGCTAGTTAGCAATGGTTCGCAAATCTACTTTCAACTTCCTTCAAACTGCACACAGAGACATAAAAATGGTAACCATGATTTCTTTTGACTATGGGTAAGTAGACAACTATTATCTTGGACTAACCCTTTAACCTTCAACACTAACAGTGGAATTGTCTTTGGGGAGGTGCTGCTAACCTGATCAGGCGTGCGGTTGAATAATCTCTCCAGCTGCTCTTTCCTGCGCCTCTCGTGACCAGCGTCAAATACGTACATCTTGGGCTCTGTCCCTGTTGCAGCGCGGACCTTGGTCAGCTTACCGCAAATGTTGTAGTAACGTTCCTTCAGGTCCTCCGTTGACCGTTTCTGAAAGTACAAATACAGAAATGTTTCCGGCAGGTACAATAATCATGGGAAGACATATTTCATGATGCATCACATTCAAATATTTGCCACCCAAAAAGTCCAATATTCTAAATGTTTCGAAATACTTGAATCCTTCTTTTCTGTATTGTGATTTGTGGATTCAAATGATGTATTTAAAATGTGTGTGTGTGTAATGTCAGTCATAGATATAGCCTCCTCACTCTGTATTGCTGATGGTCGTAGCGGTCGTGGACGACGATGAAACGCAGGTCAAAGCGCTTGCACAGGTCAAACAGGTGGTCCGTCTCCGCCTTGGTCCAGCCGTCATCATGGAGATACATCTGGTACTCCTGCTCCGAGTACACTGGCACCTGCACTGCCTAGGGAGGAGGCGACGGAGAGAGATTTTTGCAATTGCTTTGGTAATAAAGCCCCTTTGAATTGAAAGAGAGCGAGATGGGTGGTCACGGGGAGGGAGAGAGAGGGAGGGAAGGGGTATAGAGTGAGAGAGATGGAGAGAGAGATGGAGAGAGAGAGAGGGAGATGGAGGGTGAGAGATGTGTGAGACCGACAGTGATGAAGTGAACAATAAAGAGATAAAAACAATGAGAGAGAGCGGAGAGAAACCTCTCTCCTTACCTTGTTGAAGCGGGCGAAGGGGTAGTCCTTGCCTTCCTCTGCCATGCGTCTCCAGTGGTGGAAGACGGCTCCGTCTCGGCGGGCTGGGTTGGTGAAGGGCATCCATTTCCAGGGTCGCACACGCTTACAGCCCAACTTGGCCTTCACTGTCCGGTAGCCCTGAGTAGTGTCACTGGGCAGCAGGGGGGGAGCATCTCTGCTGAGAGACAAGTGGTGGTCAGAATACTAATTCAGTGACACGCCCTATTAAACGCAGCAATACAGAAATTAAATCACAAGTAAATACCATTTTATGAGAGATCAGTGTTCACGTAAATCAAATTTTATTGGTCACATTCACATATTTAGTAGATGTTATGGCAGATGTAGCAAAATGCTTGTGTTCCTAGCTCCAACAGTGCAGAAGTATCTAACAACTCAAAAGTAAAAGAATGGAGTATGTTCAGCCCAAGAGGCAGGGCAGCCAGACAGAGGGAGTTGGGTCAAACAGGGTTCCTACTTCTTGTCTGAGTAGAGCAGGGCGTACACCTCTCTGTGCATCCCCTCTGGTCTCTTGAAGGTCAACGTTTCAGTTGTTTTCTTGGCCTTTTTCTGTAATGTGGGGGATTACGGTTGAGTGCAGATCAGTTGTGCAATTTAGATGTAAACGATAGACTGTCAGTTGATAGGCTTCTGCTAATGAAACTCAACAATGGACAGTTGGGACACAGTAAGTTGTTCCACACAAGCCACTCTCACACACCATCAACAGACAGGTCATGACCAGAGGGCATCATTCTTACCTTCTCGGAGTTGATGAAATCCTTCTTACTGATCGGACCATCATTGTCCCCTCCCGCCAACTCCAGAATATCTCTCACATCGGCACCAGCTGCCATGATGACGTGTGCTGTAAAGAATAGTTACTCTGTATTTGTATTCTGTCATTGTGTGTCAAATGTTTATGTCATCGCCTGATAGCTCACCTAACTATCAAGCTACATACCGTATGTTCATGGCTAAACATGGCAAGCAGAGTTAGCAAGTAATGTAGCTAGCTAATCTCTTTGCAGAGGCTACTACTCGGTCTTTGCAGAAAGCCAACGTTAGCGGTCTATAATTTATGCATTAATTATTTAGTTAACATATGTATTAGGTGTATTCAAAGAGGATACCTGTATTTTGTGTCGATAATTTAGCTAGTTGATGCGTCGCTCACGTTGACTAGTTAACGTTAGCTTTCAAGCAAATATGTTAAGCTAGCCGGCTTTAGCAAACGTTGCCGCGCTAAAGCCCAGCAGGGACATAGCTAGTTATGGAATACTTAATTTTCAACGTAACGTTTTACCATTTACCTTTTTGGTGAATCCACGCGTCTGTTTGTGTCTATTTAAAGCTAATATTCTGTGAAAGTATAAAAATTGGCTAGCTAGCTAACCGGCTAACAACAAGACATAATCAACAAGCTTGCGTTCAGCGGAAACAGGAAGTAATTCTTCTTCGCCAGTAAAGCCGCTTCTGTAATAGGTTTGTCGCCACCTACTGATGTGGAGGAGTTGAACTTGGAACTAAATGATTTATCCCCATTTGTTTTTTATGTTTCTATTTATTTCACCTTTATTTAACCAGGTAAGCCAGTTGAGAACCAGTTCTCATTTACAACTGCGACATGGCCAAGATAAGGCAAAGCAGTGCAACACAAACAACAACACAGAGTTACACATGGAATAAACAAACGTACAGTCAATAACACAATAGAAAAGTATATATACAGTGTGTGCAAATTAAGTAAGATTAGGGAGGTAAGGTAATAAATAGGCCGTAGTGGCGAAATAATTACAATTTAGCAAATAAACACTGGAGTGATAGATGTGCAGATAAATCATTGATAAATGATGTGACACAACTTGTGCCATATGTTGTCATATATAAGACATGAATACATGTAGAGAAGCAACATGTTAACGGCTTCATTAAAATCATTATTAAAAACAAGTTTATTATTGTTCTGAACATGCCCCACATTTTCCAAAGTACATTGAAATTGGAATGATACTGTGTCGCCTGGAAGAAACATTCAGAAAATGATTGGATGGGTTAACAACAAAGATTACATAAAATTACAATTTTGAGTGAATTGCTTTCTTATACTTGAATACAGATGAATTCAACATCAAAAATGAAAAATAACACATTTTTTGTAACCTGTCCACTCTATTTTCTCATCTTCCTCATCCTCTACTTCCTGTTCATTCTGCTTGATCTCAGTGGTGTACTCATACTGAACCACACGCGGTAGGAGAACAGTTCTGAGTGGCACGGGTAGGCCTGGACCACACTTCTGTTGACTGGGATTTTGACTCAGCCAACAGTGAAATCCTGGACATGGAATATATACTCCCCTTCACACATCAGGACAACCTTGTTGAGGTAACGGATGCCATCCTGGTATTCTTTGGGCAGCTCCCTGTTATTCTGGGCAGTTTGCGAGACCATTTGCAGCATTGCACAGTGGAAATAGTTGTTTGAGCATTCATGGTTGTGGATATACACCCTGGTATACCAGTTTAGCTTTTAAACAGGGCAAAATAAGCACTGTTGTGCACAGGGGTGTTGAAGGAGGCACTGAGTCATGGCTTGCCAGTGTAGATCCTGGGTGTGTATTCCACTTTTTTATGGAGGAGGTTCCCAAGCAGCATCCGGAAGGGCAGCACATTGAACTGAACGCCCTGCAACATGCCGGCATTATACAGCTCTAGTTGGTCCATGTACAGTTTAGACTTATCTTTGAGGTTGAAAACATTTTCAGCAGCGATCATGGGGAAAGGGATGCAGTCCAAAAGGGCCACCTGGTCTTCGTGGGTGGATGAGTTACCCTGATCCAACACCCAGTCCTCCAAACCTTTTAGCAAGAAGGCCTCCTCTGGCACTACCACGTCTGAACGGGCCAGAAGGGCCTTTACTGTGCCCAGGCCAAGACCAGTCCAGGCTGGGGAATGGCTCAGTGACTTACAGTTCCAGGCAAGGTAGCGCAGACAGGTTTCCTGCAGAACTGGGTTGCCTGTACAGACGGAGTGCTCGTACAGAGAGGTCTGGGTCTGGAAGGAGGAATCCTCTGGGAGCAGTCAGGTGAACAGCCTCCCTGCCGCCTCCTGGAGCTGTGTCAGACTCCAGTCGAACACCATCTTGTGGATGCACTGGGCAGAGGACGCAGTGATGTTGATTTGCCTTGTGTACAAAGATACCTGGGGAAGAAGGAGACACAAGATACATGGATTCTCTGCCACGACACAGCTTTGACGAAGAAAGGGTGGATGTAATAGCAGGCTAACTAGGCTAACGTTTGTAAAGTAGAGCAGGTTGGTCTCACCTTACATTAGGAAGTTGGTGAAATGAGGGCGGCAGTTGAGTCTAACGTCTAGGTTGAAGTTAATGAAGTTCTCCTCCTTTGAGACATTTAAGATGGAGGCCTCTGGATCGAGAGTGACGATCAGCTTGTGAACACAGATGTTTTCCACAGGGCTGTTTGCGACCCAACCCGCACCATGATGTCAAAGTCACAGTCGCGTCCACTTTCAAACAGCCCCCCCATGTGGTTAGCAAGGCCTGCGTTGTGGTCCAGTGTGTAGACACGGCTGATATTCTGAGCAGATTCTGATCAAATAAAAAAATATTGGTCAACCACATCATATATTGATCAAGCACATCATATTTTGAAAAGCACAAACAGTATATAAACAAAATATTATCAGAAATGTATCATACATTTTCTTCCAATCTAACAGAACGATTCATTG
The DNA here is from genome assembly GCF_965601325.2 of Salmo salar. Lineage (NCBI taxonomy): Eukaryota > Metazoa > Chordata > Actinopteri > Salmoniformes > Salmonidae > Salmo > Salmo salar. The sequence goes on along the minus strand of NC_138306.1, from coordinate 49,538,876 downwards.
TAAACCGGTGGAGGCTGCTTAGGGGAGGATGGCTCATAATAGTGGCCGGAATGGAATGAATGGAATGGTATCAAACATGGTTTTAATGTGTTTGATACCACTCCATTCACTCCATTCCAGCCATTATTACGAGCCGTCCTCCCCTCAGCAGCCTCCACTGTTGTAAACTGAGCACCTCCTTGAGCATGTACTGTAACAGTCGTCTATATTAGCATCCCAAAGTGAGCCATGGACCAAACATTTCTGCTGCTTCAATTTTCATTAAGTGCATTTCAATGATACTGTGTCTGGTCTTTAGGTCTTTGTGGATGAGTTTTTGTGGTCATTGGTCAGTCTTACCTCTCTCACAGACCACACCAGCATCCTCAGCCTGTTGGCAGTCAGTGACCCCCCCCCCCCCCCCCCCCCCCCAGGGTTTGAAGAGACATTGGGACAGGTCTTGCCCTGCCCCATCACAGCTTATAGAGCCTGTGTCCAGATTACAAACGGGTCATGGGTCAATAAAAACAAACAGTGAATGTGTGATATTCTGTACCTATGCAAAGATACACATGGGGCTAGTTTCCCAGACACAGATCAAGCCTCCATTGAATCAAAACTGCGATGAGAAGTTATACAGATCCAACCTAACTTGTCCGTATATTCCAGCCACCATGGCAGTGAGAGCACCAGGGTAGTTGAGATGGCGACACACCACCTGTGCCTCAATAATGTCCCAGTTGTCATCACACACGGTCCCCCACTGTCCATTATAGTAGACCTCCACACAGCCCTCAGAGAACAGCTTACCCCCCACCAGCCTCATGGCCCCATTCTGTAACCCTAAATGGAGGCATTATAGTATTTATGTAATTTAAAAAAGGCTTCATAATTCATCAAGGTCATGTTAACTGACTGATATTATCTCATAGAACAAAATGTATAAGATCTGCGAAGTCTGTGTTAACCTCAGACCTTATTTTCAGCATTTATCCCCAAACCCTATTCTTTCCCCATTCATTTTCCCCAAAGGAATGGCTGAACGAACCAGAGGTAACTCATTTCCGTTTTTTAGGACTGCAAGCTGGCGAGCTCTATAGTCCCCCAAAGGCAGCGATAAATCAGTCACCCAGTACCAGATAACCAACTAAACAATCCTTCAGGATCGCATGATCTTGGCCAAAAGGGTACAGATCACAAAAGGGTACAAATAACAACAAAATGATCAATAAGTTAAAAGGATAATAATAAACAAGCATCCAACATTGTCTACTCTAAAATTAGGTTATGCTTTTTTATACTATTTAAGGCTGGTTTGTCAGACACTGATTTAACCTAGTTCTGGATGAACAAACAAACATACAGTGGAAACTTTTTTATTTGATATATAATGTAAGCTAAAAAAGTATATTTTGTGTGCAATAGGTCATCACGCACTGATTTTTATCGGCAACAAGTCCATTTGGTGGAAATACCAATGGTGGGAAAATGCACATATTTTTCAATTGGATGGAAACCTAGCTACTGACAGCTACTCAATTAGCCCATGCTGGTACATGAGATTGGTAAATTAGACTAGTTAGTCTAGACAGCTATCTAAATGTGTAGTATTCATAGCCAAATTACTGACTGGGCACGCAGGGCACATGCCACAGAGGCCCTGACCCTCAAGAGGGCCCCCATTGATTTTGATAGTCACTCTCACTCAGATATCATATTAACATGGCACAAGTTAACTGCAGGAAATTAGCTCATAAAACTGAAAACATTTCTCCCCACCTCATCGCAAAATATGTAGAACTGCAGGAAATTAGCTGTAAAACAACAACAACAAAAAACAGTTCTTTAAAGCAAACGTATTTGTTTATCTTTCGTTAATAATATATGTTTTCTGCTAGCAGATCCCTCTGTATAGTTTTTAATTCTGGTGCTGAGTTAATTTGAGTTAATGTGTAGCAGATAATTGTAGAGTTAATAGACTATGTCTGCACCATCGAGAGCATCCTGACGGGTTGCATCACTGACTGGTATTGCAACTGCTCGGCCTCCGACCACAAGGCACTACAGAGGTTAGTGGGTACAGCCCAGTACATCACCGTGGCCAAGCTTCCTGCCATCCAGGACCTCTATGCCAGGCGATGTCAGAGGAAGGCCCTAAAAATTGTCAAAGACTCCAGCCACCCTAGTCATAGCAGTACCGGAGCGCCAAGCCTAGGTCCAAGAGGCTCCTAAATAGCTTCTAACCCCAAGCCATAAGACTCCTGAACAGCTAATCAAATGGCTACCCAGACTATTTGCATTGCTGTTCTCCAAATAGCATTTTAGAATAGTTTTATTGTGTAGAAATGCAGTAAATGAGCTTCAATTTAAGATTCCTTGAATATAATTATTAATACAGTTTAAACGGGTTTTAAACCAATTTTCTATATATATAGCCTCTAAAATAAATGTAAACAGACCATAAATGTCTACATTTTTGTTTTCTGTGGAAAGCTGTGAGTGTTAAAATACAATATCAGTACTTGTTGCATTTACAATTTATCTTAGTCCTATCACCTATCATGGCTCCCAAGTGGCGCAGCGGTCTAAGGCACTGCATCGGAGTGCTAGAGGCGTCACTACAGTACCTGGTTTGATTCCAGGCTGTATCACAACCAGACGTGATTGGGAGTCCCATAGGGCGGCACAGAATTGGCCCAGTATCGGCCGGGTTTGGCCGGTGTAGGCTGTCATTGTAAATAACAATTTCTTCTTAACTGACTTGCCTAGTTAAATAAAGGTTAAAATAAAAACAAATAAAACATCAGCTGGTTTCAGTCAGTGTATGGTCATGGCTAGAATGCATACAGATTGTGTCAAATGAATGCCAAAAGTTAGCATTTTAGCTAACCCTTTTCCCAACCTTAATCTCATTTTCCTAACCTGCTATGTTAGTTCTTCTAACCTACTAAGTAACCTTTCCTAACCTTTTACAAAAAGTAAAATCTGACAAAAACTGTATACCATCTAGTTAACACCTCAGTGGCTGTGGAATGAATGCAGTGTTGGCAGTTAATTATAAAAATGTATGGAATCATTCGTCTAAAACTGTCTGGCTATCTAGCTAACAAACATACAGTGCAGATAATATTCAAATTCATTGTTTTACAGGACATCTTCTGACAGTACTAGCAAACCATAGTTGACCAACTCCCTTCCCAAAAAGGCTGACTTTTTCTAGTTCTATGGTGCACTGTACCAGGAGGGAGGAGGCAACGCTGCTAAGCAACGGTACACATAGGGTGCCAACGCACAACTTGAGCCAACTGGGATTTCCAGCTAATGCATGTCGTTTTGGCCTGATATTTTGGCAGTATACTAACAGCAGGTAATCTATTATTTTCAACAAAGCAATTCACGTTTCAATGTAGACGTACTTATGTGCGACTCACTCGATAACATTGCTTGTTAGTTAGGCATTTGATTCAAACTTCTAAAAGCAGGCTTTTAGCTAGCTACTGTAAGGTATTGTTAAAAGGCTAGTTAGGTCATCCAGCTAACTAGCTAGCTACTTTTTCCACATTAAAGCTCTGCTTTGCCCTCTTTGTTTGACAGTGTCAAAAGCAGTAATGTCCACAAGCAAGGAACAAGCAGCTATCAGTAAAGTTATGAGTTTCCTTCAAGAGTGGGATCATGGCAACAAGACGGTGCGCAGCCGCATACTGACGGTTTTTCTGACTCAAAACACTGGAAAGACTTGCCCTGAGTTAGAACTGGAATTCGCACAGGTTGCCAGTCTCTTTCTGGCTCGGCTCACCGCCTGGATGAGGCTGACGTATCCTTGCATAATGCATTTGATGTGGTTAGATAACCAGTCCAGTGCTATTTATTGATTTATTTTATTTCACCTTTATTTAACCAGGTAGGCAGGTTGAGAACAAGTTCTCATTTACAATTGCGACCTGGCCAAGATAAAGCAAAGCAGTTCGACACATACAACAACACAGAGTTACACATGGAGTAAAACAAACAAACAAACATACAGTCAATAATACAGTAGAAAAATAAGTCTATATACAATGGTGTCATTCATAGCCACATACAAAGGCAGCATGTTTGGAGAAGGGGATGCAAAACAAATGTGGTGTATTTTGGCATTTTCATTTACTCAGGCTCATTCAGCTACATGTTCGGAACATGCTTAGGTCTTCAACTGAAAGCAGTTGGTGTGTTCCTCTCTGCAGCTAGCAAGTAAGTGGAAAAACATTGTCTGAATATGTATAGCTAACACATTAATCTCTTGCACCATAAGGCTTAGTCACGTACCCTTTATCTTTCCACAGTCATCGTTATCTCATAGAGTTCCTGGAGGTTGGAGGGGTCCTAACCCTCCTGGAGATCTTAGGTCAGAAACAGACCAAGGAGGAGGACAAGGCAGAGGCCATTCAGCTGCTTCAGATAGTCTCAAACGCTGGACGCAAGTACAAAGAGCTAATCTGCGAAAGCTATGGTAAACAACTCACCAAACTATCTCTATGATACATACTGTGTTTTTAGTATGCAGTTGGATTTCTAAATTGTTACAGTTCAAATTGAAATGATCTATGTAGAGAGAAATGATTCGCTGTTATTGCTCCAAATGTGTTGAGTTTTTCAGTCTATGATTAAAGACTGATTGGCTAATAATAATTCATTTCATTTGTAAAGCGCTTTTGTCAGACTTAGGGCGCTAAAAAATACAAGCGAATAATAATAAAAACAATCCAAAACACAGAACTTAGAACATAGACAATCAAAGCTATATATAGGTGTCGCCAGATCCGGAGGACATGAGAATGGAATTAGCAGAGGTCCTTGAAAGCGTTTCTGAACAGCACGGTCTTGAGCTGTGCCTTAATAACCTTTTACTGCAGTGGGCTAAAACAAATCTACTTTGAAACCAAAGTATACACCTCACACACATGGTTATGGGCAACAACAAAACAATAAGAGTTGAAATGTATACAATTTTGAGTTTGCACCCCAATATTACACTTTATATACATCACAGAAGACTGAAATATAACAAAACTGTTTGACATAGAAACACCAGATTTGCGGCTGTTAAAAGAAATCATGTTTATTAATGATGAAATTTTGAAGTATATGAATAACATTCCACCCATGAGGCCAGTAGTCATTTGACTGCAGGAAAGGGCTATAGGAGGACAGAGATTCTGCAGCCCTAATAGTTTCTGGAAGTGCATTCAACAGCCATGGAGCCGCGCAACTGAAAGCCCTGTCACCCCTAGTTTTTAGTCAGCTGCAGGGCTGCTGAAGGGAGAAGGACCTAGAGGATCGAAGGGTGTGTGTTGTTGATTGGTTAATGTTGTTTGATTGGTTCTCAGACCATATCACTGTGTCCACTGTTTCCTCTCTCCACGTGGCTTGCAGGTGTGAGAGCCATTGCAGAGTGCCTGGCCAAGTCCAAGACAGAGGGGACCCAAGAGACAGCACGGGCCCTGCTGGAGTCCCTGGCCCATGGAAACCCCAAATACCAGAACCAGGTGTACAGAGGTCTGATCGCCCTGCTGACCTGTACCTCGCCCAAGGCCCAGCAACTGGTCTTGCAGACCCTCCGCATAGTACAAGTATAACAACACACATACACACAGGCATGCATTCAAGTGCATTTACACACACACACACACACACACACACACACACACACACACACACACACACACACACACACACACACACACACACACACACACACACACACACACACACACACACACACACACACACACACACAGGCTCAACTACCATGGGACATAACAGCTGAAAATCCAGCTGTGTGTGAACTTGTCATACACACCTGACTGCTGTGGCTTGAGTGTATTTATGAAGGTAAATGACTGGATATAATTCTGACCCCTAATAGGACATAGTGAAGGAAGCCCACCCCAGCATCGTGGGACCTCTGTTGAATTTGTTGAGGTCCCTGCATTTGGAGGTGCAATATGAGGGTAAGTAATAGCTAGGTGTGCGTGTCAACTCTCAGCTATCCAGACAGCCTGTTCTACATGTATTTCAAATACAGATCTCTTCCATTGACATCTTCAACATCCACTTGTACTTCACGCTGTAGTATCTGATTCCTATAGTATGCAGTATTATTTTATAATCTCTTTTGTAATTATTGTGTTGTCTATCTCCCCCCTCTCTCCCAGCTATCGAGCTGATCACAGATCTCAGGCAGTATGAGGTCAGACCGGCGCTGCTCACAGGTCTCGTAGCGCTGCTCAAACCGGCTATGGAGGGAGTGCAGACATACAAGATCCTGGAAGGTCTCACATCTTCTCCTTATTGGTTCCCCAGTAAATGAGAGGCAAAGTCATTGTGCATCTAGTCATTGTGTAGTTCTCATTGCAACCCACTAAGAGCAACCCCATAGGACGTTTCTTGCTACAGTTCTAACAGTCCATTTATTTCACACACAAGATGTGATATTGCATACGTCTTTTAACATAGTCATCATGCCTGAAGCAATGTAGATCCCCTTTCAGCATAGAGTTCTAGGTAATTATTTTTTTTTGGTCTCAATAAAACACTTGAACTGTTATTGATGTGTTGAGGTCCATTCCATCAGACCCAGAAATGACCAAGATGACTGAATCCCTGCCAGTGTTTGTCCAACAAGCTGCGGCAGCCAAAGCTTTAAGGTGAAGTCAGAACCCTCATAATGGCTATCCCTTAGAAATGTCATTCTGACATGGTCTGTGAATTTGCACAAACTGTCTGAAATTGAAAACTGAAGTTAAATGCTGTATATTAGTAGAATCAGCGGCTAATCTGATTTATTTGTCACTCACTTGTTAACTTAGAAGCGATTTGCTTGTTATTTTATATTGCCACTCAGCCCATATTTAGTACTTTAAATGTAGTGACATACAGATCAGTACAATTAGTACAATCCAGGCTGTATCACAACCGGCCATGATTGGAAGTCCCATAGGGCGGCGCACAATTGGCCCAGCATCGGCAGAGTTTGGCCGGTGTAGGCCGTCATTGTAAATAAGAATTTGTTCTTACCTGACTTGCCTGGTTAAAATGTAAAAAAAATTGAAATGTGTATTAGCCTGTAACAGTAACGTTCATCCGATACCAGTGCTGACCGTTTTGACTGTACGTGCTGAAGGTTGCTTGCTCAGGGGAATCAGGAGCTGTCACGGGAACTCCTTCCTCTCAGAGTGGTGCACCACTTGATGTATGCTATGGGAAACCAGGAGCACGCTGACGCCCAGAGACAAGCCAGCCTGGCGCTGGAGGTAAATCCAATCAAATAGGTACACACCAGAGTTGGGGAATTGAAGGCAGTCAATTCAGGAAGTGATTTGAATAAAAAATGGAACAACTTTTGAAATAAATATATTCTACTTTTCAGTTTATTAAGAAGTTTTTAGCTTTTTTCAATATTGAATTGGAATTTCAGTTTACTTCCTGAATTGACCCCAACCCTGGTACACACACACACACATACACATACACACACACACGCACACACACACACACACACACACACACAGTAGAAAAGAAATGCATTCATCTAGAATGCATTTGCACATCTATCACAGTTGTGATAGTTTTAATTTTGTAGATTCCAAAGACAACAAAATCACCCACAGACCCTGTCTCTCTCTCTCTCACACAGGCATTCTGTATACTACCCTGTATATCAGTACTGCGTAGATACTACCCTGTATATCAGTACTGAGTAGATACTACCCTGTATATCAGTACTGAGTAGATACTACCCTGTATATCGGTACAGTGTAGAATATAATCACTCAAGCCAAGTCTTATCTCTGCCTTTGTCTTTAGCATTTTGTCCGTACATACCCAGTGGTGGAGGAGCATGTACGCAGAACCATGGGTACCAATCTGTTTGCAGCCTTCATGGTGAGCTGAAATCTATTTTGTATGTAAGAGTATACATCTACACTGAACCAAAATATAAACACAACATGCTACAATTTCAAAGATTTTACTGAGTTACAGTTCATATAAGGACACCATTCAATTGAAATAAATTCATTAGGCCCTAATCTATAGATTTCACATGGGTGGGAATACAGATATACATCTTTATTTTACTAGGAAAGTCAGTTAAGAACAAATTCTTATTTTCAATGACGGCCTAGGAACAGTGGGTTAACTGCCTGTTCAGGGGCAGAAGGACAGATTTGTACCTTGTCAGCTCGGGGATTTGAAATTGCAACCGTTCAGTTACTAGTCCAACGCTCTAACCACTAGGCTACCCTGCCGCTACCCTGCCCTAACTTTAAAAAAAAGGTAGGGGCGTGAATCAGAAAACCAGTCAGTATCTGGTGGGACCACCATTTGCTTCATGCAGCGCAACACATCTACTTCACATAGAGTTCATCAGGGTGTTGATTGTGACCTGTGGAATGTTGTCCCACTCCTCTTCAATGGCTGTGCAAAGTTGCTTGATATTGGCGTTAACACTGGAACGCGCTGTCGTACACGTCGATCCAGAGCATTCCAAACATACTTAATGACTGATGATTGGCTGAGAGAAATTGATGAATTTTTTTTTTGTGGGGGCTGTTTTGTTAGACTTCAGTGCGGCTTTTGACATTATCGATTATAGTGGAAAAAAACCGTTTCATGTGTAATGGCTTTATTGTGGATAAAGAGTTACCTGTCTAACAGAACACAGAGGGTGTTCTTTAATGGAAGCCTCTCCAACAAAATCCAGGTAGAACCAGAAATTCCCCAGGGCAGCTGTATAGGCCCATCCGTGAATAGCATTCTTTTCCAGCATGCCATTGGCCATTGAACAAGTATTTTCCCACTGAATTTGTTTACGACGTCGAACTGCAGTCAGGTCAAGACCCTGGTGAGGACGACGAGCACGCAAATGAGCTTCCCTGAGACGGTTTCTGACAGTTTGTGCAGAAATTCTTCGGTTGTGTAAACCCACAGTTTCATCAGCTGTCCGGGTGGCTGGTCTCAGACGATCTCGCAGGTAAAGAAGCCAGATGTGGAAGTCCAGGGCTGGTGTGGTTACACATGGTTTACACGTCTAGTTTTGATTTACATTTAATTGGTTGTCAACTAACGGGAATTCAACATGAAATCAACAAAAAATGTCATGATGTCATTGGATTAAGGTTAGAAGCTTGGTGAAAAAAAGACTAAATGCTCGTATGTTGATGACTTTTTGCAAATCCAATCAGTTTCCCACACTGATCCAATGTCATCACTTCGATTTTTTGGGGGGTTTAAATGATGTGGAAATAATGCTGATTCAACCAGTTTTGCCCAGTGGGTGCACACCTGACACACAGCAGACTCAGGGACATCCATTCTGTTGAAAATTATGCCTCTGTCTCGAACAGACCTGTCATAAGTGAATGCTTCCATACTGACACGACTCACGTGATCCACAGCAGAGGGAGGGCTGTGACATGCTGGTCTGGACAGAAGGTCGTTGTAAATGCAGTGTTCGCGCAGAGTTGTCCTTATTTCTGCTGAGTTTTGATTGATTCTCTGAAATGTTTTTTCTTTCCTGGGGAGTTAAGATTAGGACTCATGTTTTTTGGATTTGAAAATACAACAGTTGTATTGAAAGGGGGTGGCACTCTGGGGCTGTGTGTGGTCGTCCATGTTGGTTTGAGGGAGACACAGAGGAGAACCAATCAGTAAAAAAGCACATCCCATGCATTATCGACGCATTGTGCCGAGTCTCGACAACATGAAAATAGCCTTTCTAGACTCAGAAGTCAGGAGTACTTCGAGTTAGGTGTTAGCCAGACTAAATAGCACTGGCTAGAGTGGCCAACTGGTCTGAGCAATGATGTGTATAAACACTGGACTGCTGATGCTATGTATTGGCTATTGAGAAGCTTTGAAACCACGGGTCGGCCATATTGGCACTCCCCAGTAGGCACAGTCATCCATAGGAATGAATGGAATTCTATAGTATTTCAATGAAATGTTTCAAGGACAAAATTACATGTATTTAAGTATTGTTGTTGTAGTGGGAACAGTAACATTATTAATTCAAAAAAAGAATACTTTATGATTTTTTTTATAGATGTTTATTCTTTTTTTTTACGTTTATCTCACATAATATAATTTAGAGGTATGCACTAAGGTATCTGTAATAGAAATGTGGCAAAAAACCAATGTAGACATTAAGAAATCAATTTCTATAGCTTTCAAAATATTTTTTTTACAACAGTGCCAAGATGGTGGCAGGGTGTATATATGTATATAAATCATTGGGTCCGAGTCTTCACTTTTTTTGAGATTACAATGCATTCAAATTACTTTTATAAAAAAAAAATGTTTTGTTTGTTTCTCTACAATTTTTAGCACAAACCTGAGACTCTCTACATGAAGATGGATGAAGTTCAAGCAGATATCCTGCTATCAAATAAAGTCAAAATTTCGGAAGGTAATTGTATGAGACTTTCTCTTCAGTTTTGTAATATTTGTGTAAGTAAACTTGTATCCCTAAGCCTCACATCATTAATAATAATAATAGTTTATTTAGCTTTTATATTACTGTAACTTTCCATTACAAAATAGAATTTCAAATGAATATCTTTCATCTTTTTATTTACAGTTCTGGAGCACCAGAGCTCAGAAGACTGAACCAGACAAAGTACAGGCATGCCATTTTGTATAATAATAGTTTACACTTTATTTTCATGTTACAGTAAAATAAATCAATAAAAATAACAAAGTATTCTGCCCATATTATTGTTTTTGAACCGATTGCTTAGCAACGGTAACCATGAGAAATGCCTTTCAAATGAAGAGAATAAGTGGTTTAGCCTGGGTACCAGTGTTTATAGCTAACATTCCACTTCTTGCTTGCACTGCTGTCATTTGCCAAAGAGACTTGTCTTTCTTCAATCTTCAAATATGAACATTCTATCATAAATGAGCTCAAGGAGATAAGGATTGGTCCTGATTCCATAACGTTCAGTGCTATCCGGAATCATTTGGACGTCCCTACCCTAAACCTTAACTCCTACCTTAACCATTTTAAATTTAAATTTTGGGTGTGTTCGTAAATTAAATCTGGAGTGCCAGAGTGCGCTCATCGTGTTTGTAAATTCAGAGCGTTGTCAAGCAGTTCCGGAGTGCCAAGTCTAGGACAAAAAGGCTTCTCAACAGTTTTTACCCCCAAGCCATAAGACTCCTGAACAGGTAATCAAATGGCTACCCGGACTATTTGCATTGTGTACCCCCCAAACCCTCTTTTACGCTGCTGCTACTCTCTGTTCATCATATATGCATAGTCACTTTAACCATTTCTACATGTACATACTACCTCAGTCAGCCTGACTAACTGGTGTCTGTATATAGCCTCGCTACTGTTATTTTCAACTGTCTTTTTACTGTTGTTTTATTTCTTTACTTACCTATTGTTCACCTAATACCATTTTTTGTACTATTGGTTAGAGCCTGTAAGTAAGCATTTCAGCTGTTGTATTCGGCGAACGTGACAAATAAACTTTGATTTGATTGTCCGTTCGTAAATTCAGAGCGTTTTACTCCCCTAGCAGACGTCCTAAGGATCCCGGATTTTAATCTTCAAACGAAAACCAATCTGTCAAAAATTGCTAGCTCACGTCTAAATTCTCAAACTAAATACATACGTCTTCGCTTCGATTTTGAGCCTCACAATACACCAATTTGCCTAGCTAACAGCTACATATTTGTCTTGGACTTTGTTATAATTATAATTCTGTTTTTCGAGGATCCACATGTTGTCATGGAACATACTAATGTTATTTCCAACAACCAATGAGCAACTCCGCTGGAAATCCAGCTTCATATTGAACGTTGAGATTGCCGAAAACCAGTTTCAAACCAGTGACAGGAGAGGCAAGAAGTGGAATGATAAACAGACTGCTTACCACTTATAGTCTGGGTACCAATCTACCCATTTGTTATGTAAGTGTAAATAAATTCAGGAGTACAAATGTGCTAAAAAAATCTATAATTGTGTTTAACATGATTTTTTGAATGACTACCTCAATTCTGTACCCCATACATACAATTATCTGTAAGGTCCCTCAATCAAGTAGGGAATTTCAAGCACAGATTTAACCACAATAACCAGGGAGGTTTTCCAATAACTCGCAAAGGGCACAGATTGGTAGATGTGTACAAATTAAAAAAGCAGATGCTGAATATCCCTTTGAGCATGGTGAAGTTATTAATTAGGCTTGGGATGGTACAGTATATCAATACACCCAGTCACTACACATATACAGGTGTCCTTCCTAACTCAGTTGCCCGTAGAGGAAGGAAAACTGCTCAGGGATTTTACCATGAGGCCAGTGGTGATTTTAATTTTTTTTGACACCACACTCCAAAAAGCAAGTTCTGCAGGCTCTAGTTTTGTCTAATCTTGATTATTGTCCAGTCGTGTGGTCCAGTGCTACAAGGAAAGATCTAGTGAAGATGCAGCTGGCCCAGAACAGAGTGGCACGTCTTGCTCTTCATTGTAATCAGAGGGCTGATTTAAATACTATGCATGCCAGTCTCTCTTGGCTAAGAGTTGAGGAGAGACTGACTGCATCACTTCTTCTTTTTATAATTACATTTACATATTACATTTTAGTCATTTAGCAGACGCTCTTATCCAGAGCGACTTACAGTAGTGAATGCATACATTTCATTTCATGCATTTTTTTTTTGTACTGGCCCCCCATTTATAAGAAACATTAATGGGTTGAAAATCCCAAATTGTTTGCAAAGTCAACTTACACACAGCTTTGACAGACAAACTTATCCCACCAGACATGCCACCAGGGATCTTTTCACAGTCCCCAAATCCAGAACAAATTCAAGAAAACGTAAGTATTATATAGAGCCCTTATTGCATGGAACTTCCTTCCATCTCATATTGCTCAAATAAACAGCAAACCTGGTTTCTAAAAACAGATAAAGCAACACCTCGTGGTACATTGCCTCTCCCCTATTTGACCTAGAGAGTTTGTGTGTATGCATTGATATGTAGGCTATGTGTGCCTTTTTAAAAATGTACATTTGAAGTCGGAAGTTTACATACACCTTACAGGCTGATCACACCGCTCGTGTCGCGTGCGTTGCAAAATAAATGTGGAAATCTATGTTATTCAATTATTGCACCCACACTGCTCGCCCGCTCCAACGAGCGTCTGCGTTGCCATGGACTAAAATAGAAATCAGTTCTATTTCTGAAGCAGATCGCGCTGCAAGTCCTGCCTCTCCCATGTCCTCATTGGTTATACCCACGTGGGTGACTGAAAGACGAACGAGGTAAGTGGCGGTAATGCACCACATTTATGAAAGTTGCCAATCGCAATATAAAGTCAAGAGAAGAAAAAGCCTGGAAGGAAGAGAGATGACTAGTAACGATTCGGTTGACCGTTTTATGTGTGGTTAATTGGCGGAGTAGAGGACCTTGTGCATTTCAGGTAAAATAACAACTCAATGTTTATATCCCAGGACAAATTAGCTAGCAACAGCAAGCTAGCAAACATTGACAAATTAGCTAGCAAGTGCAAGCTAACTAGCTAAATTGCCATAAATGTTTAATGCTTTTCGACCTGTCCCCAAATTAATATAATTGGTTCAGAGTTTGTTTTGATATTTTAACCTGCGTTTGGTGTGGGGGGACAAAATAAATGTATGCACGATGGCGCACGCGCGCAGCCAGGTTGGGTTCCGTGTTAGCAAAATACATTTAAACTCAGTTTTTCACAATTCCTGACATTTAATCCTAGTAAAAAGTCCTCATCTTAGGTCAGTTAGGATCACCACTTTATTATAAGAATGTGAAATGTCAGAATAATAGTAGAGAGAATGATTTATTTCAGCTTTTATTCCTTTCGTCACATTCCCAGTGGGTCAGAAGTTTACATACACTCAATTAGTATTTGGTAGCATTGCCTTTAAATTGTTAAACTTGGGTCAAACATTTCGGGTAGCCTTCCACAAGCTTCCCACAATAAGTTGGGTGAATTTTGGCCCATTCCCCCTGACAGAGCTGGTGTATCTGAGTCAGGTTTGTAGGCCTCCTTTCTCGCACACGCTTTTTCAGTTCTGCCCACAAAGGGCTTTGTGATGGCCACTCCAATACCTTGACTTTGTTATGCTTAAGCCATTTTTCCACAACTTTGGAAGTATGCTTGAGGTCATTGTCCATTTAGAAGACCCATTTGCGACCAAGCTTTAACTTCAGGACTGATGTCTTGAGATGTTGCTTCAATATATCCACATAATTTTCATTCCTCATCATGCCATCTATTTTGGAAGTGCACCAGTCCCTCCTGCAGCAAAGCACCCCCACAACATGATGCTGCCACCCCCGTGCTTCACGGTTGGGATGGTGTTCTTCGGCTTGCAAACATTCCCCTTTTTCCTCAAAAGATAATGATGGTAATTATGGCCAAACAGTTCTATTTTTGTTTAATCAGACCAGAGGACATTTCTCCAAAAAGTACGATCTTTGTCCCCATGTGCAGTTGCAAACCGTATTCTGGCTTTTTTATGGCGGTTTTGGAGCAGTGGCTTCTTCCTTGCTGAGCGGCCTTTCAGGTTAGGTAGATATAGGACTCGTTTTACTGTGGATATAGATACTTTTGTACCTGTTTCCTCCAGCATCTTCACAAGGTCCTTTGCCCTTGTTTTGGGATTGATTTGCACTTCTCGCACCAAAGTACGTTCATCTCTAGGTGTCTCCTTCCTGAGCGGTATGATGGCTGCGTGGTCCCATTGTCACGGTTGTCGTATGATGTAGCGGACCAACGTGCAGTGTGATTATCGGTCCACATATTTTATTGAACTGTGAAACTATGCAATACATACAAAATAAACTGAATAAACAAAAACAACAAACCAGGAGAAAAGTTAACATACACGTACGTACTCAATACAATCTCCCACAAACCCAGGTGGGAAAAACACATACTTAAGTATGATCTCCAATTAGAGACAACGATGACCAGCTGCCTCTAATTGGAGATCATCCCAAACAAAAACCCAACATAGAAATACAAAACTAGAACATCACAACATAGAAAATCTAAACTAGAAAAAAAACTGTCACGCCCTGACCTACTCTACCATAGAAAATAACAGCTTTCTATGGTCAGGAAGTGACACCCATGGTGTTTATACTTGCGTACTGTTGTTTGTACAGATGAACGTGGTACCTTCAGGCGTTTAGAATTTGTATTTTTAATTTTTTTATTTCACCTTTATTTAACCAGGTAGGCAAGTTGAGAATAAGTTATCATTTAAAATTGCGACATGGCCAAGATAAAGCAAAGCAGTTCGACACATACAACAACACAGAGTTACACATGGAGTAAAACAAACATACAGTCAATAATACAGTAGAAAAATAAGTCTATAAATGTGAGCAAATGAGGTGAGATAAGGGAGGTAAAGGCAAAAAAGGCCATGGTGGCAAAGTAAATACAATATAGCAAGTAAAACACTGGAATGGTAGATTTGCAGTGGAAGAAAGTGCAAAGGAGCAAATTAATTAAACACAGTAGGGGAAGAGGTAGTTGTTTGGGCTAAATTATAGATGGGCTATGTACAGGTGCAGTAATCTGTGAGCTGCTCTGACAGCTGGTGGTTAAAGCTAGTGAGGGAGATAAGTGTTTCCAGTTTCAGAGATTTTTGTAGTTCGTTCCAGTCATTGGCAGCAGAGAACTGGAAGGAGAGGCGGCCGAAGGAGGAATTGGCTTTGGCGGTGACCAGAGAGATATACCTGCTGGAGCGCGTGCTACAGGTGGGTGCTGCTATGGTGACCAGCGAGCTGAGATAAGGGGGGACTTTACCTAGCAGGGTCTTCCAGGATACCTGGGCCAGGTCGATTAGAAAGGCCTGCTCGCTGAAGTGTTTCAGAGAGCGTTTGACAGTGATGAGTGGAGGTCATTTGACCGCTGACCCATTACGGATGCAGGCAATGAGGCAGTGATCGCTGAGATCTTGGTTGAAAACAGAAATTGCTCCCAAGGATGAACCAGACTTGTGGAGGTTTTACAATTTTTTTGTGATGTCTTGGCTGGTTTCTTTTGATTTTCCCATGATGTCAAGCCAAGAGGCACTGAGTTTGAAGGTAGGCCTTGAAATACATCCACAGGTACACCTCCAATTGATTCAAATGATGTCAATTAGCCTATCAGAAGCTTCTAAAGCCATGACATCATTTTCTGGAATTGTCCATATCTGTTTAAAGGCACAGTCAACTTAGTGTATGTAAACTTCTGACCCACTGGAATTGTGATACAGTGAATTAGAAGTGAAATAATCTGTCTGTAAACAATTGTTGGAAAAATTACTTGTGTCATGCACAAAGTAGATGTCCTAACCGACTTGCCAAAACTATAGTTTGTTAACAAGAAATTTGCGGAGTGGTTGAAAAATGAGTTTTAATGAATCCAACCTAAGTGTATGTAAACTTACGACTTCAACCGTATGTAGTTCTGTCCTTGAGCTGTTCTTGTCTAATGATGTTCTGTATTATGTCATTCTGTATTATGTTTCATGTTTTGTGTGGACCCCAGGAAGAGTAGTTGCAGGTTTTGCAACAGCTCATGGGGATCCTAATCAAATACCAAAACAGTTACAGAGTTTGATGGTTGTGATCGGATAAAACTGAGGATGAATCAACAACATTGTAGTTACTCCACAATACTAACCTAAATGACAGAATGAAAAGGAACCCTGTACAGAATAGAAATATTCCAAAACATGCATCCTGTTTGCAACAAGGCACTTGAGTAATACTGCAAAAAATGTGGCAAAGAAATTAACTTTTTGTCCTGAATAGAAAGCGTTATGTTTGGAGCAAACACAACACGTCACTGAGTACCACTCTTAATATTTTTAAGCATAGTGGTGGCTGTATCATGTTATGGGTATGCTTGTCATTGGCAAGGACTAGGGAGTTTTTTAGGATGAAAAAGAAACGGGATACAGCTAAGGACAGGCAAAATCCTAGAGTAAAGCCTTGTTCAGTCTGCTTTCCAACAGACACTGGGAGACGAATTCACCTTTCAGCAGGACAATAGCCTAAAACACAAGGCCAAATCTACGCTGGAGTTGCTTACCAAGACGACATTGAATGTTAACTGAGTAGCCCATTTACAGTTTTGGCTTACATCGGTTTGAAAATCTATTGCAAAACTTGAAAATGGCTTTCTAGCAATGATCAACAATCAACAGAGCTTGAAGAATTAAAAAAATAATAACGGTAAAATATTGTACAATCTTGGTGTGCAAAGCTCTGAGACTTACCCAACATGACTCACAGCTGTAATCGCTGCCAAATGATGTTTTTAACATGTATTGTCTCAAGGGTGGGTGAATACTTATATAATCAAGATATACAGTGAATTTGGAAAGTATTCAGACCCCTTGACTTTTTCCACATTTTGTTACGTTACAGCCTTATTCAAAATGTTTTGCCTCATCAATCAACACACAATACCCCATAATGACAAAGCAAAAACAGGTTTTTATACATTTTTGAAAACGATAGAAAAACCTTTGACATATTCATTTAAATATATTCCGCTATTGTTATCATATAGAAACATAATGGAATATTGTACATAATATTAGCATCAACATACATTATTGTTTCATTCAATTTCACATAATCATTTCGTATTTCATCAACTGTTGATGATGCTCATTATATATTATGGTTGAACCAAAAGATTACATGTAACAAAAATGAAATGAAATACAAAATTATTATGTGAAATTGAATTAAACAATAATGTATGTTGATGCTAATATGATGTACAATATTCCATTATGTTTCTATATGATAACAATAGCGGAATATATTTAATATGCCATATACTATTTTTTTTAACAGTTTCACTAATTAATTTGAATTAACTTAATCATTATGACACACCCCTCACTATTGTCATTGGTTACACTAATTGCACTGTGTGTCTACATAACCTGGTTCAAGTATTCATGACATTACCCTGAGGAAGGCACAGTGATGCCATAAACATTGGTAAATACCCTTTAAATTGCTGGGAGATTATACATGGAGTGTGCGACTTTCTTTATTTTGATAGTTGATAGTTTATTCACCGTTAGTCAGCACCTCCACACAAACTATTATTCTGGGTGTGCGCCAGCTCATGTTTTTTTTATCAACAATGTGAGCCAAACATAATCTCCACTGCTTGCTTATATTCGTTTTTTAAAATGTTTTTGGTTCTTTCAGAGGTAGATCCCCCAATAGATCCTTATAGACGTATTGCTCTGTCATGGTGTGCAGTCTGGACTCCTATTGTTGGACTCCTATTGTTGGACTCCTATTGTTGGACTCCTATTGTTGGGCCTATCAGTCTTTGGTGCCAGCTGTATGTACTTATTTAGTATTGCAACCCATACTTACTACATTCACACTCACAAATAGGCCTACCCATACAGTACCAGTCAAATGTTTGGACACACCTATACTCATTCAAGGGTTTTTCTTTATTCTTACTATTTTCTACATTGTAGAATGATAGTGAAGACATCAAAACTATGAAATAACACATGGAATCATGTAGTAACCAAAAAAGTGTTAAACAGATCAAAATATATTTTAGATTCTTCAAAGTAGCCACCCTTTGCCTTGATGACAGCTTTGCACACTCTTGGCATTCTCTCAACCAGCTTCATGAGGTAGTCACCTGGAATGCATTTCAATTAACAGGTGTGCCTTGTTAAAAGTTCATTTGTGGAATTTCTTTCCTTCTTAATGCGTTTGAGCCAATCAGTTGTGTTGTGACAAGGTAGGGGTGGTTTACAGAAGATAGCCCTATTTGGTAAAATACCAAGTCCATATTATGGCAATAACAGGTCAAATAAGCAAAGAGAAACGACAGTCCATCATTACTTTAAGACATGAAGGTCAGTCAATACGGAAAATGTCAAGACCTTTGAAAGTTTCTTCATGTGCAATCGCAAAAACCATTAAGCGTTATGATGAAACTAGCTCTCATGAGGACCACCACAGGAAAGGAAGACCCAGACTTACCTCTGCTGCAGAGGATAAGTTCATTAGAGTTACCAGCCTCAGAAATTGCATAGCCAGATAAATGCTTCACAGAGTTCAAGTAACAGACACATCTCAACATCAACTGTTCAGAGGAGACTGCGTGAATCAGGCCTTCATGATCAAATTGCTGCAAAGAAACCACTACTGATGGACACCAATAATAAGAAGAGACTTGCTTGGGCCAAGAAACAAAAGGAATGGACATCATACCGGTGGAAATCTGTCCTTTGGTCTGATGTCCAAACTTGAAAGTTTTGGTTCCAACCGCCGTGTCTTTGTGAGACGCATAGTGTGAAACATGGAAAAGGAGGTGTGATGGTGTGGTGGTGCTTTGCTGGTGACGCTGTCAGTGATATATTTAGAATTCATGGCACACTTAACCAGCATGGCTACCACAGCATTCTGCAGCGATACACCATCCCATCTGGTTTGCTCTTAGTGGGACTATCATTTGTTTTTCAACAGGACAATGACCCAACACACCTCCAGGCTGTGTAAGGCCTATTTGACCAAGAAGGTGAGTGATGGAGTGCTGCATCAGATGACCTGGCCTCCACAATCACCCAATCTCAACCCAATTTGAGATGGTTTGGGATGAAATGGACCACAGAAAAGCAGCCAACAAGTGCTCAGCATATGTGGGAACTCCTTCAAGACTGTTGGGAAAGCATTCCTCATGAAGCTAGTTGAGAGAATGCCAAGAGTGTGAAAAGCTGTCAAGGCAAAGGGTGGCTACTTTGAAGAATCTAAAATATATTTAACACCTTTTTGGTTACTACATGTGTTATTTCATAGTTTTGATTTATTCACTATTATTCTACAAGGTAGAAAATAGTAAAACTAAAGAAAAACCCTTGAATGAGTAGGTGTGTCCAAAATTTTGACTGGTACTGTATGTGTTTCTAAAGTCATGTGTTACTTTTTAAATGGTTTTACCTATAGCGATAGGTGAACCAAAGTGTACCGATGCTCAATTAGCCAAGCTATGGAATAGTATTAGCATTCTGATCAATCAAAACATTCAGTTGATAAAGAAAAGGGTCACACTTCAGGAAGAAAAACTATACTGATTAAGGAAAATACTTAGTCCAGACTGCAGATGATTCCAGGTTAAAAGACAAGACGAAGCTAAGCAGTGAGACGAACAAACTCAAGAAAGTCCTCACCAGTTCACTGGAATTGACTATTGTGTTGTATTGAGCAATGAGATGGAACAGCTTCAAAAACACATTGAACATTTAACCAATGAAAAGGAGAAGTTTTTAAGCGAAACATACACTCTTCAGACAGAATTTGATGCAATGAAAAACCTCAGTTCTCAGTTAAGTCAAGACAAAAATGAGAAAATGGAAGAACATACCCAACTGAGAAGCGAGAGAGACCGTCTTATGCCTATAAGGTGACTGAAGAAAAGGAGATGTTGAAAGATCTGAATGACACCTGAGATAGATTGATAATGTGACTTAACATAGAGACCAACTTCTACTGGACCTCAGCAATGTCACTGATCAGAACACTACCTTAACCAGTGAGAGGGATACTATTTTCTTCACAATCAGAAACAAACAAAATGGGAGGACTGATATGAAGAACAATAAGGAAAGAGTTCAAACTGCCTTCAGCTCCCTATTCACCAAAATCCCCCAGATGGCTATTTATTGTAGTCACCTCAAGGTGTAGGCTAAGTAAAGGGCCTCCTGTATTTAATATGGGAAACACAGATATTATTTACTTTATATGTCCATAACCACCCTTTGTATATGTCATTCTTCTTAGATGTTTTTTTCAAAATGCACATTTTTACTGCAACTGTCAAAACAGCATTTTAACATAGTGAGTTTATGTATTGTTTTTTTTCTTCCTCCCTGACCCATGCAGTTTGTCAGAGCTGTCCAGATGACTTGGTGAGACATTACACCAAATATTACTGTTTTTCCAAAGAGACCGTGAACTGGCAATCCAGTCATAACTACTACATCAAACGGGGTGAGAGAGATGGCTATTGTGCAGTCATGTAGACTACTGCACACCAGGGGCGGAAATCCCAGGGGGGACGGGGGGGACACGACCCCCCCATCCTGGGAAAAATATGATTTGTCCCCCCCAATATATCACTGAAACATAACTATGTAATTTAAATAATATTAATAATACGCAATGAAAGCAATTGTGCTGATTATAGACACTTAATAGCGCGTTTTTAAGTTTCAAAAGATTGCGACCCCCCCCCCCCCACCCTTTGCCTCACAATGGTTTGATCCACTGCCAGTTCCTTAGCTTGCTAGGTAACATAGAGGTTGTATCTACTGTCTGAAAGGCACTCAATGCACGTAACTGACGTGAGGTTAATCTAGTCAATCGCGCACACACACTAGCTGAATATGCAGAGCTAGCGCGCAAATATGAACTATTAAGCTAGCTAGTACCTATTCCATTTATGTGGCGTCGTCAAAGATGGAATCTTTGCTATCATCAATTTATTCCAAGATCAGCATGCATGTAAGTTAGTGCTTCAAAGTCCCTGTGATAAGGTTAGCGATAAACTGAACAGAACTACACTCTCTTCTACCATTGTTTTAAATATATTTAATGGTCTCATTGCAAAAGCTAAATTGTCGAAAGGGAACTTTTATTTAAATATTTTATTTCACCTTTATTTAACCCGGGTAGCAAAGATTATAGCAAACACCAATGAATTGGTGCTCGCTAGCTTTGCAAATTCAACTATTGTTAGAAGCCAGCCAATATGAAACAAACGATTAAAATTACAAAAGGTTGCAGCATATGTTGTGTAAATGGTGAACTCATACAGCTGTCAACTCTTGTCACTGCAATCCGTTTCACATTTGCTAGCTACCTTTTAGATCGAAGCCCATATAGAATGATAGAAGATAAGATGATAGAAGCCCATCTCCTACTGTAAATAACCTACATACTGTGTGTGTGTAGCCAACCAGGTAGAAAAATGGCAGAAAAATGGCAGAAAAAAGACGGACATCAGAGTATTTTTCAGTACACCAAAACGCAAAGTAAGAACCCTAGTAGCCTAATATCTCAAAGACTAGTTGATAAAATGTTCATAAGAAAGAAATGAAATTCTAATGGAAATGTTTCACAATGATGTCATTAGGCAGAGCAGGCAACAGATGGCACAGACAGCAGAGTTGGGGACAGATATGCAGGGACAGACTGGCAGAGACAGGGAGTCTCAGGTAAGTTTGTTGAGTCTTTGTTTGGCAACATTATGAAAGGTTCTCAATTTTTTTTACTTGTAAATTAGGAACATAATTTGAAAATGCCATGGATACCTCCACTCTCAACTTAAACTGGTGACTGAACTAAGATTTGTTAAAGGCAATGGTATTGCTGTTGTGATTAGTTGTGTAGTTTTGGGTACCGGTAGTTAGGAGTACGGCAAACACCTTATTTCTTTGGTTCCTCAATATACACTGCTCAAAAAAATAAAGGGAACACTAAAATAACACATCCTAGATCTGAATGAATGAAATAATCTTATTAAATTCTTTTATCTTTACATAGTTGAATGTGCTGACAACAAAATCACACAAAAATTATCAATGGAAATCCAATTTATCAACTCATGGAGGTCTGGATTTGGAGTCACACTCAAAATTAAAGTGGAAAACCACACTACAGGCTGATCCAACTTTGATGTAATGTCCTTAAAACAAGTCAAAATGAGGCTCAGTAGTGTGTGTGGCCTCCACGTGCCTGTATGACCTCCCTACAACGCCTGGGCATGCTCCTGATGAGGTGGCGGATGGTCTCCTGAGGGATCTCCTCCCAGACCTGGACTAAAGCATCCGCCAACTCCTGGACAGTCTGTGGTGCAACGTGACGTTGGTGGATGGAGCGAGACATGATGTCCCACATGTGCTCAATTGGATTCAGGTCTGGGGAACGGGCGGGCCAGTCCATAGCATCAATGCCTTCCTCTTGCAGAAACTGCTGACACACTCCAGCCACATGAGGTCTAGCATTGTCTTGCATTAGGAGGAACCCAGGGCCAACCGCACCAGCATATGGTCTCACAAGGGGTCTGAGGATCTCATCTCGGTACCTAATGGCAGTCAGGCTACCTCTGGCGAGCACATGGAGGGCTGTGCGGCCCCCCAAAGAAATGCCACCCCACACCATGACTGACCCACCCCAAAACGGTCATGCTGGAGGATGTTGCAGGCAGCAGAACGTTCTCCACGGCGTCTCCAGACTGTCACGTCTGTCACATGTGCTCAGTGTGAACCTGCTTTCATCTGTGAAGAGCACAGGGCGCCAGTGGCGAATTTGCCAATCTTGGTGTTCTCTGGCAAATGCCAAACGTATTGCACGGTGTTGGGCTGTAAGCACAACCCCCACCTGTGGACGTCGGGCCCTCATACCACCCTCATGGAGTCTGTTTCTGACCGTTTGAGCAGACACATGCACATTTGTGGCCTGCTGGAGGTCATTTTGCAGGGCTCTGGCAGTGCTTCTCCTGCTCCTCCTTGCACTAAGGTGGAGGTAGCGGTCCTGCTGCTGGGTTGTTGCCCTCCTACGGCCTCCTCCACGTCTCCTGATGTACTGGCCTGTCTCCTGGTAGCGCCTCCATGCTCTGGACACTACGCTGACAGACACAGCAAACCTTCTTGCCACAGCTCGCATTGATGTGCCATCCTGGATGAGCTGCACTACCTGAGCCACTTGTGTGGGTTGTAGACTCCGTCTCATGCTACCACTAGAGTGAAAGCACCGCCAGCATTCAAAAGTGACCAAAACATCAGCCAGGAAGCATAGGAACTGAGAAGTGGTCTGTGGTTACCACCTGCAGAACCACTCCTTTATTGGGGGTGTCTTGCTAATTGCCTATAATTTCCACCTGTTGTCTATTCCATTTGCACAACAGCATGTGAAATTTATTGTCAATCAGTGTTGCTTCCTAAGTGGACAGTTTGATTTCACAGAAGTGTGATTGACTTGGAGTTACATTGTGTTGTTTAAGTGTTCCCTTTATTTTTTTGAGCAGTATACATTTACCATATTAAACGTAGGCTATGTGTTACAGCACTACTTTTGGTGTCCCCCTCAGGAATTGCTCTTGAGAAAATGTAATGTAATTGTCCCCTCCAAAGTTGATATCAGATTTTCGCCCCTGCTGCACACACTGTAATAGCGGATTAGTATATTTTAACTAAACAATATCAAGTTCAAACTATCTTAGACTTTTTTTCTGCAATCATATACTTTAAAATTTTTATTAAGATAAAGCCCTGGGTTCGGTTTCCCGATATTGATGGAACTTAGGCATACGTGTGTTTTAATGATGCATCTTTAAAATAACGGCCGAAGATGTCACACCCGTTTCCCAAAACACCACGCAGTGCACTCGTTACAGACTTCAACCTAACTATATCATTACAGGAGCTGTAATGATGCCAGAATATTGGCTAAAGAGCTTGCTGTAGCTCTTAAACTATTTATGGCTAAATCTTCTCTTTTTTTACACAATACAGTTTTCCCATCAAGAGCCTATTATGTATTTAAGTGTTTGTATTATGTTTGCCGTGTGTTATGTATTCTAAGTGTTTGTATTATGTTTGCCGTGTGTTATGTATTTAAGTGTTTGTATTATGTTTGCCGTGTGTTATGTATTCTAAGTGTTTGTATTATGTTTGCCGTATGTTATGTATTTAAGTGTTTGTATTATGTTTGCCATGTGTTATGTATTCTAAGTGTTTCCTCGTGCTATTCTGTATGCAATGTGTGATTATGTAAATTATGCATTTCTTCAATTTGTATAAACTGTGAGCAAGAATAAATATAGCCAATGTCAAAGTTATCGTTCCCTAGTTCTCTATAGTAAATATAATTGTGACCTAAAAATAGGATATGACGACAATAGTTTTCGTAATTGCTCAACAGATCATTGTAGCCCAATGGCAGCCAGGAATTGAGCTTTAAATATTCTACAATTAAACAATTTAAATAATAAGAATAATTAACCATAAAGTAGCAAGTTAAGCGGGCCTTGATTGATCCCTGCTTGGGAGCGCCAGATGTTGTTGGTCCAATAGGGAGCGCTCTTCTCCACCTCTGAATTTGTGCTCAATTTGACCCCTGCATTATGTTTTTTCCCCTCTTTGTGCATTAGCTGTTCCTCAACAGTGGAGTTCAAGAGTATGAAAATACGGCTTTGTGCTTGGATTGGACTGGCAGACTTGAGAAAATTGTTTTTTCTTTTTGGTGAACAACCAATCAGAGGCGGGCGTATTTACCAGAGTATGAGGCATTTCTCCCCGTTTTCTAATGGTAATTATTCAGTGCGCGAATAATTAAAAAAGGAGCTGCAATAACACCTGCGTGTTGTTGTGCATTTTCATAACACCGTTCTATCATTAATATTCATTCAGTTTTAATTTTTTTATTTTTATTATTTCACCTTTATTTAACCAGGTAGGCCAGTTGAGAACAAGTTCTCATTTACAATTGCGACCTGGCCAAGATAAAGCAAAGCAGTTCGACACATACAACAACACAGAGTTACACATGGAGTAAAACAAACATACAGTCAATAATACAGTAGAAAAATAAGTCTATATACAATGTGAGAAAATGAGGTGAGATAAGGGAGGTAAAGGCAAAAAAGGCCATGGTGGCGAAGTAAATACAATATAGCAAGTAAAACACTGGAATGGTAGACATGTAGTGGAAGAAAGTGCAAAGTAGAAATATAAATATAAATAATGGGGTCGAAAGGAGCAAAATAAATACAGTAGGGGAAGAGGTAGTTGTTTAGGCTAAATTATAGATGGGCTATGTACAGGTGCAGTGGTCTGTGAGCTGTTCTGACAGCTGGTGCTTAAAGCTAGTGAGGGAGATAAGTGTTTCCAGTTTCAGAGATCTTTGTAGTTCGTTCCAGTCATTGGCAGCAGAGAACTGGAAGGAGAGACGGCCAAAGGAGGAATTGGCTTTGTGGGTGACCAGAGAGATAAGATATACCTGCTGGAGCGCATGCTACAGGTGGGTGCTGCTATGGTGACCAGTGAGCTGAGATAGGGGGGGACTTTACCTAGCAGGGTCTTGTAGTTTTACTGTCATTATTGTAATATTTATTACATAATCTCGCTGTATAACACATTATATAATGTATAAATATGAATGTATCTTTCACTATAATGGTTAGCTGCATACTCCATGGTTCCGTTTGACTATTGAATCTAAAATGGTTACATTGGTGTAAGTCATAGGGTGGTAACCTTGCTTACATGTATCCAATATAGTATAGATCAAACCACGTACATGTGCTAACCTCAAGGGAACAAGGAAGAAATGATGCATTTGTAAATTATTCAAACAGGGCCCTGGCTGTCAGTTGCTCTGGATAAGAGCATCTGCTGAATGACCCAATATCTCTCCCCAAGGTATTGACTACAGTGGTGGAAAAAGTGCAAACTTGTCATACTTGAGTAAAAGTAAAGATACCTTAATAGAAAATTGTGAAAGTGGGCTATGCACCTTTAAATTTAGCGGAGAGCTCTAGGGGAAGTCACACTTTAACTAATAGCTGAGACAGACGGTGTCGGTCCACGGATCCTTGGGACGTCCCTACTCCATTGAAGTTGACATTTAAAATGTTTAAGGTACGGGTTCATGTTAATGTTAGGATTAGGTAAGAGTATGGGTTAATGTTAGGGAACCCAAGGATCACAGATGGCACTGACCGTCGGTCCGCTCCCATCAATGACCGTAGTAAACGGTCATTCAGTCACTAGTGGCGGGAGAGATCCGTGCGCACTGACTGAAGTTAAACAAACTGCTTTATCCGTTTTGCATGAACAATATTGAACATTATTTTTGATTGTTGATAATATCTCCACTAGTAATTAGTTGAATTTGCCAACTGTAGCCTACATACGTACCAAAATATGGAGATGTTATGTTATTATTAGCAGGCTACGTACGATCAGCTATGCAAAAGGAGAAGAGAGTTGTGCTGGACAAAACCGTGGAAAATATCAAAAGAAACTGTGAAAGAAGGTACTGTAGCTAGACCTACTTTTGCATTAATTCAAGTGCTTTATTGGCATGAGAAACGTATGTTAACATTGCCAAAGCAAGTGAAGTAGATAATATACAAAAGTGAAATAAACAATACAAATTAACAGTAAACATAACTCTCACAGAAGTTCACTGACTCTCACTGAGTCTGTACTTAGTCAAAGCTTTTCTTACGTTTGGGTCAGTCACAGTGGTCAGGTATTCTGCCACTGTGTACTCTCTGTTTAGGACCAAATAACATTCTAGTTCTAGTCTTCTAGTCTTTCTCTGACTGTCTCTCACCCACTCTCTCAAATCTTTAATTCTCTGTCTTTCTCTCTCTCTCTCTCTCTCTCTCTGTGTCTTTGTCTGACATGTGTTCTTTATTTCTCTCTACCTTCTTTCTCTCTACCTTCTTTCTCTCTATTGACTGTTTTGATTAATTTGAGTGATTTCCACAAGCGAAAATCTGTGATTTCATAATGTCATGCTGTAATGTCTTCCCTCCCCTCAGAGCCCATGGAGACTGCAGTGTCTACATGTCATTAGTTCCATGATCCTACTGACATCACACTATCCAGGACACATCTCCTGGACTGGTATGACTAGGGGAATAGAGAGCTACCCTGGAGAGCCATGGTAAAGAGAATGACATAATGCTCTCATTACAGTTTCAAGGCATGATCAATCAATCAAATGTATTTATGAAGCCCTTCTTACATCAGCTGATGTCACAAAGTGCTGTACAGAAACCCAGCCTAAAACCCCAAACAGCAAGCAATGCAGGTGTAGAAGCACGGTGGCTAGTAAAAACTCCCTAGAAAGGCCAGAACCTAGGAAGAAACCTAGAGAGGAACCAGGATATAAGGAGTGGCCAGTCCTCTTCTGGCTGTGCCGGGTGGAGATTACAACAGAACATGGCCAAGATGTTCAAATGTTCATAGATTACTAGCACGGTCAAATAATAATAATCACAGTGGTTGTCGAGGGCGCAACAGGTCAGCACCTCAGGAGTAAATGTCAGTTGGCTTTTCATGATCTATCTAGTGGGCCTTTTTGTCATTTATCTGCCTCGTTTCGTCTCAAGTTTGGGTCTCCGAAATCATGTTACAGCAGACACAGGTTGCCACTGTGATCGATTACTACCTAATGGTCATACTTGAGTAAAAGTAAAGATGCCTTAATTGAAAATGACTCAAGTGAAAGTCACCGAGTAAAATACTACTTTAGTAAAAGTCTAAAAGGGGTTTTAAATATATATAAGTATCAAAAGTAAATGTAATTGCTAAAATTAATGTTTTTAAAAAGTTTTTAAAATGTACAGATAGACAGGGGCACACTCAAATACTCAGACATCATTTACAAATGAAGCATTTGCGTTTAGTGAGTCTGCCACATCAGATAGAGTAGGGATAACCAGGGATGTCCTCTTGATAAGTGTGTGAATTGGACCCTGTTCCTGTCCTGCTAAGCATTCAAAATGTAATGAGTACTTTTGGGTGTCATGTAAAATGTGTGGAGTAAAAAGTCCATTATTTTATTTAGGAATGTAGTGGAGCAAAAGTAAAAGTTGTCAAAAATATAAATAGTGAAGGAAAGTACAGATACACCAAAAAACGACTTAAGTCGTACTTTAAAGTATTTTTACTTAAGTACTTTACAACACTGTTAGTAGATGAAGGTAAGCCAGTCTGTCTGTCTAGTATGAAGTCTGAACTTGATTTGTGGTGGCAGGTAGCGTTGCGGTTAAGACCATTGGGCCAGTAACCGACAGGTTGTTGGCTCGAATCCCTGAGTCGACTTGGTAAAAAATCTGCCGATGTGCCCTTGAGCAAGGCACTTAACCCTTATTGCTCCTTTAAGTCACTGGATAAAAGTGTCTGCTATCTGACAAAAATGTACATTTGAGCAGACTTAGTAAACACGTAAATAATGCATTTTGGATTGATCTCTTCTTGTTGTGTTTTAGCCTGGTTCTTTTCCAACGGTGGCCAACAGTACAGGATCTTGTAGCAGCTACACTGGAGGTGATTAAAATTAATGTAAATAAGGGTGTGTGAAACGCAAATGTTTGTGCATTCTGACCATCTTGTCATGCTTTTCATCTGCACAAGTCAATCAGATGTGGGCGGGGCTTGGTTACTACTCCCGGGGAAGATCTGCATATATATAGCAGATAGTATTTACTGTATGTTCTTGCAAAAGAAAGGCTTACCACAACACAAACGTGTCACTTGTATAATATGACAAGTGGAGAGCACTCTTTGGTTAATTTTGTCAACTGCCTTTGTGCCTCTGTCTCTGTCAAAAATAGGATCTTATCTTAGGTCTTTGCCTGTCTGTTTAGTTGGAGATGTGGTTGTGACATGTACTGTGTTGTTATAAACTTTTGAGCGTGTGTTTTCTGTCTGTAGTGAGTTCTGAGTGTGTGTTGTTTTTGTTGTCCTGTCTGACTGTGATGTGTAGTACAGGTATTATCAGAGCTGGGAGGAGAGATGCCCAGGACGGTTGAGGCTTTGCTGAAACAGCTGCCTGGAGTGGGCCGCTACACCGCTGGTCCATCACACTGGGGCAGGTCAGAGCTCCCTCTCTGCGGGCACACACACACAGGCACGCTCACACACACCTTTGCTCTCACCCTTTTGACTGTCTTAACTCCAGATCTACCTACATATGTTTTCAAATATTTTTACCCATCACCTCTTTGAAGTCATTGTTCACTGACATGACCTGTGACCTCTGTTGCCCCGGTGACGGGAGCTGTTGGGAATGTGATCCGGGTCCTGTGTCGTGTGCAGGCTATAGGGGCAGACAGTACAAGGTGAGGTTGAGATCCTCAGAGTTTTTTTCTTCTAATGGTGACTCTTCAGGGGATATTTAACGCTGATACCGACACCAATTATTGGAGGACCAAAAAAAGCAGATACCGATTAATCGGCCGATTTTTATATATATATTTGTAATAATGACAATTACAACAATACTGAATGAACAATGAACCCTTTTATTTTAACTTAATATAATACATAAATACAATCTATTTAGTCTCAAATAAATAATGAAACATGTTCAATTTGGTTTAAATAATGCAAAAACACAGTGTTGGAGAAGAAAGTAAAAGTGCAATATGTGCCATGTAAAAAAGCTAACGTTTAAATTCATGGCTCAGAACATGAGAACATATGAAAGCTGGTGGTTCAATATTCCCAGTTCTTCAATATTCCCAGATAAGAAGTTTTAGGTTGTAGTTATTATAGGAATTATGACACGTCGACTATTTCTCTCTATACCATTTGAATTTCATATACCTTTGACTATTGGATGTTCTTATAGGCACTATAGTATTGCCAGCCTAATCTCGGGAGTTGATAGGCTTGAAGTCATAAACAGCGCTGTGCTTCAAGCATTGCTAACAGCTGCTCGCAAACGCAGTAAAGTGCTGTTTGAATGAATGCTTACGAGCCTGCTGCTGCCTACCACCGCTCAGTCAGACTGCTCTATCAGTATCAAATCATAGACTTAATTATAATAAACACACAGAAATACGGGCCTTTGGTCATTAATATGGTCAAATCCGGAAACTATCTATCAAGGCACAAGGTGAGACCTAGATGCAGACACAGGAGGCAGATGGTTGGAGTCTTAAAATATTTATTAATCCAAAGAGGTAGGCAAGAGAATGGTCGTGGACAGGCGAAAAGGTCACAACCAGATCAGAGTCCAATAGGTACCGGCAGGCAGGCAGAATCAAGGTCAGGTCAGGCCGGATGATCAGGCAGGCAGGAAAGTAGTCCAGAGTCAGGCAGGGGTCAGAACCAGGAGGACTATCGAAAAGAAAACACACGCTGGTTGACTTGACTAAACAAACAAGACGAACTGGCACAGAGAGACAGGAAACACAGTGATAAATACACTGGGGAAAATAAGTGACACCTGGGGGGGAGACAATCACAAGGACAGGTGAAACAGATCAGGGCGTGACACTATAATTTTGAAAACAAAACGTTTATTCTTTCAGTGAAATACGGAACCATTCTGTATTTTGTCGAACGGGTGGCAACCAAGTCTAAATATTGCTGTTACATTGCACAACCTTCATGTTATGTCATAATTATGTAAAATTCTATCAAATTAATTACGGTCTTTGTTAGAAAGAAACACAGTTCGCAACGAGCCAGGCAGCCCAAACTGCATATACTCTGACTCTGCTTGCACTGAACGCAAGAGAAGTGACACAATTTCCCTAGTTAATATTGCCTGCTAACATGCATTTATTTTAACTAAATATGCAGGTTTAAAAATATATACTTCTGTGTATTGATTTTAAGAAAGGAATTGTTGTTTATGGTTAGGTACATTTGTGCAAGAAATGTGCTGTTTTCGCAAATGCGCTTTTTAAAAATCATCACCTGTTTGGCGAAGTTGAATTAGGCTGTGATTCGATGATAAATTAACAGGCACCGCATTGATTATATGCAACGCAGGACAAGCTAGTTAACCTAGTAATATCATCAACCATGTGTAGTTAACTAGTGATTATGTGAAGATTGATTGTTTTTTATAACATAAGTTTAATGCTAGCTAGCAACTTACCTTTGCTCCTTGCAGCTACAGGTCCTTTTGATGCTGCACTCGCGTAACAGGTGGTCAGCCTGCCATGGAGTTTCCTCATGGATTGCAATGTAATCGGTCATAATCGGCGCCCAAAAAGGCCGATTACCGATTGTTATGAAAACTTGAAAAACTTGAAAACTTGAAAAACTTGAAACTTGACCTCTATCAGTATGTAGGTGTAGGTAGAGTTATTAAAGTGACTATGCATAGATGACAACAGAGAGTGGCAGTGGTGTGGAGAGGGGAGGGGGGGGGGGCAATGCAAGTAGTCTGGGTAGCCATTTGACTAGATGTTCAGGAGTCTTATGGTTTGGGGGTAGAAGCTGTATAGAAGCCTCTTGGACCTAGACTTGGCGCTCCAGTACCTCTTGCCGTGCGGTAGCAAAGAGAATAGTATATGACTAGGGTGGCTGGAGTCTTTGACAATTTTTAGGGCATTCCTCTGACACCACCTGGTATAGAGGTCCTGGATGGCAGGAAGCTTGGCCCCAGGGATGTACTGGGCCGTTCACACTACCCTCTGTAGTGCCTTGTGGTTGGAGGCCGAGCAGTTGCCATACCAGGCAGTGATGCAACCGGTCAGGATGCACTCGATGGTGCAGCTGTAGAACCTTTTGAGGATCTGAGGACCCATGCCAAATCTTTTCAGTCTCCTGAGGGGGAATAATTTTAGTTGTGCCCACTTCACGACTGTCTTGGTGTGCTTGGACCATGTTAGTGTGTTGGTGATGTGGACACCAAGGAACTTGAAACTCTCAACCTGCTCCACTGCAGCCCTGTCGATGAGAATGGGGCAGTGCTCGGTCCTCTTTTTCCTGTAGTCCACAATCATCTCCTTTGTCTTGATCACGTTGAGGGAGAGGTTGTTATCCTGGCACCACACGGCCAGGTCTCTCCTCCCTATAGGCTGTCTTGTTGTTGTCGGTGATCAGGCCTACCACTGTTGTGTCATCGCGCAAATTTAATGATGGTGTTGGAGTCATGCCTGGCCGTGCAGTCATGGGTGAATAGGGAGTACAGGAGGTGGCTGAGCATGCACCCCTGAGTGGCCCCTGTGTTGAGGATCAGCGTGGCGGATGTGTTGTTACCTACCCTTGCCACCTGGGGGCGGCCAGTCAGGAGGTCCAGGATCCAGTTGCAGAAGAAGGTGTTTAGTCCCAGGGTCCTTAGCTTGTTGATTAGCTTTGAGGGCACTATGGTGTTGAACGCTGAGCTGTAGTCAATGAATGGCATTCTCACATAGGTGTTCCATTTGTCCCGGTGGGAAAGGGCAGTTTGGAGTGCAATAGAGGTTGCATTGTCTGTGGATCTGTTGTGACGGTATGCAAATTGGAGTGGGTCTAGGGTTTCTGGGATGATGGTGTTGATGTGAGTCATGACCAGTCTTTCAAAGCACTTCATGGCTACATACATGAGTGCTACGGGTCAGTAGTCATTTAGGCAGGTTACCTTAGTGTTCTTGGGCACAGGCACTACTAAGATCGAGTCGTACTACACCATCTGTGACGCTCGTTGGATGTGGCAGGGCTTGCAAACCATTACAGACTACAAAGGGAAGCACAACCGAGAGCTGCCCAGTGATCCTCAACACAGGGGCCCCTCAGGGGTGCGGGCTCAGCCACCTGCTTAAAACATGTTGGTATTACAGACTCGGAGAGGGAGAGGTTGAAAATGTCAGTGAAGACACTTGCTAGTTGGTCAGCGCATGCTCGCAGTACACGTCCTGGTAATCCGTCTGGCCCTGCGGCCTTGTGAATGTTGACCTGTCTAAAGGTCTTACTCACATCGGCTGCGGAGAGCATGATCACACAGTCTTCTGGTTGCTGGTGCTCTCATGCATGTTTCAGTGTTATTTGCCTCGAAGCGAGCATAGAAGTAGTTTAGTTCATCTGGTAGGCTCGTGTCACTGGGCAGCTCTCGGCTGTGCTTCCCCTTGTAGTCTGTAAAGGTTTGCAAGCCCTGCCACATCCGACGAGCATCACAGCCGGTGTAGTACGACTCAATCTTAGTCCTGTATTGACGATCTGCCTGTTTGAGGGTTCGTCAGAGGGCATAACGGGATTTTTTATAAACTTCCGGGTTAGAGTCCCACTCCTTGAAAGCGGCAGCTCAAGCCTTTAGCTCAGTGTGGATGCTGCCTGTAATACATGGCTTCTGGTTGGGGTATGTACGTCCGGTCACTGTGGGGACGACATCATCGATGTACTTATTGTTAAAGCCAGTGACTGATGTGGTGTACTCTTCAATGCCATCGGAAGAATCCCGGAACATATTCCAGTCTGTGCTAGCAAAACAGTCCTGTAGCTTAGCATCCGCTTCATCTGACCACTTTTTTATTGATCTGGTCACTGGTGCTTCCTGCTTTACTGTGGATGGGATTATGGTCAGATTTGCCAAATGGAGTGCGAGGGAGAGCTTTGTATGCGTCTCTGTGTGTGGAATACAGCTCATTCAATGCTATCTTAGTGCCAACCTCTGACTGAGGTGGTATGTAAACAGCTATGAAGAATACAGATGAGCACTCTCTCCGTAGGTAGTGTTGTCTACAGCTTATCATGATATACTCAACCTCAGGCGAGCAATCGACTTCCTTAGATATAGTGCACCAGCTGTTATTTACAAAAATACATAGTCCGCCGCCCCTTGTCTTACCAGACGCCACTGTTCTAACCTGCCGGTGCATCGTATAATCAGCCAGCTGTATGTTGATATTGTCGTCGTTCAGCCACGACTCCGTGAAGCATAAGATGTTACAGTTTTTAATGTCCCGTTGGTATTTTAATCTTCCCCGTAACTCGTCGATTTTATTGTCCAAAGAATGCATGTTTGCTATCCGAATTGAGGGAAGTGGGGGTTTATTCGATCGCCTCCGAATTCTCAGAAGGGAGCCCGCTCTCCGGCCTCTCTCTGCCTCCTCTTCACGCAGATCACG
Organism: Salmo salar; assembly: GCF_965601325.2. Lineage (NCBI taxonomy): Eukaryota > Metazoa > Chordata > Actinopteri > Salmoniformes > Salmonidae > Salmo > Salmo salar. The sequence continues at coordinate 49,504,230 of NC_138306.1, read as the reverse complement.
GGGGTCTGGGCCTGTTCCTGAGGGAGCCACTATCCTCCGCCTCGGGCTCGTCAGAGTCATGAAAGAAGAAAAAGCATTCTGCCAGTCCGTGGTGAGTAATCACAGTCCTGATGTCTAGAAGTTATTTTCGGTCATAAGAGACGGTAGCGGCAACATTATGTACAAAATGAGTAAAAAAACAATCGGTTGGGGCACGTAAAACGTCTGCCTTCTGCTCTGGCGCCATCTTATTTCAAGCTGTTACAATGAAGACATTGTTGACCAATTCAATACGTAATTCATGACAATCAATCTCATGTTGTTGACTTGATGTCTATTCTAACCTGACTGCATGGTTCCCTTGGTAATTGTTTGAAGCATTCATTGTTCCTCTGTGTGTGTTCTAGGAGCATCGCCAACACTCTGGTGTCCCCAGAGAGACCAGGGGACTTTAACCAGGCCATGATGGAGCTGGGGACTCAGGTGTGAAACCTCTAAAGGCCCTCTACCCCAGTGTCCCATACAGACCCACTGGCACTCCTACCGGAGGGTCATCAATCGTAACGAGACACGTTCATAGCATTGACATTGAACAGACTGTTGACTCTCTAGTGCATGCCGAGTAGCTACTCTGTGCTGGTCAGCATCAAACAAGGGGAGAACTCAACAAAACTTCAGGGTAAATTGAACAGAGTGCCTGCTTCTCTGCCAGATATAGAGGATTGTGGGAAGTGTTTTAATTTTAAATGTTATTGTTTTAAAAGTTTGTGTACTGATGGTAGTCATATACCTGGTAAGCATATTGATATCTGATTTCATATCATGTACCTGGTAAGCATATTGATATCTGATAGCATATCCTATACCTGGTAAGCATATTGATATCATATCCTATACCTGGTAAGCATATTGATATCTGATAGGATATCCTATACCTGGTAAGCATACTGATATATGATAGCATATGCTATACCTGGTAAGCATACTGATATATGATAGCATATCCTATACCTGGTAAGCATACTGATATCTGATAGCATATCCTATACCTGGTAAGCATATTGATATCATATCCTATACCTGGTAAGCATATTGATATATGATAGCATATCCTATACCTGGTAAGCATACTGATATATGATAGCATATCCTATACCTGGTAAGCATACTGATATCTGATAGCATATCCTATACCTGGTAAGCATACTGATATCTGATAGCATATCCTATACCTGGTAAGCATACTGATATCTGATAGCATATCCTATACCTGGAAAGCATATTAATATCTGATAGCATATCCTATACCTGGTAAGCATACTGATATCTGATAGCATATCCTATACCTGGTAAGCATACTGATATCTGATAGCATATCCTATACCTGGTAAGCATACTGATATCTGATAGGATATCCTATACCTGGTAAGCATACTGAGATATGATAGCATATCCTATACCTGGTAAGCATACTGATATATGATAGCATATCCTATACCTGGTAAGCATACTGATATCTGATAGCATATCCTATACCTGGTAAGCATATTGATATCATATCCTATACCTGGTAAGCATATTGATAGCATATCCTATACCTGGTAAGCATACTGATATCTGATAGCATATCCTATACCTGGTAAGCATACTGATATCTGATAGCATATCCTATACCTGGTAAGCATATTGATATCTGATAGGATATCCTATACCTGGAAAGCATACTGATATCATATCCTATACCTGGAAAGCATATTAATATCTGATAGCATATCCTATACCTGGTAAGCATACTGATATCTGATAGCATAGCATATAGGTACATGATTATTATACTGACTCATGTCATTTCTCATTCAAAATTCTGAATGAAGGACTTGTTATTCTGACTCATGTAATTCTAAGTTTGTGTTAGTGTGCTAGCTAGGCTTTTCCTTAAATCATTGGGATTGCCTGTTGCTGTTGTTCCTTTAGGTGGTTTGTATCTTCTCTCGCATCAACCAGACAGACAGTATATTGTGTGGGTTTGAATGGCTCTCAAGATGGATGGAATGCATAGGCCACTACTACACCCTACCCTGCAGGAGGCTGCTGTCTCCACTGAAGTCAAGGTTTGTAACTTGCTCTGTGTGTGTGTGTGTGGGTACGGGCGTGTGTGTGTCAGCTAAGATGTAACATTCCTGAGGCCTCAAGGTCAGGACTAAATGGGGGGGGGGGTTTAAGGAATTACAGAACCTTTACATAGTTATCATGATTACTTTATTCTTTTTTGAGGGGGAAGGGCATATTTGTCTCATTTCAAATGCCATTGACATAGTGCCATTTTTAAGGGATTGTTAAATACGTTATAACTATTTTGTTGTAATATCATCCCCCTCTTGAAGAGGATAGTCAGAACTATATATTTCCGTTTATTCCACATTTAGCTCTATCATCAGAGATATACAACAAGTAACCGCGTGCTATTCATGATCAGGAAACATTAATTGATCATGTAATTTGAGATACGTGAGGGTAGACTATCTGTTTGGTATGTAGCTAGCTAGCTAGCTAAGCAAACAACATGTGTCATTTAGCTTGCTTCATCAGAGATTAGGCTTTTGGAAAGAGCTTGACATTGGCAAGTCCTCGTCCTGGTAAAGTTGTCGGTTGGACTACTGTCATCACCACTATAGATAGCAAGCAAATCAAACAATATTTGTATATAGCCGTCTAGTTTATCCCCTGAAAGTTAGTTTATTAGCTAGCCATATTGACGTGATCTTTTATTAATTAGCTAGCCAATTTGACATGGTCCATCAATCAATGTAGCCAATCATGTCTGTCAACAGCAATTGTGATTGAACACTCTTTCAACAATGTTGAAAAGGGTATATTCGGTAACTTCACTAGGTAGGCCTACATTTGTTGGAGAAAAAAGTACATTAGGTCTACTAGTAGGGCTCGCGAGTGGTGCAGCGGTCTAAGACACTGCATCTCAGTGCTAGAGGCATCACTACAGACCCTGGTTTGATTCCAGGCTGTATCACAACTGGCTGTGATTGGAAGTCCCATAGGGCGGTGCACAATTGGCCAAGGGTCGTCCGGGTTAGGGTTTTGTTCTTAATTTGTTTGTTCTTAACTGACTTGCCTAGTTAAATAAAGGTCATATAAAAAAATATATTAAAAAACTACTTACCACTATATGTTTAGCCAACTCTACAAAGTTTCTACCGGTAGCTTGCAAAGTAAACATTATCAGCTAACAAACAGTACATTGGGAAATGCACCCTTCTGCTGCTTGACAGGCACGAAGGATGGGAAATTAACCTAAACCACTCATACTTTCTGGAAGGTATAGTTCATTTTATATCACTCAAATATCCAGTTAATGGTGGCCAATACTGAGAGATACAGTGCTGTGAAAAAGCATTTGCCCCATATCTAATCTTCTCTATTGTTGTAACATTTTTCATACTGAATGTTGAAAAATAGGACATTCACCATCAGCCTCCCTCACACAGTCAACAGATATCAAAATGTACTACATATACGTTCAATCCAGCTCCAGTTGTGTACACAGTGCCGTAAAAAAGTATTTGCCTCCTGTCTAATTTTCTCTACTTTTGCATTTTTTTATATACTGAATGTTATCAGATCTTCAACCAAAACCTCTTAGATAAAGGGAACCTGAGTGAACAAATAATACAACAATGACATACTTAATTTATTTCCTTAACAAAGTGATACAACACCCAATGCCCCTGTGTGAAAAAGTAATTGTCCCCTTACACTCAATAACTGGTTGTGCCACCTTTAGCTGTAATGACTGCAACCAAACACTTCCTGTAGTTGTTGATCAGTCTCTCACGTCACTGTGGAGGAATTTTGGCCCACTTGTCCATGCAGAACTGCTGTAACTCAGCGTCATTTGTGGGTTTTCAAGCATGAACTGCTCGTTTCAAGTCCTGCCACAACATCTCAATTGGGATTAGGTCTGGGTTTTGACTAGGCCATTCCAAACCTTAAAATGTGTTGCTTTTTAGCCATTTTCATGTAGACCTGATTGTGTGTTTTGGATCATTGTCTTGCTGCATGACCCAGCTACGCTTCAGCTCACAGACAGATGTCCTGACATTCTCCTGTAGAATTCTCTGATACAGAGCAGAATTTGGACGAGATGGGTCCCATTATGTCTGCCGAAAACCAAACACTGGATTCCACAGTAAGAATCTCATACCAACGATCAAGCATGGTGGTGGTTTGGGGATGCTTTGCTGCCTCAGGACCTGGTCGACTTGCCTTAATAGAAGGCTGTCTTTGTTACCGTCACTATCTGTATCCTTCAACTAGGATCCTTTTACTCTTCCCAATGGGAAAACCTTCTCAATCACTACTGCTAATGCACATGGATCACTGTCAAACAATGTTCTGTTTTCACCCCTATTCTAAGGTTTTTTACTTTCTACATATTGAAAGGCATTGTTTGTATTTTAGTCTACCCTAACAATGTTACTGTATATATTTATTACCAATTACCATTGGATATTCACTTTCTGCCTCACACTCATTAAATGTCTATTATTTTGAGATGAATATGTAATGCGCCTAAATTATAAAATACATCAGACAATTCAGAAGTGGAGAGATAAACTTTGGAGGGAGCTTCCTTTTTAAGACGGCTCTCAAGATCAGGGGCAAGGATGGAATAGTCAGGAATCCGCTAAAATAGACTTAACTCTAGCGTCGGTGAGGGAGCTCTGACCACGGGAGAGATGATGACCCAAATACCAAACCCCAGATTGACATAGCTGTAATTTTATTTTTGGATGCCTTATGGCCTTGTGTGCTAATGTTTGTAATACCGTGGTAACATCCTTAATGTGTGTTTCTCTGTTCCTAGATGCCACCAAGATGTCCCCCATATAATGCAAACCGGTACTGACTATCCTGTGCACTGGAACAGAAAAAAACGCACTACAGAGATCTATTGCAGTAAACAATTCTGCTTCCAGGTGAACTGATGACAGCATGGTAACTGGGTTGGGAAACACAGGATAAACTGGGATAACCACATAATTTACAGCTCTCAGGTCCTGAATCAGGAGCCACTCATCTCTCCAAGGTTTTGGAAAAATGGGTGTGTTGCAAACACTTTTTGTGACAAACAGTTTACCCTGTGCCAGCAGTGATTGAATAATCGTTCTAGTCCCTTCTGTTGCCTCTGTCTTCATTGTGGTATTGAGGTAACCTGGGGAGTTTCTTCTTGGGATCAACATTAATTACCACTAGGCTGGCACTGCATATCAGTCCCCTTTCATTGGAATGCTCTGTCCATAAGGTTTCTGGCACCTGAGACAGAATAGACTGGGAGGCAGTGTCAGACCCCCAACTTTCCTACTTACACATTGGTTCAATACCTTATCGTTTGGGATTTCAATGAGAACTCCATGACCAGGGGTACAATCAATTGTAGCATTAAGTTTAGTTAACAAGTCTCTACTTAGCAAGTTAAATGTTTGAGTGGGTGAATATAGAAAATCATGTTCAACATTCATTGGTCCTATTGAACAGGGCATGGTTAAGGGTAGGTCAAATCCAGTTTCTTTACCAAAAGTGGATGTAGTAGCACCCGTATCTACCAACAGGAATGTATTTTCCCTGTAGTTTTACCATACTGTTTGGGCCAGATGGGTCTACTTGTACTCGTGGGCATTGCTGTATTAAAGAAGCTGTTTCCCCTGAGGGGCATCCCTATTGTAGCTGGTTATTATCAAATGATCCTTAAGGTGACCACTGAACATTTCTCAGAGTACTTTCCACACCACTGACGTACATAAGTATTCAGATCCTTTGCCATGAAACTTGAAATTGAGCTTATGTGCATCCTGTTTCCATTGATCATCCTTGAGATGTTTCTACAACTGCATTGGCACACATCTGTCTATATAAGGTCTCACAGTTGACAGTGCATGTCAGAGAAAAAACCAAGCCACGAGGTCGAAGGGATTGTCCGTAGAGCTCCGAGAAAGGATTGTGTCGAGGCACAGGTTTGGGGAAGGCTACCAAAACATTTCTACAGAATTGAAGGTCCCCAAGAACACAGTGGCCTCCATCATTCTTAAATGGAAGAAGTTTGGAACCACCAAGACTCTTCCTAGAGCTGGCTTTTCGCCAAACTGAGCAATCGGGGGAGAAGGGCCTTGGTCAGGGAGGTGGCCAAGAACCCGATGGTCACTCTGAATGAGATCCAGAGTTCCTCTGTGGAGATTGGAGAAGCTTCCACAAGGACAACCATCTCTCCAGCACTCCACCAATCAGGAAAATAGCTGTGCAGCGACGCTCCCCAACCTATCTGACAGAGCTTGAGAGGATCTGCAGAGAAGAATAGGAGAAACTCCCCAAATAGAGTTGTGCCAAGCTTGTAGCGTCATACCCAAGAAGACTCTAAGCTGTAATCGCTGCCAAAGGTGCTTCAAGGAAGTACTGAGAAAAGGATCTGAATTCTTATGTAAATGTGATATTTCCGTTTCTAAAAAACTGTCTTTGCTTTGTCATTATGGGGTATTGTGTGTAGATTGATGAGGGAAAATAACAATTTAATAAATTTTAGAATAAGGATGTAACATAACAAAATACTTTCCGAATAAACTGTACGTCTACGTGCTCAAGTTGTATATATTTATATTTTGAAAAAATGTCTCTGTTTTCTATTGTTACTTTATCAAATCTTTAATAACCCATTATACACACATACATTTTCATCTCTTTATGCAACTACGTTTCTCAACCGACACAATTCTACCCAACCACTGGTCTGTCCCTCCCTCTCTCTACTCAACCCGTCCTATTACCAACCAAACTATTAAAGTCAACTTTCTGTAATTACCTTCAACTTCTCTCTTACTTTTACCAACTTCATTAGCCCTCTCATGTCTGCAAACTGATTTATATATACAGTATAACTATTATCTAGTAGGCCTATCGATTCCTACTGGCAGGCTATCTGATTCCTGCTACCCAATTCCTACAATAAAGTATTTTTCCCAGATCTGATTCCTGCTATCACGTGATTGTAGGTAAACCGATCCCTACATTTGGGCAAACCAATTTCCACTATTTGAGACACCACTGTGCTCCCATTGATCAATGTTAACCAGACCGATTCAGTATTATAGAAAAATTGTTCTGACAAATTGAACCCTAAAATTTGGTGGATGAGGAGGACAAGAGATCTTTAACCATTAAGGCTCGGCTGGAAAACAAATATTCCCCCATGGCGCCAAATGTTGTGGAAAACTCAATCCAAAGATTGGCAGAGAACAATTTATATTTAGAATCGTGAATCTTCAATACATACGAGCAGTCAGGGAAGGAGTTTGAAGAGTAAATGGTTCCATCAAATCAAACTTTATTTGTCACATGCTCCGAATGCGGCAGGTAGCCTAGTGGTTAGAGCGTTGGGCTAGTAACCGAAAGGTTGCAAGATTGAATCCCAGAGCTGACAAGGTACAAATCTGTTGTTCTGCCCCTGAACAAGGCAGTTAACCCACTGTTCCTAGGCTGTCATTGTAAATAATAATTTGTTCTTAACTGACTTACCTAGTTAAATAAACGTGAAAATAAAACAACCTTAACCGTGAAATGCTTACTTACAAGCCCTTAACCAACAGTGGAGTTCAAGAAAGGGTTAATAAGAAAATATCTACCAAATAAACGAAAGTTAAAAAAATTATGAAAATTATTAAAAGGCTAATTGATCATTAGAAAACCATTTTGCAATTATGTTAGCACAGCTGAAAACTGTTCTGAATAAAGAAGCAATTAAACTGGCCTTCTTTAGTTGAGTATCTGGAATATCTGCATTTGTGGGTTCGAAGTAACATACAATGACTATTGCTGTGCATTGCTGTCTGGCTGGCTAACTGCCACAAGTTCCACACTGGTCTGGGCATTTATTCCATGAGTAAAATACTTTTTAGGATGCAAATAGTGTGTAATTATTTGAGTTGAATGCTGAACACTACCTGCAAAATGTTTGTTGTCCTATATGTCGCATAAAATATGCTTTGGTGCGTTTTACCTCAGATATACACAATACACATGCATTGAGAATACTGACTGTAAAACTGGATTTTAAAAAAAAATGTATTTGGGAGGGGGGTTCTCTTGCTTGTCTTTCTGTGCCTGCTACGTTAGGTGATCTCTTGCTGAACACATGCTCGAACTTGAAGAACTTGAAATACCTGCCAGGTAGCTGTTGCCATAATGTGTCCAATCAAAACGCCGTGTGGAGCGTCTCGCGTAGGCCTATTTTTACCAGTTTTCAGAAAGAAGTCCCACGTTTTTGTCGGGTAAGTCCAGTTCATTCATTTAAACACATCTCTGTATGTATTGTATTTATTCAGGCGAAAAATCGTAAGATAAATAGTTACACAAATATTGTAAGTTTATTTGAACTTCGCCCGCAATTTTATATGAATTTACGGCGCGTGTGAAATGCGAAATAATATTTATGGTAATGTCCTTGCATGGAATGAAAGAAAGTTTAAAGGCCACCAAATGTGTGTCAGAAGCTTTGAGATTATACCACGCCGCTAACGTGCAAAAAAAGGACACATTTGGTGATTCAATGAATTGTCTCCACATTATTTGGTGATTCAGTGAACTGACCAGGATATATTTTTTTTGAACGCAAACTGAATCCTACGCGTTGGTTATTGTGTGGTATAGCTCTCTACTTGGTTATGGGGAAAGTGACGTCATTTGTGATTTAAAGCGAGAACTGGGAACTCGGAAAAAACGAGCTCAGACTGGGACAAATCGTGATATCAGGGATATATTAATTACTAATTCAATTCAAAGGGCAATATTGGCATGGGAAACATGTTTACATTGCCAGAGTAAGTGAAATAGATGATAAACAAAAGTGAATGAATTTCTTATTTTTTACAGTAAACATTACACTCACAAAAATGTCAAAGGCGTTGAGATATATAATATTATGGCTTGTGTGCAAATAATTAAAATACAAAGGGGAAAAAAACGTGCTATATTTACAATGGTGTTGGTTCTTCACTGGTTGACCTTTTCTTGTTGCAGGCAACAGGTCACAGATCTTGCTGCTGTGATGGCACACTGTGGTATTTCACCCAGTAGATATGGGAGTTTATCAAAATTGTATTTGTTTTTGAATTCTTTGTGGGTCTGTGTAATCTGAGGGAAATATGTGTCTCTAATATGGTCATACATTTGGCAGGAGGTTAGGAAGTGCAGCTCAGTTTCCACCTCATTTTGTGGCCAGTGTGCACATAGCCTGTCTTCTCTTGAGGTCCAGGTCTGACTACGGCGGCCTTTCTCAATAGCTTATTGGTAACGGGAACCGTTTACAGTTTAAGAACCAAACAGGAAGCAAACGAAACTGGGAATGATCTACCTGAATTTGTCCAATATAAACTCAGATTTTCATTACAAAGTAAACAAAAGTAAATGGCAAAGTAAACAAAACATTTGGAGTAAATGGTTTTTGTTGCAGAATTGGCGTCATGAATACACCCCAGTGATCTTTGCTCAGATAAATTGGAGGTCTAGGATGATGCCCAAGTTTCAAATCAAATCAAAGTTTATTTGTCACGTGCGCCGAATACAACAGGTGTAGACCTTACAGTGAAATGCTTACTTACAGGCTCTAACCAATAGTGCAAAAAAAGGTGTGTGTGTGTGTGTGTGTGTGTGGGGTGGTAAGTAAAGAAATAAAAAAGACATTTGAAAATAAGAGTAGCAAGGCTACATACAGACACCAGTTAGTCAGGCTGATTTGAGGTAGTATGTACATGTAGATATGGTTAAAGTGACTATGCATATATGATGAACAGAGAGTAGCAGTAGCGTAAAAGAGGGGTTGGCTGGTGGTGGGTGAGACACAATGCAGATAGCTCGGTTAGCCAATGTGCGGGAGCACTGGTTGGTCGGGCCAATTGAGGTAGTATGTACATAAATGTATAGTTAAAGTGACTATGCATATATGATAAACGGAGAGTAGCAGCACCTTAAAAGAGGGGTTGAGGGGGGGGGGCACACAGTGCAAATAGTCCGGGTAACCATTTTGTTACCTGTTCAGGAGTCTTATGGCTTGGGAGTAAAAACTGTTGAGAAGCCTTTTTGTCCTAGGCTTGGCACTCCGGTACCGTTTGCCATGCAGTAGTAGAGAGAACAGTCTGTAGCTGGGGTCTTTGACAATTTTTAGGGCCTTCCTCTGACACCGCCTGGTGTAGAGGTCCTGGATGGTAGGAAGCTTGGCCCCAGTGATGTACTGGGCCGTACTCACTACCCTCTGTAATGGCTTGTGGTCGGAGGCAGAGCAATTGCCGTACCAGGCAGTGATGCAACCGGTCAGGATGCTCTCGATGTTTCTGAGTTGGATGACCGCTCAAAACTATTTTTTTCCCAGTCGGGGAGTTTTTTTTTTTCTTTTTCTCCAGATTCCCTGTTGTCGTTAATACACTATGTTGCTACATCAATTTTTGGACTTATAAGTCAATGATATATACCCATTGATTCTTAAACAATATAAATTATAAATGCCTCATGAGCTTAGTTCAGAGCTCAAAATATAAGCTTGTTGTACTCCAATGTTTGTAAACAACGTAAATGTAAACTATACATTTGATTTCATGGATGGTCAGTCCTTGCATCCATAGCTCTGTCTATGAATTTGAGTGGTTACATTTCTCCAGCCCCATCCCTTAGCTTTTTAGCAAAACGGGGTTGGGTCATTTTGTAATTGTTATAATCAATGACCAACTTCCTGTTCCAACAGTGTCAAATGGCTTCAGCATGGCAACGCGTTCAGTCCATGCACCAGTGGATGTTGGAGAATGGAGGTAATTCAGAATTTGGGTATAGATTTTATGATGGGCCACTGACAATATAGGGGCCTACTAGACTTTTTTGTGATTCAGCAAAATGTCACAGGACTGGATTATCTAGTTGCAATTGATACACGTAGGACATTCACCATCAGCCTCCCTCACACAGTCAACAGATATCAAAATGTACTACATATACGATCAATCCAGCTCCAGTTGTGTACACAGTGCCGTAAAAAAGTATTTGCCTCCTTTCTAATTTTCTCTACTTTTGCATTTTTTTATATACTGAATGTTATCAGATCTTCAACCAAAACCTCTTAGATAAAGGGAACCTGAGTGAACAAATAATACAACAATGACATACTTAATTTATTTCCTTAACAAAGTGATACAACACCCAAAGCCCCTGTGTGAAAAAGTAATTGCCCCTTTACACTCAATAACTGGTTGTGCCACCTTTAGCTGCAATGACTCAACAAACACTTCCTGTAGTTGTTGATCAGTCTCTCACGTCACTGTGGAGGAACTTTGGCCCACTTTTCCATGCAGAACTGCTGTAACTCAGTGACATTTGTGGGTTTTCAAGCATGAACTGCTCGTTTCAAGTCCTGCCACAACATCTCAATTGGGATTAGGTCTGGACTTTGACTAGGCCATTCCAAACCTTAAAATGTGTTGCTTTTTAGCCATTTTCATGTAGACCTAAATGTGTGTTTTGGATCCTTGTCGTGCTGCATGACCCAGCTGCGTTTCCGCTCGCAGACAGATGTCCTGATGTTCTCCTGTACAGAGCAGAATTCATGGTTCCTTCTAAAAAAGGCAAGTCGTCCAGGTCCTAAAGCAGTAAAGCACCCCCAAACCATCACACTAACACCACCATGCTTGACCGTTGGTATGAGGTTCACCAGGCGTATTGGGACCCATGTCGTTGTAAAAGTTATACTTTTGAATCATCTGTCCATAGAACATTCTTCCAAGAGTCTTGATGATCATCTAGGTGCTTCCATGTGATAGTTTTTGGCTAACTTGAGTCAACTTTTTGGATGGTATGGCTCCCATTATGCCTGGCGAAAACCAAACACTGCATTCCGCAGTAAGAACCTCATACCAACGGTCAAGCATGGTGTTGAAAATGTCATGGTTTGGGGATGCTTTGTTGCCTCAAGAACCTGGACGACTTGCCTTAATAGAATTAACCGTGAATTCTGCTCTGTATCAGAGAATTCTACATGTGAATGTCAGGTTGCCAGGTCGTCAGTCTGTGAGCTGAAGCTGAAGCGTAGCTGGGTCATGCAGCAAGAAAATGATCCAAAATACACAATCAAGTATACATGAAAATGGCTAAATAGCAATGGCCTAGTCGAAGTCCAGACCTAATCCCAATTGAGATGAAGGACTTGAAATGAGCAGTTCAAACTTGAAAACTCACAAATGTTGCTAAGTTGAAGCGGTTCTGAATGTAAGAGTGGGCCAAAATATTCCTGGAACAGTGACATCAGAGACTGATCAACAACTACAGGAAGTGTTTGTTGAGTCATTGCAGCTACAGAGACTGATCAACAACTACAGGAAGTGTTTGTTGAGTCATTGCAGCTAAAGGTGACACAATCTATAACTGGTTGTAAGGGGGCAATTACTTTCTTACACAGGGGAATTGGGTGTTGCATAACTTTGTTAATTAAATAAATAAAATACACTACATGGCCAAAAGTATGTGGACAAATGCTCGTCGAACATCTCATTCCAAAAACACGGGCATTAATATGGTGTTGATCACCCGTTTGCTGCTAAAACAGCTTCCACTCTTCTGGGAAGACTTTCTACTAGATGTTGGAACATTGCAGGGAATTGCTTCCATTCAGCCACAAGAGCTTTAGTGAGGTCGGCCGCTGATGTTGGGCGATTAGACCTGGCTCGCAGTCGGTGTTCCAATTCATCCCAAAGATGTTCGATGGGGTTGAGGTCAGGGCTCTGTACAGGCTAGTCAAGTTCTTCCACACCAATCTCGACAAATAATTTCTGTATGGACCTCGCTTTGTGCATGGGGGCATTGGTAGGCCGTCATTGTAAATAATAATTTGTTCTTAACTGACTTGCCTAGTTAAATAAAGGTACAAAATTGTCAAGAATGTCATTGTATGCTGTATCGTGAAGATTTCCCTTCACTGGGACTAAAGGGCCTAGCCCGAACCATGAAAAACAGCCCCAGACCATTATTCCTCCTCCACCAAACTTTACAGTTGGCACTATGCATTCGGGCAGGTACTGTTCTCCTGGCATCCGCCAAACCCTGATTCGTCCGTCGGACTGCCAGATGGTGAAGCGTGATTCATCACTCCAGAGAAAGCGTTTTCACTGCTCCAGAGTCCAATGGCGGCGAGCTTTACACTCTCCAGCCGACACTTGGCATTGCGCATGGTGATCTTAGGCTTGTGTGCGGCTGCTCGGCCATGGAAACCCATTTCCTGAGGCTCCCAACGAACAGTTCTTGTGCTGACATTGCTTCCAGAGGCAGTTTGGAACTGAGTGAGTGTTGCAACCGAGGACAGACAATTTCTACACGCTAAGTGCTTCAGCACTCGGCAGTCCAGTGAGCTTGTGTGACCTACTACTTCGCAGCTGAGCCGCTGTTGCTCCTAGATGTGTCCTCTTCACAATAACAGCACTTATAGTTGACCGGGGGAGCTCTAGCAGGTCAGAAATTTGACGAACTGACTTGTGGGAAAGGTGGCATCCTAAGATGGTGCCATGTTGAAACTCACTGAACTCTTCAGTACGGGTCATTCTACTGCCAATGTTTGTCTATGGAGATTGCATGGATGTGTGCTCAATTTTATATACCTGTCAGCAACGGTGTAGCTGAAACAGCCAAATCCACTAATCTTAAGGGGTGTCCCTATATTTTTGGTCATGTAGTGTAAGCATCAATATTTTTTGTTATCTGTAAACTCAGGTTCCTTTTATCTAATATTCGGTTTCGTTTGAAGATCTGCTAACATTCAGTATAACATTTGTTTAAAAAAATATTTAGAAAATAATAGCACTGTAATATTAGTACTGCAAATATACTATGCTGAATGCACTGACTGTAAGTCACTGTAGATAAGCTCGTCTGCTAAGTGACTAAAATGTAAATGTGTATTGTCTGCTGTGTGTTAGTACTGTCCAGTAGGCCTACACTGTCCAGGGCTTCCTGATTTATATGAAATATGAGCTAGAATTAATGACAAAATGAGTTAAACAGTTTTCCTTCCAATAAATGGTAATCAAGTATGTTATACTGAACAAAAATATAAATGCAACATGCAACAATTTCAGCAATTTTTTTAATTTATTTTTTTACTGAGTTACAGTTCATATAAGGAAATCAGTCAATTGAAATCAATTCATTAGGTCCTAACCTATGGATTTCACATGACTGGGCAGGGGCTCAACCATGGGTGGGCCTGGGAGGGCGTAGGTTCACCCACTTGGGAGTCAGGCCCACCCACTGTGGAGCCAGGCCCAGCCAATCAGAATGAGCTTTTCCCCACAAAAGGGCTTTATTACTGACAGAAATCCTCCTCAGTTTCATCAGCTGTCTGGGTGGCTGGTCTCAGACCATCCGGCAGATGAAGAAGCCGGATGTGGAAATCCTGGGATGGCGTGGTTACAAGTGGTCTGCGGTTGTGAGACTGTTTGGACATGCTGCCAAATTCTCTAAAATGACGTTGGAGACGGCTTATGCTAGAGAAATGAACATTACATTATTTGGCAACAGCTCTGGTGGACATTCCTGCAGTCAGCATGCCAATTGCACGCTCCCTCAACTTGAGACATCTGTGGCATTGTGTTGTATGACAGAACTGCACATATTAGTGGCATTTTATTGTCCCCAGCACCTGTGTAATGATCATGCTGTTTAATCAGCTTCTTAATATGCCACACCTGTCAGGTGGATGTATTATCTTGGCGAAGGAGAAATGCTCACAAACATTTCTGGGATCTTTTATTTTACCTCATGAAACATGGGACCAACACTTTACATGTTGCATTTATATTTTTGTTCAGGATAAAAAACAGCTTTTCTGTGTTTTGAATGTTGTGGGCGTACGCTAACAACAGAATGGTGTGACCGTATACCGGTCATCAAAAATATTCACGACAAGTAGCTGCTCATTGTCCAGCTCAGCTAATGAGCCATCTTGACCTCATATTAAATAAGGAAATGGCAAGCATTTTTGAAAAGGTCTGTTTGAGATACAACTTTGAGGTGGGGTTTTGGAAGCGTTTTTTCTACTTTGGCCACATACGAGTACAGGACGAGTCAACAGCATTAATTGGGTATGAGTTAACAGAATATTAACATTTTAAAAGTGAGATGAATTCAGTGGGCTACCATGTTGTCTTCCAGATAAGAGGACAGATCCATGGTTACTGGTCTACTCCCCCATGCCAGTAGCTTCTATATTCCTCCTCTATCTCGGTGTGGTCTGGGCTGGACCCAAGCTGATGAAACACAGGCAACCTGTTGACCTCAAGGCTGTGCTCATTCTCTACAACTTCGCCATGGTCTGCCTGTCTGTCTACATGTTCCACGAGGTGTGCTCCAACTCCCATCAAAATGAGGGGATTTCTCTTTAAACGTGTTTGTGTGTTCAGCAGCCATAGAAATGGGCCTAATTTATGCTTATTATGAAATGTTTCACCTGACCTATAACGGTTTTTATGTTGCAGTTCTTGGTCACGTCCATGCTGTCTAACTACAGTTACCTGTGTCAACCTGTGGATTACAGCACTAGCCCACTGGCGATGAGGGTAAGAGTGCGTCTGAATAGTCCCTACTGTACACAAACCGTTGGACCTCTCACATAGTTGACCTAACTGGCAAATGCCCCCAAATAGTATACATATCTATTCCATCTCTGAAGACTGTCCCAAAGCCCTGGCCATAACAGTGGATAACTCTCTCTGTCTGTTTGTTTCACCAGATGGCCAAAGCATGCTGGTGGTTTTTCTTCTCCAAGGTCATAGAATTGGCGGACACGGTAAAACACATTGAAAATCAGGGTCATATTCATTAGGCACCAAAAGGAAGAATGCAAGGTTTTTAATGGGGACTACTTGTCCAGGAAACACTCATCTTTGTGTTCCGTTGCAAAACGTTTTCCTACGGTGTGCATTATTAATCAATATGGCCCAGGATTAACGTCAGATTCATGTGAAACATTGGAGATCCAGTTCAAACCCATTCCAAACTCTCCATTCACAGGTTTTTTTCATCCTGAGGAAGAAGAACAGTCAGCTGACCTTCCTGCATGTCTATCACCATGGCACCATGATCTTCAACTGGTGGGCAGGGGCAAAGTACCTGGCTGGAGGCCAATGTAAGTCTAGCAGTACGAAGAACCGGGAAAAACTCTATCCTATTCGTTAATGCTCTGTATCAACGTATATGGAATGTTTCAGGGCTGCCATAGATTTGTTTAATTAAGATGTTTTATCAACTCTCTGTTGGGACTTCTCAACACCTGGTAGGCACCTGCTAGACTTACAAATAGACATTCATTGTAAGTCACTCTTATTCAGAGCGTCTGCTAAATTACTCAATTGTAAATATAAAATGATTAATGGGGTCCTAGAAAATTGTCCATACCATTCATGATGCTGTGCAACAGATAGTTGAGATGTTATGTGTTCCTCTCTCTCCTAGCGTTCTGCATTGGTCTTCTCAACACCTTCGTCCACACTGTAATGTACTCCTACTACGGACTGGCTGCTCTTGGGCCTCACATGCAGAAGTACTTATGGTGGAAACGCTATCTGACGTCACTTCAGCTGGTGAGTGGCTCTATCTACAGCTCTGCAGACATCTAGTGAGGTTTAAGAAAAAGGGGATACATCTGGGGATGGGGAATTGGTTGGCTACTACAGAAGCTTAGAGTATAGGGATTAAGACCTGGATTCAATCAGTTCAGTGTTAACCCGCCATAACCAACAACTGCATAGCCTATTATTGCTTTTGTTCAGGATGATGTCGGAGTTGTAACTGTGTTAGAGTAGTCAAATTGGTGAGCGGCTGCTCTTGTGGTCATTGTCAAGAAACCACACCCGTCCTTAAATCCCACCCGGGTTAATAGTTCACAACGAGAACGTGTAGGCTATATAGAAACTATGACACTCAATGTGAAAGCCTATCGTTTAATGGTTAAGGAATTATATCAGCCTAGTCGAGGTGTAGATTACATCACACATTTCAGTGTTTGAATTTGTAACATCTGCATTGGATTTCTACTAATGCCACATGGTGCATCCAATGGCGATGACCGTGATAACACTTGGAGACGATTGTGGATTTGACAGCTCCACCAGTTACACCTCCGACATAACCTATACAAAAGCAATAATAGACTATGCAATTGTCGGTTATAACTGATTTGAATCTAGGCCTTACGTGTGGTAGAAAACAGATTGTGACTATACACGGAGATATCTGAGAAGGTTGTACCTCAACTCTGAATCTAAACCAATGTTCTCCTGACGGTGGTTTCAGCTCCAGTTTGTCCTGCTGACCACTCACACAGGCTACAACCTCTTCACTGAGTGTGACTTCCCAGACTCCATGAATGCCTATGTGTTTTTCTACTGTGTCAGCCTCATCCTACTCTTCAGCAACTTCTACTATCAGAGCTACCTCAGCAGGAAGAGCAAGAAGACGTGAAGGATATGGCCGTGACCCCACTCTCCGAGGGTGTCTCAGGGCGAGTTGCAAAGAGAAACGCATTTCCAATTGAATAGGACAAATATAAGCACCCACCAAATTATGTATTTATTATTATATTCATAATCACACTGTCTTACTGTACCTGAATTCAATTCACTGTCAACTTAAACATTTTGCAAAACATTCTCTGGATATTTATTTGTGACGCCTCCTACAATATTCCCTATGGCAGCATTTTGCAAACTTGGTCCTGGGGAACCCCAAGAAGTGCATGTCTTGGTTTTTGCCCAAGCACTACACAGCTGATTCAAATCATCAAAGCTTGATAATGAGTTGATTTTCTTTTTTGGGGGGGGATGTGTAGTTTTAGGGCAAAACCGAAATGTGCACCAAGGGTGCCCATTGACCGAGTTTGGAAATCCCAGTCTTTAACTGGCTATGAACCTATAGAGAGAGAGAGAGAACAGTCATTACAATTTGTCTCAATAGCACTGCATTCCTTTTCATAATGTTACTGTGAAAAGCTGAGAATGCTCACAAGAGGGCAGAGTATGTCAATGGTTGGTGTTCCTCTTACCGGTGTCGAACTGTCCCCCACTGTGTCATTTTTCTGCAACTTCACATACACTACTTTATGTAGTGCTGCTGCTTTTATCTTGGGCATATTAATTTCACATTATAGCAGATATAGTGCTTTAGTTATTTGAGGCACAGATGCTGTACTTGGTGCTATAACCATGTTGTACTACCAAGCAAGGCTCATAGGAAAAGGAGAAGAATACCTGACCACTGTTTTGTTTGAATGCTCCTCCGATACTTAAAATAGTGTTATTTTACTGACATGGCATTACCCTGCAGCTGTGCTAGTTCTGTGGATGTGCATACCACCATAAGATATGTATTTACTAGGGTCCCCATTAGCTGTGGCCAAGGCAGCAACTACTCTTCCTGGGGTCCAAACACATTAAGGCACTTACATTACATATACAACAAAAGATAAAACAGTACATCAGATAACATTAAAAAGTCACAATTTTGTATTATTGTACAATTATTTATTTCTTAAACTTGGAAATAACAAACATTTAAAAGACTGCTTTAAACAAACTGTACATTTATACACATGATAAAGTAGATTTGACTGTGTTCCAGAATATTTTATGTATGACCATCCATCACCCCTCCATTTACCTTCCAGAAATATCTTCAGACAATCTAAACAAATAAACAAGCCATTTCATCCACTGTAAAAACACTGCAAAATTATATATTTTTCTACATTTCAGTCCCTAGTAGATTGAACAATGTAGAAAGAGAGAAAGAGGGAATGCTGGACTAGGTTATGTCTTAGTTGGAAATGTGTCCATTTGGAAGCATCCATGTGGAATCTGTTGGGCAGGGCTGTAGGAAGCTCTTGTCTTGTTACAGAGATATGACTGACAGTCGTTCTAGAGCAGTAGAGCTTGTTTTCAATTATATTGTTTCCTTTAGAACAGAACAAACTTGTAAGGAATGGATGCCACTCCAGACTATTGAGATCCATCGCCTGTATAGCGATACCCAGGGTAGCATCAGGCCCTCTATGTCTCTGTGTAGACGGAGGACATCTGGCTCAGGCTGCGGTCGAAGCTGTTCACCTGGAAGAAGATGCTTTCCTCTGGGCTGGAGGAGAACTGGCACTCCCCTGATCCCTGGAGGTCCTGTGTCAAGCTGAAGCCTGGGGGAGGAGACCACTGAATTAGACACACAATCAAATTTGATGCTACACTGTTTAGTGTGTGATTAACATACATACAGTGGCTTGATCAACATACAGAAATAATTCAACTATTGATTTAAGTGCACAAACAAAACAAAAACTGTTAGAGAAGGAGGAAGTTGAAATCTACGCCAGGTCTCACCTGCAGCAGAGCCACTGCTGGTACTGGACATGTGGAAGCCGTTGTTCTGGTGGGAAGTGTAACCATGTGAGTCCGCTGGTACATGAACACCACTCACAGACTGTTCCATTCTGTACGAGTCCCCAAAATGGAAGCAGCTCTGAAAGCTGCCCTGGTAATCTACAGAGAGAAGGGAGGAGAGGATCAAGCACAGAATAACTAGAATGGCCAAAGCCCCTAACACTACTGCAATTTAACTGGAACCCTCTAGAGAACGCTCAGTATGGCCACTAGACCTATACAGTGGCTTGCGAAAGTATTCATCCCCTTGGCATATTTCCTATTTTATTGCCTTACAACCTGGAATGAAAATAGATTTTTTGGGGGGGTTTGTATCATTTGATTTACACAACATGCCTACCATTTTGAAGATGTAAAATATTTTTTATTGTGAAACAAACTTGAAGACAAAAAAACTGAAATGCTATTTCCTCCTCTCCTCTGACACACACAATATTTAATCTAGCCATCTCAGGGTGGCCCTTCAGCTGCTGTAACCAAAAAAAAAATTATACACGTTACACAGGGATGGGGAGGGAGGGGCCTGCCGCTGCAACAAAAGACCACTTGAGCGTGGGTAACTATTCACCCCCCCAAAGTCAATACTTTGTAGAGCCACCTTTTGCAGCAATTACAGCTGCAAGTCTCTTGGGGTATGTCTCTATAAACTTGGCACATCTTAGCCACTGGAATTTTTGCCCATTTTTCAAGTCAAAACTTCTCCAGCTCCTTCAAGTTGGATGGGTTCCGCTGGTATACAGCAATCTTTAAGTCATACCACAGATTCTCAATTGGATTGAGGTCTGGGCTTTGACTAGGCCATTCCAAGACATTTAAATGTTTCCCCTTAAACCACTCAAGTGTTGCTTTAGCAGTATGCTTAGGGTCATTGTCTTGCCGGAAGGTGAACCTCCGTCCCAGTCTCAAATCTCTGAAAGACAAACAGGTTTCCTTCAAGAATGTCCCTGTATTTAGTGCCATCCATCATTCCTTCAATTATGACCAGTTTCCCAGTCCCTGCCGATGAAAAACATCCCCACAGCATGCTTCACTGTGGGGATGGTATTCTCGGGGTGATGAAAGGTGTTGGGTTTGCACCAGCGTTTTCCTTGATGGCCAAAAAGCCCAATTTTTGTCTCATCTGACCAGTGTACCTTCTTCCATATGTTTGGGGAGTCTCCCACATGCCTTTTGATGAACACCAAACGTGTTTCTTAATTTTTTTCTTTAAGCAATGGCGCTTTCTGGCCACTCTTCCGTAAAGCCCAGCTCTGTGGAGTGTACGGCTTAAAGTGGTCCTATGGACAGATACTCCAATCTCCGCTGTGGAGCATTGCAGCTCCTTCAGGGTTATTTTTGGTCTCTATGTTGCCTCTCTGATTAATGCCCTCCTTGCTTGGTCCGTGAGTTTTGGTGGGCGGCCCTCTCTTGGCAGGTTTGTTGTGGTGCCATATTATTTCCTTTTTTTAATAATGGATTTAATAGTGCTGCGTGGGATGTTCAAAGTTTCAGATATTTTTTTATAACCCAACCCTGATCTGTACTTATCCACAACTTTGTCCCTGACCTGTTTGGAGAGCTCCTTGGTCTTCATGGTGCCGCTTACTTGGTGGTGCCTCTTGCTTAGTGGTGTTACAGACTCTGGGGCCTTTCAGAACAGATGTATATATACACTGAGATCATTACATTTACATTTACATTTACGTCATTTAGCAGACGCTCTTATCCAGAGCGACTTACAAATGGGTGCATTCACCTTATGATATCCAGTGGAACAACCACTTTACAATAGTACATCTATATCCTTTTTTTGGGGGGGGGGGGGGGGGGGGATTAGAAGGATTACTATATCCTATCCCAGGTATTCCTTAAAGAGGTGGGGTTTCAGGTGTCTACGGAAGGTGGTGATTGACTCCGCTGTCCTGGCATCGTGAGGGAGCTTGTTCCACCATTGGGGTGCCAGAGCAGCGAACAGTTTTGACTGGGCTGAGCGGGAACTGTGCTTCCGCAGAGGTAGGGGGGCCAGCAGGCCAGAGGTGGATGAACGCAGTGCCCTTGTTTGTGTGTAGGGCCTGATCAGAGCCTGAAGGTACGGAGGTGCCGTTCCCCTCACAGCTCCGTAGGCAAGCACCATGGTCTTGTAGCAGATGCGAGCTTCAACTGGAAGCCAGTGGAGTGTGCGGAGGAGCGGGGTGACGTGAGAGAACTTGGGAAGGTTGAACACCAGACGGGCTGCGGCATTGTAGGGGTTTAATGGCACAGGCAGGGAGCCCCGCCAACAGGGAGTTGCAGTAATCCAGACGGGAGATGACAAGTGCCTGGATTAGGACCTGCGCCGCTTCCTGTGTAAGGCTGGGTCGTACTCTGCGAATGTTGTATAGCATGAACCTACAGGATCGGGTCATGTGACACAGATTGCACACAGGTGGACTTTATTTAACTAATTATGTGACTTCTGAAGGTAATTGGTTGCACCAGATCTT
Source organism: Salmo salar (assembly GCF_965601325.2). Lineage (NCBI taxonomy): Eukaryota > Metazoa > Chordata > Actinopteri > Salmoniformes > Salmonidae > Salmo > Salmo salar. The sequence goes on along the minus strand of NC_138306.1, from coordinate 49,482,275 downwards.
ATTTAGGGGCTTCATAACAAAGGGGGTGAATACATAGGCACGCACCACTTTTTTGTATTTAATTTTAAAAAAATAATTTTTTAAACTAGTTTATCTAGCGTGTCCTGCGTTGCATATAATCGATGCGGTGCCTGTTAATTTCTCATTGAATCACTTCGACAAACGGGTGATAATTTAACAAGCGCATTTGCGAAAAAAACACTATCGTTGCACCAATGTACCTAACCATAAACATCAATGCCTTTCTTTAAAATCAAAACACAAGTATATATTTTTAAACCTGCATATTTAGTTAATATTGCCTGCTAACATGAATGTCTTATAACTTGGGAAATTGTCACTTCTCTTGCGTTCCGTGCAAGCAGTCAGGGTATATGCAGCAGTTTGGGCCGCCTGGCTCATTGCGAACTGTGTGAAGTCCATTTATTCCTAACAAAGGCCGTAATTAATTTGCCAGAATTGTACATAATTATGACATAACATTGAAGGTTGTACAATGTAACAGCAATATTTAGACTTAGGGATGCCATCCGTTAGATAAAATACGGAACGGTTCCGTATTTCACTGAAAGAATAAACGTTTTGTTTTCGAAATGATAGTTTCCGGATTCAACCATTTTAATGACCAACGGCTCGTATTTCTGTGTGTTATTATGTTATAATTAAGTCTATGATTTGATAGAGCAGTCTGACTGAGCGATGGTAGGCACCAGCAGGCTCGTAAGCATTCATTCAAACAGCCCTTTCGTGCGTTTGCCAGCAGCTCTTCGCAATGCTTCAAGCATTGCGCTGTTTATGACTTCAAGCCTATCAACTCCCGAGATTACGCTGGTGTAACCGATGTGAAATGGCTAGCTAGTTAGCGGGGTGCGCGCTAATAGCGTTTCAAACGTCACTCGCTCTGAGACTTGGAGTAGTTGTTCCCCTTGCTCTGCATGGATAACGCTGCTTCGAGGGTGGCTGTTGTCGATGTATTCCTGGTTCGAGCCCAGGTAGGAGCGAGGAGAGGGACGGAAGCTATACTGTTACACTGGCAATACTAAAGTGCCTATAAGAACATCCAATAGTCAAAGGTATGTGAAATACAAATCGTATAGACAGAAATAGTCCTATAATTCCTAAAATAACTACAACCTAAAACTTCTTACCTGGGAATATTGAAGACTCATGTTAAAAGGAACCACCAACTTTCATATGTTCTCATGTTCTGAGCAAGGAACTTAAATGTTAGCTTTCTTACATATTGCACCTTTACTTTCTTCTCCAACACTTTGTTTTTGCATTATTTAAAGCAAATTGAACATGTTTAATTATTTATTTGAGGCTAAATTGATATTATTGATGTATTATATTAAGTCAAAATAAGTGTTCATTCAGTATTGTTGTAATTGTCATTATTACAAATAAATAAATAACAATCGGCCGATTAATCGGTATCGGGTTTTTTTGGGTCCGCCAATAATCGGTATCGGTGTTGAAAAATCATAATCGGTCGACCTCTAGTTGTAATGCAACAAAATAGGAAAAACGCCAAGTGAGATGAATACTTTTGCAAGGCACTATAGACTTCAGTCCAATGGGAATACCAATTTCAGTCATTCTATTTCTATCGGGTCAAGAGGGGAGGGGAAAGAGAAGTCTCTGAAGGGGGCCTTCCTTGTGACCAAACAATACGGAGTGATTATGTTTGTAAACTGATTCCATACATCAACTTGAAACATTGTATGGCTTCGAGCTATTATAATGCTACATTTGTGTTAGCGCGCTAACTCTTCCAGTTCCTCCATGGTAGCATTTGTCAATTGTCCCCCTTCTATTTTTGTACTCAAGTAAGACCACAGGAGTCATGATAATGTGAAAGCAGCCATTTCTGGAGCACTTTACGCAACTCTCCGACCACAGCGCGGTTTCACAGACGTCCATGCGTAGATCTTTAACAGGGAAAGTTGTGTTTAAGGCACTAGGGAGCGGGTCTGCAGTGACAGCTAGCTAGAGCAGCCTTAGTGGAACTCGGAGAGAGAGCGAGAGACAGCTGACTACAGAAGGCAGTGTTTTGTTGGCTAATTCAGAGCAGAGGAGGTTCCTGCCTGTGGTTTCTCCTGCTCTGTCTCGCTAACTCCAATCTTCTCTCTCTGCTCAACGCCAAACACTCTAACAGATCCATGGGCCGCGTCCCAATTCTCCGACACGGCTTCCTCCCCTTGTGTCCTTTCATGTTCATATTGTGGTAAAGTGTGAGGCTTAGGCCTATTCAATGGAATGGAATGTTTTAAACGGTGCAGTTACAACTGTATTTGATTATTTTCTTTATTCCACACGAAATAAAGTTGTGTCAGTTCCTTAAAAGTGGAAATGGGGTGTTCAGAGAGTTGCAGACAGAAATCTATTACATAGAACTGTTGAGTCAGTTGTGTAATACACTGAGTGTTCAAAACATTAGGAACACCTGCTCTTTCCATGATAGACTGACTAGGTGAATCCAGGTGAAAGTTATGATCCCTTATTGATGTTAAATCCACTTCAATTAGTGTAGATTTTATTTATCTTTATTTAATCAGGTAGGCCAGTTGAGAACATGTTCTCATTTACAACTGTGACTTGGCCAAGATAAAGCAAAGCAGTGCGACACAAACAACAACACAGAGTTACACATGGAATAAACAAATGTACAGTCAATAACACAATAGGACATTTAAAAAAAAAAAGTTTATATACAGTGTGTGCAAATGAGGTAAGATAAGGGAGGTAAGGCAATAAATAGGCCATAGCGGTGAAATAATTACAATTTAACAATTAAACACTGGAGTGATAAATGTGCAGAAGATGAATGTGCAAGTAGAGATACTGGGGTGCAAAGGAGCAAGATAAATAAATAAATACAGTATGGGGATGAGGTAGTTGGATGGGCTATTTACAAGATGGGCTATGTACAGGTGCAGTGATCTGTGAGCTGCTCTGACAGCTGGTGCTTAAAGTTAGTGAGGGAGATGAGTCTCCAGATGAAGGGGAGGAGAGACATGGATTGTGTATGTGTGCCATTCAGAGGGTGAATGGGCAAGACAAAAGATTTAAGTGCCTTTGAATGGGGAATGGTAGTAGGTGAAGGGTGCACCAGTTTGAGTGTGTCAAGAACTGCAACGCTTCTGGGTTTTTCGCACTCAACAGTTTCCCGTGTGTATCAAGAATGGTCCACCACCCAAAGGACATCCAGCCTACTTGACACAACTGTGGGAAGCATTGGAGTCAACATGAGCCAGCATCCCTGTGGAAAGCTTTCAACACCTTATAGAGAGTCCAGGCCTCAACAAATTGAGGCGGTTCTGAGGGCAAAAGGGGGTGCAACTCAATATTAAGAAAGGTGTTCCTAATGTTTTGTGCGCTCAGTGTATACATTTCTGTATTCAACCAATGCTCAGAGGGTTCCAGCCAACTAAATTGGCCTGTTGGTTAGCTTGGGTTGAGAGAGGACAGACTGTGCTGGTCTGATCTTACCGTCGCTGGCAGCCTGCTGGTGGTAGTGAGAGTAGGGCTTGTGGTGGGGGTGGAGGTGCTGCTGTTGCTTCTCCAGAGGAGGAGGGGAAGTGCCTGTACCCTTCATTCCTGGGGAGAGGAGAGGACCTGACACGCTGGAGAAGAGAGAGAGAGAAAGATAAAGAGAATTAAGTGTCTAATTTCCCCATATTATGAAATGATCAGATGCTGAAGTGCATAAATACAATGATTTACTATTTATACACTCTGACAACTGTGGTTTCATATTTTATTTTAATCAAACGTCTTGCTTGATCAAAGCGCTATGTACTAAGCAGCATTTATCTAACCAACACACAGGAGCAGTTAAAGGATCTTGAACGGCCCTAATAGTATGCTGTACTGGTGTTTTCGGGGGAATGGAAACTTCATCTTCCCACAATCCTCCATCTACCACATATGATCTAAAGTCAACAAACAGCAGAGCATGCATTCTACTGAAAGCCCCCCCGTGCCTTGTGGCCTCGGAGGAGAAAGCCTATTCGTGTTTAGGCATATGAGCATGACATGTTTGTGACATAGCGTACCCCAACTGCTCGGGGCGGGCAAGGCTTTCTGGATTGCGATTAAATAAATTAAGCTTTGTCCGTGGTGGTATTAGACACAGATGTGTGCAAACAAATCTTTATAAATGTTAAGCAGAATAGCTCCAACTAGACGAGACTGTGCCAATACCCAAAAGATCTGTGGAGTGTATTGTTCTTCAGGGTACACTTCAAAGAGTCACACTTTGCGTTGAGCGCACCAATTTTCAGAGAGGAAGGAAAACAACAACAAGTGGGATGAATTGCTTTTTAAATTAGAGTTATAACTAACAGATGGGATGTTTTTTCCAACAATTAGAACCATATAGACGTAGGATTTTAATTTGAGTCAGTTTGCTACAGCAGGAAAATAATCCTGCATTAACAGAAAATGTGAATTATTATGCAGATTATAATTCATGGACATTTTTTGTAGGGGTTGATACATTTTTCATTAGGGCAATTCAGGTCTGAAATGTTAAAGAGGAAACTACAAACTTTAGAAGCCTTTTTAAACCTGGAATACTTTATTCCTGCTGTGTCCTGCAACAACAGGATGATCAAATTAAGATATGGCATCTGTAGTTACGCTGTTAGGACGTTGGAAAAACCTACAATCAACATGAAAAAAAAAATCATGGAATTGGGAGGGTTTCATTTAACTTCGTTATGAAAGCAGATTGTCAATACACTCTTAGAAAAAAGGGTGGTATCTAGAACCTAAAAGGGTTCTTCAGCTGTCCCCATAGGAGAACCCTTTGAAGAACCCTTTTTGTTTCTAGGTATAACCCTTTTGGGTTCCATGTAGGTCCCTTTCCACAGAGGGTTTTCCATGGAACCCAAAATGGTTCTATGTGGAATCAAAAAGGGTTCTCCCTGGAAACAGAAAGGGTTTTCCTATGGGGACAGCCAAATAACCCTTTTGGAAACCTTTTTTCTAAGAGTGTAGGACGCCACATCCTCTTCTGTAAATATCGTCACAGGAACCATCACTTGTCATCCATCTATCCAGTCTTATATTCAGAGCTATAATGCAACTCCCCCTGTATTTCGTTGTTGTACAGTCAATAATGTGAAGACTATAACTACAGTATGAGTATCAATAATGTGAAGAATATGACTACAGTATGAGTATCAATATTGTGAAGAATATAACTACAGTACGAGTATCAATAATGTGAAGAATATAACTACAGTATGAGTATCAATAATGTGAAGAATATGACTACAGTATGAGTATCAATAATGTGAAGAATATAACTACAGTATGAGTATCAATAATGTGAAGAATATGACTACAGTACGAGTATCAATAATGTGAAGAATATAACTACAGTACGAGTATCAATAATGTGAAGAATATGACTACAGTACGAGTATCAATGTGAAGAATATAACTACAGTACGAGTATCAATGTGAAGAATATGACTACAGTACGAGTATCAACAATGTGAAGAATATAACTACAGTACGAGTATCAATAATGTGAAGAATATGACTACAGTACGAGTATCAACAATGTGAAGAATATAACTACAGTACGAGTATCAATAATGTGAAGAATATGACTACAGTACGAGTATCAACAATGTGAAGAATATAACTACAGTACGAGTATCAATAATGTGAAGAATATGACTACAGTACGAGTATCAACAATGTGAAGAATATAACTACAGTACGAGTATCAATAATGTGAAGAATATGACTACAGTACGAGTATCAACAATGTGAAGAATATGACTAGAGTACGAGTATCAACAGAGTGTAAAGTCTGGCTCTGGGTGAGATCATATCATGCCTTTTGAGTGCATTTCAACCAAATTGGTCTTCTTCTTTGCTCCAAACACACACGTTCTTTTACATTCTTCAACTACAGTCGAGACCAGATAGATATAAACCCCTCCATAAGCGAGAGGCCTAATTTCCTCACAAATATTTAACAGACATTTAATACCCTCTTCCAGTTGCATTTCTGGAATGCCAACACATAAACTGTTGCTGTGTTACTATGTGCCGTGGATGGATGCATACGGTTTGCAGTACGAGCTCTGTGAATGTGATTACAGAGAGTTGCTGGAGGCGGCATAGCCCTCAGATGACGTAGCTCTAACCTTATGAGAGAGCTAGCTCAGTGACAAGGTAAGTACCACCCAGTGCTAAGACGCTACCTGGTAGACACTTTCTACACTCCACAGGAACAGATTAGTAACCCCTAAGGTCGATGTCCATGCCCCCGCGGAAATTCAATTAGCATAGTAAAAAAAATCCCCATAAAAATGTGGCAGTCTAAGCTAGAGATATCTGTTTTTTGGCATTGGATGCGTCTCAATCCACCACCTCCGCCTATGTAACACTATAAAAAGTGAGAGCTAGAGCAGTGTTTGTCAGACCATGAGACATCCCAAAAATTGGAATTCTCACAAAATCGTCTGTAGTGTCCGAACGGTTTGGCCTACAAACTATTATTCAATGTGTTTGTACGGGCTAATAGCAGTAAAGCACCAATTGTTTTTTCATCAAATATATTTTCATTCAAAAAAAGAAAAGTGATAGAGATATGTGTCAAAGATAGTTATTTAGAGTGTGACCATATAATATTTATATATATGGAACCTATCCATGTATTAACCAAGGGCTCAGGCCTCTCTTTTTTCAGCTACAAACCCTCTCTCTCCTGCCTCTTGAGCTTAGAGAGCCACACACCTCTCCACTGAAGACACCCAACGCAGTGTCGAACCAACGTTTTCTCCCTGCATAGCATTAGCACTTCGCGCGGCACCAAGCTAGCGGCGATCATGGTTAATTCGTCCGCTGGCACGGGCCAGCGCTGCCGCCATGTGTTTCTGCAGAGAGCGGCACTCCCCCAGGAGGTGCTGTCAGCACAAACTCAGGAAACAGTTATACTGTTCATATTTTTACAAGCAGCCTCTATGTGCAGCTAAAGTGAATCATAAGCTAATCACTGCCAGCTGCCGCCTGCGCTCAGGCTCAAGGAATGAGGGGAATCTTTCATATGCTGCACAGAGTATACATTTCTCCCCTGGTATTCACATTCCCGGATCATCCTCCTTCTCCTCCTCCTCCTCTCTTGACCGCCTTTTTCCAGTCAGCTAGCCACCCCTTACCCCTTCCTCTGTTGTGAGAGTGTGGTTGACCCCTGACTTCTAGGTAGATTGACAGAGTGACTGCTACCAGATAGGCTATTGACTGAGATCAGGATGGACAATAAGGGCTAGGGGTGAGATGTTGAGGTGAGGGTTTCAGATCAACGACGAGGGCTAGGGGTAAGATGTTGAGGTGAGGGTTTCAGATCAATGACGAGGGCTAGGGGTAAGATGTTGAGGTCAGGGTTTAAGATTGAAGGGGGAAGAGAGTGAGTGTAAAAGAACTGAGGGGCAAATGTTTGAGAGAACTCACTGCTTGAATCACTCAGCCAGAGCATCTTTGACACAGCTTACTGGCAATAGTACAATGGATAGGACTCAGCGACTAGGACTCCGTTTACCTGACTTAGGGAATAGGACTCCGTTTACCTGACTTAGGGAATAGGACTCCGTTTACCTGACTTAGGGAATAGGACTATGTTTACCTGACTTAGGGAATAGGACTATGTTTACCTGACTTAGGGAATAGGACTATGTTTACCTGACTTAGGGAATAGGACTCCGTTTACCTGACTTAGGGAATAGGACTCCGTTTACCTGACTTAGGGAATAGGACTCTGTTTACCTGACTTAGGGAATAGGACTCCGTTTGCCTGAATTTGGGAATAGGACTCCGTTTACCTGACTTAGGGAATAGGACTCCGTTTACCTGACTTAGGGAATAGGACTCCGTTTACCTGACTTAGGGAATAGGACTCCGTTTACCTGACTTAGGGAATAGGACTCCGTTTACCTAACTTAGGAATAATACTGACTTATATGACTGAGTGAATATGACTCAATGCAATATATAGAATTGAACATGATTCCGGGAATACGATTTGATTCAGAAGACATAGATTGAGCCAAACGGATCAAGACTACACATTCCAACCTGGACACAGTAACATCACCCTCGGGCCAAAACAATCCAACCAACGTATTCACATTCCAACAACACATGCAGGTGTGTATGGAGGGACATGAACATTATCAGAACTGAATACTCTGTCTGGTTATATACAGTCTATAAGAAGACAAAAAATACAATTGGCAGTGATGCAATCCTTCACTGTTCTAGGATCTGTCCTCTAAGGCTTGGTTCTGTTCTCAGGGATTTTCATTTTATTTTACTAGGCAAGTTACAATGATGGCCTACCCCGGCCAAACCCTAACCTGGACGACGCTGGGCCAATTGTGCGCCACTCTATGGGACTCCGAATCACGGCTGGTTGTGATACAGCCTGGAATTGAACCAGGGTTTGTAGTGACCCCTCTAGCACTGAGATGCAGTACCTTAGACCGCTGCGCCACCTGGGAGGGATGAGGGGATGGAAAGATGGAAAGAAAGATTAAGACAGATCGCTGCTCTGAATGAAGATCCATGAGGAGAGCTACTCTGCTCCTCGTTCGTCTTCCATCACTTGCCCTTCCTGTCCCACTAGTGACCATGGATCAGACTCCCCTTCCCCCCGTCCGTTAATGGATCAGACCCACCTTCCCCCTGTCTGTCCCCCTTCGGCGGCCCGCCGTTAAGCCCCTCTGATGGATTGGCAAGGGTGGCTTGGCGTGGGATGGTGGAAACACGCCTGGTTCTGGTTAGTGTGCTCAAGCCACGCGTGAGAGATGGGCCGCGCTGAGCTAACCTAACCCTACGGCCCAAACCTAAGCAGTCAAGGAGCTTTTCCTGGGCCCATATAAGCTATCTGTTAGTTTTATTGCGCTAACCGCGGAAAACACTGTAGGAAACACTGAAACACTCCATAAATGCCATCTGTTGTAAGATAATTTAGACATTGAATTGTCTGAATTGTTCTTTGAATAAACCATTTAGGCCAAGGCAGTAATTTGTGTTTATAACCAAGTTGGACCACAAAACCACGACTAGGCCTACTACTACCATAATCAGAGTCTTATATTTGGCCAGTTGAAGTAATGACTATAATGGATTGTTTCTGTTTGACTTCGGAGATTGATATTCTGTGCAGATGATTTAGGGGTGATAATTGATGGAAAGATGGAAGGAGGACTGATGGCACTGAGTTAATCGCTGACTGTACTGCAGATGACTGTCTCCCCTCAGAACATTATCTGTTAATGATGTCTCTGTAGCCACTCTAATTCAATTAGATTGTGTCAATCACAGTACCTTGTGCTTCACAAGGTACCAAACCAGGTCAAACTAATATTTCCAGAGGGGCTCTAATATCAAAACACAGGAAAAAGACCATTATAGAAAGCACTGAATGACATCCTTTACCACCCATCATCGCTACAGCTAAAGCCTTCACCAACTGTAGAATGGGCACGTCTGTGAGAGACCCCCCAAGTGTCTCTAGCTCCTACTCCGACCTTCATGCGCATGCACAGATCACGTATTTTAACTGGCATATTTTAATATTAGCGTCAGAAAAATGACACTGCTATTTACAAAGTAAAATGACTCTAAATGGCCCATTTGAGCCAGGGTAAACACATTTAGCTATGAGGTCAGAGGCTGCTGCAGCACTAGTCAGGTTAGTTAGATCATTTTGTCAAAATGTTTAATGTCCTGCTAAATCGTTTGGGAAAAACAAGTGTGGCGTTGCTATTGACTTTGGCAGTAGCCTGTATACTCAAGGCTTTAAACATGTAATCAAATGCTCCACCTTCAGGCAAATGTAAGTAGACGTTTCATACCCAGCTTGTTGTAGGTCCTGGCACAGCTGTCTCTCTGTCTTAGATGGGCTGATAAAGTAGTCCAGTTACCGAATGCAGTACATTTTCTTCGGTTAGATATTCGTACAATTTATTCAGTTAGATATTTGTACATTTTCTTCAGTTAGACATTCGTAAAAAATAATTTAGGTTAGACATTTGTACATTTTCTATGGTTAGATATTCCAATTTGATGAAATGCACAAATTGCTGCAATTCTTGTAATGAAACGCTGTCATGGCATCACAGACGTACAGATAGGAGCGTTGGGTGGACAAACGGACAGACCTGAACCAGAGCGATCACTTAGGGCGTGTGTCTTACCAGCTGGCCCTTTATTTTCATTTGTAAGGAAACTTACTGTACACTCACAGTGGTCTATTTCAGATGGATCTCATCAACCTTGCTGAAAAACAGATCCCTGTCTCACATCCAATATCTCATCATAGTGGTGGGTGTGTGCGTGCGAGCGTGTGTCTCTGTTGTAGTGTAACTGGTGTTACGATATCCTCAGCACGCTCTTTTCACTTTCTGTCTCTATCCAAGTAGCAGTAATTGTAAGAAGTACTACGTACCAAGAAGTCCTGGAACCACATTGTAATTCTACAGAGCTCTATTCCTGCTGTTAATGCTTGAAAAAACACAGCACTTTCCAGAAAGTACCAGGTCTAACATGACAACTCATTGCAGCTCCAGCACGTTTACATCTGCTACGGTTACCATGTCTGTTTTTCTCACTGTTTATGCTGGAAACGGACCTGTCCACCATGTCTCACGCTAAATTCACAGGTAATCATGTGTGTTTCTTAAATTTGACCTTGTTAATGCACACATTAACAAGGTAAATGTGTGATTTAAGCACACACACACACACACACACACACACACACACACACACACACACACACACACACACACACACACACACACACACACACACACACACACACCAATCTAAGTAAAACAGTTATTTTGTTACCATTTTTGTAATTCTTGATTATATCCCCATTGCCTCCCAATGTTTTTTAATGCTCTCTTTTTCACCCCATTGTTTTGTACAGTACACACAGAACCTCCTGGCGACATGTCGGCTTTGTTACTGTGCTCTGCTGGTTCTCATAGACACTAATTGGAAACATGCTAAGAGAAAGAGAGAGCGAGAGAGAGAGAGGAAACATTGGACCTGATCAGAGGAACTGAAGTAAACCCTGTGAGTGAGTGACAGTGAGTAACCAGAGTGTGAAATGCGTTTGTTAATCTGCAGCAGTGCCTCTTTAATCAAACAGACGGTAGCTGGCGCTCTGTTAGCATAGCATCTCTATACTAAACATTGGGGAACCTGGTTAGTACTGTCCTATCATTCTACATAATAAAAGACAATAGGTATTGTAGTATTATACCACTATATTGTTATTTTCTAGCCAACATGTATTTCTAAAAGGAGAATCTGGTTAGAACTTTGCCTCTAATAAATACTGGTTGACACACTGTCGTGTGCCATGCCAAATAAAAGTGGTAACAGTTCACACGGACAGGGATAAATCAACATGGAGTACATGTTTAAAGAACTAAAAGGTTAAGTGCTGTTAATGAGCTACACAAAAACACAAGAGGAGTCAGCACCACACTGCTCTGACAGTTTATCTTTGAAACCTTTGTATAATCGTGGGCCAAACTGTTAGGTCATTGGGAGTCCTCGGTCACCCCCAGTGGGGACTCAATTGGACCTGTGGATCATTGGACACAATGCCAGAAATAGAGTGGATCTTATTGGCTGCATCATTGTGACCTCATCCTGACCTCCATGCTTTATCTGAAGGTTCATCTCTATGGCCGCTTCCAAAATGCTACCCTATTCCCTAGAGCACTACTTTTGACCCCTATTCCCTACATACTGTAGTGCATTTCTTTTGACCAGATCCTTATGGGGTTCCCTATGGGCGCTGGTCAAAATAATTGCCCTACATAGGCAATAGGGTGCCATTGGGGACATAGGGCATGGGTTTTGATTAAGACTGCTAAAATGATTTGGTTTTGCACCAATATGGGGATTGTACTGATTTTGGATGAAACACAACAGATGCAATAATTAATATTTCCCAAGTGTCCCCACACTGTGCTGGGATCAGCATGATCATATCGATGAAGACATTGTGATGTCCCACAGTGATGACAACACAACTGTCCTGTAATGACGATCACATCCCAGAGGTAGTTCAGCTGACCACCGACCCAGAGCCCTTCTGGAGGGAAATACTATTTCATCAGCCTAAACTTGGACATTATTATAAGCCTGAAGCTACAGGAATGTATGGGTATACTAATAATATTATGATGTGTAAAGGTAAGATAGAGTATGACTGTGTGTGTCTGTGTGAGTGTTCGTGCAATGCATTTGACAATCGTATTACCATAAGTATGTGACCTGTGATCCAAATACAGTGTGTGTAGCATCGGGGTAGGGGAGGTGAAGGATTCTACACAATTTAAAAACTCTAAAATGCCATTTAGAGAACAGCAAAAACAAACAAAACTGACCTCCTCCATTAATTATCAAGTGAGTTTAAAGTTTGGGAAAGCTGTTTATTCACCATAAAATTGCACATTTATAATAAAGGATTGCATGCATATCATCACATTTACAGACTAATGTAAGATAGGCTACTAGTCTTAATGTCATAAGTAGACTGTATAGTCAATTTAGGCTAATAATATAACTCAATCAGTGTTATCAAAACAGACAGTTCTGAACAATGCATGCCTGAGCGGCGTAGTGTTATAATCAACACATTTCATCCAGTCAACTTTAAATGAAACATAAGCAACATATCTGCAGTGAGTGTGTGCATATTCACTGTCTTTATCAATGGATTAGTACCACTGGAAAGTTTGGGTGGATAATTCCCTCCTCCAGGCTAGATCGACGTCATACAGATGTAAGATATTTATTTGAGCCAGTTTGCTACAGCAGGAAAACCGCCTATGGATGTCGGCATTTTAACTTGGCCTTGTAGTGACTCGATAGCGTGTATTATTCATATATTTCACGCTGCACTGTATGCGCCGTTCCACAAGCAAACGAGACAAAGCAAATTCCCTGTAGCTCAGTTGGTAGAGCATGGTGTTTGCAACGCCAGGGTTGTGGGTTCGATTCCCACGGGGGGCCAGCACAGAACATTTTTTATGAAATTGTATGAAATGTATGCATTCACTACTGTAAGTCGCTCTGGATAAGAGCGTCTGCTAAATGACTAAAATGTAAATTAGTCACTTTATTATGAGATTGAGCAGTGGATGACATTGTGTATGCCGTTCCACCTACCGTTAAACTTAAGACTGCGGTGATAATTAATAGATGGGGTCAGTTTTGTTCGTTTTTGCTGTTCTCCAAATAGCATTTTAGAGTTTTTAAATTGTGTAGAAATGCAGTAAATAAGCTTCTACTTCTAACCCCCTCCAAAACCCTATTGGCATACCCTATACCCATATGGCATACCCTAGGTTTAGCTGAATTGATGCCACTGAACAAGGGTATACCCAACTGAGTGTGTGTATAATGAACTACATGTAACAGTAGTGTATGTATAGTAGGGAACTCACCCATCGCGTGTGCTCTCCATGGTGGACAGAGGGGACAGAGAATGCGGGCTGCTCAGGTCCCGTTCCAGGCGGGACGGCCTGGGGGCCAGATCAGGGGCAGAGGCTGAGCCAGTGGTGGGGGCTGGTCCTGGGGAGAGGAGCTCCACCGAGACACCGTGATGGGGGGTGCTGGAGCCAGTGTACAGGCCTGAAAGACAAACAAAGTTAATTCACAAAATGTGCCGAATCAACTCGAGGTCCTTGCTCAGCCATGTTCCCTTTGACCAAATTAAATGGCTTTTCATAGCAACAAGCTTTTGTTTTGACAACTGATCATCCAATCAGAGAGGTTTTTGAAAAATAGAATGTTCTGTTTTGTGCTGTTTGTGATTTACAGTACAGTACATTATTTATGCTGCCAACGGGGTTGGCCTTGATTGTCCTTTAAAGTGGAACTGACAGCGTTTTAGCAACATGAAGTCTTATTAAAATCTGTTCATATACACCCCCAGGAAGAATATTACAAGCGAGCACTTACATATGGTCATTTTCATTAATTCATAGAATGTTTGGGAATGACATATAATAAGGCATTCTATTGTGTTATGACCTGGCTTATAGTTCATAACAACAGAGAGACCACACATTACTTAAATGTAAAAAGGAATACATTTATTAAACTAAATAATAAGTATAAAAATGTAACATAAGCTGTGGACGTCTGTAGGATCAGTAGTGTGTGCAGTGTGTGGATGAGTGGAGCGGGTGTTGAATGGTGAAAACAAAAATCAAAAGGTGGTGGAAGCCAGCCTGCCAGTCAGGGAAGAGAGAGAGTGTTGGCTGATGTGCCACCCTTCACAGCCTGCAGGTCAAGCCTGCCCAGGTGTACCACATCAGTTGACATCCTCCCCAGCTCTCCCCACTGCCCTCCTGCAACAAGCAGACTACCAAACAGGAGAACCCAGCAGACATCACCCCCCTCCTCTAAGAACAGGGTTCCACCACGAACCTGAAACAAAACAGAAATAACCGAAAACACAAAAATAATCAAATGCTGTCTACCTAGTACGAATATATATATATATATACACACACACACACACACACACACACACACACACACACACACACACACACACACACACACACACACACCCCTACAGTTGAAAAGTTTGGGGTCACTTTGAAATATCCTTGTTTTTGAAAGAAAAGAGAAAAGCATTTTTTTGTCCATTAAAATAACATCAAATCAGAAATACAGTGTAGACATTGTTATTGTCGTAAATGACTATTGTAGCTGGAAACAGCAGACTTCCTCTGTCCAGTGACTGTTATTTTACCCAACTTAATCTTTTATTTTTATTGGCCAGTCTGAGATACAGCTTTTCCTTTGCAACTCTGCCTAGAAGGCCAGCATCCCGGAGTAGCCTCTTCACTGTTAACGTTGAGACTGGTGTTTTGCAGGTACTATTTAATGAAGCTGCCAGTTGAGGACTTGTGAGGCATCTGTTTCTCAAACTAGACACTCTAATGTACTTGTCCTCTTGCTCAGTTGTGCACCGGGGCCTCACACTACTCTTTCTATTCTGGTTAGAGCCAGTTTGCGCTGTTCTGTGAAGGGAGTAGTACACAGCGTTGTACGAGATCTTCAGTTTCTTGGCAATTTCTCGCATGGAATAGCCTTAATTTCTCAGAACAAGAATAGACTGACGAGTTTCAGAAGAAAGGTCTTCGTTTCTGGCCATTTTGAGCCTGTAATCGAACCCACAAATGCTGATGCTCCAGATACTCAACTAGTCTAAAGAAGGCCAGTTGTATTGCTTCTTTAATCAGCACAATAGTTTTCAGCTGTGCTAGCATAATTGCAAAAGGGTTTTCTAATGATCAATTAGCCTTTTAAAATGATAAACTTGGATTAGCTAACACAACGTGCCATTGGAACACAGGAGTGATGGTTGCTGATAATGGGCCTCTGTACGCCTATGTAGATATTCCATTTAAAAAAATCTGCCGTTCAAGCTACAATAGTCATTTACAACATGAACAATGTCTACACTGTATTTCTGGTCAATTTGATGTTATTTTAATGGACCAAACATGTGATTTTCTTTCAAAAACATGGACATTTCTAAGTGACCCCAAACTTTTAAACGGTAGTGTATATAATATAGAGTGGGAAAGTTCAGTAAATAAAACATCTGTATTGTCCAGCAACGGAGTCTATGCAGACCGGTGTGCCATAGCCAATCAGAGATACAGTAGGCCTATATGCAAATAATAGATTTGCCACATGGGCCTGGCATGATTCACTTTGAATTGGACTGTGTGTTTACAGGCAATAGCAACAGTGTGACTTTAGATCCTTAGAACGCATTTGCCAAACGCCACAAAATACACCTGAATGGATTTCTGCAAATATGTAAATACCATGGGAGTCCTCTTACATTTGGGAACTTCATAGTCAAACAACCATGTGATCAAACAACCATGGAAAGGTAGGCTCTCTTTCCCTCAGATGCCTATCCACATCAACAACAACAAGATCAACAATTAATGCTAGCCAGAGGGAGATGAGCTAAAATCTAATGAGGGAACATTAGATCTCTCAAACTTTTTCAGCTAGTTGGCCATCAAAACTGCACTGATAAATGATGGGAAAAAGTAGCCTGCTCATCCTTCTGCAACTTGCCTGCCAATGCATGCTTGTCCCAACCCACTTTTTGACAACTGAATGGGATCTTGCCTGCTCGTCCACTTGATCGATGCCAAATACATTTGATTGGCAACTAAGAGATATGCTAACTGTGGATAGCGTTCAAGTTCAGCATAGCTAACTAGCAAGGGGTTTCATATTTCTTACTAGCTAACCAAATGACACCTGCATCTCTAGCTGTAGCCAACGAAAAATTGAGTATTCAGACCCCTTGACTTTTCCCCATTTTGTTACGTTACAGCCTTATTCTAAAATTGATTAAATTGTTCCGCCCCCCCCCCCCCCCCCCCAATCTACACACAATACCCGACAATGACAAAGCAAAAACCCTTGACCCTGACTAGTCTCCCAGTCCCTGCCGCTGAACAACATCCCCACAGCATGATGCTGCCACCACCATGCTTCACCGTAGGGATGATGCCAGGTTTCCTCCAGATGTGACACTTGGCATTCAGGCCAAACAGTTCAATCTTGGTTTCATCAGACCAGATAATCTTGTGGCTTTTTAATTTTTAAAATTTAACTTGGCAGTTAAGAACAAATTCTTATTTACAATGATGGCCTACCAGAAGGCAAAAGGCCTCCTGCGGGGACGGGGGCTTGGATTAAAAATACAAATAAAATAGAAATACCGACAAGAGAGACACCACAACACTACATAAAGAGAGACCTAAGACAACAACATAGCAAGGCAGCAACACATGACAACACAGTATGGTAGCAACACAACATGACAACATGGTAGCAACACAACATGACAGCAGCACAAAACAGGGTGCAAACATTATTGGGCAAAGACAACAGCACAAAGGGCAAGAAGGTCGAGACAACAATACATCAGGCGAAGCAGCCACGACTGTCAGTAAGAGTGTCCATGATTGAGTCTTTGAATTAAGAGATGGAGATAAAACTGTCCAGTTTGAGTGTTTTTTGCAGCTCGTACCAGTCGCTAGCTGCAGCGAACTGAAAAGAGGAGTGACCCAGGGATGTGTGTGCTTTGGGACCTTTAACAGAATTAGACTGGCAGAACTGGTGTTGTATGTGGAAGATGAGGGCTGCAGTAGGTTTCTCAGATAGGGGGGAGTGAGGCCTAAGAGGGTTTTATAAAGGATGAGGGATTCCGTCTGGCCACTCCACAATAAAGGCCTGATTGGTGGAGTGCTGCAGAGATGGCTGTCCTTCTGGAAGGTTCTCCCATTTCCACAGAGGAACTTTGTCAGAGTGACCATCGGGTTCTTGGTCACCTCCCTCCCAAGGCCCTTCTCCCGATTCCTCAGTTTGGCCGGGCGGCCAGCTCTAAGAAGAGTCTTGGTGGTTCCAAACTTCTTCCATTTAAGAATGATGGAGGCCACTGTGTTGTTGGGGACCTTCAATGCTGCAGACATTTTTTGGTACCCTTCCCCTGATCTGTGCCTCAACACAATCCTGTCTCGGAGCTCTATGGACAATTCCTTTGACCTCATGGCTCGGTTTATGCACTGACATGCACTGTCAACTGTGGGACCTTATATAGACAGGTGTGTGCCTTTCTAAAATCATGTTCAATCAATTGAATTTACCACAGGTGGACTTCAATTAAGGTGTAGGACATCTCAAGGATGATAATTCAAGTCTAATAGCGAAGTGTCTGAATACTTATGTAAATAAGGATTTATTTTTTATTTTTATAAATTTGCTACAATTTCTAAAAACCTGTTTTCACTTTGTCATTATGGGTATTGTGTGTAGATTGATAAGGAAAATGTTTTCTTTAATCAATTTTAGAATAAGGCTGTAACGTAACAAAATGTGGAAAAAGTCAAGGGGTGTGAATACTTTCCGAATGGACTGTATGAGGCGAAAAGTCGGTCACTCACTCATTCCTCCCATGACATGACATACTTCCAGCAGCTAGCTAGCTAGCATTAGGCTCCGCGCTTTTAGCTTGCTAAATAAATAGCTAGCTACATAAATTGGTACACTAGCCTAGGGCTGTCAAACTCAATCAGCGCACAAGCCATATTGAAAAAAATAGACATATTTGTGTTTACAAAAAACGTGCAACTGCTACCCAAACTGGCCATAGTTTTATTAGAAAAAAATATGGACCTTTATAATGTCCACTTATATCAAATCACATTGTATTGGTCACATACACATATTTAGCAGACGTTATTGCGGGTGTAGAGAAATGTTTGTGTTCTTAACTCCAACAGTGCTGTAGTATCTAACAATTCACAACAATACACACAAATCTAAAAGTAAAATAATGAAATTAAGAAATATATACATATTACATCAAAAAATATTTAAGTCTGATGGCCTTGATAGATGCTGTTTTTCAGACTCTCGGTCCCAGCATTGATGCACCTGTACTGACCTCGCCTTCTGGATGTTAGCGGGGTGAACAGGCAGTGGTGGTTGATGTCGATGATCTTTTTTGCCTTCCCGTGACATCGGGTGCTGTAGGTGTCCTGGAAGGCAGGTAGATTGCCCCCGGTGATGTGTTGGGCAGACTGCACCACCCTCTGCATGTATCACTGGTGCAGTTGAATACAGCATTGCTGTATGGTGCACTCAAAATGTATTGTAGTTGAATAGCTAGCCTACTACTCAAATGTTGCTGTAATAGGCCTACATGTTTCTCCTATGCATGGCGTTTTGTTGCAGGTTTATTTTTTTTGTTATTCATTGTGAAGCTTTAAAAACCGAAGCCAGACTGCAACATTTTATTAACCTAGCTAGGGCTGTGGCATGTGTCCGTACACTTTTCCTCCGCTGCGCGCTTTCTTTCTCTCTCTCAGAGGACCTGAGCCCTAGGACCATGCCTCAGGACTACCTGGCTTGATGACTCCTTGCTGTCCCCAGTTCACCCGACCGTGCTGCTGCTCCAGTTCCAACTGTTCTGCCTGCAGCTATGGAACCCTGACCTGTTCACCGGACGTGCTACCTGTCCCAGACCTGCTGTCCCAGACCTGCTGGAACCCTGACCTATTCACCGGACGTGCTACCTGTCCCAGACCTGCTGTTTTCAGCTCTCTAGAGACAGCAGGAGCGGTAGAGATACTCTCAAAGATCGGCTATGAAAAAGCCAACTGACACTTACTCTTGTGTTACTGACTTGTTGCACCCTCGACAACTACTATGATTATTATTATTTGACCATGCTGGTAATCTATGAACATTTGAACATCTTGGCCATGTGCTGTTATAATCTCCACCTGGCACAGCCAGAAGAGGACTGGCCACACCCTATAGCCTGGTTCCTCTCTAGGTTTCTTCCTAGGTTTTGGCCTTTCTAGGGAGTTTTTCCTAGCCACCGTGCTTCTACACCTGCATTGCTTGCTGTTTGGGGTTTTAGGCTGGGTTTCTGTACAGCACTTTGAGATATCAGCTGATGTAAGAAGGGCTATATAAATAAATGTGATTTGAATTTTGAACACAAGAAAGCAGCGCAATTTCAATTCAATTCACCAATCCGAGCGCATCAGGCTGTAATTTCATAAAGTAGATGAATCAACCATTGACTCATTTATACTTGCTTGTGTGTGTGCCAGCCCCATTAGCTACATTATGACTGACTTTTGATCATTTCCCTTGCTAGTTTGATTCTATTGACATTCCCAGCCTTAGTTACATTTGTCTGTTTCTGTTCAAAATATTGAGTCATTGAAACTTAACCAGTGCATCCTGAATGGGTGGAGGCAGCAAACAATGTACCAAACAATGTACCAGGCAAGCTGTGATGTACAACCTGATAGCAATATTTTTGTGACTACAAAGAAATGTATTGGTGAATTATATTAATCATGCATTGAACTGCACCCATCTATTCTGCCAACAATGTCTTACTGTACGTCATGGAATTTTGAGTCAAATAGAACCTATTTTTATAACCTCTTATAAAGTTGGTTTTGAAGCATAAACTGGGAATTTGATATTCATGACTGTTCTTATGATAGTCTGTTTGTTTCATATCTGCAAAGTAATTAAAACTCTGTCAGTTCCACTTGAATGTTTCGTTATTGAATACAATGCTATTTCTTACAAAGAAAAATATTGAGAATTCATGAGAAGATTTTAGAAGACTTGAGTGGATGTGAGAGAGCAGGCTCTGTGGCTTGTGATTTGTGTGTGTGTGTGTGTGTGTGTGTGTGTGTGTGTGTGTGTGTGTGTGTGTGTGTGTGTGTGTGTGTGTGTGTGTGTGTGCCAGCCCATTAGTATTTGTAGCAGTCTAAATGTGTCTGATGTTGCCGTCTGAGCATCAGAAAACAGTCCTGTTGGACGGTGATTCACATCACCAATGTAACAGTGAGAGAGAGGCTCATGAAAAATCCCAATGACAGCTGAATGCTCTGCTGAGAACTCCACTTGAAAGAGCTCAGCTCAGCTCTGTCCAGGGGTCAGCTCAGTTCCGTCCTGGGGCTCTCAGGTTGCCTAAGAGGGGCAAGAGACTCCAGTCAGCAGCCCCCTCTGCTCCCCACTGCTCCTCCTGTACTGTAAATCTCTCCTCACTGTCCTGTCTGTAATGTCTTTCCCAGTGTCCAGGGGAAGTGAGGCGGTGAGGAGAGGACTGAGGAGAGGACTGCTCCTGGTTTCTGCAGTACTGTTCCCCCAGCTGTGCTCAAGTGGAAGAAGGGCCTGTCTGACAGCTCTTTGAAATGGTTACAAGCTTGATTCATTACCCACAAATCATCAATCACAGACCTTAAACGGTTTCCCCTTCAGCCCCAACATCTGCTACCAGACCAGAAAACATTCTACAAATAATGGCTGTGATTTCTTCAATTTCATCGCTCGGCTCAGCGGCGCAGGGGTTCCCTTAACGTTTGGGGATGGTTCCGGGAGCGTTCTGTGAGGATTCTATATGGGTTTTTTATGTGGGTTCTGAGAGAGTTCTGTGACGGACCTGAGAAATGTTTGATTGTTAGTGTGACGGTTATAACAAGGATCTGTGATGATTCTGAAAGTATTCTGTGTGAGTTCTGTCAGGATTCTCTGTGAATTTGTAGGGGGTTCTATGAGGGTTCTGAAGGGTTATGTTGGTGTTTGTAGATGACACTTGGTGGCATAGCCAGACTTGTAGCCTGTCAAAATGACATGGACCTATGGACTTGAAGCAGTTGAAGTTATGTGCACTAGCAGTGTATCCGGAAAAACAGCAATTCAGGTCCTAAAAGGAAGAAAGACATTTTCCTGAGTAAGATTGGGCCTATCAAACAAATTTATAACCGTTAAGAGCTTTTGAACCCGCCTATAACATCCGTTCTATTGGCCAACGTGCATTCACTGGATAATAAACTGGATGACCTCCGTTCGAGACTTTCCTACCAATGGGACATTAAAAACTGTAATATCTTATGTTTCACTAAGACATGGCTGAAATATGTATAATATACAGTTGGCTGGGTTTTCTGTGCATCGGCAGGACAGAACAGCTATGTTCGGTAAGACGAGGGCTGGGGGTGTGTGTCTATTTGTCAATAACAGCTGATGCGCGATGTCTAATATTAAGGTAGTCTAGAGGTACTGCTCGACCGGAGGTAGAGTACCTCATGATAGGCTGTAGACCACACTATCTACCAAGAGAGTTTTCATCTATATTTTTTGTAGCCGTCTATTTACCACATAAAACTGATGCTGGCACTAATACTACACTCAAGCAAACAAGAAAATTCTCATACAGAAGCGGCGCTCCTAGTGGCCGGGAACTTTAATGCAGGCAAACTTAAATACGTTTTACCTCATTTCTACAAGCATGTCACATGTGTCAAACCATTGTGTAAAAAACTCTTGGCCACAGTTTTTTTTTAATACATTGGCAAAAATTCTAAAAACCTGTTTTTGCTTTGTTATTATGGGTTATTGTGTGTAGATTGATGAGGGGAAAAAAACAATTCAATCGATTTTAGAATAAAGCTGTAACGTAACAAAATGTGAAAAAAAGTCAAGGGGTCTGAATACTTTCCGAATGCACTGTACATCTTCAACATTTGCTATCGGTTGTCATTTTTGCTTTGTACATTTTAGATGGAGTCCAGTAAATTCTATTAAATATACAGTTGAAGTCAAAAGTTTACATACATTTAGGTTGGAGTCATTAAAACTCATTTTTCAACCACTCCACAAATGTCTTGTTATCAAACTATAGATTTGGCAAGTCGGTCAGGACATCTACTTTCTGCATGACACAAGTAATTTTTCCAACAATTGTTTACAGACAGATTATTTCACTGTAAATTCACTGTATCATAATTCCAGTGGGTCAGAAGTTTACCTACACTTAGTTGACTGTGCCTTTATACAGCTTGGAAAATTGCAGAAAATGATGTCTTGGCTTTAGAAGCTTCTGATAGTCTAATTTACATAATTTGAGCCAATTGGAGGTGCATCTGTGGATGTATTTCAAGGCCTACCTTCAAACTCAGTGCCTCTTTGCTTGACATTATGGTAAAATAAAAATAAATCAGCCAAAAAAGTGTAGACCTCCACAAGTCTGGTTCATCCTTGGGAGCAATTTCCAAACGGCTGAAGGTACCACGTTCATCTGTACAAACAATACTATGCAAGTATAAACACCATGGGACCACGGAGCCGTCATATCGCTCAGGAAGGAGACGCATTCTGTCTCCTAAAAGATGAACGTACTTTGGTGCGAAAAGTGCAAATCAATCCCAGAACAACAGCAAAGGACCTTGTGAAGATGCTGGAGGAAACAGGTGCAAAAGTTTCTATATCCACAGTAAAGTCCTATATCGACATAACGTGAAAGGCCGCTCAGCAAAGAAGAACTGCTCCAAAACCGCCATAAAAAAGCCAGAGTAAGGTTTGCAACTGCACATGGGGACAAAGATCGTACTTTTTGGAGAAATGTCCTCTGGTCTGATGAAACAAAAATAGAACTGTTTGGCCATAATGACCATTGTTATGTTTGGAGGAAAAAGGGGGAGGATTGCAAGCCAAAGAACAACATCCCAACCGTGAAGCACGGGGGTGGCAGCATCATGTTGTGGGGGTGCTTTGCTGCAGGAGGGACTGGTGCACTTCACAAAATAGATTGCATCATGAGGGAGGAAAATTATGTGGATATATTGAAGCAACATCTCAAGACATCAGTCAGGAAGCTTGGTCGCAAATGGGTCTTCCAAATGGACAATGACCCCATGCATACTTCCAAAGTTGTGGCAAAATGGCTTAAGGACAACAAAGTCAAGGTATTGGAGTGGTCATCACAAAGCCCTGACCTCAATCCTATAGAAAATTTGTGGGCAGAACTGAAAAAGGGTGTGCGAGCAAGGAGGCCTACAAACCTGAGTCAGTTACACCAGCTCTGTCAGGAGGAATGGGCCAAAATTCACCCAACTTATTGTGGGACGCTTGTTGGAAGGCTACCCTAAACGTTTGACCCAAGTTAAGCAATTTAAAGGTAATGCTACCAAATACTAATTGAGTGTATGTAAACTTCTGACCCACTGGGAATGTGATGAAAGAAATAAACGCTGAAATAAATCATTCTCTCTACTATTATTCTGACATTTCACATTCTTAAAATAAAGTGGCGATCCTAACTGACCTAAGACAGGGTATTTTTACTAGGATTAAATGTCAGGAATTGTGAAAAACTGAGTTTAAATGTATTTGGCTAAGGTCTTTGTAAACTTCCGTATTATATTGAACCATTTGTGTTTTAGGCACTCAGCGCGTTTTAAAGCAGTTTTCCCACATATTTTTCCATTCAATTTATTGTATTTATTGTATCAAATCTTTACTCCATTTCTCTCTTAAGGGAAGGTGTAGCCACCTTGTTTTCTAGTTTAAGAATTCTCTAGAAGCCAGGTGTTTTTTGGAACGGACATGCTTTATGAAACTTTCCAATTTGTTAAAATCACGTTTAAATGTAATTGTTCTATCTACTGACTTGACTGCCTGTACAATCTGAATTATTCTAAAATGGTTGGTAAAGCCGGTCATATCCTTTAGTTCATTCAGACCCATAATTTGACCATCTTTATACAAATCGGACACGGTCCAAACTCCCATCTGTTGCCAATCTCTCCACAATACCAGTCTGTGATTAATTAATATGTGTGGATTTCGGTACATTAAGAGGCTTAGTTTGTAGTTGGAGCCATTGTCATTTATATTGTTTACATTCTGAATATTAAAAAGCGGGAGGACCATCTCACATGGTCTACTTTCATGTAATTCATAATAGCTTCTAGCCCCCTCCTGCCTCTGTAGCACCATGGTTTCCTCTTGGGTTGGAATTACAGAAAGAGCCCAGGGCAGTTGAGTTTAAGTCAAAGTTGAAGCCGGAATTGGGGTAAATAACTGCCGATTTGATGTTCAAATCAAATTGTATTTGCCACATGTGACGAATACAGCAGGTGTTGTAGACCTTATTGTGAAATGCTTACTCACAAGTCCTTAACCAACAACAGTGTTTTAAGAAAACAGAGTTAAGAAAATATCTACTAAATAAACTCAAGTAAAACCTTTATAAATAATAATATAAAAAATATTTTACATAAAAAAATTAAATAAACTAACACAATAAAATAACAATAATGAGGCTATATACAGGGGGTAGTCCGGGTAGCCATTTGATTAATTGTTCAGCAGTCTTCTTATGGCTTGGGAGTAGAAGCTGTTAAGGAGCCTTTTGGACCTAGATTTGGCACTCCGGTACCGCTCGCCGTGTGGTAGCAGAGAGAACAGTCTATGACTTGGGTGACTGGAGTCTTTGACAATTGTTGTTCTCTGACACCGCCTAGTATACACAGTTGTGGCCAAAAGTTTTGAGAATGCCACAAATATACATTTTCACAAAGTCTGCTGCCTCAGTTTGTATGATGGCAATTTGCATATACTCCAGATTGTTATGAAGAGTGATCAGATGAATTGCAATTAATTGCAAAGTCCCTCTTTGCCATGCAAATTAACTGAATCTCCAAAAAACATTTCCACTGCATTTCAGCCCTGCCACAAAAGGACCAGCTGACATGTCAGTGATTCTCTCGTTAACACAGGTGTGAGTGTTGACGAGGACAAGGCTGGAGATCACTCTGTCATGCTGATTGAGTTCGAATAACAGACTGGAAGCTTCAAAAGGAGGGTGGTGCTTGGAATCATTGTTCTTCCTCTGTCAACCATGGATACCCCCAAGGAAACATGTGCCGTCATCATTGCTTTGCACAGAAAGGGCTTCACAGGCAAGGATATTGCTGTCAGTAAGATTGCCCCAAAATCTACCATTTATCGGATCATCAAGAACTTCAAGGAGAGCGGTTCAATTGTTGTGAAGAAGGCTTCATGGTGCCCAAGAAAGTCCGCAAGTGCCAGGACCGTCTCCTAAAGTTGATTCAGCTGCGGGATCGGGGCACCACCAGTACAGAGCTTGCTCAGGAATGGCAGCAAGCAGGTGTGAGTGCATCTGCAATCACAGTGAGGCGAAGACTTTTGGAGGATGGACTGGTGTCAAGGTCAGCAAAGAAGCCACTTCTCTCCAGGAAAAACATCAGGGACAGACTGATATTCTGCAAAAGGTACATGGATTGGACTGCTGAGGACTGGGGTAAAGTCATTTTCTCTGATGAATCCCCTTTCCGATTGTTTGGGGCATCCGGAAAAAAGCTTGTCCGGAGAAGACAAGGTGAGCGCTACCATCAGTCCTGTGTCATGCCAACAGTAAAGCATCCTGAGACCATTCATGTGTGGGGTTGCTTCTCAGCCAAGGGAGTGGGCTCACTCACAGTTTTGCCTAAGAACACAGCCATGAATAAAGAATGGTACCAACACATCCTCCGAGAGCAACTTCTCCCAACCATCCAAGAACAGTTTGGTGACGAACAATGCCTTTTCCAGCATGATGGAGCACCTTGCCATAAGGCAAAAGTGATAACTAAGTGGCTCGGGGAAAAAAACATTGATATTTTGGGTCCATGGCCAGGAAACTCCCCAGACCTTAATCCAATTGAGAACTTGTGGTCAATCCTCAAGAGGCGGGAGGACAAACAAAAGCCCACAAATTCTGACAAACTCAAAGCATTGATTATGCAAGAATGGGCTGCCATCAGTCAGGATGTAGCTCAGAAGTTAATTGACAGCATGCCAGGGCAGATTGCAGAGGTCTTGAAAAAGAAGTGTCAACACTGCAAATATTGACTCTTTGCATCAACTTCATGTAATTGTTAATAAAAGCCTTTGACACTTATGAAATGCTTGTAATTATACTTCCGTATTCCATAGTAACATCTGACAAAAATATCTAAAGACACTGATGCAGCAAACTTTGTGAAAATGTATATTTGTGTCATTCTCAAAACTTTTGGCCACGACTGTACACTACCAGTCAAAAGTTTGGACACACCTACTCATTCAAGGGTTTTTCTTTATTGTTACTATTTTCTACATGGTAGAATAATAGTGAAGACATCAAAACTATGAAATAACACATATGGAATCATGTAGTAACAAAAAAGTGTTAAAGAAATCAAAATATATTTTATAGTCTTCAAAGTAGCTAGCCTTTGCCTTGATGACAGCTTTGCACACTCTTGGCATTCTCTCAACCAGCTTCATGAGGTAGTCACCTGGAATGCTTTTCCAACAGTCTTGAAGGAGTTCCCACATATGCATGAGAACTCGTTGGCTGCTTTTCCTTCACTTTGCGGTCCGACTCATCCCAAACCATCTCAATTGGGTTGAGGTCTGGTGATTGTGGAGGCCAGGTCATCTGATGCAGCACTCCATCACTCTCCTTCTTGGTAAAATATCCCTTACACAGCCTGGAGGTGTGTTGTGTCATTGTCCTGTTGAAAAACAAATGATAGTCCCACTAAGCGCAAACCAGATGAGATGGCATATCGCTGCAGAATGCTGTTGTAGCCATGCTCGTTAAGTGTGCCTTTGAATTCTAAATAAATCACAGACAGTGTCACCAGCAAAGCACCCCCACACCATAACACCTCTTCCATGCTTTATGGTGGGAAATACTGATGCAGAGATCATCCGTTCACCTACTCTGCGTCTCACAAAGACACGGCGGTTGGAACCAAAAATCTTACATTTAGACTCCAGACCAAAGGACAAATTTCCACTGGTCTAATGTCCATTGCTCGTGTTTCTTGGCCCAAGCAAGTCTCTTCTTCTTATTGGTGTCCTTTAGTAGTTTGTTTCTTTGCAGCAATTCAACCATGAAGGCCTGATTCACGCAGTCTCCTCTGAACAGTTGATGTTGAGATGTGTCCGTTACTTGAACTCTGCGAAGCATTTATTTGGGCTGCAATCTTAGGTGCAGTTAACTCTAATGAACTTATCCTCTGCAGCAGAGGTAGCTCTGAGTCTTCTTTTCCTGTGGCGGTCCACATGAGAGCCAGTTTCATCATAGCGCTTGATGGTTTTTTTCGACTGCACTTGAAGAAACTTGAAATGTTTTTGAAATTTTCCACATTGACTGACCTTCATGTCTTAAAGTAATGATGGACTGTCATTTCTCTTTGCTTATATGAGCTGTTCTTGACATAATATGGTCTTGGTCTTTTATCAAATAGGGTTATCTTCTGTATACCCTCCCATACCTTGTCACAACAGAACTGATTGGCTCAAACGCATTAAGAAGGAAATAAATTCCACAAATTAACTTTTAAGAAGACACACTTGTTAATTGAAATGCATTCCAGGTGACTACCTCATGAAGCTGGTTGAGAGAATGCCAAGAGTGTGCAAAGCTGTCATCAAGGCAAAGGGTAGCTCGGGAGCCCGAGTTACTACATGATACCATATGTGTTATTTCATAGTTTTGATGTTTTCACTATTATTCTACAATGAATGAGTAGGTGTTCTAAAACTTTTGACCGGTAGTGTATATTTATACAAATAATGTACATAATGAGAAATAATAATATTAATTACCTATTTATTTATTGTTCTTAAAATTCTGTTGCAGGACAATCCATATATGCAACATTTGTATTTCAATTGTTTGTTAGGATGAAATTGTGCAAAGAAAAGGAAAGTATTAAAATGTGAATGAGTCAAAATAGGAGAGAACAATGGTGTCATTCGTTTACATGTGGTTTTTTGTTTGTTGTTGTTTGGTTAGTGTGATATGTTGAATGCGTTGTAAAGAAATTATTAATACAAAATCAATAAATTATTAAGGAAATCGAGAGGGGGAGAGGGTTGTCTCTTCATCAACAACAAATAGTGTGCTGACTCAAGCGCAGTGGAAATCTCGACCCATTGTTCACCGGTCTTGGAATACCTGATGGTAAAGTGTTGACTCTTCATACCTCGCGAGGGAGTTTTCAGCTGTTATCGTGACTGTTGTCTACATTCTACCTCAGGACAAGAAATATAACAAGCTGGCATTTAACAAACTGTATGAGGCTATAAACAAGCAGAAAAACATGTACCCGAAGGCTGCCTTTCTTGTCGCTGGAGATTTTAATTCCACGTCATTAAGACATGTGATGCCCAACTTCCATCAACACGTCTCCTTCGCCACTAGGGGCGATAAAGTCCGAGACCACTGTTACTTTACTCACAAACAAGCATACAAGGCCCTCCCTCGTCCACCATTTGGCAAATCAGATCATGACTCCATGCTAATGCTTCCTGTCTACAAGCAGAAGCTCAAACAGGAAGTAC
Source organism: Salmo salar (assembly GCF_965601325.2). Taxonomy (NCBI): domain Eukaryota; kingdom Metazoa; phylum Chordata; class Actinopteri; order Salmoniformes; family Salmonidae; genus Salmo; species Salmo salar. Next base: position 49,453,454 of record NC_138306.1, on the reverse strand, counting down.
CCGTGATTCACTCTGTTGAGAAACGGACATCAGAATCAGAGATTATGCTACAGGACTGCTTTGATAGTGTTGATTGGAATATGTTCTGGAGACACTGCCGATAAAATTGACGAGCTAACCACAGCCGTCACCAGCTTCATAAGGAAACGCATCAGCGACATTGTCCCCATAATGAAGGTTCGCTGCCTCCCCAATCAAAAGCCCTGGATTAACACAGAGGTTGGCTCTAAACTAAAGGATAGGGCTACAGCACACAGGGCTATCACAGACAACCCTGAGGCTACATATGAAAACAGGAACAAGTACAAGAAGTCCCACTATGACCTCTGTAGAGTCATCAAATGAGCAAAAGGACAATATAAGAATAAGGTGGAATCATATTACACAGGCTCCACCGCCAGCCGCATGTGACAGGGGCAGCAGTCTATTACGGATTACAAAGGAAGTCCCAGCTGTGATCCGCCGAACGATGCCTCTCTTCCAGACAAACTCATGCATTTTATGCACGCTTTGACAATAACAACACAGTACTGTGCGTGAGGGCCGAACCAGAAGACTGGGTGATCTCGATCTCTGAGGACAACGTGAGTAAGGTCTTTAATCAGATCAACACTCGCAAGGCCGCAGGGCAGAAACAATATTCCAGGGCGCATTCTCAGATCATGCGCAAATCAACTGGCAGGCATATTCACGGTAATTTCAACCTCTCCTTGTCCCAGTCTGTAATCCCCACATGTCTCAAGCTGACCACCATCATTCCTGTTCCCAAGAATTCCAAGGCTTCATGCCACAATGACTACCGCCCTGTAGCACTCACATCTGTAATCATGAAGTGCTTTGAGAGGCTGGTTATGGCACACGTTAACTCCACCATCCCAGCCACCCTAGACCCACTCCAATTTGTATACCGCCCCAACAGATCCATAGACGACGCAATCTCAATTGTACTCAACACTGCACTCAACCACCTAGATAAGAGGAATAGCTATGTGAGAATGCTGTTCATTGACTACAGCTCAGCATTCAACATCATTGTCCCATCCAAGTTCATCAACAACCTTAGGACCCTGGGACTGAACACATCGCTACATACAATATAGGTTTTTGGACTTTCTAGGGAGTTTTTCCTAGGGAGTTTTTCCTAGACACCGTGCTTCTTTCACATGCATTGCTTGCTGTTTGGGGTTTTAGGCTGGGTTTCTGTACAGCACTTTGAGATATCAGCTGATGTACGAAGGGCTATATAAATAAATTTGATTTTGATTTGATTTGATCGCTATGCAACTGGAACCTGGACATCCTGACAGGCTGACCCCAGGTGGTGAGGGTAGGCAACATCCCCTCCGTCATGCTGACACTCAACACGGGGCCCCACATGGATGTGTGCTTAGTCTTCTCCTGTACTTCCTATTCACCCATGACTACATGGCCACGCATGACTCCAACACCATCATCAAATTTTCTGACAACACATCAGTGGAAGGCCTGATCACCGGCAACGGAGGAGATGCACACTCACATGACTCTACACACTCACGCACTGCCAGCTCTAGAAGTGTTACTCACTGCCAGCTCTAGAAGTGTTACTCACTGTCAGCTCTAAAAGTGTTAACATCGGAGAGTCTCCCTACTTTGCCAATCCTGCTGACTATCCTCCCTCAGAGAACAAAGTCCAACACATGCGAAGGACAAGACTCATCACTTCTTCTTCTTCAACCCCAACAAACACAGCGTACTCGAACGCCTCTTAATCAACCAATATGGCCACACCAACACAACAGCTCTTGCCTAGAAACCATTTGCAACACATCCACTCAAGGCAGAGGGAAGGAAAGAAGCCAAGATTGAAATAATCGATTCAATAATCAAAAACAACTTGAGCTTTTATAGTCCCCCCAGTAAGTGTGCATTGTGTTCCCGTAACAATAAGAGAGAACGATGGGGCGTCTGGATTGGACTAACTGAGCAAACAATGGCAGATGTGTCCATAAATTGTGAACACTGCAGGGCATCTCTCCTTTCCTCCATAGTACCACTATATTTCTTCCTGGTCATCAACCTCTCTTTCACAAGTCACTGGCTTACTACTATAGTCTATAGGATCTCAGAGATTTCCAAGTTTAATAAAAAAGTAAGCACTTTTTGAATGTGAATTAGAGGTCAGTTTTATTTGCCAATCACAATTGTTAGTTTTTTGCAGATGTTCTTTATTAATATTGTACATCTCAGTTTGATTTCCACCCAGTCCTTTTCAAATGGAAAATACTCTGATCCAGGGAAAGTGGAGCTAACATTTTCCTGTAAAACACAGAGGACTTGTTTCTAAACCGAATCAGGTCTAATTAATTAGTATCAGTATCAAATTCAGCATGAGATTGAGTTTAACACACTCAGGCCAATACTGTCTTCTTAACAGGAAATCAGTGCTGGGACAGTGTCTGCCATCATTTCAAATGTCAAAGTTTACTGTAGTATGAAAGATACAGTTGAAGTCGGAAGTTTACATACACTTGGGTTGGAGTCATTAAAACTCCTTTTCCAACCACTCCGCAAATTTCTTGTTAACAAACTATATTTTTGGCAAGTCGGTTAGGACATCTACTTTGTGCATGACACAAGTAATTTTTTCAACAATTGTTTACAGACAGATAATTTCAATTATAGTTCACTGTATCACAATACCAGCGGGTCAGAAGTTTACATACACTAAGTTGACTGTGCTTTTAAACAGCTTGGAAAATTCCAGAAAATGATGTCATGGCTTTAAAAGCTTCTGATAGGCTAATTTACATAATTTGAGTCAATTGGAGGTGAACCTGTGGATGTATTTCAAGGCCTACCTTCAAACTCAGTGCCTCTTTGCTTGACATCATGGGAAAATCAAAAGAAATCAGCTCCTTGGGAGCAATTTCCAAAAGCCTGAAGGTACCACATTCATCTATACAAACAATACTACGCAAATATAAACACCATGGGACCACGCAGCCGTCATACTGCTCAGGAAGGAGACGCATTCTGTCTCCTAGAGATGAACGTACTTTGGTGCAAAAAGTGCAAATCAATCCCAGAACAACAGCAAAGGACCTTGTGAAGATGCTGGAGGAAACAGGTACAAAAGTATCTATATCCACAGTAAAACGAGTCCTATATCGACATAACCTGAAAGGCCGCTCAGCAAGGAAGAAGCCACTGCTCCAAAACTGCCATAAAAAAGCCAGACTACAGTTTGCAACTGCACATGGGGACAAAGATTGTACTTTTTGGAGAAATGTCCTCTGGTCTGTTGAAACAAAAATAGAACTGTTTGGCCAAAATGACCATCGTTATGTTTGGAGGAAAAAGGGGGAGGCTTGCAAGCCGAAGAACACCATCCCAAGTACGGGGGTGGCAGCATTGTGGGGGTGCTTTGCTGCAGGAGGGACTGGTGCACTTCACAAAATAGATAGCATCATGAGGGAGGAAAATTATGTGGATATATTGAAGCAACATCTCAAGACATCAGTCAGGAAGTTAAAGCTTGGTTGCAAATGGGTCTTCCAAATGGACAATGACCCCAAGCATGCTTCCAAAGTTGTGGCAAAATGGCTTAAGGACAACAAAGTCAAGGTATTGGAGTGGCCATCACAAAGCCCTGACCTCAATCCCATACAAAATTTGTGGGCAGAACTGAAAAAGCGTGTGCGAGCAAGGAGGCCTACAAACCTGAGTCAGTTACACCAGCTCTGTCAGGAGGAATGGGCCAAAATTCACCCAACTTATTGTGGGAAGCTTGTGGAAGGCTACCTGAAACATTTAACCCAAGTTAAACAATTTAAAGACCATGCTACCAAATACTAATTGAGTGTATGTAAACTTCTGACCCACTGGGAATGTGATGAAAGAAATAAACGCTGAAATAAATAATTCTCTCTACTATTATTCTGACATTTCACATTCTTAAAATAAAGTGGTGATCCTAACTGAACTAAGACAGGGAATTTTTACTAGAATTAAATGTCAGGAATTGTGAAGAACTGAGTTTAAATGTATTTGGCTAAGGTGTATGTAAACTTCCGACTTCAACTGTAGATCAGTGTGTTGGTGGATTGGTCATATATGGGGTTAAAGGTCAGAGTAGGATGAAGTTGCACCTACACACTGATCTAGGGTCAGTCTTGCATTTCTCTCCTTAATGATTACGATTAAGCATTGGAAAGCGTAAGCTGATTCTAAATTTGCCACTACAGGTAAATTCTACCTGATGTATTAGGGTCTGGGGTTAAAGGTTAGAGGCCAGGGGTTAGTGTTTATGGGGTAGAGTGACCTCCGGTGTGCACCTGTGAAGATGTCTTGTCCCAGTCCGGGGGAGCGGCCGTCTTTCCCGTTGAACAGGTGCTGCTGCGAGGGGGTAGGGCAGTTCAGGTGCTGGTGCTGTGAGGGGGCTGAGCCCTGCAAGTGCTGCACCGACAGACACTCACTCAGGACATCCTGCTCCAGGTGGGGGAACGGCCTCAGCTGTCAATCAAACAGAGAGACAGGGTTACTGTACAATACAAGCGGTCAAGAAGACAAAGTGAACAACATGAAAATACAATTGAGCGGGAGCAGTGCCATCATTGGATTTTGGAGTGGGAGAGAGATGATTTGTTTTTCCTTTGAGTCATGCATGAATTTCAATGTTTGTTTGGACATCTTGCATACCAATGTAAAGCCAAGACGTGAAAAGTGAAAACCTGTCTCTCTGCCAATGGTATCTGGGCACGCGAACACACATTAAACTGCAGTCTATCATGTGGGGTGGAATTGGGGCAGAATGCGTGGGAACAGAGGTCCCAAAGTGCAATCATTATTTTGACATGTCAAACATGTTTCTGAGCTGAATTCCTGCATTCCCACTGATTTGAGTCAGTTACCAATCTAAGTCTAAGTTCTAATCCCACCCCTGGGTTTATGTAGCTAGCAGTGGTCTCAAGGTAATATACATCAAAATGATAGGTAGTCTGTCAAATAGATCAGTTTTACTCTGTTCTATACATCAGCACAGTGAGTTACACTGTCGTAAAATGTTATAGTGGACTGAAGTACAACCCAAGCCAGAGCATTGCAGGAATCCTAAAAACCATGTCGTTCCCTTTCCTCTGCAGATGTTCCATTAGATCTGAGGTAATGTCAGATGTTCCATTAGATCTGAGGTAATGTCAGATGTTCCATTAGATCTGAGGTAATGTCAGATGTACCATTAGATCTGAGGTAATGTCAGATGTACCATTAGATCTGAGGTAATGTCAGATGTTCCATTAGATCTGAGGTAATGTCAGATGTTCCATTAGATCTGAGGTAATGTCAGATGTACCATTAGATCTGAGGTAATGTCAGATGTACCATTAGATCTGAGGTAATGTCAGATGTTCCATTAGATCTGAGGTAATGTCAGATGTTCCATTAGATCTGAGGTAATGTCAGATGTTCCATTAGATCTGAGGTAATGTCAGATGTACCATTAGATCTGAGGTAATGTCAGATGTTCCATTAGATCTGAGGTAATGTCAGATTTTGCGTTAGATCTGAGGTAATGTCAGATGTTCCATTAGAGCTGAGGTAATGTCAGATGTATCTTTAGAGCTGAGGTAACGTCAGGATGTTAACATCAAGGTTTGTCATACGGAATGCCTGATTTTATGCTGAAGGACAAGGCCAATATGCTGTGTCTGGACAGTGACTGGAGTGAAGGGATAGGTGAGACTTTTATCCCTCTAACCAGAATGATTAGTTGATTAGCCCACAGTGCCAACTACTTAAGGTTTGTGGGTTTGATCCCTAATTACGCTATAGATTTCTACACATATGCTACACTAAACTACACTGAATGTCAGTCTCTCACATTGTGTTAGGGCATATGCTAAATGACTGTAATGTAGTGTAACATCAACCCTCTACTAGGACATTGACCCTGTAGCTCTGCCAGAAGGAGCAGACATCAGTAACATAAGGAATATGGTATAAAAAATAGCCATGTGTGTAAACTGGCCAACAAGCACAACAGTCTTTAATAAAGCAGTGCATCAGTTAATTACTAGTGACATTTCAACCACAGAGACTTAAAGGAAATAGCAGGCTTAGAGGCCAGCTTCACAACCACAGGCAGCCCTCTTATTAGGACCAGGAGAAAGAGAGGATCAGGACAACCAGTCCAACCATCTATCATTCTATTCATCCCTCTGTCCATCCATTATCTCGTTTACAGGTTGGACACACCCACGAAGCAAGCCAACAGGATGGATATGTGGTTGGAAGTGTGCGATACCTCACACAAAGATATCCTAACAGATTAGTATGCCAGGGCTTCCATGGAATTCATTCAGGATCGATGGAATAGCCAGTCTGGATTTGATATTTGACTTGGCGTGATGTATTTATTAGACATTTTTTAGGTATCCGACTGTAGATGGATTTCTGTCTTTACATATCACTGATCGACAATCATTAGTTAAATTATCATTTGAACACGTCGTGATTGGATACCCTTCCTTACAAGCGCCTTGCAACAATTCATCAAGTCTAATTGGGCCTCTGCCTTTCAAAACATGACATAATTCCTTTTTTTCTGCCCCGAGATGGAGTGAGAAGGTTTGTTTGACATTAGTCCACAGCATCTGGACACTATTCTGCTCTAGCTACAGCGTATTAACAATGGTATAAGCCTCACATGTGTTTCCGTTTTACAGCTAAGCAAAGGAACACATCATTCAGGCCCAGCCGACGACATTCAGGCCCTTTAAACAACAATGAGACCATTCTCTCTCTCTCCATTCTCCCCATATTTATCAGCAGAAGAATGTGATGTGGACCATGAACACGATGTGGTCAAACCTGATCTATTGTCCAGGAATTTCAAAGGTTTTCAATGGCTAAACTAAATTAATCCAATTGTATGGAGCTGTGATGAAGAATAAGCACTAGACTGGAGATGATTACACCATGAGCCATGTATTTAGAAAGTTGTAGAATTTTCAGTTACATAGCATTATTTAAATATATCCCCATATTATGTTAATGGTGTGCTAACATGGCTGCCATAGAATGTTGCAGTGTCATGTAAATGCATCACAATGCAGAAACCACAATGTCCCTACTCTCTAAATACATGGCTGGGATAACACCTACTGGGGACATTTATACACAAAAATATAAATGCAACATGCAACAATTTCTAAGATTTTAGTTACAGATCATTTAAAGAAATCCATTAATTAAAATAAATTCATTAGGCCCTAATCTATGGTTGGTCACAAATACCTTAAAAAAAAAGGTAGGGCCGTGGATCAGAAAACCAGTCAGTATCTGGTGTGACCACCATTTGGTTCACGCAGCGTGACACATCTCCTTCACATAGAGTTGATCAGGCTGTTGATTATGGCCTGTGGAATGTTGTCCCACTCCTCTTCAATGGCTGTGCGAAGTTGCTTAATATTGGCAGGAACTGGACCACGCTGTCGTACACGTCGATCCAGAGCATCCCAAACCTGCTCAATGGGTGGTGATATGTCTGGTGAGTATGCAGGCCATGGAAGCTTCCAGGAATTGTGTACAGATCCTCGCGACATGGGGCTGTGCATTGTCATGCTGAAACATAAGGTGATGGTGGCGGATGAATGGCACGACAATGGGCCTCAGGATCTTGTCACGGTATCTCTGTGCATTCAAATTGCCTTCGATGTCCACTGGCACGCTGGAGAAGTGTGCTCTTCACGGATGAATCAAGGTATCATGGATCACTCTGTCTGCCATCTGCCCGGTACAGTTGACACCGTGATTCATCCGTGAAGAGCACACTTCTCCAGCGTGCCAGTGGCCATCGAAGATGAGCAATTGCCCACTGAAGTCTGTTACAACACCAAACTGCAGTCAGGTAAAGACCCTGGTGAGGATGAGGAGAATGCAAATGAGCTTCCCTTAGACGGTTTCTGATAGTTTGTGCAGAAATTCTTCGGCAAACCAACAGTTTCATCAGCTGTCCAGGTGGCTGGTCTCAGATCATCCTGCCGGTGAAGAAGCTGGATGTGGAGGTCTTGGGCTGGGGTGGTTACACGTGGTCTGTGGTTGTGTGTCCGGTTAGACTTACTGCTAAATTCTCTAAAACAACGTTGGAGGCAGCTTCTGGTAGAGAAATTAACTTTAAATTATCTGGCAACAGCTCTAGTGGATATTCTTGCAGTCAGCATGCCAATTGCATCTGTGGCATTGTGTTGTGTGACAAAACTGCACATTTTAGAGTGGCCTTTGATAGTCCCCAGCACAAGGTGCACCTGTGTAATGATCATGCTGTTTAATCAGCTCCTTGATATGCTACACCTGGATTATGTTGGCAAAGGAGAAATGCTCACCAACAGCGATGTAAACCTTTTTGGGAAATACGTTTTTGTGCGTATGGAACATTTCTGGGATCTTTTATTTCAGCTCATGAAACATGGGACCAACACTTTACATGTTGTGTTTATGGTTTTGTTCAGTATAATAATAATAATAATTTATTAAACTTCTATAAAGCTTTTCATGACAGAAAGAAATCTCAAAGAGCTTCAAAAGCAAAAAATGAACAAGCAATACATCATCATGAGAAGCCTAGCTATAGCTAGCTAGCTCAACCAATACATCATCATGAGTAGCCTAGCTATAGCTAGCTAGCTCAACCAATAGTGGCCAAGTCTTTGAGTGCATGCATCCTCCAAAGGTGGAGAGGGAGAGTTCGTGGCTTAATCAGAGGAAGGTGGTCAGGGAGATGGTTGATTAAAATGTCTGGTGACGATCTTGTTGTGGGCTACTCTGGGAACCAGCCTGAGGCGTGTAGCTCACCACACACAGTTCAAAGTAGTAGCCAGTCGTCCTCACTACGGGTCTTCTGCCTCAGCACTGCATTCCTCCGGTGTATCTCCCATTCATCTCAAGCTTCAGGTGACTCCTCAAATTATGTTCTCAGAAGATCAGGAACCAGCAGCCAGGTGAAACAAAAAGCTGGTACTGTGTCCAGATGCATCATTTAAACAAAAACATTAGCCAGCTAGCTAGCCATGCCAAAAAGAGTTGACCTGCCAGTCAATCTATAAATCTGTGGGTTAAAACCAACAGATATGTAATAACAACTCATTGTTATCAAAAACAAAATAGCTGATCTAAAACAGCCATTAAAAACACTTAATAACTAAATGTACATATATACAGGAGCTCTCTGCTTAGGCTTCTACTAGGGCGTCATGGCAACTATACATTTGTGATGCATGTGGCCTGACAAGATGAATAAGAGTCCTAACATGCTCTCAGTTCCTGTTCATAATATGTATAGTGTAAGACAGTGGAGGCTGGTAAAAGGAGGATGGCCCAAAGTAATGGCTGGAATGGTATACCAATTCATTCATTCCTTTACGCCATTACAATGAGCCCTTCCTCCAATTTAAAGTGACTTGGGTCTCCACTGGTATGATATATGGATAGCTTTTTATATTTTCGCTCACTCTCTCTGGGTGTCTTTTATTTCATTTTATTTAGTATTTTATTTTTAGGAAGTAGATCAGCTTTAATTTTGCAGATAGATTGTGGGTTCTATCAATGTAATTGTTTGTATCATTTTCAATCCCCTATATATATATATTTATTTTTGGGGTATATATATATATATATATATATTTAACCCTACCCCCTCCCGTAATTGGAGTAAACTAATTAAGCTTCTACTTCCAGCTCATACATAGTATACAGTATACCTTTTACAGACACGGTACACGGACATGATGATTGTACATTAGTTATCTCTTTATTATTATGATTTTTTTATTTTATTATCCCACCCTTCAGCTACCTTCAACCCCTCCCATCTATCAAAACAAAACTTCAGCTACCTTCAACCCCTCCCATCTATCAAAACAAAACTTCAGCTACCTTCAACTCCTCCCATCTATCAAAACAAAACTTCAGCTACCTTCAACCCCTCCCATCTATCAAAACAAGTGATCTAATGATTCTGTCTCTTCACAGCAAAATCTGCAGAGCTGTGATGGTTGTATCCCCATATACACATAACATTCTATTGTTTGCAAGAATCTTCTATAGTAATTTAAATTTAAAAACTCAGTTTTGAATTCAGCGTTGTTTTGTGTATCAGTTGTGTATCAGTTCAACCCTGTGCCATGGAATCGGCACATCAAAAATCTCTTCCCGGCTTTTTGCAACCTGTATGCCACAGCTGTAAATATGTTGGTCCTTAAATGGAAGTCCTACCTTTCTATGCACATGTTGCTCTTTGGCGGAGTGGATCTTGACGTGTTTGCGTAGAGAGCTGGGGTCTGTGTAGCGTTTGGTGCAGCCAGGGATCTGACATGCGTACGGTTTCTATAGAACATGACAAATATATGATAAGTACATGATAAGTATATGATTCAAAGCAACTATTTATTCTATAATAACAGCGCAATGACACCCACAATCACGAGTCAAAGCAACCTAACATTGCTATATTGATTCATATAAAACCACAAGAACATGTATGCATTAGGCATTTGATTATTTTGCAAAATAATACGAAAAAAAATGAAGAACAAAAATGCAAAAATGCAGACACACAACAGGAATGAAATCTGATGAAATAAAAAGCAAATATAGCCTCCTACCTTTCAGCTGAGAATACACAGAGTAACTGAAGAAATTGAAGGCAAGAGAAGGAATAAGAAAGAGAGAGAAAAGAAAATTCGAAGGAGTTCAGTTTTTCTTCATTTTTGAAGTAGCCTACTACAAGAAACCAAATATAAAGCAACATTTCAGTGCTCCATAGAAGACTGTTGACATAAAGATGACATTCTTTATAAGGTTTATAAAGGTGTAGTAAAGTTATAGTGCAAACTGCACCAAAAGATGTGAGGGGCACTAAACGTGATCACCAAAGCAACATCACTACAGCAGTGGTCATTACATGTCCTCATCTTCACACAATATTAGCAAAGAAAACACTGCATGTAGCCCCGTGATAGAGATTTTCCCCTTGTTTTTTTCTCTCTCTATACAGTGGAATATAAGGCAGCCTTTAAAGTGAAAGGCAATATGCCTCTTTATTAGCTCTCTGTTCGTACCTCGCTTTTTTTCGTAAATAACACGTTATTCCAAGCCGATCTCAGCACCACTAATCTCTGTCCTGTTTGTTATTCCTACGCAACGCTGCCCCAACACAGACCCACAAGTGGAGAAAAGAGCGAGCGAGAGAGAAAAAAAACAAGAAAACTTCTGTCTAGTATAAATATCATTACAGTTTAACATTATTTTTTCCCCAAAGTGCGTTTGGCAGGGTGGCAGGCGGCGAAATTAGACTCTCGGCAGGGCGCTAATGCGCGGCCATCAGCGTCTGGGATGGCTGTGTAATTGGCAGTGTGTATACGGTAGTGAGGCTGGGTGGCTCAAGGCTGGCTGAGGCCTGTGGACTGTGATACAGTAAGACGTTGGAGGAGTGACAGAGAGGAGAAGTGAGTAGTGGCTGACTCAGGCGTTCCTTTCCTTTATACACAGTCATTGCTTTCACCTCTGTAGCAGAGAGACAAGTCTGAGGCAGAACACTCCACGCTAAACTAACGGCTGGTTTTTTGACTTACTGTGACTTGTGTCAGACTAATGCCACGTTCAAAACAACTGGGAACTCGGGGAAAAAATGAGATCAAATCATAACGTCAGTGATCTTAAGGTCGGAAAGTCGGAGCTCTAGAAAGAGGCCTAATTTCCCGACTTGGAATTCTGAGTTCGATGACCGTTCAAAACAAATCGTTTTTTTCCTGAGCTCCCAGTTGTTCTGAACGCGGCATAATGGAAGGGATATTTAAATGATGTGTAGCATGTCGTGCCACCTGAGGGAGGGAGTGTGGGGTGATTGAGAATGGCGTGTAACTCACTGACTGACGTTTCAATAATTTGAATTTTATTTCACCTTTATTTAACCAGGTAGGCCAGTTGAGAACAAGTTCTAATTTACAACTGCGACCTGGCCAAGATAAAGCAAAGCAGTGCGACACAAACAACAACACAGAGTTACACATGGAATAAACAAACATACAGTCAATAATACAATAGAAAAAGTCTATATACAGTGTGTGCAAATGAGGTAGGATAAGGGAGGTAAGGCAATAAGTAGGCCATAGTGGCGAAATAATTACAATATAGCAATTAAACACTGGAGTGATAGATGTGCAGAAGATGAGTGTGCAAGTAGAACTGTGATACTGTCAAGAGATGGAAACGGGCATTTAAGCTTGGTAATAGGCACTAACGCTAATGTGTACAATTCCATTCTGCTTCCAATGATGTGAGTAGCAGCATTAAATATCCTAACCCAAAAAGTTTGATACTAGTCTACAGATGCCTAAACATACACTCTAACCAGGGTTGGACATGTGGTGCTTGGCACTTCTACAACAAACCAGATCACCTCTTGCCCTTTGTGCTGTTGTTTATGCCCAATAATGTTTGTGCCATATTTTGTGCTGCTACCATGTTGTGCTTCTGCTATGTTGTGTTGCTACCATGTTGTTGTCATGTTGTGTTGCTATTATGCTGTGTTTTCATGTGTTGCTGCCATGCTATGTTGTCTTAGGTCTCTCTTTATGTAGTGTTGTGGTGTCTCTTGTCATGATGTGTGTTTTGTCCCATATTTTTACTTTATTTTATATTTTTAATCCCAGCCCCCGTCCTCGCAGCAGGCCTTTTGCCTTTTGGTAGGCCATCATTGTAAATAAAAATGTGTTCTTAACTGACTTGCCAAGTTAAATAAAGGTTAAATCTTTTTTTTTTTAAAGAGTTCAAACATCAACATCATCCCATTCCACTTCTTTTAGGGCACCTGTAAGTGTTCATGACTGGATAGAACCATGACTCTAACCGTTTCTAATAGACATGATCTATGATCTACAGCAGAGAGGCTGTGGGAGGTGGGAGTAGAGGAGAGTAGAACCAGTTGAGACTGTCTCCGTGTGTTCTGACCGTGTCTAGGTGAGTACGCTGGTGCTTGGCCCGGTCGCTGGAGTTGCTGAAAGCTTTCTGGCAGCCGGGGTGCTGGCACAGGTAGGGCTTCTCCCCCGTGTGGCTCCGTAGATGGATCTTCAGGTTCTCCAGGCGGGAAAAGGCCTTGTTGCAGCCCTCAAACTGTTAGGAGAGGATAGATGGATAGACACACACACACAAGCAGGAAAACACAGAGAGATAGAGACAGAGTGAGAGGAAGAGAGAGAGGGGGGAGAAAGGATGAGAGACAGGGGAAGAAAAGTAGATCAATATGAGATGAAGGCGGTACAGTACAGTAAACAGTAGGCCGTATACTGTAAACTATACTATACTGTAAATAAGAATTTGTTCATAACTGATTTGCCTAGTTAAATAAAGGTTAAATAAAAAAAATAGTAAAAAAATAGTACTGTATAGTGGTAAAGTACAGTAAGCAGCGGTACAGTTCAGTAAACAGTAGTACAGTAAACAGTAGTACAGGACAGTAAACAGTAGTACAGTAAACAGTGGTACAGTACAGTAAACAGTGGTATAGTATAGTATAGTACAGTACAGTAAACAGTACAGTAAACAGTGGTACAGTACAGTAAACAGTGGTACAGTACAGTAAACAGTGGTATAGTACAGTACAGTAAACAGTACAGTAAACAGTGGTACAGTACAGTACACAATGGTACAGTAAACAGTAGTACAGTGAAATAAACAGTAGTACAGTGGTACAGTAAACAATGGTACAGTACAGTAAACATTAGTACAGTGTGTACAGTCGTGGCCAAAAGTTTTGAGAATGACACAGATATTAATTTCCAAGTTTGCTGCTTCAGTGTCTTTAGACATTTTTGTCAGATGTTACTATGGAATACGGAAGTATAATTACAAGCATGTCAAAGGCTTTTATTGACAATTACATGAAGTTGATGCAAAGAGTCAAAATTTGCAGTGTTGACCCTTCTTTTTCAAGACCTCTGCAATCTGACATGCTGTCAATTAACTTATGGGCGACATCCTGACTGATGGCAGCCAAATTTGCATAATCAATGCTTGGAGTTTGTCAGAATTTGCGGGTTTTTGTTTGTCCACCCGCCTCTTGAGGATTGACCACAAGTTCTCAATGGGATTAAGGTCTGGGGAGTTCCCTGGCCATGGACCCAAAATATCAATGTTTTGTTCACCAAGCCACTTAGTTATCACTTTTGCCTAATGGCAAGGTGCTCCATCATGCTGGAAAAGGCATTGTTCGTCACCAAACTGTTCCTGGATGGTTGGGAGAAGTTTCTCTTGGAAGATGTGTTGGTACCATTCTTTATTCATGGCTGTGCTCTTAGGCAGAATTGTGAGTGAGTCCACTCCCTTGGCTGAGAAGCAACCCCACACATGAATGGTCTCAGGATGCTTTACTGTTGGCATGACACCGGACTGATGGTAGTGCTCAACTTGTCTTCTCCGGACAAGCTTTTTTCCGGATGCCCCAAACAATCGGAAAGGGGATTCATCAGAGAAAATGACTTTACCCCAGTCCTCAGCAGTCCAATCCCTGTACCTTTTGCAGAATATCAGTCTGTCCCTGATGTTTTTCCTGGAGAGAAGTGGCTTCTTTGCTGCCCTTCTTGACACCAGGCCATCCTCCAAAAGTCTTCACCTCACTGTGTGTGCAGATGCACTCACACCTGCCTGCTGCCATTCCTGAGCAAGCTCTGTACTGGTGGTGCCCCGATCCCGCAGCTGAATCAGCTTTAGGAGACGGTCCTCGTGCTTGCTGGACTTTCTTGGGCGCCATGAAGCCTTCTTCACAACAATTGAACAGCTCTCCTTGAAGTTCTTGATGATCCGATAAATGGTTGATTTAGGTGCAATCTTACTGACAGCAATATCCTTGCCTGTGAAGCTCTTTTTGTGCAAAACAATGATGACGACACGTGTTTCCTTGGGGGTAACCATGGTTGACAGAGGAAGAACAATGGTTCCAAGCACCACCCTCCTTTTGAAGCTTCCAGTCTGTTATTTGAACTCAATCAGCATGACAGAGTGATCTCCAGCCTTGTCCTTGTCAACACTCACACCTGTGTTAACGAGAGAATCACTGACATGATGTCAGCTGGTCCTTTTGTGGCAGGGCTGAAATGCAGTGGAAATGTTTTTGGGGGATTCAGTTCATTTGCATGGCAAAGAGGGACTTTGCAATTAATTGCAATTCATCTGATCACTCTTCATAACATTCTGGAGTATATGCAAATTGCCATCATACAAACTGAGGCAGCAGACTTTGAGAAAATGTATATTTGTTTCATTCTCAAAACTTTTGGCCACAACTGCACAGTACAGTAAACAGTAGTACAGTGCAGTACATTACAGTAAACAGTAGTATCGTACAGTACAGTAAACAATGGCACAGTACAGTAAACAGTGGTACAGTACAGTAAATAATGGTACAGTACAGTAAACAGTTGTACAGCACAGTTGTACAGCGCAGTAAAAGGTAGTACAGTAAACAGTTGTACAGCACAGTAAAAGGTAGTACAGTAAACAGTTGTACAGCACAGTAAAAGGTAGTACAGTAAACAGTGGTACAGCACATTAAACAGTAGTACAGTGCAATACAGTACAGTAAACAGTGGTACAGTACAGTCAACAGTAGTGCAGTACAGTAAACAGAGGTATCGTAAACACTGCTAAAGTACAGTAGACATATCCCACTCGGTTAATCCGCCTTAACTATTCACAGTGACACGCGGCAATGGTCAGCCTGACATCAATATCAGTCATGGCTGCCATGGATGGCCCACAACAATGTGAGGCTTTGGAGCCACTGAGGAGCATTGCATCAGGGCCCTTTCCTGTACAATCACTTACCTGTTACCTTATCTGAGGGCTCTGCCGGCCCATAACCCTAACCTATTACGCAATCTGAGGGTTCTACTGGCCCCGCCTACCTCTGCCGGCCCCACCTACCCGATCAGGGACGAGAGAAGTGCGCACACACACACACACACACACACACACACTGTGTGTGCGTGTATGTGTGTGCACGTGCACTGGGGAAGATTGGGGAGTGTTGGGTTACACCCAAGGAGAGAGACACTATTCTTCTAATGGGCCTTCAGTCCTGATCTGGGCTCAACATTCTTACATGGGCTCTTCTATTCACTCACAGCTAGGACAGACAGGGCCCTACAGTATATTCACAGCTAGGAAAGAAAGGGACCTCTATTCACAGCTAGGAAAGACAGGACCCTCTATTCACAGCTAGGATAGACAGGGCCCTCTATTAACTTCTTGTGGATCATTGGGATGCTAGCGTCCCATCTGGCCAACATCCGGTGAAATTGCAGAGCGCGAAATTCAAATTAAATTACTATAAATATTTAACTTTCATGAAATCACAAGTGCAATACATCAAAATAAAGCTTAACTTGTTGTTAATCCAGATAATCAGATTTCAAAAAGGCTTTATGGCGAAAGCAAATCATGCGATTATCTGAGGACAGTGCCAGGCACACAAATGCATAACAAATCATTTTCAACCAGGGAGTTGCGACACGAAAGTCAGAAATAGCGATGTAATATATGCCTTACCTTTGAAGATCTTCTTCTGTTGGCACTCCAAAAGGTCCCAGTTACATTACAAATGGTCCTTTTGTTCGATAAAGTCCTTCTTTATATCCATAAAGCTCAGTTTAGCTGGCGCGCTTCAGTCAATAATCCACTCGGTTTCCCTCCTTGAAAATGCCTACAAAATGAATCCCAAACGTTACCAATAAACTTATCCAAACAAGTCAATCAACGTTTATAATCAAACCTTAGGTACCCTAATACGCAAATAAATGATACAATTTAAGACGGAGAATTGTTATTGTCTTTACCGGAGATAAACAAAAAGAACATGCTTTCTCGGCCATGCGCTTGGTAACACTACAGCCAAAATGGGAGCCACTTAGAAAAACTACAACTTCTCCCTTACTTTTCCAAAAACCAGCCTGAAACTCTTTATAAAGACTGTTGACATCTAGTGGAAGCCCTAGGAACTGCAATCGGGGACGATTTTGCCCTATTATAAAAGTGCCAGCCATTGAAATCAGTGGTATGCAGATTTGTTTAATTTTTATGGTTTGAGCTCAGGGTTTCGCCTGCCATTTCAGTTCTGTTATACTCACAGACATGATTCGAACGGTTTTAGAAACTTTAGAGTGTTTTCCATCCAAATCTACCAATTATATGCATATCCTAGCTTCTGGGCCTGAGTAGCAGGCAGTTTACTTTGGGCACACTTTTCATCCAGACGTCAAAATACCGCCCCCTATCCCAAAGAAGTTAGGACAGACATGGCTAGGACAGACATAGCCCTCTATTCACAGCTAGGACAGGCAGGGCTCTCTACTCACAGGCCCTGATCCATTTAATAAGGGAGAAACCTAAGCCTGCCATGTAGAGGTGGGTCAAATGACCTGGGTTGTGTGTGTGTGTGTGTGTGTGTGTGTGTGTGTGTGTGTGTGTGTGTGTGTGTGTGTGTGTGTGTGTGTGTGTGTGTGTGTGTGTGTGTGTGTGTGTGTGTGTGTGTGTGTGTGTGTGTGTAAGCGCTTTAAGCTGTCCACTTATCACAACAGAAACATGAGTCTCTATGGGGTTGCTTAGAGCTTTTGTGCTGATGACTATGTGAGTCAGATGAGACCAAGGAATCTTCTGGTCTTGTATGTTGATGTTTGGATAGCAGGATCGTTTGTAAGTGCTTGAGTATCTTCTATGTCACATACGAAGGGACACACATGAACACACACATACACACAAACATACACAGTGTGGCAGTCAATCGCAATGCAGAGCGGGAAAGGAAACATTTCCTACAGAAACAGAGAACCAATGTCACACGATCTGATATGTAGTGTACGGTATAGTGTACATGTAGTGTACACTACATTTCACCATGTCATGAGATGGGTGGTCCATGATGCCATGGTCCATGATGACCAGCCCACCCTGCTGCATCAACACAGGGCAGAGAAGTGTGCCTGCTCAGGCCTCCTCGACCTGAGGGCTTGGAAAACATCTAAAAGTGTCAGACCACACAATACAAACTGGAGCTGTATTATTCTAGAGGCAGAGTCATCAAAATGTATAGGACTGAAAAGAGGAGGTGGAGTTTTAATCAAATCCCAGAGAAGAAGCCATCTATACTGGCCTGCCAGTCCTGCCAGATATGTACCATGCTGACTCCTGAAATATGGGGCCAAACGTTTGAGTTTAAAAACAAATACAGCCCTTATTGACGGGCCAAATGTATGTATTTATGTAGACGGGAAATAATCAGTCTTTTATTGCTTTCTTAAGCGTAATACGAATTTAAGGCTAAATTAGAGTTATGGGTCTCTGGAGAAAGGTGTGATAATCGTGTAGAGACGGCTATTAGCGCACGAGGTCGGCTGGCAGTGAGTCACTGCCAGTGTCCCAAATGGCAGCCTATTTCCTACATAGTGCACTACCAGGGGCCCCTACTACCACCGCTGGGCATGGGCACATTATTCACAGGACATTGGTTTACTGACTGACTCAGAGCATTTACTGTGCATGGTCTTCTAGCTTGCTGAGAAGACGTCGGCAAAGTCTAAAGCAAGACTGGGGCTTGGGTTGAAGTTGTATTGCATTCTTTTCTGTCATCAGAGAGCTTTCAAAGCTCTTTTAGAAGGAGCGAAAATAAATAACAAACAATTTTGTTATTTATTTTTCAGAAAAATGGATGAGCATAGAAGTAAAATAGGAGGACAAGGAGGAAGGTATGGGTGGGGAGGCCCGGAGCCAGCCGAGGTGTGGAAACCACAGAGCTTCAGCTTCTCCTGAACACACCTTTGATATTATTATTTGTGAAAACAGTTTAGACGCTAATCACATTAATTGCTTTAAACATGTTTGGCTTTCCCCTCTGAATGGTGGGTTCTAAGGTAAACAGGCTCGATAAGCACACGAAGGGAGCGAGTGAGCAGGGCCTGAGCCACGTTTGACACCATCCCACAGGACTACTTGGGCAGCTCTGTAAACATTGGGGTGACGGGGGGTTCTGACATGGCTGAGGGGTCGGCAGTCAATCACAGCAGACATCTTATGGGCCCAGAGAACTGGGCTGTGGAGGTGCAGCGCACCTGAGGCCTTCATGGGAAATGACTCCTGACTGGCAGAGAGTAGCCCAAACAGTTGGCCGCCTAAATGGCCACAGTGTATCGCTAACCTCCAAAAGAGAGCTCATTAGAAAGAGCCTAGCTGAGATGCTGGAGAGGATGGAAACAAACCGCCAGTTTACTGCGTGGTGTTGGAGATGAAAAAAGCTGCCGCAGACAACATCTCAGACAGGATTCTGATGGAAATCCTTGAGAAAGAGATGGAGAAAGAGATTAAACAAAGAGTTTTCTCAAGAGGTTCACTAGGTCCGAGGTCATGTAAGCAAAGGCCTCACCTCCTCAATTAGCTTTTTGTGAGGAATAACTTTCAAAAGTTCTTCTCTCGACAGCTATAGTCTTCAGTGTTGCTGCTGACATGGGGGAATCCTCCTGTTTACCTTAGAACACCAGGACACTGTCCTGTTTCTGGCCTGCTCTCACCACCGCCACCCGTTTGACTGGAGGCTTCTCAGCTTCTGTAACGATGTGCACTGAGAGACGGTTCAGGGAGTGTTTTAATAAAATAAACAGAACATAATACAAAACAAGAAACACTAACAGCACACAGACAGGAAACAGAAACAATGATGCCTGAGGAAAGAACCAAAGGGAATGACATATATAGGGAAGGTAATCAGGGAAGTGATGGAGTCCAGGTGAGTTTGATGACGCGCAGGTGCGCATAACGATGGTGACAGGTGTGCGCCATAACAAGCAGCCTGGTGACCTAGAGGCCGGAGAGGGAGCACATGTGACAGTACCCCTCCCCGACGCGCGGCTCCAGCCGCAGGACACCGACCAAAATGACGATCCTGGGGATCAGGAGCAGACCGGTCACCTCTGTTGAGGCGCGGGAAACCTGTCAGTCCGGCTGAGACACAGGAGCATGGCGACCTAGTGCGCCAGAGAGAGAATACGTAACGGTACCCCCTCCCCGGCGCGTTCCGCTCCAGCTGCAGGACACCAACCGAAGGGACAATCCCGGGGATCAGGAGCGGACCGGTCACCCCGGCTGATGCGCGGGAGCCTGGCTGCGGCAGGGGAGCCTGGTGATCTGGCTGAGGCATAAGAGCTTGACGAGCCGGTGGAAGCAGGGGAGCCTGGCGATCTGGTAAAGGCATGAAAGCCCGTCAAGCCGGCTGTAGCATGAGAGCCTGACGAACCAGTGGAGGCAGGGGAGCCTGGCGATACGGTGAAAGCATGAAAGCCCGACGAGCTGCCTGTAGCAGGGGAGCCTGGCGATCTAGCTGAGGCATGAGAGCCTGTAGCGGCTCCCGAACCCAACGTCATTCCCACAGAAACAAAAAAAACAACAAACGCTCCCTGATGCTTCCCTTAAGTGAGGTGTCATTCATAACGATGTGCGCTGAGAGTTGGTAAGCAAGTTCAGGGAGTGAGTGTTTTAATAAATAAACACAACGTAATACAAAACAAGAAACACTAACAGCACACAGACATGAAACTGAAACAGAAACAAAGGGAATGACATATATAGGGCAGGTAATCAGGGAGGTGACGATGGTGACAGGTGTGAGCCATAACGAGTTGCCTGGTGACCTAGAGGCCGGAGAGGGAGCACACGTGACTAATGGCTTCTCAGCTTCTGACTAATGGGAGGCTTCTCAGTTTCTAACTAATGGAGGCTTCTCAGTTTCTAACTAATGGGAGGCATCTCAGCTTCTGACTAATGGGAGGCTTCTCAGTTTCTGACTAATGGGAGGCTTCTCAGCTTCTAACTAATGGAAGGCTTCTCAGCTTCTGACTAATGGGAGGCTTCTCAGTTTCTGACTAATGGGAGGCTTCTCAGCTTCAGACTAATGGGAGGCTTCTCAGTTTCTGACTAATGGGAGGCTTCTCAGCTTCTAACTAATGGGATTAAAATGTTTGGCTGCTAACTAGCATGAAACCCACTATCATTTATGTTGAGAGGGCCTTTTGTAAAAGCAATAGGTACTTTGGGCCTTAACGAGACCCACCAGTTTTCCGCTTTGATTGGTTTTAGCTAATGCATCGAGGTTCCGTAATTGCCTAAGCTTCTAATAAAGTTAACTGTTTTCTTGTGGCCAAATCTGGGAATCCAACACACCACCAACCAAGAATAAAACAATTATACTGGTTACTTTTCAGTATTGTTCCATTCTGGAAAAAAATAGGTGCTGAAAGTGTGTTTGTTTATCACAAGGTGCCTTTTTATTCACTGACCGACGAGGAAAACCGCGACAATTTCAGGATCTGTTCGGTGGAGGGAGGCTGGAGCGGAGTGCTCAGGCTGCGGCTTGGGGAAACATGTGCGTTTAATCTGCCTACTTCCAAATGCCCCGTGGCAACTACAGAAAACAGCAGAAAAACGTAAATGGATGAAATTATATCCGTATGATTCAACGAGACAGCTAAGGAAAGGCAGGTTTCTCATGCACTTCGTCAGGGTACCAAATTAAAGACAGCTTCCCTAAAACATTCACATTACATAGTTTACACATATCATTTCCACAGCCAAGCAGGACGCCTTTTAGCAGCCAGACTCATCTGTTGCGAATAGGGGCCCTAATTTGAATCAAAGATAGGACCTGATTTATTTTCTCCTTTCCATTTCTCGATGCTGGATGTAGATGAATTCACACACAGTGTACTTTGTTTTTATTTTGCGTCTTTCCCCCTCATCCTCAGCTAAAACTCTCGCAGCACTTAATTTATTGATGGTGAGACGTACACTAAGTACACAGTACACACCAGAAGTGACTAACTAAGGCAGGACTGTTAGTGAGCGAGCGAGCGCTGAGAGAGCGAGCGCTGAGTGAGCGAGCGCTGAGTGAGCGAGCGCTGAGTGAGCGAGCGCTGAGTGCTGAGTGAGCGAGCGCTGCCGATGCAATAGCTTGCTCAGCCGATAAATTGGTGGGAGGAAGTAGTCATGTAAATTACTCAAGAAATTCTTTCCAAACAGCCATTTTGTACTCATGCCGGCCTGCATAGTTTGGGGCAGATGAAAAATCTGTGTATGGTACCGTCTATAACAGGAAGCATTCCTATGATGACTAAATGAGGCGTCCAGCATAATGACCCATCAGCTAGGCCTGCATCCCAAATAGCACCCTATTCCCTATGTAGTGCACTACTTTTGACCAGAGCCCTATGAGCCTTGGTAAAAAGTTATAAAGGGAATAGGGTACCATTTTGGATGATTCCTAGCTCTTTTTATGTAGATTGATGAGGAACTATATGATGGATTTGTACCCTTGTTGCTATGGGAGACTGGTATAGAACTACTTTGGGTAAGTTTGGCTTCAGAATACACAGTGAGTCGAGTCTTCATGGAAACACTTAACCTGCTGAGATTCAGGGGCTTGCATTCACATGTGTACCAGCTTCCAGGCCCTGCATGACATTAGAGAGCTAAGATGTGATTTCCTGGTGATCGGGGCATCGCTGGGTTTGTGAACCGGGTTGAAAGAAAGAGGAAAGTGGGGATCACACTCATACCATAGTACAGTCCTTCCCTCTTTCATAGAAGTGAAAAGAGAAAAGGATATGCCTTATTTGCTGATCTGTTGACCTTTACTGTTAGTGGCTGGTAGCCTAGCGGTTAAGAGCATGGGGCCAGTAACCGTAAAGGTTGCTGGTTCGAATCCCTGAGCTGACTAGGTAAAACATTTGTTGATCTGCCCTTGAGTATACTAAAATGTCAATGTTAGCATTCAACTGCAACTGTCCATTTCCATGACAAGTTACCAGTTTCCACAAAAAAGCAACAATATTTCTGAAATGTCAGTCCATTTGAGATTGTGAGAAGTTCAGTTGGAGGGCTTGTCTATTGGTTACAGCCAGAGTCTTACTGAGGCCTTAAGACTCTGGTTAGATCAATGACCATAGGGAAAGAAAGACTGGTTTTGGTTACAGAAAATCATTTATTATCTCTACTCTTGTGAATACTCATTTGTTGAGAGGCGTTTTTAAAACCTGATTATTCAGAGTTGGTGGCACATGACTGTGTTTCATTGAGCCGTATATCTTCCTCTGATAACTGTCCCTGTGTTTACTCTTACTGCCCTAACCATTTCTAATAGCTAATTAGAGTGTATTACACAACCCTGGTACCATGGTCATTAGTAGACAATCAAGGCATTAATTATAAACCTATTCCCCGTAACTTGAACCATGCGGAGTGGGGGGACGTCAGTGAAAATCCTAAACACGATATGTCCTTTGAGCCGGCGGCTAGAATGATGTTACTCCCAGTCTATACAGTATTGTCTATGACCAGTCTGAGAGCAGCCTCCTCTCTCCCCTCTCTGACACCCTGGGCTCAATCTGTCCAGGACCTCTCACTCACACTTGCTTCCATCCCCCCAGCGCCTCTCCTCTCCTCTCCTCTCCTATCCTCTCCTCTCACGTCGTCTCCCGTCCGGTCCTCTCCTGTCCTCTCCTATCCTATCCTCTCATATCCTATCCTCTTCTGTCCTCTCCTGTCCTCTCCCATCCTCTCCTTTCCTGTCCTCTCCCGTCCTCTCCTCTCCTATCCTCTCCTGTCTTCTCCTGTCCTCTCCTGTTCTCTCCTCTCCTGTCCTATCCTCTTCCGTCCTCTCCCATCCTCTCCTGTCCTCTCCTCTCCTTTCCCGTCCTCTCCTGTCCTCTCCTGTCCTCTCCCGTCCTCTCCCATCCTCTCCTTTCCTGTCCTCTCCCGTCCTCTCCTCTCCCGTCCTCTCCTCTCCTGTCCTCTCCTTTCCTATCCTCTCCTGTCTTCTCCTGTCCTCTCCCATTCTCTCCTCTCCTGTCCTGTCCTCTCCCGTCCTTTCCTGTCCTCTCCCGTCCTCTCCTGTCTTCCCCTGTCCTATGCTCTCCTCTCCTGTCCTCTCCTGTCCTATCCTCCCCTCTCCTGTCCTATCCTCTCCTCTCCTGTCCTCTCCTGTCCTATCCTCTCCTCTCCTGTCCTCTCCTCTCCACACCTGTCTGCGCAAAGCTCCTCTTCCTTTAGACTGTAGTTAGTCAGACAATGGGGACTGTTATACAAGTGGATGGATTCAGCTACCTATTGGCTGTTATGACAGGTACATGTGCAATTATTATTCAATTCATTGTTTTATTTATTAGTTGATCACTTTGATACTTTTGCTACCAGATTGATCGATGTAAAAGCAGATTGACTCATACTAAGCGTTAATTCACTTTGTTTCTCTGTGCAACCTCTTCATTTTCCCCCTCGCCATCCTCGCCTGTTGCTCTGACGTCGGTCTCTCGTGCATCATCCGTCTCTCCCTAACCTTATTACCATTCCCCTCTCTCCTTCTCCACCTCTACCATCCCTCCACCCCTCTATCTCAGTACCCTTCTCCCTTTTTGGCAAACCCCTGCTTGTCCACACAGGGAGAGTTGACACAGCTGCTTAGCCTCGCGCCACCCTATAACGCCGATGTGACAACAAATAAACATTTCAGAGGTGCCGTGGGCTGCCAAACCAAACACCTTGACCCCAGGGGCACCATGATATTCAGAGAGAAAACACTGGCTGTGAAATTGACCAATAGGTCAAGATGGCATTGTGATCACCCCCCAGCGCTAGTCCAGCAAGGGGATGAGGGAAGATGGAGAATTGGCCTTCTGCGCAACTTGCAGTCCCCCGGAAAGTGATCGAACAGTGAACAGCGGGTGGACATCACTCACTCTGCTGGAGAACGACCAGACCATGAGAGCCTTATGGATAACGGAGAATGGAGCGGCGGTTGCTAACGGTGCCTTCTCGGTTTGTTCAGTCCTGAGTGTGCCATGGTCATCTTTTATTTTCTCTCTGGGTGTCGGGAGTCCAGTTTCACATCAAAGTGGGGCTACAGCTGGCTGTGATATATCTCTTGTGCAATCAGCGCTCAATGTGTCAGTCCTTTTCAAGGTTCAAGTATATCACCCGCATTCACATGTCAGCAGATCTCCAAGCATTCACTTCTCAATAAATCATTTCAGATCCACATTTCAGCAAGTGGTTCCATGTTCATATTTAATAAGTCATTCCCTATCCACTACCAATCTGTGTTACTGCTTCTGCTGCCTGGCTGCAAACACATTCATTTAAGTGCAAAAACAGTCTCTGTTCCTGAGCAATTACTTTGGACAAAAGTAACCTGTCAACTGCAGAGAATTGCGAGATTCCAGTGTTATAATTGGTGTTCCACAGTAAACGCTTTCATATTTATGGAATATTTTCCTTGACATTTGTCATCAGACACTTGTTTATGTTAGGCGTAACATGAGACTGGGCCTGGCACTTGCTGGCCGCACAAGGTACGCAAACGAGAGCGCTGACTACATTACGATAGTATATTATTTCACATGCAATATCCATTTACAATTCCATCGGTGCACCAAATTGTGCATGACCTAATCTAATCTTGGCTTTATCCCTTTAAAATATAAAACTTGGCACATCTGCAACACAGATTTCATTATTTCATTATGCCGTTGTGCTTCATTATGCCATTTGAAAAGGATCGAATGCAATCTGAAAGGGTCGATCCTACGTGTCACAATCTATATTGCTGGTAGTACAGATACCAAAGCTAGCATAAGACAAGAGAAACAATAAAAAGTTTCCAGACTTAGACCTAATTCTGTACAGAAACAAAACCACTGGTTATTAATCCAGAATAAAACTTTCACATCTATGTTAAACTAATTCCAAAGCTGAACTGATCAAATGTGAAACACATGTTTGAAGTTGTACAGGATCCTTTTCTGGAGACCTTAGAGCGTCACTGGAGGGGTGTAAAACTCTCTGGGATGAATGTAAATCAGATGTCTACGTATCTGACTAAACCAAGCCAGTACCACCAAACAATGGGGTCTTAACAATGCCACAACACAGCAGGTGAATCATTCTAGGTGCCTGTGTCATGACAAAATTATCCACTCTGGCAAAGTGTGCCTCATCTCCAGATGTTGCTGTGATGTTGTTCATTCTCTTTCTCTCTCTCTCTCTCTCTCATTCTCTCTCTCTCTCTGGTCTCTCTCTCATTCTCTCTCTCTCTCTTTCTCTCTCTCTCTTTCTCTCTCTCTCTCTCTCTCTCTCTCTCTCTCTCTCTCATTCTCTCTCTCTCTCTCTGGTCTCTCTCTCTGGTCTCTCTCTCTCTCATTCTCTCTCTCTCTCTCTGGTCTCTCTCTCTGGTCTCTCTCTCTGGTCTCTCTCTCTCTGGTCTCTCTCTCTCTGGTCTCTCTCTCTGGTCTCTCTCTCTGGTCTCTCTCTCTCTGGTCTCTCGCTCTGGTCTCTTTCTGGTCTCTCTCTATGGTCTCTCTCTCTCTGGTCTCGCTGGTCTCTCTCTGGTCTCTCTCTGGTCTGGTCTCTCTGGTCTGATCTCGCTCTGGTCTTTCTCTCTGGTCTCTCTCTCTGGTCTCTCTCTGGTCTCTCTCTCTGGTCTCTCTCTCTCTGGTCTCTCTCTCTGGTCTCTCTCTCTCTCTGGTCTCTCTCTCTGGTCTCTCTCTCTCTGGTCTCTCTCTCTCTGGTCTCTCTCTCTCTGGTCTCTCTCTCTGGTCTCTTTCTGGTCTCTCTCTATGGTCTCTCTCTCTCTGGTCCCTCTCTGGTCTCTATCTGGTCTCTCTCTGGTCTGGTCTCTCTGGTCTGATCTCGCTCTGGTCTTTCTCTCTGGTCTCTCTCTCTGGTCTCTCTCTCTGGTCTCTCTCTCTCTCTGGTCTCTCTCTCTGGTCTCTCTCTGGTCTCTCTCTGGTCTCTCTCTGGTCCCTCTCTGGTCTCTCTCTGGTCTCTCTCTCTGGTCTCTCTCTGGTCTCTCTCTCTGGTCCCTCTCTGGTCCCTCTCTGGTCCCTCTCTGGTCTCTCTCTGGTCTCTCTCTCTTGTCTCTCTCTCTATGGTCTTTCTCTGGTCTCTTTCTCTCTGGTCTCTCTCTCTTTCTGGTCTCTCTCCTGTCTCTCTCGTTCTCTTTCTCTTTGGTCTCTCTCTGGTCTCTCTCTCTTTCTCTCTGTCAGGAGAGGCCTCCTTATATTCATCTATGTTAACAGTGAAGCTCCATTAAAACAGGCAGAGTGAAGGCCGAGGCTTAACAGTGTAAACAGACGGGGCCTGTAGGGAGTGTGGACATCCTCGCTGGCCTAGAGGACTGAAGACTTTGCTGGGGAACGCTCCCAGCTCTAATTGCCCTTCTGGATTCCAGCTATGAGTCAATGCTACAGAGCGCAATGTTCTGCCAATGCTACAAACGCTATGAAAACGCTCCCAAATATGCATCACATTCACCTACACAACGTACCAAATGACTTTCAGATACATCACACAGAGTATTGAGTTGATTCTCTTCTGAAGTCATTGGGGATTACATAACTTTGAAACAATTGTAGTTTTTTTAAACAACAAATTGAGTGACCTGAATTTAATTTTAAATTCTGGCAACTTTGTGTTTTCCCTGTTGACATTCGAGCCGGTCTATGCACATTGATGAGGCTAGCATAGCATCTCATTCTCCATTGAATACAGGCGGTTGACGTCAACACCCCTCATCAAATATTTTCAAAAAAGTATTTGAATAACGAGATGTATCCACCAATGCAAAGAGAGGAATAGTCGGGAGCTTGATATTGTATTAAAGTAAAGTATTGTGAATAAAGTAGGGTTAATAAGTGATAAGCAGTAATGGCCAGTCACTACCATCAAGGGACTTGTATTAATTGTTTTATTCTGTGTTGTTACAGCATTCAACACACATAATGAATAGTGCATTTAATGTTTAAAAAAATAAAACCAAACTGAAAGCTGTGATTATTTTTTAATAATCTAACCAAAACCGAACCGACCTCAAAAAGCACTAATCGCTCACCACTACCTTCTGGCGTCTTCTTCCTTTCGAAACCTTCAAATGTCTCCCGCTAGCTAGCCAACCTAAAGTAGCCACTGAACACTACAGTGCATATGTCAACATATGGGGCATATGTCAACACACACACACACACACACACACACACACACACAGACACACACACACACACACACACACACACACACACACACACACACACACACACACACACACACACACACACACACACACACACACACACACACACACACACACACATGTTTTATTTCACTCCAAAACATCCATCCTTCTTTCTGGACAGTACTAGTGTCTGTACTCTGTACTCTGGTCTGAGTAGAGGGGGAGTCCTGGGGCTGTGGTCTGGAGGCTGGTCTGGTCTGAGTAGAGGGGGAGTCCTGGGGCTGTGGTCTGGAGGCTGGTCTGAGTAGAGGGGGAGTCCTGGGGATGTGGTCTGGAGGCTGGTCTGGTCTGAGTAGAGTGGAGTCCTGGGGCTGTGGTCTGGAGGCTGGTCTGAGTAGAGGGGAGTCCTGGGGCTGTGGTCTGGAGGCTGGTCTGAGTAGAGGGGGAGTCCTGGGGCTGTGGTCTGGAGGCTGGTCTGAGTAGAGGGGGAGTCCTGGGGCTGTGGTCTGGAGGCTGGTCTGAGTAGAGGGGGAGTCCTGGGGCTGTGGTCTGGAGGCTGGTCTGAGTAGAGGGGAGTCCTGGGGCTGTGGTCTGGAGGCTGGTCTGGTCTGAGTAGAGGGGGAGTCCTGGGGCTGTGGTCTGGAAGCTGGTCTGAGTAGAGGGGGAGTCCTGGGGCTGTGGTCTGGAGGCTGGTCTGAGTAGAGTGGGAGTCCTGGGGCTGTGGTCTGGAGGCTGGTCTAAGTAGAGTGGGAGTCCTGGGGCTGTGGTCTGGAGGCTGGTCTGGTCTGAGTAGAGGGGTAGTCCTGGGGCTGTGGTCTGGAGGCTGGTCTGAGTAGAGGGTGAGTCCTGGGGCTGTGGTCTGGAGGCTGGTCAGAGTAGAGGGGGAGTCCTGGGGCTGTGGTCTGGAGGCTGGTCTGGTCTGAGTAGAGGGGATGTCCTGGGGTTGTGGTCTGGAGGCTGGTCTGAGTAGAGGGGAGTCCTGGGGCTGTGGTCTGGAGGCTGGTCTGGTCTGAGTAGAGGGGTAGTCCTGGGGCTGTGGTCTGGAGGCTGGTCTGAGTAGAGGGGGAGTCCTGGGGCTGTGGTCTGGAGGCTGGTCTGAGTAGAGGGTGAGTCCTGGGGCTGTGGTCTGGAGGCTGGTCTGAGTAGAGGGGGAGTCCTGGGGCTGTGGTCTGGAGGCTGGTCTGAGAAGAAGGGGAGTCCTGGGGCTGTGGTCTGGAGGCTGGTCTGGTCTGAGTAGAGGGGAGTCCTGGGGCTGTGGTCTGGAGGCTGGTCTGAGTAGAGGGGGAGTCCTGGGGCTGTGGTCTGGAGGCTGGTCTGAGTAGAGGGGGAGTCCTGGGGCTGTGGTCTGGAGGCTGGTCTGGTCTGAGTAGAGGGGAGTCCTGGGGCTGTGGTCTGGAGGCTGGTCTGAGTAGAGTGGTAGTCCTGGGGCTGGGGTCTGGAGGCTGGTCTGATTAGAGGGGGAGTCCTGGGGCTGTGGTCTGGAGGCTGGTCTGAGTAGAGGGGGAGTCCTGGGGCTGTGGTCTGGAGGCTGGTCTGAGTAGAGTGGTAGTCCTGGGGCTGTGGTCTGGAGGCTGGTCTGGTCTGAGTAGAGGGGAGGTCCTGGGGCTGTGGTCTGGAGGCTGGTCTGAGTAGAGTGGGAGTCCTGGGGCTGTGGTCTGGAGGCTGGTCTGAGTAGAGTGGTAGTCCTGGGGCTGTGGTCTGGAGGCTGGTCTGAGTAGAGGGGGAGTCCTGGGGTTGTGGTCTGGAGGCTGGTCTGAGTAGAGGGGGAGTCCTGGGGCTGTGGTCTGGAGGCTGGTCTGAGTAGAGTGGTAGTCCTGGGGCTGTGGTCTGGAGGCTGGTCTGGTCTGAGTAGAGGGGGAGTCCTGGGGCTGTGTTCTGGAGGCTGGTCTGAGTAGAGTGGGAGTCCTGGGGCTGTGGTCTGGAGGCTGGTCTGAGTAGAGTGGTAGTCCTGGGGCTGTGGTCTGGAGGCTGGTCTGAGTAGAGGGGGAGTCCTGGGGCTGTGGTCTGGAGGCTGGTCTGAGTAGAGTGGGAGTCCTGGGGCTGTGGTCTGGAGGCTGGTCTGAGTAGAGTGGGAGTCCTGGGGCTGTGGTCTGGAGGCTGGTCTGAGTAGAGTGGTAGTCCTGGGGCTGTGGCCTGGAGGCTGTTCTGGTCTGAGTAGAGGGGGTCCTGGGGCTGTGGTCTGGAGGCTGGTCTGAGTAGAGTGGGAGTCCTGGGGCTGTGGTCTGGAGGCTGGTCTGAGTAGAGTGGTAGTCCTAGGGCTGTGGTCTGGAGGCTGGTCTGGTCTGAGTAGAGTGGTAGTCCTGGGGCTGTGGTCTGGAGGCTGGTCTGAGTAGAGGGGGGGTCCTGGGGCTGTGGTCTGGAGGCTGGTCTGAGTAGAGTGGTAGTCCTGGGGCTGTGGTCTGGAGGCTGGTCTGAGTAAAGGGGGAGTCCTGGGGCTGTGGTCTGGAGGCTGGTCTGAGTAGAGAGGGAGTCCTGGGGCTGTGGTCTGGAGGCTGGTCTGAGTAGAGGGGAGTCCTGGGGCTGTGGTCTGGAGGCTGGTCTGAGTAGAGGGGGAGTCCTGGGGCTGTGGTCTGGAGGCTGGTCTGAGTAGAGGGGTAGTCCTGGGGCTGTGGTCTGGAGGCTGGTCTGAGTAAAGGGGGAGTCCTGGGGTTGTGGTCTGGAGGCTGGTCTGAGTAGAGAGGGAGTCCTGGGGCTGTGGTCTGGAGGCTGGTCTGAGTAGAGGGGAGTCCTGGGGCTGTGGTCTGGAGGCTGGTCTGAGTAGAGGGGGAGTCCTGGGGCTGTGGTCTGGAGGCTGGTCTGAGTAGAGGGGAGTCCTGGGGCTGTGGTCTGGAGGCTGGTCTGAGTAGAGTGGTAGTCCTGGGGCAGTGGTCTGGAGGAAGGTCTGAGTAGAGGGGGAGTCCTGGGGCTGTGGTCTGGAGGCTGGTCTGAGTAGAGTGGTAGTCCTGGGGCTGTGGTCTGGAGGCTGGTCTGGTCTGAGTAGAGGGGAGGTCCTGGGGCTGTGGTCTGGAGGCTGGTCTGAGTAGAGTGGGAGTCCTGGGGCTGTGGTCTGGAGGCTGGTCTGAGTAGAGTGGTAGTCCTGGGGCTGTGGTCTGGAGGCTGGTCTGAGTAGAGGGGGAGTCCTGGGGTTGTGGTCTGGAGGCTGGTCTGAGTAGAGTGGTAGTCCTGGGGCTGTGGTCTGGAGGCTGGTCTGGTCTGAGTAGAGGGGGAGTCCTGGGGCTGTGTTCTGGAGGCTGGTCTGAGTAGAGTGGGAGTCCTGGGGCTGTGGTCTGGAGGCTGGTCTGAGTAGAGTGGTAGTCCTGGGGCTGTGGTCTGGAGGCTGGTCTGAGTAGAGGGGGAGTCCTGGGGCTGTGGTCTGGAGGCTGGTCTGAGTAGAGTGGGAGTCCTGGGGCTGTGGTCTGGAGGCTGGTCTGAGTAGAGTGGGAGTCCTGGGGCTGTGGTCTGGAGGCTGGTCTGAGTAGAGTGGTAGTCCTGGGGCTGTGGCCTGGAGGCTGTTCTGGTCTGAGTAGAGGGGGTCCTGGGGCTGTGGTCTGGAGGCTGGTCTGAGTAGAGTGGGAGTCCTGGGGCTGTGGTCTGGAGGCTGGTCTGAGTAGAGTGGTAGTCCTAGGGCTGTGGTCTGGAGGCTGGTCTGGTCTGAGTAGAGTGGTAGTCCTGGGGCTGTGGTCTGGAGGCTGGTCTGAGTAGAGGGGGGGTCCTGGGGCTGTGGTCTGGAGGCTGGTCTGAGTAGAGTGGTAGTCCTGGGGCTGTGGTCTGGAGGCTGGTCTGAGTAGAGAGGGAGTCCTGGGGCTGTGGTCTGGAGGCTGGTCTGAGTAGAGGGGAGTCCTGGGGCTGTGGTCTGGAGGCTGGTCTGAGTAGAGGGGGAGTCCTGGGGCTGTGGTCTGGAGGCTGGTCTGAGTAGAGGGGTAGTCCTGGGGCTGTGGTCTGGAGGCTGGTCTGAGTAAAGGGGGAGTCCTGGGGTTGTGGTCTGGAGGCTGGTCTGAGTAGAGAGGGAGTCCTGGGGCTGTGGTCTGGAGGCTGGTCTGAGTAGAGGGGAGTCCTGGGGCTGTGGTCTGGAGGCTGGTCTGAGTAGAGGGGGAGTCCTGGGGCTGTGGTCTGGAGGCTGGTCTGAGTAGAGGGGAGTCCTGGGGCTGTGGTCTGGAGGCTGGTCTGAGTAGAGTGGTAGTCCTGGGGCAGTGGTCTGGAGGAAGGTCTGAGTAGAGGGGGAGTCCTGGGGCTGTGGTCTGGAGGCTGGTCTGAGTAGAGTGGTAGTCCTGGGGCTGTGGTCTGGAGGCTGGTCTGGTCTGAGTAGAGGGGAGGTCCTGGGGCTGTGGTCTGGAGGCTGGTCTGAGTAGAGTGGGAGTCCTGGGGCTGTGGTCTGGAGGCTGGTCTGAGTAGAGTGGTAGTCCTGGGGCTGTGGTCTGGAGGCTGGTCTGAGTAGAGGGGGAGTCCTGGGGTTGTGGTCTGGAGGCTGGTCTGAGTAGAGTGGTAGTCCTGGGGCTGTGGTCTGGAGGCTGGTCTGGTCTGAGTAGAGGGGGAGTCCTGGGGCTGTGTTCTGGAGGCTGGTCTGAGTAGAGTGGGAGTCCTGGGGCTGTGGTCTGGAGGCTGGTCTGAGTAGAGTGGTAGTCCTGGGGCTGTGGTCTGGAGGCTGGTCTGAGTAGAGGGGGAGTCCTGGGGCTGTGGTCTGGAGGCTGGTCTGAGTAGAGTGGGAGTCCTGGGGCTGTGGTCTGGAGGCTGGTCTGAGTAGAGTGGGAGTCCTGGGGCTGTGGTCTGGAGGCTGGTCTGAGTAGAGTGGTAGTCCTGGGGCTGTGGCCTGGAGGCTGTTCTGGTCTGAGTAGAGGGGGTCCTGGGGCTGTGGTCTGGAGGCTGGTCTGAGTAGAGTGGGAGTCCTGGGGCTGTGGTCTGGAGGCTGGTCTGAGTAGAGTGGTAGTCCTAGGGCTGTGGTCTGGAGGCTGGTCTGGTCTGAGTAGAGTGGTAGTCCTGGGGCTGTGGTCTGGAGGCTGGTCTGAGTAGAGGGGGGGTCCTGGGGCTGTGGTCTGGAGGCTGGTCTGAGTAGAGTGGTAGTCCTGGGGCTGTGGTCTGGAGGCTGGTCTGAGTAAAGGGGGAGTCCTGGTGCTGTGGTCTGGAGGCTGGTCTGAGTAAAGGGGGAGTCCTGGGGCTGTGGTCTGGAGGCTGGTCTGAGTAGAGAGGGAGTCCTGGGGCTGTGGTCTGGAGGCTGGTCTGAGTAGAGTGGGAGTCCTGGGGCTGTGGTCTGGAGGCTGGTCTGAGTAGAGTGGGAGTTCTGGGGCTGTGGTCTGGAGGCTGGTCTGAGTAGAGGGGAGTCCTGGGGCTGTGGTCTGGAGGCTGGTCTGAGTAGAGGGGAGTCCTGGGGCTGTGGTCTGGAGGCTGGTCTGAGTAGAGGGGGAGTCCTGGGGCTGTGGTCTGGAGGCTAGTCTGAGTAGAGGGGAGTCCTGGGGCTGTGGTCTGGAGGCTGGTCTGAGTAGAGTGGTAGTCCTGGGGCTGTGGTCTGGAGGCTGGTCTGGTCTGAGTAGAGGGAGAGTCCTGGGGCTGTGGTCTGGAGGCTAATCTGAGTTGAGGGAGAGTCCTGGGGCTGTGGTCTGGAGGCTGGTCTGGTCTGAGTAGAGGGGGAGTCCTGGGGCTGTGGTCTGGGGGCTGGTCTGAGTAGCGGGGAAGTCCTGGGGCTGTGGTCTGGAGGCTGGTCTGGTCTGAGTAGAGGTGTAGTCCTGGGGCTGTGGTCTGGAGGCTGGTCTGAGTAGAGGGGGAGTCCTGGGGCTGTGGTCTGGAGGCTGGTCTGGTCTGAGTAGAGGTGTAGTCCTGGGGCTGTGGTCTGGAGGCTGGTCTGGTCTGAGTAGAGGTGTAGTCCTGGGGCTGTGGTCTGGATGCTGGTCTGGTCTGAGTAGAGTGGTAGTCCTGGGGCTGTGGTCTGGAGGCTGGTCTGAGTAGAAGGGTAGTCCTGGGGCTGTGGTCTGGAGGCTGGTCTGAGTAGAGGGGGGGTCCTGGGGCTGTGGTCTGGAGGCTGGTCTGAGTAGAGGGGTAGTCCTGGGGCTGTGGTCTGGAGGCTGGTCTGAGTAGAGTGGTAGTCCTGGGGCTGTGGTCTGGAGGCTGGTCTGAGTAGAGAGGGAGTCCTGGGGCTGTGGTCTGGAGGCTGGTCTGAGTAGAGGGGAGTCCTGGGGCTGTGGTCTGGAGGCTGGTCTGAGTAGAGGGGGAGTCCTGGGGCTGTGGTCTGGAGGCTGGTCTGAGTAGAGGGGTAGTCCTGGGGCTGTGGTCTGGAGGCTGGTCTGAGTAAAGGGGGAGTCCTGGGGTTGTGGTCTGGAGGCTGGTCTGAGTAGAGAGGGAGTCCTGGGGCTGTGGTCTGGAGGCTGGTCTGAGTAGAGGGGAGTCCTGGGGCTGTGGTCTGGAGGCTGGTCTGAGTAGAGGGGGAGTCCTGGGGCTGTGGTCTGGAGGCTGGTCTGAGTAGAGGGGAGTCCTGGGGCTGTGGTCTGGAGGCTGGTCTGAGTAGAGTGGTAGTCCTGGGGCAGTGGTCTGGAGGCTGGTCTGAGTAGAGGGGAAGTCCTGGGGCTGTGGTCTGGAGGCTGGTCTGAGTAGAGTGGTAGTCCTGGGGCTGTGGTCTGGAGGCTGGTCTGGTCTGAGTAGAGGGGAGGTCCTGGGGCTGTGGTCTGGAGGCTGGTCTGAGTAGAGTGGGAGTCCTGGGGCTGTGGTCTGGAGGCTGGTCTGAGTAGAGTGGTAGTCCTGGGGCTGTGGTCTGGAGGCTGGTCTGAGTAGAGGGGGAGTCCTGGGGTTGTGGTCTGGAGGCTGGTCTGAGTAGAGTGGTAGTCCTGGGGCTGTGGTCTGGAGGCTGGTCTGGTCTGAGTAGAGGGGGAGTCCTGGGGCTGTGTTCTGGAGGCTGGTCTGAGTAGAGTGGGAGTCCTGGGGCTGTGGTCTGGAGGCTGGTCTGAGTAGAGTGGTAGTCCTGGGGCTGTGGTCTGGAGGCTGGTCTGAGTAGAGGGGGAGTCCTGGGGCTGTGGTCTGGAGGCTGGTCTGAGTAGAGTGGGAGTCCTGGGGCTGTGGTCTGGAGGCTGGTCTGAGTAGAGTGGGAGTCCTGGGGCTGTGGTCTGGAGGCTGGTCTGAGTAGAGTGGTAGTCCTGGGGCTGTGGCCTGGAGGCTGTTCTGGTCTGAGTAGAGGGGAGTCCTGGGGCTGTGGTCTGGAGGCTGGTCTGAGTAGAGTGGGAGTCCTGGGGCTGTGGTCTGGAGGCTGGTCTGAGTAGAGTGGTAGTCCTAGGGCTGTGGTCTGGAGGCTGGTCTGGTCTGAGTAGAGTGGTAGTCCTGGGGCTGTGGTCTGGAGGCTGGTCTGAGTAGAGGGGGGGTCCTGGGGCTGTGGTCTGGAGGCTGGTCTGAGTAGAGTGGTAGTCCTGGGGCTGTGGTCTGGAGGCTGGTCTGAGTAAAGGGGGAGTCCTGGTGCTGTGGTCTGGAGGCTGGTCTGAGTAAAGGGGGAGTCCTGGGGCTGTGGTCTGGAGGCTGGTCTGAGTAGAGAGGGAGTCCTGGGGCTGTGGTCTGGAGGCTGGTCTGAGTAGAGTGGGAGTCCTGGGGCTGTGGTCTGGAGGCTGGTCTGAGTAGAGTGGGAGTTCTGGGGCTGTGGTCTGGAGGCTGGTCTGAGTAGAGGGGAGTCCTGGGGCTGTGGTCTGGAGGCTGGTCTGAGTAGAGGGGAGTCCTGGGGCTGTGGTCTGGAGGCTGGTCTGAGTAGAGGGGGAGTCCTGGGGCTGTGGTCTGGAGGCTAGTCTGAGTAGAGGGGAGTCCTGGGGCTGTGGTCTGGAGGCTGGTCTGAGTAGAGTGGTAGTCCTGGGGCTGTGGTCTGGAGGCTGGTCTGGTCTGAGTAGAGGGAGAGTCCTGGGGCTGTGGTCTGGAGGCTAATCTGAGTTGAGGGAGAGTCCTGGGGCTGTGGTCTGGAGGCTGGTCTGGTCTGAGTAGAGGGGGAGTCCTGGGGCTGTGGTCTGGGGGCTGGTCTGAGTAGCGGGGAAGTCCTGGGGCTGTGGTCTGGAGGCTGGTCTGGTCTGAGTAGAGGTGTAGTCCTGGGGCTGTGGTCTGGAGGCTGGTCTGAGTAAAGGGGGAGTCCTGGTGCTGTGGTCTGGAGGCTGGTCTGAGTAAAGGGGGAGTCCTGGGGCTGTGGTCTGGAGGCTGGTCTGAGTAGAGAGGGAGTCCTGGGGCTGTGGTCTGGAGGCTGGTCTGAGTAGAGTGGGAGTCCTGGGGCTGTGGTCTGGAGGCTGGTCTGAGTAGAGTGGGAGTTCTGGGGCTGTGGTCTGGAGGCTGGTCTGAGTAGAGGGGAGTCCTGGGGCTGTGGTCTGGAGGCTGGTCTGAGTAGAGGGGAGTCCTGGGGCTGTGGTCTGGAGGCTGGTCTGAGTAGAGGGGGAGTCCTGGGGCTGTGGTCTGGAGGCTAGTCTGAGTAGAGGGGAGTCCTGGGGCTGTGGTCTGGAGGCTGGTCTGAGTAGAGTGGTAGTCCTGGGGCTGTGGTCTGGAGGCTGGTCTGTTCTGAGTAGAGGGAGAGTCCTGGGGCTGTGGTCTGGAGGCTAATCTGAGTTGAGGGAGAGTCCTGGGGCTGTGGTCTGGAGGCTGGTCTGGTCTGAGTAGAGGGGGAGTCCTGGGGCTGTGGTCTGGGGGCTGGTCTGAGTAGCGGGGAAGTCCTGGGGCTGTGGTCTGGAGGCTGGTCTGGTCTGAGTAGAGGTGTAGTCCTGGGGCTGTGGTCTGGAGGCTGGTCTGAGTAGAGGGGGAGTCCTGGGGCTGTGGTCTGGAGGCTGGTCTGGTCTGAGTAGAGGTGTAGTCCTGGGGCTGTGGTCTGGAGGCTGGTCTGGTCTGAGTAGAGGTGTAGTCCTGGGGCTGTGGTCTGGAGGCTGGTCTGGTCTGAGTAGAGTGGTAGTCCTGGGGCTGTGGTCTGGAGGCTGGTCTGAGTAGAAGGGTAGTCCTGGGGCTGTGGTCTGGAGGCTGGTCTGAGTAGAGGGGGGGTCCTGGGGCTGTGGTCTGGAGGCTGGTCTGAGTAGAGGGGTAGTCCTGGGGCTGTGGTCTGGAGGCTGGTCTGAGTAGAGTGGTAGTCCTGGGGCTGTGGTCTGGAGGCTGGTCTGAGTAGAGAGGGAGTCCTGGGGCTGTGGTCTGGAGGCTGGTCTGAGTAGAGGGGAGTCCTGGGGCTGTGGTCTGGAGGCTGGTCTGAGTAGAGGGGGAGTCCTGGGGCTGTGGTCTGGAGGCTGGTCTGAGTAGAGGGGTAGTCCTGGGGCTGTGGTCTGGAGGCTGGTCTGAGTAAAGGGGGAGTCCTGGGGTTGTGGTCTGGAGGCTGGTCTGAGTAGAGAGGGAGTCCTGGGGCTGTGGTCTGGAGGCTGGTCTGAGTAGAGGGGAGTCCTGGGGCTGTGGTCTGGAGGCTGGTCTGAGTAGAGGGGGAGTCCTGGGGCTGTGGTCTGGAGGCTGGTCTGAGTAGAGGGGAGTCCTGGGGCTGTGGTCTGGAGGCTGGTCTGAGTAGAGTGGTAGTCCTGGGGCAGTGGTCTGGAGGCTGGTCTGAGTAGAGGGGAAGTCCTGGGGCTGTGGTCTGGAGGCTGGTCTGAGTAGAGTGGTAGTCCTGGGGCTGTGGTCTGGAGGCTGGTCTGGTCTGAGTAGAGGGGAGGTCCTGGGGCTGTGGTCTGGAGGCTGGTCTGAGTAGAGTGGGAGTCCTGGGGCTGTGGTCTGGAGGCTGGTCTGAGTAGAGTGGTAGTCCTGGGGCTGTGGTCTGGAGGCTGGTCTGAGTAGAGGGGGAGTCCTGGGGTTGTGGTCTGGAGGCTGGTCTGAGTAGAGTGGTAGTCCTGGGGCTGTGGTCTGGAGGCTGGTCTGGTCTGAGTAGAGGGGAAGTCCTGGGGCTGTGTTCTGGAGGCTGGTCTGAGTAG
This sequence comes from Salmo salar, assembly GCF_965601325.2. NCBI lineage: Eukaryota > Metazoa > Chordata > Actinopteri > Salmoniformes > Salmonidae > Salmo > Salmo salar. The sequence continues at coordinate 49,415,531 of NC_138306.1, read as the reverse complement.
AGTGGGAGTCCTGGGGCTGTGGTCTGGAGGCTGGTCTGAGTAGAGTGGTAGTCCTGGGGCTGTGGTCTGGAGGCTGGTCTGAGTAGAGGGGGAGTCCTGGGGCTGTGGTCTGGAGGCTGGTCTGAGTAGAGTGGGAGTCCTGGGGCTGTGGTCTGGAGGCTGGTCTGAGTAGAGTGGGAGTCCTGGGGCTGTGGTCTGGAGGCTGGTCTGAGTAGAGTGGTAGTCCTGGGGCTGTGGCCTGGAGGCTGTTCTGGTCTGAGTAGAGGGGAGTCCTGGGGCTGTGGTCTGGAGGCTGGTCTGAGTAGAGTGGGAGTCCTGGGGCTGTGGTCTGGAGGCTGGTCTGAGTAGAGTGGTAGTCCTAGGGCTGTGGTCTGGAGGCTGGTCTGGTCTGAGTAGAGTGGTAGTCCTGGGGCTGTGGTCTGGAGGCTGGTCTGAGTAGAGGGGGGGTCCTGGGGCTGTGGTCTGGAGGCTGGTCTGAGTAGAGTGGTAGTCCTGGGGCTGTGGTCTGGAGGCTGGTCTGAGTAAAGGGGGAGTCCTGGTGCTGTGGTCTGGAGGCTGGTCTGAGTAAAGGGGGAGTCCTGGGGCTGTGGTCTGGAGGCTGGTCTGAGTAGAGAGGGAGTCCTGGGGCTGTGGTCTGGAGGCTGGTCTGAGTAGAGTGGGAGTCCTGGGGCTGTGGTCTGGAGGCTGGTCTGAGTAGAGTGGGAGTTCTGGGGCTGTGGTCTGGAGGCTGGTCTGAGTAGAGGGGAGTCCTGGGGCTGTGGTCTGGAGGCTGGTCTGAGTAGAGGGGAGTCCTGGGGCTGTGGTCTGGAGGCTGGTCTGAGTAGAGGGGGAGTCCTGGGGCTGTGGTCTGGAGGCTAGTCTGAGTAGAGGGGAGTCCTGGGGCTGTGGTCTGGAGGCTGGTCTGAGTAGAGTGGTAGTCCTGGGGCTGTGGTCTGGAGGCTGGTCTGGTCTGAGTAGAGGGAGAGTCCTGGGGCTGTGGTCTGGAGGCTAATCTGAGTTGAGGGAGAGTCCTGGGGCTGTGGTCTGGAGGCTGGTCTGGTCTGAGTAGAGGGGGAGTCCTGGGGCTGTGGTCTGGGGGCTGGTCTGAGTAGCGGGGAAGTCCTGGGGCTGTGGTCTGGAGGCTGGTCTGGTCTGAGTAGAGGTGTAGTCCTGGGGCTGTGGTCTGGAGGCTGGTCTGAGTAGAGGGGGAGTCCTGGGGCTGTGGTCTGGAGGCTGGTCTGGTCTGAGTAGAGGTGTAGTCCTGGGGCTGTGGTCTGGAGGCTGGTCTGGTCTGAGTAGAGGTGTAGTCCTGGGGCTGTGGTCTGGAGGCTGGTCTGGTCTGAGTAGAGTGGTAGTCCTGGGGCTGTGGTCTGGAGGCTGGTCTGAGTAGAAGTGTAGTCCTGGGGCTGTGGTCTGGAGGCTGGTCTGAGTAGAGGGGGGGTCCTGGGGCTGTGGTCTGGAGGCTGGTCTGAGTAGAGGGGTAGTCCTGGGGCTGTGGTCTGGAGGCTGGTCTGAGTAGAGTGGTAGTCCTGGGGCTGTGGTCTGGAGGCTGGTCTGAGTAGAGGGGGAGTCCTGGGGCTGTGGTCTGGAGGCTGGTCTGAGTAGAGTGGTAGTCCTGGGGCTGTGGTCTGGAGGCTGGTCTGAGTAGAGGGGGAGTCCTGGGGCTGTGGTCTGGAGGCTGGTCTGGTCTGAGTAGAGGGGAGCCCTGGGGCTGTGGTCTGGAGGCTGGTCTGAGTAGAGTGGTAGTCCTGGGGCTGTGGTCTGGAGGCTGGTCTGAGTAGAGGTGGAGTCCTGGGGCTGTGGTCTGGAGGCTGGTCTGAGAAGAGGGGGAGTCCTGGGGCTGTGGTCTGGAGGCTGGTCTGGTCTGAGTAGAGGGGAGGTCCTGGGGCTGTGGTCTGGAGGCTGGTCTGAGTAGAGTGGTAGTCCTGGGGCTGTGGCCTGGAGGCTGGTCTGGTCTGAGTAGTGGGGGTCCTGGGGCTGTGGTCTGGAGGCTGGTCTGAGTAGAGTGGGAGTCCTGGGGCTGTGGTCTGGAGGCTGGTCTGAGTAGAGTGGTAGTCCTAGGGCTGTGGTCTGGAGGCTGGTCTGAGTAGAGGGGGGGTCCTGGGGCTGTGGTCTGGAGGCTGGTCTGAGTAGAGTGGTAGTCCTGGGGCTGTGGCCTGGAGGCTGGTCTGGTCTGAGTAGATGGGGTCCTGGGGCTGTGGTCTGGAGGCTGGTCTGAGTAGAGTGGGAGTCCTGGGGCTGTGGTCTGGAGGCTGGTCTGAGTAGAGTGGTAGTCCTAGGGCTGTTGTCTGGAGGCTGGTCTGGTCTGAGTAGAGTGGTAGTCCTGGGGCTGTGGTCTGGAGGCTGGTCTGAGTAGAGGGGGGGTCCTGGGGCTGTGGTCTGGAGGCTGGTCTGATTAGAGTGGTAGTCCTGGGGCTGTGGTCTGGAGGCTGGTCTGAGTAGAGGGGGAGTCCTGGGGCTGTGGTCTGGAGGCTGGTCTGGTCTGAGTAGAGGTGTAGTCCTGGGGCTGTGGTCTGGAGGCTGGTCTGGTCTGAGTAGAGGTGTAGTCCTGGGGCTGTGGTCTGGAGGCTGGTCTGGTCTGAGTAGAGTGGTAGTCCTCGGGCTGTGGTCTGGAGGCTGGTCTGAGTAGAAGGGTAGTCCTGGGGCTGTGGTCTGGAGGCTGGTCTGAGTAGAGGGGGGGTCCTGTGGCTGTGGTCTGGAGGCTGGTCTGAGTAGAGGGGTAGTCCTGGGGCTGTGGTCTGGAGGCTGGTCTGAGTAGAGTGTTAGTCCTGGGGCTGTGGTCTGGAGGCTGGTCTGAGTAGAGGGGGAGTCCTGGGGCTGTGGTCTGGAGGTTGGTCTGAGTAGAGTGGTAGTCCTGGGGCTGTGGTCTGGAGGCTGGTCTGGTCTGAGTAGAGTGGTAGTCCTGGGGCTGTGGTCTGGAGGCTGATCTGAGTAGAGGGGGGGTCCTGGGGCTGTGGTCTGGAGGCTAGTCTGAGTAGAGGGGGAGTCCTGGGGCTGTGGTCTGGAGGCTGGTCTGAGTAGAGTGGTAGTCCTGGGGCTGTGGTCTGGAGGCTGGTCTGAGTAGAGGGGGAGTCCTGGGGCTGTGGTCTGGAGGCTGGTCTGAGTAGAGTGGGAGTCCTGGGGCTGTGGTCTGGAGGCTGGTCTGAGTAGAGTGGGAGTCCTGGGGCTGTGGTCTGGAGGCTGGTCTGAGTAGAGGGGAGTCCTGGGGCTGTGGTCTGGAGGCTGGTCTGAGTAGAGGGGAGTCCTGGGGCTGTGGTCTGGAGGCTGGTCTGAGTAGAGGGGGAGTCCTGGGGCTGTGGTCTGGAGGCTTGTCTGAGTAGAGGGGGGGTCCTGGGTCTGTGGTCTGGAGGCTGGGCTCGTCTGAGTAGAGTGGTAGTCCTGGGGCTGTGGCCTGGAGGCTGGTCTGAGTTGAGGGGGAGTCCTGGGGCTGTGGTCTGGAGGCTGGTCTGAGTAGAGGGGGGGTCCTGGGGCTGTGGTCTGGAGGCTGGTCTGGTCTGAGTAGAGTGGTAGTCCTGGGGCTGTGGTCTGGAGGCTGGTCTGGTCTGAGTAGAGGGAGAGTCCTGGGGCTGTGGTCTGGAGGCTAATCTGAGTTGAGGGAGAGTCCTGAGGCTGTGGTCTGGAGGCTGGTCTGGTCTGAGTAGAGGGGGAGTCCTGGGGCTGTGGTCTGGAGGCTGGTCTGGTCTGAGTAGAGGGGGAGTCCTGGGGCTGTGGTCTGGAGGCTGGTCTGAGTAGAGGGGGAGTCCTGGGGCTGTGGTCTGGAGGCTGGTCTGGTCTGAGTAGAGGGGAGTCCTGGGGCTGTGGTCTGGAGGCTGGTCTGAGTAGAGTGGTAGTCCTAGGGCTGTGGTCTGGAGGCTGGTCTGGTCTGAGTAGAGTGGTAGTCCTGGGGCTGTGGTCTGGAGGCTGGTCTGAGTAGAGGGGGGGTCCTGGGGCTGTGGTCTGGAGGCTGGTCTGAGTAGAGTGGTAGTCCTGGGGCTGTGGTCTGGAGGCTGGTCTGAGTAGAGGGGGAGTCCTGGGGCTGTGGTCTGGAGTCTGGTCTGGTCTGAGTAGAGGTGTAGTCCTGGGGCTGTGGTCTGGAGGCTGGTCTGAGTAGAGGGGGAGTCCTGGGGCTGTGGTCTGGAGGCTGGTCTGGTCTGAGTAGAGGTGTAGTCCTGGGGCTGTGGTCTGGAGGCTGGTCTGGTCTGAGTAGAGGTGTAGTCCTGGGGCTGTGGTCTGGAGGCTGGTCTGGTCTGAGTAGAGTGGTAGTCCTCGGGCTGTGGTCTGGAGGCTGGTCTGAGTAGAAGGGTAGTCCTGGTGCTGTGGTCTGGAGGCTGGTCTGAGTAGAGGGGGGTCCTGGGGCTGTGGTCTGGAGGCTGGTCTGAGTAGAGGGGTAGTCCTGGGGATGTGGTCTGGAGGCTGGTCTGAGTAGAGTGGTAGTCCTGGGGCTGTGGTCTGGAGGCTGGTCTGAGTAGAGGGGGAGTCCTGGGGCTGTGGTCTGGAGGCTGGTCTGAGTAGAGTGGTAGTCCTGGGGCTGTGGTCTGGAGGCTGGTCTGAGTAGAGGGGGAGTCCTGGGGCTGTGGTCTGGAGGCTGGTCTGGTCTGAGTAGAGGGGAGTCCTGGGGCTGTGGTCTGGAGGCTGGTCTGAGTAGAGTGGTAGTCCTGGGGCTGTGGTCTGGAGGCTGGTCTGAGTAGAGGTGGAGTCCTGGGGCTGTGGTCTGGAGGCTGGTCTGAGTAGAGTGGGAGTCCTGGGGCTGTGGTCTGGAGGCTGGTCTGAGTAGAGTGGTAGTCCTGGGGCTGTGGCCTGGAGGCTGGTCTAGTCTGAGTAGAGGGGGTCCTGGGGCTGTGGTCTGGAGGCTGGTCTGAGTAGAGTGGGAGTCCTGGGGCTGTGGTCTGGAGGCTGGTCTGGTCTGAGTAGAGTGGTAGTCCTGGGGCTGTGGTCTGGAGGCTGGTCTGAGTAGAGGGGGGGTCCTGGGGCTGTGGTCTGGAGGCTGGTCTGAGTAGAGTGGTAGTCCTAGGGCTGTGGTCTGGAGGCTGGTCTGGTCTGAGTAGAGTGGTAGTCCTGGGGCTGTGGTCTGGAGGCTGATCTGAGTAGAGGGGGGGTCCTGGGGCTGTGGTCTGGAGGCTGGTCTGAGTAGAGTGGTAGTCCTGGGGCTGTGGTCTGGAGGCTGGTCTGAGTAGAGTGGGAGTCCTGGGGCTGTGGTCTGGAGGCTGGTCTGAGTAGAGGGGAGTCCTGGGGCTGTGGTCTGGAGGCTGGTCTGAGTAGAGGGGAGTCCTGGGGCTGTGGTCTGGAGGCTGGTCTGAGTAGAGGGGGAGTCCTGGGGCTGTTGTCTGGAGGCTGGTCTGAGTAGAGGGGGGGACCTGGGTCTGTGGTCTGGAGGCTGGGCTCTGCTGAGTAGGGTGGTAGTCCTGGGGCTGTGGCCTGGAGGCTGGTCTGGTCTGAGTAGAGGGAGAGTCCTGGGGCTGTGGTCTGGAGGCTAATCTGAGTTGAGGGAGAGTCCTGGCGCTGTGGTCTGGAGGCTGGTCTGGTCTGAGTAGAGGGGGAGTCCTGGGGCTGTGGTCTGGAGGCTGGTCTGGTCTGAGTAGAGGGGGAGTCCTGGGGCTGTGGTCTGGGGGCTGGTCTGAGTAGCGGGGGAGTCCTGGGGCTGTGGTCTGGAGGCTGGTCTGAGTAGAGTGGTAGTCCTGGGGCTGTGGTCTGGAGGCTGGTCTGGTCTGAGTAGAGGGGGAGTCCTGGGGCTGTGGTCTGGGGGCTGGTCTGAGTAGCGGGGGAGTCCTGGGGCTGTGGTCTGGAGGCTGGTCTGAGTAGAGTGGTAGTCCTGGGGCTGTGGTCTGGAGGCTGGTCTGGTCTGAGTAGAGGGGGAGTCCTGGGGCTGTGGTCTGGAGGCTGGTCTGGTCTGAGTAGAGGGAGAGTCCTGGGGCTGTGGTCTGGAGGCTAATCTGAGTTGAGGGAGAGTCCTGAGGCTGTGGTCTGGAGGCTGGTCTGGTCTGAGTAGAGGGGGAGTCCTGGGGCTGTGGTCTGGAGGCTGGTCTGGTCTGAGTAGAGGGGGAGTCCTGGGGCTGTGGTCTGGAGGCTGGTCTGAGTAGAGGGGGAGTCCTGGGGCTGTGGTCTGGAGGCTGGTCTGGTCTGAGTAGAGGGGAGTCCTGGGGCTGTGGTCTGGAGGCTGGTCTGAGTAGAGTGGTAGTCCTAGGGCTGTGGTCTGGAGGCTGGTCTGGTCTGAGTAGAGTGGTAGTCCTGGGGCTGTGGTCTGGAGGCTGGTCTGAGTAGAGGGGGGGTCCTGGGGCTGTGGTCTGGAGGCTGGTCTGAGTAGAGTGGTAGTCCTGGGGCTGTGGTCTGGAGGCTGGTCTGAGTAGAGGGGGAGTCCTGGGGCTGTGGTCTGGAGTCTGGTCTGGTCTGAGTAGAGGTGTAGTCCTGGGGCTGTGGTCTGGAGGCTGGTCTGAGTAGAGGGGGAGTCCTGGGGCTGTGGTCTGGAGGCTGGTCTGGTCTGAGTAGAGGTGTAGTCCTGGGGCTGTGGTCTGGAGGCTGGTCTGGTCTGAGTAGAGGTGTAGTCCTGGGGCTGTGGTCTGGAGGCTGGTCTGGTCTGAGTAGAGTGGTAGTCCTCGGGCTGTGGTCTGGAGGCTGGTCTGAGTAGAAGGGTAGTCCTGGTGCTGTGGTCTGGAGGCTGGTCTGAGTAGAGGGGGGTCCTGGGGCTGTGGTCTGGAGGCTGGTCTGAGTAGAGGGGTAGTCCTGGGGATGTGGTCTGGAGGCTGGTCTGAGTAGAGTGGTAGTCCTGGGGCTGTGGTCTGGAGGCTGGTCTGAGTAGAGGGGGAGTCCTGGGGCTGTGGTCTGGAGGCTGGTCTGAGTAGAGTGGTAGTCCTGGGGCTGTGGTCTGGAGGCTGGTCTGAGTAGAGGGGGAGTCCTGGGGCTGTGGTCTGGAGGCTGGTCTGGTCTGAGTAGAGGGGAGTCCTGGGGCTGTGGTCTGGAGGCTGGTCTGAGTAGAGTGGTAGTCCTGGGGCTGTGGTCTGGAGGCTGGTCTGAGTAGAGGTGGAGTCCTGGGGCTGTGGTCTGGAGGCTGGTCTGAGTAGAGTGGGAGTCCTGGGGCTGTGGTCTGGAGGCTGGTCTGAGTAGAGTGGTAGTCCTGGGGCTGTGGCCTGGAGGCTGGTCTAGTCTGAGTAGAGGGGGTCCTGGGGCTGTGGTCTGGAGGCTGGTCTGAGTAGAGTGGGAGTCCTGGGGCTGTGGTCTGGAGGCTGGTCTGGTCTGAGTAGAGTGGTAGTCCTGGGGCTGTGGTCTGGAGGCTGGTCTGAGTAGAGGGGGGGTCCTGGGGCTGTGGTCTGGAGGCTGGTCTGAGTAGAGTGGTAGTCCTAGGGCTGTGGTCTGGAGGCTGGTCTGGTCTGAGTAGAGTGGTAGTCCTGGGGCTGTGGTCTGGAGGCTGATCTGAGTAGAGGGGGGGTCCTGGGGCTGTGGTCTGGAGGCTGGTCTGAGTAGAGTGGTAGTCCTGGGGCTGTGGTCTGGAGGCTGGTCTGAGTAGAGTGGGAGTCCTGGGGCTGTGGTCTGGAGGCTGGTCTGAGTAGAGGGGAGTCCTGGGGCTGTGGTCTGGAGGCTGGTCTGAGTAGAGGGGAGTCCTGGGGCTGTGGTCTGGAGGCTGGTCTGAGTAGAGGGGGAGTCCTGGGGCTGTTGTCTGGAGGCTGGTCTGAGTAGAGGGGGGGACCTGGGTCTGTGGTCTGGAGGCTGGGCTCTGCTGAGTAGGGTGGTAGTCCTGGGGCTGTGGCCTGGAGGCTGGTCTGGTCTGAGTAGAGGGAGAGTCCTGGGGCTGTGGTCTGGAGGCTAATCTGAGTTGAGGGAGAGTCCTGGCGCTGTGGTCTGGAGGCTGGTCTGGTCTGAGTAGAGGGGGAGTCCTGGGGCTGTGGTCTGGAGGCTGGTCTGGTCTGAGTAGAGGGGGAGTCCTGGGGCTGTGGTCTGGGGGCTGGTCTGAGTAGCGGGGGAGTCCTGGGGCTGTGGTCTGGAGGCTGGTCTGAGTAGAGTGGTAGTCCTGGGGCTGTGGTCTGGAGGCTGGTCTGGTCTGAGTAGAGGGGGAGTCCTGGGGCTGTGGTCTGGGGGCTGGTCTGAGTAGCGGGGGAGTCCTGGGGCTGTGGTCTGGAGGCTGGTCTGAGTAGAGTGGTAGTCCTGGGGCTGTGGTCTGGAGGCTGGTCTGGTCTGAGTAGAGGGGGAGTCCTGGGGCTGTGGTCTGGAGGCTGGTCTGGTCTGAGTAGAGGGGGAGTCCTGGGGCTGTGGTCTGAGGGCTGGTCTGAGTAGCGGGGGAGTCCTGGGGCTGTGGTCTGGAGGCTGGTCTGAGTAGCGGGGGAGTCCTGGGGCTGTGGTCTGGAGGCTGGTCTGAGTAGAGTGGTAGTCCTGGGGCTGTGGTCTGGAGGCTGGTCTGGTCTGAGTAGAGGGGGAGTCCTGGGGCTGTGGTCTGGAGGCTGGTCTGGTCTGAGTAGAGGGGGAGTCCTGGGGCTGTGGTCTGGGGGCTGGTCTGAGTAGCGGGGGAGTCCTGGGGCTGTGGTCTGGAGGCTGGTCTGAGTAGAGGGGGAGTCCTGGGGCTGTGGTCTGGAGGCTGGTCTGGTCTGAGTAGAGGTGTAGTCCTGGGGCTGTGGTCTGGAGGCTGGTCTGGTCTGAGTAGAGTGGTAGTCCTGGGGCTGTGGTCTGGAGGCTGGTCTGGTCTGAGTAGAAGGGTAGTCCTGGGGCTGTGGTCTGGAGGCTGGTCTGAGTAGAGGGGGGGTCCTGGGGCTGTGGTCTGGAGGCTGGTCTGAGTAGAGGGGTAGTCCTGGGGCTGTGGTCTGGAGGCTGGTCTGAGTAGAGGGGGAGTCCTGGGGCTGTGGTCTGGAGGCTGGTCTGGTCTGAGTAGAGGGGGAGTCCTGGGGCTGTGGTCTGGAGGCCCTGGCTCTGTGGCAAACGAGGTCTAGGTCTGGAGGTGGATGTATAAATGTGTCTTCTGTTGCTCTGTTTATTGGGAGATGTGACGGCGGTCATGCTAGGCCAGGTAGAGGATGTTTCTCTGGTCTCAGAGGCCTGTGTGATGCATGTCCCACAGACAATCAGCCTCCTGCTACATCAATACCTCAACAACAGCCACCCCACCTGGGCCTACTGAGAGATTTACCCTTATCTACACACCATTCACACACTGTCCCATACACTTCCAACAGGCCTGTTAACACACTGTCCCATACACTCCCAACAGGCCCAGTTAACACACTGTCTCATACACTCCCAACAGGCCTGTTAACACACTGTCCCATACACTCCCAACAGGCCTGTTAACACACTGTCTCATACACTCCCAACAGGCCCAGTTACACACTGTCCCATACACTCCCAACAGGCCTGTTAACACACTGTCCCATACACTCCCAACAGGCCTGTTAACACACTGTCTCATACACTCCCAACAGGCCTGTTAACACACTGTCCCATACACTCCCAACAGGCCTGTTAACACACTGTCCCATACACTCCCAACAGGCCCAGTTAAAACACTGTCTCATACACTCCCAACAGGCCCAGTTAACACACTGTCCCATACACTCCAAACAGGCCCAGTTAACACACTGTCCCATACACTCCCAACAGGCCTGTTAACACACTGTCCCATACACTCCCAACAGGCCCAGTTACACACTGTCCCATACACTCCCAACAGGCCTGTTAACACACTGTCCCATACACTCCCAACAGGCCCAGTTAAAACACTGTCCCATACACTCCCAACAGGCCTGTTAACACACTGTCCCATACACTCCCAACAGGCCTGTTAACACACTGTCCCATACACTCCCAACAGGCCTGTTAACACACTGTCTCATACACTCCCAACAGGCCTGTTAACACACTGTCCCATACACTCCCAACAGGCCTGTTAACACACTGTCCCATACACTCCCAACAGGCCCAGTTAAAACACTGTCTCATACACTCCCAACAGGCCCAGTTACACACTGTCCCATACACTCCCAACAGGCCTGTTAACACACTGTCCCATACACTCCCAACAGGCCCAGTTACACACTGTCCCATACACTCCCAACAGGCCTGTTAACACACTGTCCCATACACTCCCAACAGGCCTGTTAACACACTGTCCCATACACTCCCAACAGGCCTGTTAACACACTGTCCCATACACTCCCAACAGGCCTGTTAACACACTGTCTCATACACTCCCAACAGGCCCAGTTAAAACACTGTCCCATACACTTCCCACAGGCCCGTTTACACACTGCGGTTTCCAGGGAATGTTTGCTAAATGGCAGCTTGGTAGTCGGTACTAAACGACGCTAGTGTTGCGTGGGTGCTACTACCCTTGAGAAAGCAGAGGTATATTTTTATATCCTTGGTAAGCTGCTTCGAAATGTTTCCATAATTAGCTTGTCTGTCCATATGATTTAAATGGTTAAGAAGCAAGGCACTATGTTTCATACGGCCCTTGACACTGCAGCATTAGAGAGCCCAAAGTGCAGTGTTTGGAAGCATTAGAGACCATGGCTCCATCCAACATGACACTCTATTTTCCGATATAGTGCACTACTTTGACCACAAGTAGTGTACTATAAAGGCACTTGGGTGCCAT